>NC_080090.1:38999615-39622884 GCF_950005125.1 Chionomys nivalis | reverse complement strand
GCTGTGAAGAGACACCATGACCACAAGAACTCTTATAAAGGAAAACATTAATTGAGAAGGCTAGCATACAGTTTCAAAGGTTTAGTCCATTATCATCATGGTGGGGAGTATGGTGGTGTGCAGGCAGAGCTGGTGCTGGAGAAGGAGCTGAGACTCCCACATCTTGCAGGCAACAGGAAACAATCTGTGTTTCACACTGAGCCTGAGTAGCGGAGACCTCAAAGCTTCCTCCAACAAGGCCACACCTCCTAATAGTGCCCCTCCCCTTGGGGGCCATTTTCTTTCAAACCAGCACACCATACAAGCCTGACAACTTGAGTTTGCTCTCCAGAACCCCTACATAAATAGCTGGATACAATAATGTACTTCTTAACCCAGCACTCCTGTGGCAAGATGGGAGGTGCTGTCTGAAGAGCCTCCCAGAGCTCATGGGTCAGCTAACCTGGAGTATGTGAACGACCTGGATAAATCCAGAGCCCCCTAGCAGGAAAAAATAGAGCCAAAAATCTAAGCAGGGAGAAAAGAATCAGAAATCTAGGATTAGCCGATTCAGTGACTGTGTTTCAGGAACTAGCTGAAGATAAAGTTAGATTGTAATCTTGAGAATAATCTTGAGAAACAGGGAGTTTCCCCCTTGTGATTATCATTGGTATTTTTGGAATACTGTGTTTCAGGAACTAGCTGATTGTGATCTTGAGAGGCAGGGAGTTGCCCCCTTGTGATCATCACTGGTATTTTCAGAATTTTCTGTGACACCCTCCCTGCCCCTTCCGGATTACTGGGCTGTGATTTCTTCCTATAAAAACCCCTTTTCCCCGTCACTCGGGGTCAAACTCCTCTCCTGCGTGGGTTATGAGTCTCAGCCCCAGTGCACCGGTACCTGTCAATAAACCTCGTGTGATTGCAGGGAGGACGGTCTCTCGTGAGTTACTAGGGGGGTTGTGTTATCCCAAGACTTGAGTGAGAGTCTCCCCACACCGGGGGTCTTTCATATGCAGCATGGTAAAAACAAAACAAAACAAAAAACCCTGCCCCAGCAGGGTGAAAGTTAAAAATGGACTCCAGAGAGGTGTCCTCTGACCACCACACCTGCACCCAAGTGTGCATTGCACACTAATATACACACTGACACTACATTTTTAAAAAGCATGGTGGGCACTGGTAGGATGGTGCACCTGTTTTTATGTAAAGAACTGAAACTTGGCTGCAGGATGTAGAGCATCGCTGATGCTTTTCAAAGTTGATAGACATTGTGGTTTTATAGTCACCAGTGCTGAGGACGATTCAGCACATTTAGAGCCATTTCAGAAGGTTTTGGAAATTCTGTCCTAATCACAAACCAAAATTTACCTTACTTTATGAAGTGACTTACTTTATGAAATTCAAGTCACTAAACTCTAATAACTCTTCAAATCAGACAGTGAATCTTCCCCAGTCATAGGGTAACTCTATTTAAACTCCTTTTATTTATGCATATGTTTATATTCTAGGATGCTTCTAAGTGGTAGGTTTCCATATTGAAATGTCGTTAGTGTTAATTAGCCTTCTCTGTATATCCTCCTCTACCTTGCCATTCCACACTGACTCCATTTAACCCTCCCTGTTCCATGGTTCTCATTTTCCTCCTTATATCATTGTATGTTGTCTCACGGCCCCTAAAAGACACCTCATGGCCCGATACTAGCTTCCTCATCTCTGTGTATTCCAAATGAAACATGCATATCTAAAAATCCAAACCAGCATCCACATATGATAAAAAAAAATGCGATATTTGTCTTTCTGGGTCTGACTTACCAAACTCAGAATGATTCTTTCCAGTTCTATCCACTTAGCTCCAAACTTCATAATTTAATCTTTCTTGTTTCTTTTATAACTTTTTAATTCTTCGAGATTTTGATACAATATATTTTGATCATATTCACCCCCAACTTGTTCTGTTAATCCCTTCCCATTTCCCTCCTCCCCCAGTTTTGTACCCTCTTTTTATAAAGTTAATAAACTACTCCTCTGCTATATACTACAAGCTAGCTAATAAAACATTCAGTTCCATGAATGGGCTACTTCCTTTGAACTTTGTGAGCAGTGGGGTCCCAAAGACACCCCCAGACATTGCAGATTACTGCCATTGCTCTTGGTTACCCTCTGAAACTTGACAGCAGGACCGTGTTGCTGAAGATGTCATATACTTGAGTCATAGAATGTAGAGAAATCAAGCTGGTGCTGACCTGGTCACTTCGTCCCTACTGCTTAGCTTTCATAGTGCTGGAAGGTGCAAGGCATATTTCCAGAGGAGGAAGTTAACCATCAGGGGCAGGGGACCCTGTGAGCCACAGTGATGGCTGCCATGCCCAGATGATGCCTACTGGTGCGGTAATAGCACAGGTATCATGGGAGTAATTCAGACACTTTGTGATTGGTTTTAAGGCCCAATCTACAATATGGAATCCCATATTTGATATTGGTATCAGGGTCAAGGGCCTGTGGCTAGCTAGTTGGAGGTCCTAGGGCAGAATCTACTAGGACATACTTCCTCCAGCAAGACCACACTTCTTATACCTACCCAAACAGCAGGACCAACTGAGGAACAAACGTTCAAAAGCTGGAGACTGTGGGGGGCACCAGAGACCTTGTCCCTCTCCCAAAAGAAAGTAAGTTGACAAAAATTGCAGAAGACACTGAATGTTGACCTCTAACCCCCCCCCAAACACACACATATACACACATACACCACACACATATACCACACACAAACACACAATACACTCACACACATACACACAAACCACACACGCTCACATACACACACACCACATACACGTACACACACATACATACACACATATATACACATACATTCACACACACACATACACCACACACACACACAGACACACACACACACCCTCTGATAAATTCAGAGATTCAGAGAATGACCCCTAGGTGGCAGTGTGCACTCTAGAAATCTGCTACTACCATCTATTGCTCCCTAAGGGATTGTCCTAAGAGACCAGCTATGCCCCACCCTTTAACTGTGTGAGGGACAGAGATGCCTGGAACATCCGTTTGTGCCCCTCTTTGTTTGGGTGATGCAGGGTGAGCCTCCCCTCTGCCTCTACGGTGGGAGCAGGGGTACATCTTGGGTCTCTCCTTCTGGCAGGGTCTGAACATGGAGATCTTTGAATCCCTGAGCATGAGATGGAGGGGACTCCATTCCAGACCTAAAATTGGCGTCCTGGTTCCAGCACTTGTGGACTGGGTGACTCCTCAGAGCCTCCTATTCACGTTTAGATTACCGATGCAGCACTTTGGAAAGTCATAACATATGAGACTGTTCTAAGTATAACACGTTTTACACTGTCCAGTGGCTTTCACGTCTGAGCATATCCCATAGTTCCGTTGGCTCAAGTTAGAATGAGCACAGCCTTTTAGGATCACAACTGGGGACTTAGCCAGGAAGTCTGACCCCTAGGCCCTTCTTTTTAACCTTTATGACCTATCTCCCCACAGTGTTTTATAAGATCATATCTGTTGTTTTGTTGTTGTTTGTTTGTTTTGTTTTTTGTTGTAACCATATTCTCCCATTAGAAGTAGCTATGATTGGGTCAAAGAGAGGGCTGGAAGGATACTGAGAGACAGCCTAATAAGCAAGCTTCTACTTCCCCTGCCCACAGCTTGTAGATGGGATGAGATGGGATGGACTTCTTTGTTACTGGGATCTGCTAGCTCCCTTCCAGCCTCTACCACACATCACATTCCCACTATGCTCAGGTATGGTCTCCTATCACAGACACCTTTAGAGGGCAGAAGTCTCATGGTTAAGTCTGCAGTTATCCATCAGAGTAAGAGGTACTCGGATTAGCTGGGTGCTGGTGGCTCACACCTTTAATCCCAGCACTATGGAGGTAGAGGCAGATGGATGTCTGTGAGTTTGAGGCCAGCCTGGTTTACAAAGCAAGTTCCAGGACAGACAGGGCTGTTACACAGAAAACCCTGTCTCAAAAAACACAAACAAACAAAAGACAAAGGTGCTTGGATGTTTGAAGGGTTTTTTTTTAATTTTTTTAGATCATTCTAGAATAAATGAGGTAGAGACTGTTGACAGAATGACAGGTTAAAATAAATTTCTCCTTTTTTTCTCATTTTCTTCAGGGACTCTTATTTTAAGAATGGCTACACCAATTCAAAAATGATCTCGGAGTGAAAGATCTATCAAAGCTGTTGACCTTTGGCAACTACCATTTACATACATTGGTAAGGTAACTCTCACTCATCCTCAAACTGACGTCTTGGCCTCTCCACATTCTCTGATCACTGACCTCCTCCTTCTTGGGCACCAACTCCTAAGGATACAAGCCTCTCCCTGACCACGACCTCAGGTCCCCACTTCTGACATTTTCACATACGGCATCCTCTAGCCCCACCCGACTCCCTTTTCTCCCGATCTAGCAGCCCCTACTGCTAACCCTCCTCCCCACTAGCCCATAGTCATTAAGCAGGCTGGTTAGTATGAGGATAGCTAAGTTGGTAAAGGGCTTGCCATCTAACTGTGAGCTCCTGAGTTTAATCCCAACGACCATACTGGGAATGTTGCTAGTCCTGTACTTTTGGTTTTTCTATCATGCCCTTTTGGCAAAAACCCAAACCGTGGTTAGCGTCTACTGTCCACGCTATCTGCAGTTGTACTGACACCAGCTGCTGAGGGCCGGGGAGCAGGCCACATGTTCTGGGATGGACGCCACTCTGGGTCCAAGTATCCATCTCGGTCAGGCTCACAGTCCTTCTGGAAACATTTTTGCCTGCCTGTTCTCACAAGTGTATCTCTTTCTTGCCTCCGTTTCTCTGATATGCTTGGAGTTTTGTTGACTGCCTTCTGTGGACCTTTCCTCCTAGGCCTTCCAGGAGCCTAACCATTGACATCTGCATCCTTACCCTGTCTCCCCTTCTTCCAGGTGGCATGAAAGTCCAGCCCTCTTCCAGTCTGTGGTTAAAACCTAACCTAACCCCCTCCTGCCTGTCCCAGAAGCATCCTCGGGGGCTTTCCTCCCCCACACTCTTTACTCTCCTCTTTTGCCTCTTCCTGACATCATTTATGCATATCCATGACCTTCTTTTGAAGCAGATTATTCCACAGTGGGGGGCTCCCTTCCAGACCCAGATTAGGTACAAATCACTCAAACACCCAATTTCACAGAGAGAGTCTTTATTAAGGGGTGGAGAGAAATTTTAAAGTGGCTGCTTTCTGACTCAGGCAGATAAACAGCAGCAAATGACCCTGCAGGTGTCATTCTTGAGAAGACAAAAAGAGGAGGTCTGTTGACCAAGGTTTCTGCCCTGTCCAGTTTTGCAGCTGTTAAATCCCAAACAATCACACAGAGGTCTATATTAGTTATAAACTGATTGGCCCATTAGCTCAGGCTATTTATTCACTCTTATAACTTATATTAAGTAGCCCATCATTCTTGTCCATGTTAGCCACATGGCTTGGTACCATTTTTTGGTGAGTCATTCACATCTTGCTTCCTCTGAGGTTGGGTCACAACTGTGGACTGCAGAATCCTCTTCCCAGAATTCTCCCATACTCATTGTCCCGCCTCTACTTCTTTGCATGGTTGCCCTGCCTATACTTCCTGCCTGGCTACTGGTCAATCAGCATTTATTTAAAATATAAGTGACAGGGTACAAGACCATTGTCCCACAGCAGAGGTCTGTGTTATAATAGGCTAGGGTGCGGTGGTAAAGGAGATAGGGGACAAAGAAAAGAGGCAGAGGTATTTGTCCCAGAGAGACAAAGGACTACCTTTGGATAGAGAGGAGACAGATGTGGCACACAGGCAAAGGGTGGTTTATAAAGGTAAAGGGGTAAACCCCGTGATAGGATGAGGTGTTTGATTATAAGTGGGCATGATAATTAGGTGAACCAAAGGGGCTTCTGATTGCTGGACCTTGGTAGTCAACCTCAGGAGGAAGAAGTAGTCAAATAAGGGAATAGACCTTGATAGCTAGCTTTAGGAATGGAATGTAACAAGTTGGGTTTTTTGTTTGTTTGTTTGTTTGTTTGGCAAGGCAGAGGGATTGGGGTGAAGGGCAGGGCCCGCCAATGCCACATGTTCAAATGGGCTACTGTCCCTTCATTTTTCAAGACATTTTCCCTTCATCATTTTCCAGCTAATGTCTCATGTATTGCCTACTGTCAACTGGCTTTGGACCACTGACTCCATTGAAACAGATCTCTCACCCACCCCAGCCACCATGCCCTTTTCAGCCTGTCTTACTGGTTCCTCTGGACTCAATCTCACCTCCCCCAAACCTCATTTCCTCTTACCTTTCATACAAACCATTTTCCTGGCTCTTTTCCTACTTCATTAGCCACTCTTCCTTTTTCTCTGGGCTGATCTTACTTCTCTGTGTCGTCTAGATTTTGTCATTGAGCCTTCTTCCTTTTTCATGGCCGTCTGTTGTGTTTTGAGACAGGCTCTTGCCACATAAGCAGTCTTGGTCAATGACCCACAAGTCTGCAGGGCTTTCTGTGGGAAGTACTGCTTTCCTGAGACAGAGTGGAGCAGCCCTCTCTTTTCTCTTTCTCTTTTTAGTTGAGAAACTGGAGCCAGCATAACCAGTTTATCACCACAAGTCAACTCTGAGAATGAAGTCTGCCTACTGTCCAGGACCAGAATAGAGCAGCCCAGCTGATCTGTAACCAGAGTAACATTGCAGAGATGTCAAACAGCTTTAGATGTCTCCCTGTGTCATGAAAGAGTCACTTTTAACAACTGCAGTGACCACCAGCAACAAAAACCATTTAGTTAGTTGCTGAGTCGTTGTTACAAAAAGGAAGCATAATTCTGGGGCTCGGGAGAGGGCTCAGTCTGGAAGTCTGAGTTTTACCCCTCAGAATCCATGATTTAAAAATAAAAAAGCTAGACATGGTGGCATGGGTTTATAATCCCACTGCTAGGGAGACAGAGACAAATTAGTATCTGGGGCTTGCCTAATCAGAGAGCCAAAGTCAATGAAAGAAATCCCTGTCACAAAAAAGGTGGATGACATCTGAATAAAAACAATACACAGTGTTGTCCTCTGGCATCAACATAACACATGGACATACATGTGTGTACCTGCACACATGCATATAAATACATGGTGTGGTGATTTGAAAGAAAATGGCCCCTAAAGGGAGTGGAAGGTATTAGGAAATGTAACCTTGTTGGAAGAAGTGTGTCACTGTGTGGGCAGGTTTTGAGGTCTGTTTTGCTCAAGCTTCTTTCAGTGTGACAGTCAGTTGACTTCTTGTCATCTCTGAGTTAAGATGTAAGGACTGTGAGCTCCAGCACCATGTCTGCTTGCATGCCTCCATGCTCCCTGCATGCCTCCATGCTCCCTGCCACGATGATAATGAACTGAACCTCTGAAACTGTAAGCAAGCCACCCTGAGTAAATGTTTTCTTTAAAAGCCTTGCCATGGTCATGGTGTCTCTTCACAGCAATGAAAGCCCTAAGATACAACTACACAAAAAAGGGAGCATAATTTCCCAACTGATACAAAATTCTCAAAGTTAGAGATTCTGTTGAGGTATCAATTCTAAACTCTATAGAGCAATGGACTACTCTCCTCTGTTCAAGAAGCACTTCAAACAGAAAAGGTCTAAGTCACCACTTCTCATCATGTGCGTGCGCACACACTCTCTCACACACACACACACACACAGAGAGAGAGAGAGAGAGAGAGAAAGAGAGAGAGAGAGAGAGAGGAGGCATACACAGTCGCTTAGTGACTAATGCCACTGTCATGCAGCAGAATATGGTATCTCCTTATTCCTCACTTTCATATCCAAATGGTCCTTATCAGTTCTGTCTCCTAAATGTATTCTGTGTCTGCCCACTTTTTTCCACTTCCTCCTCATCTTCTTCCTAAACCACTGCAGTAGTGTCCTTCAGAACCAACAGCATGTAGTTTTGCTTGTGAGCCGCTCTTCCTACTTCAGCCATAGAGAGCTTCTGAAAGCACAAATGTGTCACTGTGCCATCTAAAACTTTTCCGCCAGTGCCCAGGACCTCGGGACATCTGGTACACCAGACTCTATCAGGAATTATGATGTGAGTCCTGCATACACTGTTCCTTTTCATGGCATAGCCCTGTGCCAGGAACTATTGGCTTGGACCCAGGACAAGGACATATGAAAATACGGCAGCCTATCCTTCACAGTAATTGGTTTGAGAGTGGGCATGGGACTAGAACTGGACCAATCATTATCCTCCCTTGGATTTATTCACACCAGCCCCAAATCTGGCTTCAAGCTCTTTCAGCGCTGTCAGTGATCTGAATGTAGCATCTTCCATCTGTATTTGTCTAAAGCAGTTTAAGTTGGGTCCCTGTGTTTGCCACCAAGATGTCCTCAGTATTGTGAAGAGAGCTGGGAGTTTGGTCCTAAGAAGACATAATTTATAGTCAAAGGATTTCTTTATAGCTTTTCCAGTGTTTTTCAAAGCTTTGTAAACTTCATTTGTGGTAGTGCTGGGGATTGAACATAAGGCTTCATGCATGGTAGACAAAGTATTCTTCCATTGAACTATTCCTTCAGCTGTGGTCACTTTGTATTATGAGATTATAAGATAGACATGTCTATGGTCTTGATCTTATAGGAAAGAACTCTAGTGCTCAGATATGTGACACAGTTTGCTTAAGGTTAAGAAGTAATGAATGGCCCGGTAGTGCTGGCGCACGCCTTTAATCCCAGCACTCCAGAGACAGAGGCAGGCGGATCTCTGTGAGTTTGAGGCCAGCCTGGTCTGCAAGAGCTAGTTCCAGGACAAGCTCTAAAGCTACAGAGAAACCCTGTGTTAAAAAACAAAACAAAACAAAAAGTTATGAATGAGGAGAGCTAGTCACCAAATGTCTCTTCAACCCAAGGCACCACCAGCCCATGCCTGCTTGTGCACACAGAGGTTCTGTAAAGTAAGCCCAGGATGGCCACAGCAGCCTTAGGACAGGCCACTGCAGACGAGAACAGAGAAAGACAAAGACTGAGTTCTACCCAAAGCTTTATTTATAGCAAAGACAAGAGAGGAAACTTCTCAGCTTGCTTTCTTCTTTCCACTCCTGTTTCCTGTTCCTGTAATCCATGTCAAGCTTGTAGGCTACACTGTAATTCAGCCATATTCTAGGCAATTACAGATTGGAGGGCTAGCTTGCGAAGTAAATCACCATATAACTCTTTTACCAGATGTATATTCAACCACTGATTATTGTACAACCCTTTTACATCATAGGGTTAGGGCTGCCTTCATTCTAAGTCCTTTTATTTTTTTAATAAGTGAAAACAAAATAGATATATACTCCTGTGCTCTGGGAAGCTATGCTATGCTGCTGTAAGAATCTCATGAGGTACCCGAGGCTAGCAGGTACGTGTTAGTTACCCCTGTCCATTGAGGCCTACTGAGGGTGGGCTGAGCCATGTTGGCTTTGTGAACAGCCCACCCTCTTTACATCTAGCAGCACTGTGGCCCACTGGCCCAGAGAGAAATGTCCCCAGAGGCTGCTCAGTCTGCAGGACCTAACATTACCGGTCCTTGGTTCACAGTGCTGGTTTTACTTTCTTCCCATCTTGTCCTATATTCACAACCTTCTTTACTCCCAGGAAATCAATAGGTGAGAACATCTCCCCTCCCTGGAAACATCTTCGTGACCTCCCACCCTCTCCTTCCACTAGTGGTGATGACTTCATTCATCCAACAGAGGGGCTGCTATCCCACCCCTGATCATCCGCTGCTCGGAATCATCACTCGGCCCTCCTCTCCATCATTCTCATCACTGTACTAACCTGTGGCTTTCCCCATAGTCTAACCTGCCCCCTCATAGACTAACACAAAGGAAAGTTAGAAAGAGTGGGTTGCACGTGTCTTTAACCCTAGCACTGGGTGAGCCAAGACAGGCAAATCTCTGTTGAGTTTGAGGCCAGTCTGATCTACATATCAAGTTTAAGGCCTGCCAGGGCTACAGAGACGTTGCCTCTAAATTAATTAATTAAAATGGATACAGTTACCAGCAGTAGAAAGATGAAAGTAAGTGCGAACAATATAATTTTCTTCCTTTCATGTTCCTAGTAAATAGGTAGATGGCTTAGAATGGGTGACTCCCCAGACCTTGGGAATCCAGTTATCCTAATTTGGTTCATCAACATTCTGCACATAGGACTTCCACTACAGACACACATGGCTACTGCAGCCATGGCCTTCACCAGCACATTCCTGCAAAGAATGTTGGCCAAGGAAAAGCACATTGCTTCCCTATAAAGCCAGTTTAGAATTGCACACTTTCACTTCTTACCGGCTGGGACTGAGTCACATGATCATATGTAGTAGGCCACCGAAGCCTCCAGTGTGTCACATCCTTAGTGGGGTCACTCATGGTTCTCTGTTCCCTATTGGGTTACTTGTGTGCAATAGGTCTAATGCCATCTGGCTTCCGTCCCACTGTTCCAGGAACACTGCCCTTAGCATGTTTAGCAACTGTTTCATGCTGCTACATGCAAGGGACACTTCTCTGTCCTTATCTTACCTGAGCCCCAAGCAGCATCTAACACAGCTAACAGGTTTCTCAGTCTTGGGCACAGGCATGTAGACTCCTTTGTTCTCCTCTGGACTCCAGCCTGTCTCTCAATGTTCTTTCCTGCCTCCTATCCGGTCTCACTCCCTGGGTCCCACTGAACCTTCTCTTCTGCATCTGCCTATCTTCCCATTAGGTGTTCTCAGCGCCTATGGTCTTTACCACTGGAATCCATCTCAGAATGCACCCCAGCCCCTTCTCCTGTGCTCTTAGTGATTGAGCAACCCTGGGTATCTAACAGGCATCTTCAAGTCAATATGGCTAAAACAAGATTGTTGATGGTCCTCCTGGAAGCGGTGTTTTCCTTCAGGCCACCCCACCCCATAAATGAGGCAGTGTTTCCCACTCACTGGAAGAAACTTGAGACCTACCCCTTCATTTCTACAATTCATCCTCTTACATCCATCTTCCTGGCCTTAAGTCCAAAACAGTTTCTCTCAAGTATGCATCTTAACACATCAAACGCTCCACATACTCGGCTCAGATTAGGGCAAAGTTTAATTGGGTCCCTGCTTTTCATTTTTGCCCGACAACTGCTACATCTACTCTTCCCACGGCAGCAAATCAGAATGTTAGTGTTTTCCAAAAACCCTTTAATGGAACAAAACAGAAAGGCTCTTTCTCTTTGGCTCTTCCTCCTGGTCTCTACTTCATCCCCAAACTTACAAACCAGGCTTCAAATGATAGCTATCCAATTCTCCTTCAGTTCCTTGACAGCTTCAGAGTGTGCCCCTTTCAAGGCCTTGGCACTCTCTGCCCTTAGCCTGCACTTTCTGTATTACCCGCCACTTTCCCAGAAGGCTAACTCTTCATTCTTTTGCTTTCAGTTTCAACATCACCTTCTCAGGTCTCCTGACCACGCCCACTTTTATTCTCTATCCCAGGCCCCTTGTCTTTGTCTCAGCATTGATTTCAACTTGAAATTTGTCTTTTCTACTAAAAGTCACTTCGTGAGCCGGGAGGTGGTGGTGCACACCTTTAATCCCCAGCACTCGGGAGACAGAGGCAGGGGGATCTCTGTGAGTTCAAGGCCAGCCTGGTCTACAAGAGCTAGTTCCAGGACAGGCACCAAAGCTACAGAGAAACTTTGCCAAAAAAAAAAAAAAAAAAGCCACTGTGTGGAGGGAGAGGTTTCTGTTGCACCACCCCCACCATAAACACAAGGCCCCGTGCTCACACATTGGACACCCAATCATGCATTTTGGCCAAATAGATGTGACAATGTGGACAGGTTTCCTTGCCAGGGACAGGTCCTTGTGCTGTCTGGAGTATTTTAGAGACAGGCAGCCTCCCCGTTGCTAATAACCACAACAAACAATGCAAATACTCCTTTCTAGATTTTTCTCTTTACAATGAACTTAACCTGCTGGCTACGTGTGTAAAAACATGGTTCCAGTCTCATGCCACTTTTGTGTTTCCCAGGAGGAGCAGACCTGGCCCTCAGCTCTCCCAAAGTCACTTGAGTTTACCAAGAAGGAACAAGGTTGTGCTTTGCTCTATAGGCACGCAGGCAGAGGCTGGGACCAGGTCGTCTTTTTCATCACAGCGGTGTGGATACCATTGTACATCTACCTGCCTGTCCTTGTGGCCTTCCACTTCCAAGAATTATCCCAGCCAACTCCTCAGCATAAAGGAGATGTACGAATCTCAGCAGGCTAGCCAAAGGAAGCTTGGTATTTTTAGCCCGGAGACTGGAAGGGGAGAGTCTCTAAGACTCGCCACCTCTTTCTAGAGGACTATCCCCACCTCTGGCTCCCAAGGCTAGGCAGGAACGCCTTCCATCTTAAAACCAGCCATTTTTCCCCCCAATCTTTTTCTACCTCCAAGTCACCCCGAGTCATCCCCTGAGACAAGGAATCTCACAACTCGCTTTTCTCCCCGGATCAGCTCCCGCCGGGTCAGGGACTAAGGCCGGAGGGGCATTTGCATAGCTTAACTCTGCCAAGCGCTCAACTGGCCGCCACAAGTGACTGGCCGGAATCCAAGCTCCGCCAGCTTCGCGGAGCCACCGAGAGGGAGGATCCGGGTAAATCCCGTTTGGGGCACCGCCCAGAGCCGGACAAAGGGGCGGGCCAGGGATCCGCTCCACTACCCAAGTCAGGCAGCTTTCAGGGCGGGGTGAGCAGTGGGGGCGGGATGAGCAGTGGGGGCGGGGCACGGGCGGGGCGTGGAGATCAAGGTGGGAGGAGTAGCCGGCGGTGGGAGTGCGGATTGATGGCCGAGGGGGCGGGTCGAGCGGCGTGAGCCCCGCCCGGTTTCGGGGGAGGAGCGAGCGATGGGACGGTGCCTAGTGTGGGCGGAGCAAGCGTCGGGGGCGGGGCCCGGCTGGGCCAGACGCGTGGGGCGGCAGAGCGGCGCAGGGAAGCGGCGCCTCTTTCTCCGCCGCGGCCCCGCCCCTCCGCGCCCCGCCCCCGCCGCTCAGACGGCCCGAGTCGCGCCCTCCAGCTCTGCGCCGCCGAACTTGGTCTAACTTCCTCGGCCGACCGGGCCGTGCTGCCGCCGCCGCCGCCGCCACCGCTGCCGCCGCCGCTGCCACGCCCGGGTAAGTAGACCGCGCGGCCCCGCTGCAGCGTCGGGCCTGTCCTCATTGTCTCGGGCTGGTCCTCGTGAGCGTCCCCTCGGGACGGCGGCGGCTGCTCCCTGCGTCCCCGCTCGGCCCCGGGACTCCGTTGCCTGGCGGGGGGCAGCCCCGCGGGCGGCGCGGGCTTTGTCTTCTGAGACCGCCCGCGAGCTCTGGAGGCCGCCGCCGGGACCCCGCTGAGCCCAACTCGGGCGCTACCTGGAGTGAGAGGCTCGGCGGGCGCCCCGGAAGGTGTGGCTGCACCCTGCTGCCGCCTGGGCTCTGCCGCTCCTCACCTGTGAGCCCAGCGGAGGGCGCCTTCTTCAGCTCGCGTCCAGGGTGAGGGGGACGGTCGCCCAGCCCCCACCCACCCTGAGTTTGCTTCCAGCCTCCGGGTCCCACGCTGTCCTGCCGGAGTTTGAGGAGGTGGCGACGCCGGCATTTCGGTGCTGGTCGCTAGAGGCTGTGTTTGGAAGTAAAGCCCGATCCCTGACCTAACCCGATCTTTGGACAAGTTTTGGTTCTAGCTGTACCTTTGCTCGGCCCATGTTGCAGCCCCCATTCCTTCCCTCTTAGGCGTGCAGTGCAGAGGGTGGGGAAAGTGTGCGAATGGGGACTTCGTTCCTGAACCTCAGAAACTGCTGTCTAGAGGAGTGAAACTCGTTCTCCGGTGAGAGGCGGTCAGTATTCCCAAAACTCAGTGTCTTAAGCCAGTGCTTGCCTGGAGCTGGTTGCAGAGCCATGGTGAACACTTAATGGCTGTATAAGGACGGTGGTGTTTGGGGACATCGAGATGTGTTGGGCAGCGTGTGCAGGACGCTGGGTTGGAGTCTGTAGCAGGTGTGTTCCCAGCTCTCTAGGAGGTTGTCCCTAGGATTGGTGATTGTGGGTCAGTTGCCTGCCAAATACTGGACAGTTTCTACACAGCCCCTTGACTTCTAAGTAGAAGTTGGTGCCTGCTGAGTGCTTCCTTCTTTATGGGGAAATCTGGGGCCCCACGTTCTAACAGCTCAGAGGTTGCATGGAGACACCCTTCCTTTCAAAACTCCTGGGCTCTGGAACCCTTAGAAAGAAGTGCAGACTTCTGCTGTCCCGAAGCCTTGTAGCCTATTCTGAGAATGTTTTTCTTTTTGGAGTCAGGGTCTTCTGTAAGCCAGGGTTGCCTTGAATTCATAATTCTTCTGCCCTACTTTCTACATTTGTACATTCTGCAACCTCTCTACATTTTTGGACCCTCTTTGGACCACCTAATGTGTTTCAGAGACTGCGGTGCCCTGTACTGTAGGGGAGCACTCCTGGGCTCATACCTTCTGACCAGTAGGTGGTCAGTGGTGTTTATTGATATGAGCTTGACCTAGGCCTAGTTGCTCCATTCAGTCAAACCATCTGAGCCACTGATCCTCCAAAGGTTTTGGTTATTTCCAAGAAGAAAAGGCACCAAAGGGGAAGGGTTGTTTGCTCTGGGAAGACACCCCCCCCCCTTCTTTAGTGCAACTGGCAACTGTGTGTTCTCTGAGAACAGGTGACGGCTTCTCCCTTGCTGTGTTTCTGATGGAGGATGAAACTCATGCCTTGTGTGGGTGGGGAGGAGCCTGCCCTGCAGGTTATAGAAATGAGGCGAAATTACAAAGAGGCCAGGGTGCAGGGAAGCCCTGGGTTCTTTAACCACTTCCGGGGCCTTACCCTGGGCCACCATGTGCCTAGGGATTTGACCTTGTTTAACTTTAGCAGAGAAGTTAAACAGAATTATTTTTTACAACACCTAAAAATACCAGTATGCCAGTCCTGAGAACTCGTTGCTTGTTTAAAATCTAGTGAACTTATGATCAAATGTACAGCTTTTACGTGGCATAATAGTGAGTTTGTTAAGGCTTAGTAGTTATGGAGACTTACATTAAGCCACTGTCTCAGCCTTCCTTTAATTGTTTAATCCCTGAAACAACTCAATGTGGTCGACATTAACTACCTGATTTTACAAATGAGCAAACTATGGCCCAGAAAGGTCAGAGTGATTTCCTTGTGGTCTCTGCCTGAGAGTTGGAGCCTCTCATTAAGAGATGCCTTCCTCCTGGAGTTGCTTAAACATAGTGCAAAAGCATGACCCAAGGCGGAACTACTGAGTCCTTCAGTACAGGTTCCCTTAAGGCCCAGCTTCCACGTATCTCAACTGTCTACCAAGGTTAGTTAGGACATACCACCCCTAAATTCCTGATGGTTTGCCCCGACTGTAATGTCTGCCCTACAAGGCCAGAGCATTGCAAGCATGGCTGGAGAGTCAATGCCTTCTGTAGAGATCAGGGTTTGATTGGTTAATACCAAAGTCTTTTTTTTTTCCCATCTCCACATTTACATAGCATCACTTATCTGCTTTATGATGCCGTTATTGTAGACCAGTTCCCAGTTCATATTCCCAGCCACTTAGACATAGCCCCATGAGTCTTGACTCGTATCGTTTCTGCCCATTTGTGGCAGATGTGGCATAATGAAGTGGCATTTCATTGGCTGCACCAAGTAACATGTCTGTAGTCACCTTCAGGGTGGGGGTGGAGGTGGGGTTGGGGTTGAAGTCAGAAACAGTGAATGGCAGGAAGCCTATACTTGGCTGTCACTTGTTTCTCCTCAAGCTCTGGGTCCTAGTTTCGTTCTTTGTCTCTGTGCCACCAAGAACGCTTTTGTAAACTAATCAAAGAAATGCTTTTTAAAGATGGGCTTGCCCCATTTGAAAGGTAGATGCTTAATAAACATGACTGAACCCTAGGGATGGAGAGGCGGTCTTTAAAGACCTTGCGTACTTCTTTCCTCTGACCCTTCAGAAGTTACTGGAGCGCCTGCAGTGCCCTTTTCCTCATTACCTAATTCCCACGCTTATTCTAAAGCAGGAAGTCCCAGCCTAGAGGCTGCTAATGGAGGTGACAATCCCTGTTTCCTGCTGCTGGCTGTTTGTGTCTGCAGAGAGATAATCCTGCCTGTGGCCTGTGGGCAGGAAAGCAGGCTTGGCCACCCTTCTCTTGTGGCCAGTGACTGTTGAGCACGTTGCACTTCCCGTCCTTGTCTGGACGTGAAGTTACTTTTCCTAGAAGCCAGCAGGTAGAGGTGCCCTTCGTTTCCATGCTCCAAGAATTGCTCATGTGACTGGGGCCAAGCTTCGGGACAGTGCGTGTGGAGCAGAGCGCCTACTTGCTAGGGTGATTGGAGGGAAGGACAGGATAGAAACCTGTTGGATGCTTTTCTCTAGCCACACTGGGTTTTGCTTTGTGTTCTGTCTGCACATCAGCCAGGGGCCGTGAGTAGAGGTGGGGAGACCTTGGGTTATTCTTTGTGAAGGTTGGTTTGCCATTGGTTCTTAGGCATGGGTACTGCTTTTTCAGGGCTCCTGTTTCCCCTCTGTGCAATGGCAGGAGACATAAAGGCCTGTTGCAGCTCCTGGCTGGTCACCGGTGACCAGAATAGGCTGTGCTTGGTTGTTTTCAGAGTCTTTGGCCTCGTGAATGGGCAGTGTTTCGATTTGCCTTTTCCTGCAGTGTAGTGGTGCCGCCTCCAGCTTATAAATTACTTTGGGTTTCGTGGTCTCCTGGCCACTCTCTTCCATCCCTCTGCTTTGATTCAGACAGAGCAAGTACTTGTCTTGGTTCAGGAAAGGACCTGGCCTGTGTGCGACAATTGATGCACCTGTCCGCTCAGCATGAAGATGCCCAGCAGTCCAGCTTGCAGACGGGCAGTCAGGAGGCCAGCCTTTGGCTGATGTCTCATTGCTAGCTGTGCAACCCAGACTGGAGTTACATCTTTTCTCCTCTTTGAAGGGAGCTAAATCAGACCTGCCCTGCCTGTCTTGGCTGCTGAGAATCCAGTACACACTTCAGGTTTGAGGAACCACAGTCTCAGGCTTCTGGGTTGGGCCTGACCCTGACGCTGTTTGGGGACAGCTGCTATCTTTCGGGCAGTTCCCAGCAAGTGCTTACCAACAGCTGATTCTGGGAACTCTGCTTCCTCCACCCTTGAGGGTTGGGTGGGGCTGGGTGGGGCTGTGGGTTTTCTCTTTGGAAGTAGTAGGTCTGGTAATCAGTGTAAGTGGGCTTGGACAGACTGCAGTTGACTTATTCACCTCTTAGGATCTGTTTTGCCTCCCTCTTTAAGCAGCCAGAGCCCACATCTATCAGTCAGACTCCTTGGGCTCTCTTGGTCTGTATACTGTGTCTAAGGACCAAAATAGATGTCTAAAGTGGCTGTTGGCATACTGGTAGGAAGTAAGCTAATGGTGTCCTCTAGACTCTTGAGTTCTCAGTCATCTTGCAGACCTGAGGTGGTGGGGAAGATTTGGGGAAGAGCCAGGTCAAAGGCTGGTAAACCTTCTCTCTGGGTTTTTTCTGGCTGTTGCTCCAGCCATTGGGTCTGTGATCTTGTATGCTGTAGAGCCCATCAAACACTCAAAAACAGGGACTTTGAGGATGTTGTAGCTCTGACATCCAACCAGGGTCCTTACAGCAACTAGAAGGGAATGAGTGTCCCCTGAGATAAATCTCTTTTGTCAGTTTCTGAGGTTGGTGTGGTGGGGAAATGGGTTTAGCATGATCAGGGAGTCCTCAGCAGGGTCTCCTTCAAAGTTTCAGAGGATAAGGAAAATACCTACCTCAGCTTTAGTGCCCCAGACCCCTACACTGTTCATGCTCTGGTGGGACTCCCAGCGCTGGCACGGTATAGTCTCAGTGTTGATGATGGCCAGCTTTGCTTCTTTGCTTCCCACGCTGGCACTAAATGCCCCTCTCCATGGCTTCTCTGTTTCTTGACCAGGTCTGTACTCCTGGGCCTCGTGAAACCAGTCTTCTGAGGCTTGTAGGAGGTGACCAACTCCATACCCAAGGGTTAGTGATACTCTGGGTGAGGGGAAGGGGCCTTGAGTCCTGGAACACTGAGGAACTCCATGTTTAAAGAAGAAAATGATGTTAACGTGGTAAGGTGAGCTATTCAAGATGGCTGCAACAGGGTTTTTAAGTAGGGGAGAGAGACTGGGCTCAATTCCAGAACCCTAGGAGAGTCAGAACTTACAGCCAGGAAGCAGTATGCCAGGATCCTAGAGAATTTTTGAGCGTAGGAGACACTTTCAGCTGAATAGACCTCACAGGGTTCTTCCTCAAGGCAAGCCAAGTCGCCAGGTATTATGTGGGGGATAAAGAAGGATAAGGAATTTGGTAATAAATTGGGAGATAAATTGACTTAGCAGGATTCATGCGAGAATGGGCCCCCACAAATCCAAGATTGGACAGAGCTGATTGAACAGAGGCTTTAGAGCACTTGGCTAAAGTTTGGTGAAGGCCTGAATCCTTTCAGTATCCTTTGTTCCGTTTTGTGAGTTATTACATGGCTAGGCTCATGATCACCCGCATTTGTTTCTCAGGAGTGACATTTTCTCCTGTGGGGGTTTCCTGACCAGTACCATTCCCTCTGACACTGTCAGTAAAGCTCCAGAACTGAAGGTGGTCACCATTGAAACCTTAGTCTTTTTGTTGCAGCTCGTACTGACTGGTTCCTTGTGTCTCAGTCTCCTTCCCCTCTGCAACAGGACCTCGTGTCTTTGCAGCCCCCATCTCCAAACTTTGGGCTTCTGGTCTATTGGCTATCCGATCACGGGCATTCTCTTTTCTGAAATCCTCTACAGCTGCAGAGGGGCTTCTGTCTTGTGCTTCCCCAGTCCTACACAAACCAGTGGGACCACTCTGCAGCCCCTACCAGCCTAGGACTTTCTTCTTTTCTCTGCTCTGGGTCCTGGAGGGGCCATGGGTGGTCCCTTCCATTCCCTGGGTCCACACAGTAGAGAGAGACCATATTTGGTCCCTCGCATTCCCTGGGTCTGCACAATGGAGGGACCATGAGTGGGCCCTCGCATTCCCTGGGTCTGCACAGTAGAGGAGCCGTAGGTTCTCCCTTCCATTCCCTGGGTCTACCCAGTTGTCTTTCTGATTTGCATGTTCTTCCCTTCTCCAAGAGGGAGACTTCTTTCATTGGTCCCCTCTTTCATTGGTCATCCATCCCTGTGTCCCTGGTGCAGGTGACCTACTGATCTGTCTGCCTGAAGCTCTTCTCATCTCAGTCTTCTAGGAGCAAGGCTCCCTTCTGCTCTGAGGAAAACCTGCTGGCGGCAAGTAGGGCTTACTCACTTCTCCAAAGGGAAGGCCCCATGACTAGTAGCTGTTCCTGCAGAGGCAGACTGGAGATCATGCGTGTTCTCTGCAGTCACCCTGCCTCTCCACGGGCATTGTCTCTTGCTGTCCTAGTTGCTTCCTGTGGAATACAAGCCGTGGCATAAACAGGATAAGTTGGGGGGGGGGGTGTTGCCAAGAAAAGAGTCTGTGGTAGTGGAGAGTGTTTGTGTCCCTGAATGGCCACAAGCATAGGAAAAGGATGGACCTAGGTACCACGGTGATGGCAGGTTCTGCCCAGAACCCCCTCTAAGTTCTGAAGTTTTCCCCTGAGACCAGTATGGTGAAACAGGATAGATATGCCCTGGAGACTCAGAGCCTCCCTGAGGTGGGGAACCTTGAAGAAATAATAAAAGGTTGTGGGGTTCCTGGTAGAACATGCCTTGACCTTGCACTGGGCCCTGTCAGGGGAGCAGGAGGTGCTTCCAGCTTTTAGGTTTGTTGCTAGGGTGGTCCTAGTAGCTTTGAGATCCCGTTTGTGCTTGTTTTGGGGGGAGTCATTTGTTGAACACTTCACAGTCAGGAAAGCACACTTGTCCCCTCCCTGACCTTCATTCTCTGAGCCCTGGGTAGTTGTGAGCTTGAGGCCATTATGAAACAGCCAGCTGTATTGTTCCTGGGGCTGAAGTTGTGTGCAGCCAGGGTTGTGCTCATGGACCACTCCCTGTTCTTCAGGTCTCTCCCTATACCGTGGCCCCCACTTGCTCTAATGGCCATTGTGTCATCCCCTAGGCAGCAAGAGAGGCTGGGATGGGTTTTGTATTATTCCTTAGGGGCAAAATCACGTGAAGGAAGTAGTACATCAGTGCTTTTTAGTGCAGAGTACTTATTGACACACCCATTAAAGGGGGGCTTTTAGACCGTATGTGTAACCCTTTAGCAAGAATAGACACAGGAATGCATCTCTCAACCCTATGCTATGGTTCCGTTTCTTGAAAGGTACATGCGGCTTCGTGGCTAAGGGTTGGGGTTTTAAGCTGAGATTTTGGAGAAACTGTTTTTTAGCTTGTCCTTGGAGTGGGGCCAGGCCTAGAAATCTGTTGAAATAGCTTTCTTTAGCTGCTAAAATGGGGATGGGCTCATAATGCTAAGACTTGGAGCCTTGCTGGCTGCTGGGGAGGCCCCTGGAGAAGGATCTGCAGGATGCTTTGGTTTCATCCTCCCTGGGACAGACAGACAGACGCTGTTAGACAGACAAACACCTTTGATCTTGGAATCCTATAGGTGGCCGTTGGTGTGGGGTAGCTTAGTTTCCTTCCTGCCACTGTCAAAATCTGCTTTTCTTCAATAGGAAAACTTTCTGCTTGTGGGCTTAGGGTGAATGAAGTAAGCAGGGAGTGGAGTGGGCTCCCAGGCCTGTACTCCCTCCCTGGCCGACTTAGTGTCTTCTCCCTCCCCTCCCCCAGAGCATCTTGTCTTAGGGAGATGCCAGATGCTGCCTAAAGAGAGCTATTCATGAAATATTTTCCCTCCCCCTCTTCCCGCTCCTCTCTCTCTTTGTTTCTTTCTTTTTCTTAGACAGAATCTTCCTACATAGCCTAGGCTGACTCTTAAATTGTTCTCCTGCCTCAGTACTCTGAGTATTGGGATTATAGGTATATGCAAGTACACCTGGCTATGGTACCTCTAGCCAAAACCTTAGGCAAACACATTGAATTGAGTTTCACCTTTTTTTTTGTATCATAAAACAACCCAGAAGAAATAACAGAAATGCATACTTCTGACTTCTTCAGCTGCATTACCCCCCCAAGCCCAAAGCCTCCAGCATCAGATGTTAAGAGCCAAGTCAATTGTGACAACCCCCATGCACACACCCCTCTCTCTATCTCTCTTGCTTATTCCCACAGTGGCATGCAGCTTACATTGCTCTGTCCTTACTGAGGCTCCCTGAGGTTTATCCCGAGATTGTCCCGTTTTAGCACACATACATGAAAAGACTGTACTCCATTCTTGTTAGCAGCAGCAGGTCATCTTGCTGCAGAGTGAGCCTTGACTGACTCACTCTTTCAGCCCCCTTGATGGACATTGAGGTTGCTTTCAGTGTTTGCTTTCACAAGCCTGGTTGTCAGGTGCCTTGAACATACAGGTGGGCCTGAGGTGTCTGCTGTGGAGTTGAAGCATTGAGGGGATTGTTAGAAACATGGCTGCTTTGACTCCAAGAGGAAGGGAAGTTTCTGAGGTTTGAAGCTGAGGGGGATCTTCTATTTTTGCCGTTGGGGACTGAGTTGGCAGGAGGCTGCATGTGCTGCTTTCCTTCCTTTTCTTCTTGTGGCTCAGCTCAGACTATGCTCTTTCCATGAGCACATGTAGAACTCTTGGCTGTATTGTGACCACTAGGCCTGTGCACGCACAAGTGTACCATGGCGTCTGAGGAGGAGGCAGGTGAGGTGTGCAGGGAGGCCGCTTCTCACAGTGTGTGCTTAGTTGGAGCTGCCTACGCTCTGGGTAGTGTGAAAGCAAGCTGGAACTGGTCGGTCTCAGACAAGTTAGAGGGGCCGATACTAGGATCAGGCCTCCCTCCGCTGCTGTGGGAGCCCTGGTATCCTGCCTGCTTTGCAGCTGGGTCTGATTGGCTTGGTGTAAAACTCCCTATGAAGACCTCCAGGTAAATGGTAGATGGTTTTTCTGTTTTGAATAGGTCCTTCCTGAGTAGAGAGGAGGGGTTGGGGTGGGAGAGAGGATTGTAGGAGAGGGCACAGGCTTCCTAAAGTTTTCTGACAATTTCCTTGTTTCCTGTAGCCTGTGTCCCCCTGAAATAGCCAACCATAGCTGTCTCACCATGTAGCTGTGGCTGCCCCATACAAGGTCAGTGCAAGAAAAGAAGCAGGGAGATCTTAGGGGGACTCCATTCTATGCCCCGACCTAGTGTTTTGTGAACTGTACCCCTACCAATCTCCCATACAGAGGACTCCTAACCACTGCAGTCACATGCAGTCCCCATGAGGAGCCCAGAACTATCAATGCTGGAGGCTCTGCTGTTGGAAGCTTTGGCCCTTTGTAGCACAGAGGTTTCTATTGTGGCCTGGTGACAGCTAGGCCTGACCTGTGAGGCTAAGGAGGCGGGCCTAGTGATGACAGTGGAGCCATTCACGATCTCTGCCCTGGTTTCCTGATGCCTCCCATCATGGATTTGTGTGTGGGAGGGGGGTACGTGAGAGGGGGGGTGGAGAGGGAGGGGCCAGGGCTGCTATTGTTAACTACGGCTGGAGGCCATTGTGCTTAGTGGAGGTCTGCTGACAGCCCTGAGTCACTGGGCCTACAGTTCTCAGATTCCAGCCCTGCCTTCACTCTCCCTGTGACTTTTGTGGGCACCTGTGTAAAGATCCCTTTCTTCTTTCATGTCATGTGATCTGCTTGGTGCTCCTTGGGTTGTAATCAAAACAGCTGGGAAGGAGCAGGATGCCCAGGCTGGCTCATCAGCCGCCTGCCCACTACCTTGGGAAGCATGTCCACAGAGCTCTCGATGCCCAGCTGCACCCTTGGGTGGGGGCCAGGCACGTGCCTCAGCTGCTGTTAGTCTTGTAGGCGCCCCCATCTGCCTTTGTGCTCACCCTGTGTTGCGTCCCTCATCAATCCTTGAGCTCCCAGCTACAGAAAAGCCTGCTTTCCGGCAACCCAGCCAGCAGCCACCCCCGCTGCCGAGCAGAGCACAGCTCTTCTCCTTTGTTTAGCCATCTCTGAGCTCTTGAAGGCCGGCACAGAACCAGTGGAAGCTTTCATGGTGCAAGTCTACCTACTGGGCCAAAGGCTTGGTGGCTCCCTAGATGTACCTCTATCTCCCAGGGAGGCCTAGCGTTGCCTTTGTTCTGTCTTCCTCTTACCAGGTCATATAGGGACTCTTAGAGCCAAGGCAGGGGTGCTCACTAGGTTTCGGCCATTGCTGTGTGTGTGTGTGTGTGTGTGTGTGTGTGTGTGTGTGTGTGTGTGTGTGCACGCACATGCATGCTCATGAGAAAGGGTGGGAACTGGTCACTTGGTCCTAAGCAGAAGCACCTCCTGACAGTATGGTAAGCTTGCCTTTGAAGGCCTGTAAGAACAGCTCCTACTTATCAGTGTCTGGGTGCCAGAGAAACGGAGGAATTGTTTATTTTGGTTTTATGGTGGTGATGATTTTTCTCTGACCGAAGGGAAGCAGTCCCTGCTCTCTCACTCTCAATGTCTCTCTTTTTCCCCATTCCCAGTTTTATTGGTCACAAGGAGCATTCTCTTTGGAGGATGACTCTCACTGCAGGGTTAGGCATTTCTCCCTGGGGGTGGATCTGCCCCAGCCGTTTCTGTCTCCTGTCTAAGCCACACCAGGAGCTGTCAGAGCTGTTACCTTTTGAAATGTAGGGTAGTTTTTTTGTCCAGAAAAAAAAAAAAAACAAAAAAAACCCTGATTCTTTCAGAAGTCACTATCTTCAGATTGAGCCTATCTTTCAAATTAGGGGCCACCCCCCTCTCCGCGCGCAAAAAAACCCTGCATATTAGACTGTCTTCATGTCAGCAAATGTAGCATACTCAGATCAGAATGGGCTGGAGTTCACTGTTACACGTGTAAAATATGGACCCCATTTCGGAGGTATCCAAGTGATCTCCAGAAGACAGGGTCACAGTGCAGGTTGCTCCGTTGTCCTGACTAGTGTTTTATCAACACGTTAGGGTATGTGGCAGAAGGAACCGCAGCTGAGAAAAATGCCTCTATCAAAGTGGTCTGTAGGCAAGTAAGTCAGTCTGTGGGGCATATTCTTGATTAGTGATTGACATGGAAGGGTCCAGCCCCCTGTGGGTGGTGCTGTCCCTGGGCTGGTGGTTCTAGGCAGTATTGGAAAGCAACCTGAGCAAACCGTGAAGGTAAGCTGGTAAGAAAGAGTAAGCCTCTGCTTCAGTTCCTGCCCCAGCTTTCCTGTGTGGTGGACAAATGCATGAAAGTGTGAGATGGAACAAACCCTTTTCTCCCCAAGTTGCTTAGGATTAAAGCACAGGAATTGGAGGCAGGGGCTTGAGTCCTGGAGGTACACTTGCTGGCCACTGGCATTTCTCTTCCTTAAATGTAGGCCGTTGACTGGATAATGGAGGGAGGGGTTGCTCAGACAAACGTGGGCAAGGTTCTAGCTGTGACCTTTTTAGTTTTGTGAGTCTTAACTCCTAAAGAGTGGGTCACTATCTTGAAGGCCCCTTGTTCTTTTAGGATCTCGTAGAAGAAAATGGCTTTAGATAGGTATGTTGAATAAAGGGTTTTTCTCTGCAGGCCGTTTCTCCCCTGCTGTTCTGGCTGGTGGCCCTAAAGAGGTCTGTGGTTCCCATTGGAGCTGCACTGCTACCCTGCCTGGTCGTGGGGACTCTTGAGAGCACAAAGCCAGCGACTCCCTGGAGAGGTCCTGAGTGGACATGGACGTGGTTCCTCCTTTACTGGTCTAGTCCCTCTCTTGTTGGATCCAGGGAGAAGAAATAAAGCTTTCTTTGTTTTACCTCTCCCCAAAGTGAGGTCATACCAGGATACACCTCATATATCCTTCCCTCCCCCCACAACTTCTTACCTTCTTACTCTGTGTGAGTGTTTAAATTTTGTGTCTATTAAGAAGAGGCAAAATATTCTTTTCTTGGCATCTTTTCAGGATGGGATTGTGGCCCTTTATCTGCCTTTGACCACCCAGCCTCAGCACTTGATCCTTGTGCCTAATCAACCCTGCCTGCTCCCTGTCCCATCTGCTGTCCTGCTGTCCCCTTCCTTGAGCACAGGACAGGTACAGATTGTCACTGGACCTTCTCGTGTATCTCCTCAAATAACGGCTCCCCCACCCTGGAAGAAGTCTAAAGGCCTCACAGGAGGCAGGCTTCGCTCATTTGCTTAGAGTAGCTCTCACAGCTGTGAGACGGAGGGCTGGGGTGGGGCTCAGTGGAAAAGGGCTTACCCACTGCTCAGGAGTCTGTCTAGCTTCTCTCAGTCCACAAAAACAAAGAAAAATCCCATGATCATCAGGTGGGCTACACTAAAATACCAATTAATTCCACAATGGAAACGTGGAGCAGATCCCTGCAAGTTCACACGCAGTGAGGCAGTGAAGACGCTATCACCTGATGGTGACTTGCCCTCCAGGCACCTCTGTTTGACCTGCCTTCTCTGGCTGCTCAGCCTCCCTTTTGAGCAGCATCAGCATCACCTGGGAGCCTTTGAGATGCAGAGCCTTGTGGGAGAAGGTTGACCTCAGATCAGCCAATCAGAGCTGTCTTTTCAGAGATTCCCAGGCGCTGGGTGCACTTTCAAGTCTGAGAGGCGCTGACCCTGACGCCTGCCCTGTTATTTTCACACCTCGCCAGTGTTTTGTGGTTTTGCTGTCTACCCTCTGGTCTCCTGTAAAGTTGTGTACTTTTAATCGGCCCGAAACTCCGGTTTTGTGTCCCCCCTTTCTCAGGTGTGCAGTGTGTTGCAGGTGTGCTGGTTGTCTGGGGGAGCAGCTGAGATCCAGTGAGCCCGTTTAGTCTGCTGGTGAGGTCATCTGTGGGGCAGGGAGCTGAGTGGGTAATTGGAGCCTCCGTGGACCATCTGGTACCATTTACCCCACCCCATCTGTCTTCCTCAGCTTTTACCAGCTGGAGGACAGAGTCAGAATCAGGCTGTAGGTGTGGTTTGCATTTTGGGGGAAACACAAAACATTCTGGACGAAGATCCTTTGGTATATATTGGTGTTCAAGTAAATAGCTCAGGTGAGCGACTACAAATTGATGTTTTCTGTTTATTTTTTAAAGGGATAGTAATAAAATAAACAAAAACTAACACATCAGAATTAGACAAAACTGATAGTCAAAGAGAAGACACAAGAAACTGAGACCCACTCCATTTGCACACTCAGGAATCCCATAGAAACACTAAACTGGAAGCCATAAAATATATGCAAAGGACCTGTAGGGTAAAAAGACAAATAAAAGAATAATTTTTTTTTTTTTAAAGGAAAAGCCCTAATACAACCTTGTGAGACAAGGAACCTCCAAAGATGCCATTGAGTTTGTTTTCTGTTGGCCATCTACTGCCGGGCATGCAGCCTACCTTTAAGAGTAGTGTTTCTCGAGGGAGACTCCCTTTGGAAGAAATAAATTTTCATTTGCAAGTGGTTATACATTGGAGATCGCTTCTGGATTAGGCAGCTAGGCACATGGCCACATCTCGCTTTAGCTCCAGGAACCCATCGATGCAGACCTGCGCAGGCCCTGGGAATGCCACCTCAGTCTCTGAGGGGTCACGTGTGCACTAGTCACATGATTTAGAGGGCTTTCTTTCCTTGATATCCTCCATTCCCTCTGGCTCTTACACTCTTTCTGTCTCCTCTTTGGGGTTTCTTGAGCCCTGAGGATAGGGATTTGATGGAGACCTCCTGTTTAGGACTGAGTGTTTCAAGGTCTCTGCATAAAAGTGTGACTGTGGGTGTCTGTGTTTGTCCACATCTGCTGCAGGAGGGTGGCTGAGCAGGGCACTGACTGCTTCACTGGCTGAAGTTGTTTTCCAAGAGCATGTTTGAGGTGGCTCTGCACCACTTGCTAGCTTCTGTGTTCTGGTCTCGGGCTTTGGGGAAAGATTTCATATTTATCCCACCTGCCCCCCTGCTGCCTACCGCCTCCCATCCCTTCTGCTAACCCTGCCCACAGTTTCCCACCCGTGAGTCCCAGTTTTTCAAGGAGCTCTTCTTTATTCCTCTTTTCATTTGATAGTCTTGAGTACTCATCTTTATTTAGTTTTCCCCAGCAAGCTTCACTTCTCTGTGCTTCTGCAAGGCTTTGTTACTTGTTTTGTCCATAGTCTTATTGGTTGCTTCCCTGAGTAGCTTTGCTTTGCTTGAGGAAGGCCCGGAGTGACTCAACTCTCTCAGAAAGCAGGGAAAGGTTGGAGGAGTTCTCTAGAATACCGTATTGGAGGGGGGATAGTGGGGTTATGTCTCAAAACATAGTATACTGTACATACCATGCAGTTTTGGATGCACCAAGGTTTAAACATCTCAGAACCATAATTGTTCTGCCTTTTAGGCAAGAAGAAAATGGAGACAAGGAGTAAATATATATCATTCAGAATTCTCTCATGTAGTTTCCTTGTGTTAGAGAAGCAGGGTGGGGGTGGGGGATGGGAGCAGCCCAGACAAAAGCGAACATTTCATATCCCCATTAGGCATGCAGGTCGAGTTCTGGCAGCTCTACAGAGCTCTGGACTGACCAGCAGAGACCTCGTTATTGGAGCAAAGTCCTCTTTTCCAGAGTTGGCTCTTTCTTCATCAGGAGTAACTGTAGAGTTCAAGAGTGGCTCTCACCCTAGTGTTGGTCTTTCCAAGGTGGTTGTGTGGCTCTGTCTTGGTACTGTCCACAGTGCCCAGTCTATAGCTGGGGGTTCACAGGGAGCTCTGCTGATAAAATGCATTGGAGGGTGCGTCTGGTTCGATGGTTTGTCTGCAACTAGCTTAGTTGCTGCATGTCCGCATGTATGTATGAGTCAGTACTGTTGCTCTCGTGCCTGTGTGCCTGTAGAACTTGTGTCCTCACCCACCTGACGCCTAAACCACCTGCTCTGGGGAACACTTTCTGGTCCGCGTTCTGCCTTCCTGTGCTGGCTTGCTGTCTTCAGGAGCTGAAATCTGAGTCCCCGTGTCACGCCCAGCTCTTCATTGGAGTTATTTGCACTGTGCCCTGATGAGGCAGAAGCAAGCCATAAAGTGTCCTCTCCCACAACAAAGGGGTCACTTGCTGAGCTAGCCTGTGCAACAAGGGGATACCAAGCAGGCTGTCTTCAGCCCTGCTGGTCTGGAAACCATTGGTGGTATGGCCCACTGGAGAATGTCTGAATTGGCACAGGGCCTAGTCTATGTCTCCAGAGTTCTGGGGATACAACTAGCCTTCTAAGTTGTTATTGCCTACCCCCAAGTGCTGTGAGCTGGCCCAGATTCTCCACATTGTGTGCAACTGACCACAGTGGATATTCTGTCAGGACTTAACATTTTTAGATTATGAGGTATACAACACTTTGACAGTGTCAACCCTGTGTCATGTGGGTGGATGGTTTTGCCTTTGATGGCAGAGGGGAAAATTCTATGGGAAATGAACTACATACAGGATTGCTCTGTATATAGCTCTGGCTGTCCTGGAACTTGCTCTGTAAACCAGGCTGGCCTTAGACTCCCAGAGGTCCACCTGCCTCTGCCTCTCAAGTGCTGGGATGAAAGGTGTGCGCCACTATTGACAGGCTGGGAAATGAACCTGTAACCCAGGGAGGTTGGCCATGGCTGTTGTGGGTGTCTGGGCCTGCCGCACCTGGGCCTGCAGATGCTGCACCGAAGCTTTGATTGCAGTTGTATGAGCTGTGGGATGAATCATTTTGAAAACCTCTGCTTGGCCTGCAGACTAGTTGCCTTAATGTTTTGTCTGCTGCTGCTTCCCCTCCCCCCTCACCACCTCCCTCTTCCTCCTTTTTTAAGAGAAAAAGATACAGACTGTGTTTTGACTTGAGGCCCCTTATTTTTCGGAACCACTTGTAATTTGTGTTCGGTTGATGTTTCTGCACAGTTAGAGTCAGGTCATGCACCTTCGTCAGGAACATTTCCTACAGAAGCAGTGTGGCTCCGGGCGCTTCTGCTGGGGACCCACACGAGGTGCCAGGTGCGTTTGACTCAGTTTGACTCATTCCTGGTGCTGTGAGCAGCAGTGTGCTGTCAGCTGGTTTCTCCACATCTAAGTTACTAGGCTGCCCTATGCAATTAGTCAGTGCCCTTGGGGAGGTGCTTGGAGACCTACATTTGAAAATGTAGGAATCCTGACAGGATGGGTTATTCCAGTCACATTCCTGAGTGGCGATAATCTAACTTCACAATTTCCTCCATTTTTCCTTTGGCATTTTCCTGTAAGGAGCTCTTTTTTTGTGTGTTTATCTTTTTTTTTTCTTTTTTTTAATAAGTGGCTTTCCAGATCTATCCTAGTCTTTATTGAAGGAACCTCTGGAAACATCTGGACTAATCTGCATGTTGTGTGTGTGGATTCAGCTGGACCAAGCTCAACATTTTCCTTCCAATGGGCACCCCATGGAGCCAGCTAACTGCAGAGAAAAGTGACCCACTCTGCTTGCCACCATGCAGGGTTTCTGGGTCAGAGCTTTTTTGAACAAAGGCTCCTGTAGCTTTAAAAAAAATCATAAAAAGAATAAATCTAAAAATCACTCAATTAGGTGACCTCCATTTCACACCCCGTAGTGCCCCTTCCCTCACGCATACACACCCTCCTTTAGCACCTCTCCCTATGCAGCAACAGCTGGCACCAAAGCAGACAAAAGCTGACTCTCTGAGTTAGCCAGGAGGCCTGTTGATGTTCCTGACACTCAGCCGGTTTGGGGTTGTGAGTTGTTGGTAGAAACTCTGTGTTTAATTTGTTATCTTCAGTGGTTTAACAGGAAGCCAGGCACATAGAACACAATGCCCACTGGAAAGCCTGGCAGGGTTCAGAACTGGCTGGCTAGATTCCCAGGCTGTGGTGGCGAGGTCCCCACAGACTTGGGACCTTCATCTCCTCCTGCACAACCATCCTTTAGGGTAGTTCTTGTAATAAAGGAAGCGGCTTCCTCTAAAGCTTTATAGTGTCTTCCCAGGGTATCCCGCTTTCTCATCCTAGTTAGTGGCTGTAGGCCTTGGGTGTGGGGTGTTAGATAGCTAGGGACTGGGTCACCAGAGGCCATAGACATGTCTGACTCTTGGGTCTGACTCGTGACTCAGAGAGCTAAGCCCCTTCTTTTGCTTGTAGGGTGGCAGTGCCTTGGGCTAAGGCCTAAAATGGTTGCTTTGTGAGATTCCTGTGGGTAGTGAGCAGCTCTTTGGGCATGTTATCACATGCTTCTCTTCTACTAGAACTCTTGCCCTTCTGTACCCACTCGCATTTACCTCTCCCTAGCCTGCTCTCCGGGGCCTCCCTGTGAGTTTGTGAATGAATGTTCCTGCTACCCTATTATTTCTAAAGCCTCTTAGTGGGAACATCCAGGGCCCGAGAGTGCTACTTGGAGGCTCAGAAGGGTCCTAGCACTATGAAACAGGGCCTCCTTTGGGAAGGGCCTGGCATGAGTGTGTAGGAGCCTTGGAAGCCTTGTGAAAAGATAGATTCTTGGTTAATGGCCTGCTCTGGAGAATGAGAGGGAGGAGAAATGTCAGGGATCATTAACTGTGTGTGAAGGGAGTGGGCAGTTGCAGCCTAGGAGTGGGTAGTGAACCCACTCAGTGAACTGAGATAGGTTGGGGGTTCAGAACAAACAGGGCAAGTGGGAGAGGAGTGGATGGAGATGGCTGCGAGAGACCTTCAGGACTTAGTGTGAGGGAGGAAGAGCTGAGCTGCAGTCCCCTGGAGGAGAGGAGAGGAACAGGAACAACTGTCTCAGAGCCTGGGTGTGTACTGACTTAGGGACCTAAGTGAGGTGGACCTTGGTCTACTTTTTTGCCTGAGGCTTAGGGATCAGGCTTGAAGGACAAGACAGGAATAGAGAGAGGCTCTGAAGTTTGGAGCTACCTTACAGAAGGGTGGTGAACACACAGAGCACAGCCTGCCCTAAACTGGCAAGGCAGCTGCTGCTCTATGGTTAGTCAGGTTCTGCAAGGTAGGTCAAGAACACTTGTAGCCACGCCTTCCCAACACTGTTTCCCTTTGTTTACTGTCCTCTGGCTTCCTTTTCTCTTGGCCACATCTTCCTGCCTGTCTGTCTCTCTTACTCTCTTCTGTCATGATTTGTCATCTGCAGCAGAGAGAGCTGTTGCTATCAGGGTCTCACATCTTTAGTCTTACTAAACTACTGATTGAGTTGAGGGGGACTGAGATCTGCATTTCTGGCAAAGTTGAGTTCCTGGTGCTGTTATCTGATCCCTGGTGTTAAACTGCACACGGTCCAAAGATGGCAAGTAAGAATGAGGAGAGAACTGACAGCTGCCGAGAATGGAGGCCCCAGGAATGCCTGAAGGAGGCTGGCCTCCCTTGACGGTTGGGTGAGCGAGAACTTGGCTCCTTTGGGTGTGGCACCACCAAACACCAAAACCGCATGCCCTAGATAGCTAACTGAGTCCTAGAGGTTAAGAACTGACAGCAGATCTGGAAATGAGAGGAGGAGACAGTGAACTTTACCCCAGATTTTTGCTTTAATGATCTGCAGCAAAATCTTCTCCTTGGCTGCTTTGGGACAGAGATCCCTGTCTCCTTGTTGACTGTCAGCTGGGGCTGTGCACAGGCGTAACTCCTACCTTCTCTGGTCACACGTGCCTCCCTCAAACCAGCAAGAGTAAAACAGAACTGCTTATGCTTGGTGCCTGTGCATTCTGCTTTTGCCTTCAGCCGGGAAAGAGCTTTGCTTTTTTTTTTTAGGGCTTATGTAATTACAGACCATCCTGCATACCCACAGGTTCTGAATCTATGGATTCAACCAACCGCAGAATAAAAATACTCAAGGAAAAGGGTATGTCTGTCTGCGCAGATATCTTGCCTGAACATCATTCCTTCAACAATACAGCAAGCAACAATTTACGTAGTATTTATAGTGCATTAGATGATTTAAATTTTGAGAAGATATACATAAGCTGCACGGTGAAGAATACCTCTTTAAAACCACATACTTCCTGTGCACGTTTGTACATGTGTATGTATGTCTGTCTATTTATATCTGTCTGTCTGTGAGTGTTTGAGGCAGTTCTCTCCTTACACCATGGGGATTCCAGAGATAGAACTCTGTCATCAGGCTTGGTGGCAGGCGCCTTTACCTGCTTAGCCATCTGGCTGGCCCTACATTCTTTTGAAGGGACCTGCCTGGGTTTTGGCTTCCGTGCCATCCCTACAGGTGTCCAGAGACAACTGTGTGTTGTACCCTCTCATTCTTTCCATGTTAAGACCAGTTGATTAGTAACTGTAGTTACAGAGTTTCTGTTGCTCTTCATAGTAGATTATGATTCCTGATGTTTTTACCTCACTAGATAAAAAGCGGCACCCAGAACTCCTTCCTCAGAGCGTAATGGGTGAACATGTGGATCGAACAGACACATCTAACTTTACTTTCTCGTAAAATACCGTGTAAATTAAGGGGGATTTAATAAAGGAATCAGTGTGCCAGTTTGGGCATCAGTGAGTGGGTAATAGGAAGAAAAATGTAAATTATGAGTAAGTGACTGAGTGATCTGGTGTAAGAATTGATGACACCGGGTTATTCTGGCAGGAAAAAGAGGAGACGGGCACTTGTATGGAATCCTCAGATAATGCTTTAAGAGGGAAGAGGAGGGGCTGGAGAGATGGCTCAGAGGTTAAGAGCACTGCCTGCTCTTCCTAAAGGTCCTGAGTTCAATTCCCAGCAACCACATGGTGGCTCACAACCATCTGTAATGAGATCTGGTGCCCTCTTCTGGCCTGCAGGCGTACATACATACAAAATATTGTATACATAATAAATAAATAAATATTAAAAAAAAAAAGAGGGAAGAGGAGGGTGGGGTGAGGTCAGTAAACATGAGCACGGTGGATGTTTTATCCTAGACTCCTTCTGTCCTCCGTGGTACTGCTCTGTCTCCCCCTCCCATAATAATAGAACGTTGGAAATTATTTTACAGCAGGCAGACCTGAGCCTAGGAGACTCAGGTATTCTTGGGGGGTTCATGTCGAGACCGCACTGTTTCAACTCTCCAGCCCAGTTGTTTTCTAGAGCACTGGTGGCTTGGTTGGGGAAACCTCAATAAATAAAAGCAAAAAGCAAACAGACCAACATTTCTAAACCCAAAAATATTTGCAACATGGATTTAGCACATGGCTCAGCCAGATCATCCTAGATAGAAATCTTCCTGCTAAAGGACACATTTTATTTGTTCTTAATTAAATATTACTGGACATATGGAAAGTACCTACCATGAGTGACAGCAATAAAAAAAATCTTGAGAGAAACAGCTTATTTAGAAAGAGCTATTTTTGAGGAAGGCTGTTCAGACGTTTCGTTTGGAGGAAGAGAAATGCAATAGTGTGAAATAAGAACAAGATTATAGCTTTAAAGGCACATTTAGAATGCAAAAAGTAATTAAAAAACAAGAGCTGAGCAAAAATATCATAGAACTATTAAGAAGCAGTAGGAGGTAACGTTAAAGTAGTCTTCGGGAGCTAGAGCTCAGAGGTGGGTGGTGGGTAATAGGGCGGAAAATGTAAGGTGTCTCAAGTGTTAGCCCAGGTTCCCACATCTACTAAAAGGGGCTGCAGAGGGTGGTGGCCTCTTGGAGGGAGACACTTTGTGGAAAAGAAATTATCTTCGTGTTGGAAGCTCCTTTTCCCGTGGAACCGCCTGCATGAGGTAGACCAGTGTCAAAGTCTCTGTATATGTGTAGACAACCCCATAAGTTTACAGAAAGAACGTGAAGAACAAAGATTTGGGATCAAATAGATTTAGGCTTAGAATATAGACAGTGGAGAAGGGGCGACTTCACTTTCTGTATGAAATTGACTCCCAGCCTAGACTTCTACTTAAAGGTAAAGATAACCCTGTACCCTATCAAGAATCTCAGGATTTCTCACAACACTAAGTATAGGCAGGACCTCCTGGGGCAATACCCAAAGAGAATTGTGTGTTCATCTGTCCAGTACCTTGGAAAACTCTGCTCTGAGGATAGGAATAGAACATCCGATGCATAAGAACTTACTGAGAGCAGATTTCGGCAGCTCTCATTTGAATTTGAGGTTGTTGATAAATCCATAAGATGCCAAGTCAACAAAAATAATCATTCTAGAGGGAAAAAAATTACCAGAAAAGGAAAACAGTCCCAGTTTGTGTGGCTCATTCTGCTAGCTCACATGCTCATCATAATACCAACTCTGAAAATGATCGCAGTCAGCTCTACAGTGTCACTATAATTAGATGGAGATAGAACAAGCATGAGGGAGTGGTTTAGGGAAAGATGGGGTTGGTAGGGAATAGAGTTAAATCATCATCTTCCAGAGTGGGGCCTGAACAAGTAATGCTCTAAAGTAAGAGCCAGGTAGCACTAATGGAAGCATATAGAGTCATTCCAAGAGGTACTCAGATGTAAAAGATGAGAGTCGGTGTCTTAGAGTTTCTGTTGCTACCACGAAACACCATGACCAAAAAGTAAGTTGGGGAGGAGAGGGCGTATTTGACTTACACTTCAATAGCAGTGTTCATCATTGAAGAAAGCCAGGACAGGAACCTGGAGGCAGGAGCTGATGCAGAGGCCGTGGAGGAGTGCTTCTTACTAGCTTGCTCCTGCATGTCTTGCTCAGCCTGCTCTATATAGCACCCAGGACCACCAGCTGAGGAATGAAACCACACTTAATGGGCTTGGCCCTCCCCCATCAATACTAATTAAGAAAACGCTTTACAGCCGGGTCTCACTGATGCATTTTCTCAATTAAGGTTCCTCCTTTTAGATAACTCTGTATGTATGTCAAGTTGACATAAGATTAACTGGCATAGTCAGCTAGAAGTTAATGCAATCTAAGTGGGAAAGGCCTGAACCCAGGGGCAAGGCTGGGGTCTACCATTTTTCTCAACATGATTGTTGGGTTCTCATGTTGTGACAGTTGATTCTTACATTGTATGTAAATAAGATTAGACATTCAAAACGACAGGGAATAAGGAATGCATAGCATGTGATAAGGAGCAGAATTTCAAGAAATTGTACATGCAAGTATGCACACTGCATCCATCCATCCATCCATCCATCCATCCATCCATCCATCCATCCATCCATCATAGCAGTACTGGAGATTGAGCCTAGGGTCATGTATGCTAGGGAAGTGCTGCTCCTACATCTCTAGTCCCGGAAATGCCATCACAGTGGACTATAATCAAAGAATTGGTGCATTTGTTCTCATGTCTGTGACCAAAATACCTAAGCAACTTAATTAATTTTCTGGGTTTATTTTGACTCATAGTTCAGGGAGGTCCAGTCAGTCATAGCAAGGAAGGTATTATGGAACTTTCTGGTAGTAGGAGCATATGCAGACAAGGAAGCTAGGTGGGTTTGTAACCTTCAAACACCAATCCGTAATGACCTACTCTTACCAGCCAGGCCTGCCTCCTAAAGACCCACAGCCTTCTCAACTGATGCTGTCCTCCAGGGGCCTGCAGGAGACATTCCAGGGTCAAATCATGTCAGTTGAAAAGCCGTGGTCTACTGATCTGTCAGTTCACCTTCATTCTTCTGAATTGGAAATAATATTTTATAGTTGAACAGGTGCTAATTTTTTAAATTTTGGGAAGTCAGTGGGGAAGATTGCTGCAGCATTAATATGATAGTCAGATCAGGGAGCTCTGGTAATAATGACTATGGGCTCCCCACTCCACTCCCCCACAGTGGCCTCCATCAGTGTGTATAATGCCAAGATGGTAATGGCAAGTGTGATGGTGGAAATGTGGAAAATCATTCATAGACCCACGCCATGCAACCCCCTCGCGTGCTCTGCTTTTCCATTTGGCCTTTCCCCACATGCCTACAAATTGTTCCGTAATTACAAACCACGATGTTCATGTTTCTTACTCAGTGCATGTTCATTTTCTTCTGCTGGCTTATTTTCATGAGGCAATTCTTAGTCATGAGTTTATTGGATTAGGATGTGACCAGATCTAATTTCTATGACTGTTGACTTTTCTGAGGGTAACATCCGTCTGCTGCCTGCAGTGTGCAGACATTCTTACCTCTAAAAGTGGTGGCATTCTCTTAAATTTGAAAGTAGGAGCTAGTGTCCCTGGATAGTCTGTAGATTTTATTTTCAGTGATAGGGATGCTTGTGTCTATAAAGTATGCTGCCCTTTTCATTCTGCACACCATCCGTAGCCACTGTTTACTGTGCGCTTGAGTCATGTCACATTTACCTGTTAGCAGTGCTGCACCTCCAGAAAGCTTTCCTGACTTATGTTTCTTTTATTCTTTTGTTTTGTTTTGTTTGTTGTTTTTTTTGTTGTTGTTGTTTTTCGAGACAGGGTCTCTCTGTAGCTTTGGTGCCTGTCCCGGAACTAGCTCTTGTAGACCAGGCTGGCCTCGAACTCCCAGAGATCCGCCTGCCTCTACCTCCCGAGTGCTGGGATTAAAGGTGTGCGCCACCACCGCCCGGCTCTTTTATTCTTTTAATGGGATTTAATCATGTGGAAATTTGCCATAGTCTTACACTTTCCTACACCCCACCTTCTGGATGCCTCACAAGAAAAGATGATTAAGGGGGAGATGGATCTGAACATCCTGCTCTCCAGAGTGTGTGTGTGCGCGCGTGCATGCTTGCAGGTGTAGTGTGTCCTTTAACTATTTAGATTGATTTTGCCTATTTAATCCCCCTCAGATTGTTAACCAGCTTGCTCACCACTATAAGGTAATTCCACTTTTCCTGTTACCAAGTAAATGCTTTATTTTATATCTGTGAGTTCTTGGAGTTCATGGTTGAGGTATGATCATTGTTTTGGATGCATATAGAGTACCTTTTAAATTCTTCTCTGCTAGGTCTGCTAGTGTCTGAATAATTTACTGCCTTTTAGGAAGCCAAAATTAGTCAGTCTCTGACTGTCCATCCGTCCATCTGTGTATATTTGTGTGTGTGCGTGTGTGTTAAGGTAAAGAGTATTGGTGTCAACTGAACAGGGTTAGTACTTGATGTGGTATGCCCCTCTGTATGTGTGAATATGTTTTATTGCCATTGGTTAATAAAGAAGCTGATTTAGCCAATAGCCAGGCAGAATGGAGCCAGATGGGAAATCCAAGCAGAGAGACAGGGAGAAAGAAGGCGGAGTCAGGGAGATGCCAATACCTACTGGAGAAGCAAGATGTGAGGTAACAAGCCGCAAGCCTTGGGGCAGAATATAGAATAATAGAAATGATTTAATTTAAGTTGTAAGAGTTAGTTAATAATAAACCTGAGCTAATAGGCCAAACAGTTTGTAATTAATATTAAGCCTCAGAGTAGTTATTTTCAAAGTGGCTATGGGACCAGGTGGGACGAGAAACCTCCAGTTACCCCAGATACTTGGCTAAGGTCTGCCTTCACTCTGTGTTTTGCACATTAGGTGAGATGTCAGGGACCCTGGACACTTTGGAGTCATTTGGGGTCAGGTCTAGTTTCTAGTGTCCTCACAGCCGTGAGTGTAGGAAGAGTATGGGCAGCTGGCTCATGAGTGCTCAGTCCTTTTTCTGCCCCTGAAGTTTTGAGTTGCTGATTCTTAGCTTTGCTGAAGACCATTGTGCCCTGTTGTAGAGGACAAGTTTAGACCAGGCTGAAAAAGAAGTATTCCCGTTGTTCTACAGTGTAAGCTGTAAAATACATCTTTGGGTTTCTGGCCAGCAGGAGACAACAGGACCCCAAAGGAGAGCCCAAGGCCACCACCGTTTTTCCCTTCCTGAGACTCATGGCAGAAAGCTGGAAAGTAGGGTTTTTTATTGCCATTGAAACGGTTTCCCTTTCTGTGAGTTGGGGATGGGGAAATCAGTACCATCAGGAGGCCACCCCACCCCAGGGTCTGAGTTGTCATTTCAAAGGAAGTGAGATGATGCTCATGCATGTTCTTGGTTTGTAAGTAGCAGGCGGGGCATGCTGTATGGGTGTGATACCTTGTGCCCTGGACAGTAAGGGAGTGTGTGGCCCCTGCAGCCAGACCTCGTGAGGTGCCAAGTGTTGGGAAGTCACTGCACGTGGGGGTTTTTAATTAGGTCTTGACTTGCAGTTCTTTGATGAGGGTTTGGACCCCAGCTTCTGATTTGTGCAGACAGAGTTGCTTCCTGTTTGGTTGTGGGGCTTGTGGGGTGAAGGAGGGTGAACCAAATGGGGAGAGAAGACATCACCCTGAATAGGGAGAACGTACTACACTCCAGAATGCTATTTCCCCATGGGATAGTTTTCTGTGTGGGTCTGTGTTATCCACATTGAACTTGCTAAAACTGAAAGAGACCTGGGATTTGTATTGTGATGGTCATCATGGGATAATCATGAAGGCCTGGAGCTGGGACACACAGTGAGTCAATATTGCCAGGCCAAGCAGACAGTGTTTGCTGGTGAGAAGATGGAGGGGGCTTAGAGTTCTTATCCTCACTGGGCCAAATGGTGGCCATGGAGTGCCGTCTAGGAGTTGTGAACATCTGGGTGCTTGTGTGGCCTGTTTCCCCCAGCTTCTCCATGAGCCCTGGAAAAAGGGGTGCCTTTGGTGCTCTGAGGACAGGACAGTCTTGTCTCTAAGGGACGGAGTTCCTAGCACTTGGGACATTTTGCTCTCTGAACAGCACATTTCAATAGCTAAGTGGGTTAGAGTTAATGAACTCTAGGCTGAATTTTTAACTCCTACAGAGGACCATCTAGTTGTCTCTAATTATCTTTCCTTTCGTACAAATGTCCTCAAATGAAGCAGACAGCGCTTGTGTTGAAGAACGTCCTCTCTGGTTAGGTGTCTGCAGGGCCCGTTACAGCTGGCCAAGGTGCTGCACCCACACAGCAGGGCTCTTCTGTCTTCCCAGGCTCCCACAGAGACGCGGCCCTCTGGTGTGTAATAGCCGCTCCACCAGGCCTGCATCTGGCTTCATGGCCTAGTCACCCAAGAAGCTTAATACACATTCAGAGCCCAACCAAACCTACACAGATGGTGGCGGGGCTGGAGCCTGTAAAATGTGGGGCGGACTCCGATGATGTCAGGTGAAGCCCTCCCTCATGGTAGCGCCAGGGACTTGTCATATATTACCTGTTTCAGTTGAGGTCCCCAAGGCCTCAATGGGGCAGGGACTTGATTGGTCAGGCCATGCTGTGACGATTGGTGCCTGTGCCTTTTTCTGAACTCTTTCATTTCTGAAGGAGTTTGAGCTTCCCCGTGTTGTTGCTTGTGTGGTTCTGTGGTGCGGGTGTCTGCAGCACTAGGCAGAGTGTGTCCCCACTCATCCTTAGAGGGCGGTGTCACAGAAGTGTCCTGGTAGTGGGGTGATGGTGGGGTAGATGTTAGGCTGCTGTGTGCCTGTCTGCATGTACGTGTGGGGTGGTGTTGAGTGTGCGGAGATGGTGGTACCCCCTTACAGTCTGATGCCTCAGATCCTGCCCCCCTCCCCCGCTTTCACCTTTCCTGTCCCACCGTTCATCCATGCTTTCTTCCTGGGGGTGGTGGATAAATGGAAGTAACACTGGCAGCCTAGCTTTGTGAGTGTTTTGAGCAGGCAGACAAGAAACAACATACATTGTTCACAGCTCCAAGAGTGCTCCTACAGGGACAGGATAGTCCGGATTGTTTGCCTTTGGCCAGGAGGGCAAAGCTGTGGTCATGTAGGATAGCGTAGGAGGTAGGAAGGAGGATGGAGTGATGGTGAATGCTGGTTGTTGTGGGCCTCAGTGGCCTCTCTATCCAGACGGGGCCTTCTCACTTCTCCACACGCTGAGAATGGGAACTTGTCTCAGACAACAGACAAATGAACATGGAGCCTTAATAGTCTTTCTGTGCCGGCACCATGGTTGGATCCTGCACAAGCCTGCCCATCTTTCAGCTTTCTTCCCACTGTGCCTCCTGTGTTCCAAGTCTTCATTTCCTCGTTGGCTATGGTGGATAAAATAATGTGGACAGTGGAATCTGCTTTCTATGGTACAGATTCCGGACTCCGTCCTTACCCTCGTATTTATGGATTTATTTTTTTATAGGTGAGGTCACACTGTGTAGCCTAAGTTGGCCTGATACTCACAGCAGCCTGCATGTCTCAGTCTTCCAAAGGCTGGGATTAGAGCCACTGTGTTTATCCCCTTGTCTTGGGATGGTCACATAACTTTTCTGAACTCCACTGTCCTTGGCGTGGAGTGGAATAATCAATGCACGGTTGAGAAGATGATGCAGTAAATGGTTGAGAAGGTTCCAGAGTTTCTGATACTTTGAAGACACTTCAAAGTTCTCATCCTTTCTTTTTTCAGATTTTTCCATTTGTTTTTGTTTTTAAATGGAAGCTGACTTAACCTGGCTGTTGTCTAGCCTCTAATTGGCACTGTTAGAACATTTGTATTTAGATGAACAAGTGGACATGAGGGAGCAGTGGAGGTTTCTGGAAGTTGAGTGGAAGCGTGGCCTTTGCGCTTGGGGAGCAGGCGTAAAGCTGATTGTGCCTCATCAGTCGCTGTCCCCACAGGTCCCGCCTCTCAGAAGATGCACTATTATAGATACTCGAATGCCGAGGTCAGCTGCTGGTACAAGTACCTGCTCTTCAGCTACAACATCGTCTTCTGGGTAAGTCCTGGGGCGCCGCCATGGTCTCCTGGTCGGAACCTTCATCACTGAGTCCTGATTCTCCCTGTACTTCTGATGACCAGACAGGGAGGCCTTGGGAAGATGTGGGCAGGTTCCATGGTCCCTGTCCTCTTAGAACCAGCCAGGAGTAATGTCGTGGGTGCACCAAGGTGACTAAAAGTCAGACTAAGGGCTCCACCCACCCACCCTCACCCTACCCCCTGCCCTGGGTCTGCAGGACTCAGGAAGCCTTTGGACACAGTCTTGGAGTGACGATGCTATCTTCCTAACCCAACAATGCCTTGGGAAGACATGAACAGCTAAGTACTTTGTGGACCAGGCTCTCTGCTGTATCCTGGAAGGGGATAGTTGAGGAGGGACAAAAAGTGATTTCCTAAGAGTGGTATAAGAGCATCGGAAGGTAGGCAGGACAGCTCCTTGCTGTTGTGTATGTGTTTGGCAGAGTACGCTGAGCCAAGGGTGCAGAAAGTAAGCTCGGGGACCGAGACCCGAGTATTAATGAAGAGGCAGCCCTGTCGGTTTGAAGAGGAAAGGAAAGACCCAGTCAGAATAGTAGTTGCAAAGGTTGTCTGGCTGCCTGTGTAGAGGAGGAAGTGAGCTGAGCAAAGGACAGCAGGCAGCTGTGAGGCTGGAGTAAGGCGACACAGGCCAGGCCAGGTGTTAGGAAGCTCAGGCCACACCAGTCTCAAGGGTGTTGTTATTATTTACCTCTTTCTTCTTTCACAGTGCTGGGATTTGAGCCCAGGGCTGAGTGCATGTTAAGCAAGCACTCTACCACTAAGCCACACCCCAGCCCTCTTTAGTTTTTATTTTCAGATAATCTTAATTGTTGTCCTGGCTAGTTTAATGTTTGATACAAGCTCGAATCATTTGGGAAGAGCAGCTGTCAGCTGAGAAAAGTGCCTCCATAAGATTTGCATGTAGGTGGCAAATCTGTCTGGATTTGGCCTAGTCCATTATAGGTGGCGCCACCTTTGGCTGGTGGTCCTGGGTGCTGTAAGGAAGTAAGCTGGAAAAGCCACGAGAAACGAGGTTCCAGTAGGCAGCATTTCTCTATAGCTCTTGCTTCAGTTTCCGTCTCCAGGTTCCCGTCTGCTTGAGTTTCTGCCCAGACTTCCCTCAGTGACAGACTGTAATCTTCAAGGTAAAAGAAATCTTTTTCTCCCCAAGTCACATTTGGTCATGGTGTTATAGAGACCCTATTTAAGACAGTTGCCAAGGGTGACTTTGAACTTATGATCCCCCTGCCTCAGTGTTCTGATTAGCTAGGATTATGATCATATGCTACCATCCCTGGCTTTCTATTTCTTTAACTTTTAGAAGGTTTTGTTTGTATTGGGTGGTGTGATCTGGCTTCAGAGTGGCTACAGAGGGAGGGAGAAGGCCGTTTAAGCCATGTTCTGAGGTGGAACTTGGACGAGGTATGTGTGGAGATCTTGAGGTGTTCCCTGACTGGCCAGTGACGTTCTGGAGATGCACCCTCTAATTCCTGCCTTTTCAACTTCGACCTTACGACGTCATGTCCTGGCGATTTATCTGTGTACTTAGGATTTTCTGTCCCAGAGAAATAGTGTGGACTGCAGTAGTATGGCATCCAACTCAGACTTCCCTGTGCTCAGACAGTCTTCCATCACCAACTTCAGCTTGGCTCCCGATGTAGGGCGGTACTGGATATCAATGTGTGTGCTTGCTTTCTGGCGCTCTGACAAAATACCAGGTGTGGCGAACTTAAAAACAGAGAGGTTGATTTGGGGCACACATTTTAAGAGGTTTCATGATCACCTGGACTGTTGATTTTAGTTTCTGGTTGTGGTGTCAGATGGCAGTGATGTAGAGTGTGTGGCACCATGTTGCTCTCCTCATGGCCAGGAAGCAAAAGAGGCGAGGAGTTGACTAGATAGATAGTCATGTGCGCTACAGTTCTTAGGCACAGAGGCCTGCACTCCATTCTTGCTGTGTATTGCAGGGCTTCTTAGACTGCATTTCGCTCTTTGTATGGAGGGCCTGTGCTCCCTCTTTTCCCAAGCAAGTGCCCTGACCTTGCCTGCTTAGCTTTTGACTTGACCTTTGACTCATCCCAATTGCTGCAGGTGGCACAATACCCTTATTGTCAAGGCCCAGTCCCTGGTCGCCTCTGTCCTTCAGATCTTTGTAACAGATCCAGGGAACACTGCACCAGCAGCAGCAAACTCCAACAGTGGAGTTCAGTGAGTCCAGAACTGTGGCAAGCCTGCTGGGTTGAAGTATGTAGTAGTATTTTAAGGATTTGTGCAGACTTGGCAGTTAGTGTCTGTGGTCGAGAGTTAATCATTTTTGTTAGCGAGCACTGGGGCAGAAGAGTAGGGAACAAACAGGAACAGTGAGAAAATGTCCTCATGGATGGGAGTGGAAGCGGGAGGCTGGGCCCCTTGGTGTTGGCCATGGATGGAAGTGGAAGCGGGAGGCTGGGCCCCTTGGTGTTGGCCATGGATGGGAGTGGAAGCGGGAGGCTGGGCCCCTTGGTGTTGGCCACCGTCCCCTGTGTTCCTGGCAGGGATTCACTTACCCTGGGCAGGATACAAGAATATGGAGGGAGGCCCAAGCACTGAAACTCACAGAGACCTGGGAAGCTCCCAGTTCAGTGAGGAAAGTAAGCCAGCCTACTATGGACACCTGGACACAGTCTGGCCTCCCTCCTGAACCCAGTGACCTTGAAAAGCCTGGTGTTATCATTGAGAGCTGATCTCAGCTGCCTGTTGTGTCTCCCTTACGAGGTTTCAGAAAAAGTAGAAAATGGCATGCTAAGTCCACATGGCTTCTGCGTTTTCTGTTTTAGATGGAGAAAGTAGAGAAATGTAACAAGCCTGGTGCTTCCATCATCCAGCTTTGGAAATGAACTTCTTACAGCTGGTTTTGTTTCGTCTTCATCCCCACCCTCTCTTGGATTTCTTTGAATCAAAGCCTGGATCATTTTCCACATGGAGCATTTGTGTTCGCTTTGTTGTGGTGGGGAAGGACTGCTCAGTAGGCCAGCTTGAGTGTGCAGATGGCAGCCTGATGTTTCTGTGACCGGGTTGAGGTCATAGGATAGAGTAGCTGCATTGAGACGTCGGGATAGATCTTTGTAGCACTCCAATGATTTTCGTCAGTTTGCTTTTTTCTGACTTTGAGGCTGGGGTTCCCAGAGCCCATCCTCCACTTGGTAAGAAGTGGATGCTGCTCTTTGCAAGCAGAGAATTGGGCTTCGTGAAGTTCTTTACACAGGGTGATGCAGAAAGTAGCTTCTAGCCAGCCTACCACTTTGTTTGAGAACACTAGTACTGTTTTATCCCTTCGCCCGTTCCCCACACACAAACTTTTCTCCTTGTGCTAGACCTGTTTCTAGTTTAGAGTCTCAGTTCAACCCAGGGAAAACAAATCAAAACCACAATATGATACTACCTCACACTCACTAAGGTGTGATGTATTTCCTTTTCTTTTCCTTCTTTTTCTTTTCTTTTTTTTTTTTTTAAGCAGAAAATAAATGTTGATGTGGATGTGCAGAAATCTGTGACCTTGTACATTGTTGTCATGGAAACACATAATGATCCATGATTGCAGTCTGATGTTACTTCAGGTTAACAATGAAATTACCATGTGCTCCAGCAACCCCACTTCTGGATATATACTCAGGAGAACTGAAAGCAGAATGTCAGGGGTCTGTTCTCCAGTATGCACAACCTTATTCACCGTAGCCAAAAGGTAGAAACAACCTGTGACTATCGATCATCCATGGATAAGGATATGTTCCATATACATGTCAGGAGAGCCTTGGTCACTCTAGGACACATGCTACAGTGTGGATGAACCTTTAGAACATTATATTAAGTAAAATAACCCAGATACAAAAATAACAATCAGATTCCACTTCAGGGTAGATACTGACTAGATGGCCCCACTCAGTAACTAGAGTAGTCAACAGGCAGACACAAAGAGTAGAATTTGGTTGCCAGGTGATGAGCAAATGGGAGGGTCATAGTCCATCTGTGCCGCTTGTTCAGATCACCTCCAGCTGGGTCACCTCTAACCAATAGAAGTTGATTTGGCACATGGTTCTAGAGCAACAGCTCTCAGCTTACGTGGGTTGTGACCTCTGGGGGCTCAACAACCCTTTTACAGGGGTTGCCAAAAACCTTTGGAGAACACGGGTATTTACATTACAATTTATAACAGTAGAAAATTACAGGTATCAAGTAGCGGTGAAAATAAGTTTATAGTTGGGGATCACCATAACGTGAGGAGTTGTATCAAAGGGTAGCAGTGTTTTTAGGAGGGTTGAGAACTACTGTTCTGGAGGCAGAGAAGGGCAAGATTGGGGAAGCCATAGCCTAGTGGAAGCGTCACATGGATGAAAGAATGAAAGAGTGCAAAGGGAGGCCAAATTCAGTCACTCCCCCACCTCCCTGTAGTGCTGGGCATGAGCATGGGGCCATGTATGTGCTGGGTATGCGCTTTGCTACTGTGCTCTATCTGTATCCTTCAAACTCAGTTTTATACCAGGCCCACTCCAACAGTAATGAATTAATCCATTCATCCTCATGACCTACTGCCCTCCGGAAAGCCCCACTTCTCAACACCGTTGCAATGGAGACAGTCTCTCGCACATGAATCTTGGGGAACGCAATCAACCCATAGCAAGGAATTATTGTTTAAGGGGTCCGGTTTCACCTTTGTAATATAAAAGGAGCTCTCTGGATGGGTGGTGAAAATGATTGGCCCTACTGTGATGTACTTCATCTCACTGAGCTGTACACTTGAACATGGTTAAAATAAATTTTATGTCATGTGTGTTTCATAGAAATATAAGAAATGTCTCATTTTAGCAGACAGAGGAAGAGAAACTGGGGAAGCAAGACAGGAGGAGCTGTGGACTGCCCTGTCTATGTTCATATACAGCTCAGTTTTGTAAAGAAGGCACCCTGCCCTGAATTTGCTTCTTGAATGTTCTCAAGGAGTATGATCCACAAGTCAAGATTGCTTGCTTCCATAAGCATTGAGTGTAATTTCCCCAAATTCAAATAAAGCACTTGCCTGGATCTGTTTTAGAGGCAGATTAAAATGGAGGCATCAGGTCTGTGCTACACCACTAGGAGAACCTTCTGTATGTTTTTACTTTCAAAAAAAGCTGGAAAAAAAGCCAACACCCTGCCATTGACAACCTCAGTGAGTTTAAGTCCTAGCTTTCTAGCTTGTCAATTTTATGAGTTTGTATCTGGTTGTAAATAGGCAACCTTGCTTCTGAGTGAGACAGTGGGGCAGGAACCTCGAACATCTCAGCCCACTCCTTCCCAGTAACTGATACCTCCTGTGGGTAGGGTGAACATAATGTATAATCTGAGTCAAGAGTCTCAACAAGGGAGAAGTTACTGATAGTTTTACCAGATGAGCCCCAGTCTACTCTGGCACACTAGGACTGACAGCTGCGCTACTCCAGAGAGTGAGCAAGAAGACTGGGGGAGCAGTCCTAACCCACCCCCCAGTTCATGGAGAATTGGCCTTTCCCAGTGAGCTCTGACTGTTGTATGAGACCCTGACCTGACTGCAGTTTGTTTCCCAGCTTCCTTCACCTGTGTTCTCTGTCTCCCCACCCCTCCATCCTCCCCACCCCCTGTACGCCCTTTTCCTCCACTAAGATAAGGTCTCCACTAGCTGTGGATGACTTTGCATTTCTGATGGTTCTCCCGGCACAGACTGCTGTCTTGCTTGTTTTATGTAGTGCTGGGGTTTGAACCTAGGCTTTCATATGCATGCAAGGCAAGCGTTCTACCAGCTGAACTGCATTCTCAGCTCCTTTACTTCCATCTTTTAAATGATGCATATGAAAAATCTGTTTTAAGAATGAAACAATGTAGTTTTCACTGCTGAGATATGCTCTCTCTTCTTTCAATAATTATTGAGGGGCTGGAAAGATGGCTCAGCCGTTAAGGACACTGGCTGCTTTTCCAGAGGACTTGAGTTCAATTCCCAGCACCCACATGAGCGTTCCCACCTGACTGTAACTTCAGTTCCAGGGGATTTGTCACCCTCACAGACTTATATGCAGGCTGAACATCAGTGTATGGGAAGAAGGGAGGAAGGAGGGGGAGTGGGGTAAAATATTTAGCTCAATAAAAACAATAAAAAATCCAATGTACATAAAATAAAAATAAATAAAAGTATTATTGAATGCACCTTTGTAATTGCCTGAATTCCAGAAGACTCAACAACACATCCCTGAATAACATGCACCCCTCTCCATGCTGCAACCGCCTCTCTGTAGATGTGTGTAGTTTAATGTCCTCATGGGTAGTGTCTTCAAAACCTGGCTGGGGGCTGCATATCATACCAACACACAGGCGGAGGACATTTTGGTTGCTACAAGGTCTTTCTGGTTGTATTTTTTGTAGGAATTCCTATGTGAGACATTTAGGTTGCTTCAGCTTTTCCCTGTTCTAGATAAGACTGTAGAGACTGGTACAGATTTATGCAGTACGGGTTCTTCCCTGTAGGAAAGGAAGGGAGCTATTGCTCGGGTAGATTCCCAGGAGTGAGATTAGTGGGTCAGAAGGTGTGTGCATTGATTTGACCTGGCCGACACACTTACCCACTTACAGTCACAGGAAGTGAGGCTCCTTATCTCTTGGCATAAGTAGGAGTGCATGTGTTCTCAGAGTCAGCCTTGCCAAGGCAGAGGGCAAGGACTGCCATGTCAGGGACTCCCCTCCAACTAAGGTGTGGCTAGGAGTATTCACCTCGGGATGCCTCAGCCATGTGCCAAGTGGAGACCACTAAGGAAGTTAAGGAGAAAGGCTGTCCCTTGTGCATGGTGGCTAGTGCCTGGCGTATGGTTGTTACATATCCACAGGATGCTTGCCAATACAAGGTGTGTGTGTGCGCGCGCGTGCCAGTAGATCACTGGCATGGCAGCTCTATCAGAGAGGGCTGCCTGCCCTGTGGGAGTGCCTCAGTTCCATCTTGTTTGTACTGCTTTGTTTTTTGTCTTCTTTCTTCAGAAATCACTTTTCAAATTTCTGTTGAACAGCGGGGGCAAGGGTTCAGTGGATAAATTGCTTCCTAGCCAAAGTGAGGACTGGAATTCAGATCTCCAGAGTCCACATAAAACCTGGGCGGGCACTCGGAAGACAGATTCCCGGGTCAAGGTGGCTGGCAGGGCTAGTTGACTCTGAGCTCTGGGTTCAACCAGAGACCCTGACTCAGTAACTAAGGTGGAGAACAAAGAAAGTAACCATGACAACTTGTGGCCTCCACGCTGGTACTCTTCACGGCGGCTTCCTACAGTCCTCGTGTTGGTTTAGCCTTGCCCTCCCTTCCTTCCCGTCCCTGCCTTATCCTTCCACTCCCAGTATTCCACTTCCCTTCATATCATCACCCCACACCCCTTCCTTGAAGCCTTTTACTCCGCCTCACCGGCCCTCTAGTTTCCTGGCCGCCATCCACACATGAGATTGTTTGTGAAACCTCCACAATGATTTCCATCGTGCCTGAGTAGATTATACTCCACCAGCATTGTGTAAGGGCCCCTATTTCCCCAAACCCTTATCATTCAGTGCTTGCCTTCTTCACATTCTTTCCGGGGTGACATGAAATCTCAAAGTAGTTTTAATTTTAATTTAATTTGCATTTCCCTGATGTTGAGCACTCAAAAAAAAAACAAAAAACAAAAAACAAAACAAAAAAAAAAAACAAGCAAAAAATCCACAAATATTTCCGGGGGGGCAGAGGCAAGGCACATGTGTTAGTGTACCTTTAATTCTAGCACTGAGGAGCCAGAGGCATCTTGAGTTTGAGGACAGTGTGATCTACATGGTTAATTCTAGGCCAGCCAGAGCTACATGGTGAGACTCTGTATTCGGTTCATGGTCCTATTGATTTATTGGCACTTTGAATACTTATTTTTCTTCTTCTTTTTATTTTGGTTTGTTTTTTAGTGTTCAATTTTTTGTAACTCTACATATTAACCTAAATCACTTAGTCTAATGTAGTTGGCAAAGATTTCTCTTCCATTCTGTAGGATGTCTGTTCATTTAAACTGCTTCTTCCTAAGTGTGTGTGTGTGTAATTTCTTTTTCTTGGGCCTGTTTTTTGTGCTCTTAGGGTTCTATTGAGAAAATTCTCGCCTTATTTGTGTTTCAAAGGGCACTCCCGTGTTTCCTTTTCTCCGTGTGAACTGTGTTTTGTGCAGAGCGAGACACAGGATTTCGCTATGGCCTCAGACTCTGGAGATCTGTCTGCCTCTGCCTCCTGAGTTCTGGGATTAGGTGCCTGTACCATGATCCCCACCCACAGGAGTCTTTTTGTATGTGTCTTTTGCTCCTTTCTGCATTGCCACCTATGTTTTCCTCAGCGTGCATGTATCTGTCTTCAAGTCTTTGTTAATTTGCTGTCATTCCTTTGTCCCTTGTTTTTTTGATTTCTGCCACCTTCTTACAGGGCCTTTTCTTTCTTTTTTTTTTTTTTAAGGAATTTTTACCTGGGTACCAGGTAGTTTTTGATGAGAATGTTTTTCCATAACAGTATGGTGTTGTGGAACACTTTATTATAGGCATGTGTCGATGGGTTCTATACAGTTGTAAGCTGTTCACATCTGCTAAAATAATACAAAAACATACCAGAGTTAGAGATACCCAGAGTTTACGTGGCTGAATTAAAGGAAATCCTGTCTTCATCCATAAGTCCAGATGATTTTAATGTGATAGTTTAGTGCTGGGCTTGGCCGCCTGTGGCCAGCACGTCAGACCTGGTTCTGCTTGTTTTGCACGTAATTTTCACTGGAACGCCGCCACATCTATCCATTTGTCTAGCAATTCTGGCTTCTCCCAGTGTTCACAGCCAGTGGGACAGTTGCAGCAGAGCTCAGGGAACACACAGAACTCAGAATGTTGACTGTTTCGCCCTGGTATTGTAACCTGGATGTTTCCCTATGTAATATGGGACAGTGAAGGCAGAGGCAGTCTGCTGGTGTGCTGCCCAGAGCCTCCCTGTAATAACTTGGTTCCTCCATTGTCTTTCCTTAACCTTTGCTGGGTGGGGCTTAGGTTATCAGTGTCACCCTAAGCTGCCCCTGGAGCAGGCCGCTCGCTGGGTCCCCTGCAGTGCTGCAGAGGCCATCTGCTTCTCATTCACAGCTGCCCCCCGGAGGGAGGAAAAGCTGGCCTGTGACAGCTCTGTGACCCCGGCATGGTGCCTCCTGCCTTGGACCCATTTCCCCTGTAATGAGGAAGCAGGCCTAGCCTCCCCATGGCTCTTCGACCTTTCAAACTTCCGTTGAGAGGTGGTTCTTTTCAGACTTTTAAAATGGGTGTTTATTTTATTTTATTTATTAGCGTCTATGGTGTGCACATGGAGATCAGAGGGCAATTTTAGGGAGTCTGCTTTCTCCTACTGTGGGATCTGGGGATCAAATCATGTCATCAGTTTTCCATACCTTTTCTCTTTGAGCCGTTTGGCCAGCCCTCAGCTAAGACTTTTGATAAGGGATTATTTGGAAAGAGGTTCGCTGCCCTGTTTTGAACTCCCAGGGTCCTCATTCATAGTAGACAGGGCTACATAACCCCAATGACGTACTATGACCCAGGTAAGGCTCAGCCCACTGAGTGGACTTTCAAGGCCAGGTTGGGTTAAGGACAGCAGTTCTCAACCTGGGGGGAGGGGTCAAATGACTTCCTCATAGGGGTAGTCTAAAACCATCGGAAAACACAGTTGTTTACATTACAATTCTTAACTAGCAAAATTAGTTAATGGTGTAGCAATGAAAATAATTATATGGTTGAGAGTCAATGCAACATGAGGAACTAACTATTAAAGGGTCGAAGCATTATGAAGGTTGAGAACTGCTGTTTTAGGGTCTGTGCCTCCTGGAGGCCAATATGACCTCAGATTTAGTTGAATCATAGGCAGTTGAAGGAGACGCAGGTATCTCTAATAGTCTGTGAACTCACCCTGGGATTTCTTGTTCTGGGATAGTCCATGACCATGATTTTGCATCCTGCTGGCAGGACTTAGGTATCAAAGCAAAGCCATGAGGTGCTTGATTGTCAGATGGAGCCCCAGAGATGGGTGACTGCTTAGAGCCTTGGGATGTGTGAAGAACAAACTTGATAGTATAATTTCTTCAGGCTCCTGTTTTCTACCCTGCTGTCTGTCTGCATCCTTCCTGGTATGTTTTCCTGAACTCTGCATCTCTTGTTTTCTCCAGAAGGGGAAGCTGAGACTCTGGAAAAGGGGACTTTTTCTTAGGACAGTAGTCCTTTTGGGAACTGCCTGGAGTAAGACTGTAATAGCTACTTTCTCCGTGCTGGGACAAGACACCTGACGAAAGCCACTGAAGAAGAAGAAGGGAGTTTTATTTCGGCTCATGGTTTGAGAGTACAGTTCATCGTGGTGGCGGGAGCATTAGATGGTTGCTCATCATCAGGATGCAGAGAGATGAAAGCTGGGGCTTCTTCCTGATCTGTGGAATGGTGGTCTTACCCCTCCGTTAAACCTTTTTAGAAACATCCAGAGATAATGTCCTTCACTTGGTTCTAAATTACAGAAGCTGGAGATTACAATTAACCACCACTAGGGGCATGCAATGTCTTCAGTGCAACAGGTAGAGGTGTATGGGGGTCACCTGGTGGCCCTTCAGGCTTCAGCTCTGCCTGAACCCAGGAGAGCAGGGCTTCTTGCTGTGAGCAGATTCCATTAGAGTCTTTCCCCAGTTCTTTCAACCTAACTGTGAGTAGGGCCATCTGTGTTGAGAAAGTCCCAGATTGCAGGAGATCAACCCTGGACCCTGGACTCTGGACCCTGGACCCTGGACCCTGGACCCTGGACCCTGGACCCTGGACCCTGGACCCTGGACCCTGGATCCTGGACTGCATGGATTTTTAATGTGTTCCCTTCTGCTTACCTCAGATATCTATAAGGAGGCCCAGGGAATTGGTTCTGAGCACCTGAGTCAGTGTAAATAGATTTACCATGAACCAGAGGTCAGCAGTGCAGATCCTGGAAATGTGGCCTTGCTAAGATGTGTGGAGCCTGCAAGAATTGCCGAAGCATTACACTTGTGTTTAGAGCAATCAGTCAAGGGGCCAAGGCCATTGAGTCCTGGGTGGATGCTCTTAATTTGCAATCTAGCAGGGTTTAGATGTTCACACTTTTATTGCCACTTGATCTACTTGGGTAAAGTGTAGCAAGCTTATGGTGAGGGGATTTTTTTTTTATTAAAAAAATTTATTCATACTTTTATCATATTCTTTACTATACCCTAACTGTTCCCAGATCCTCCACTCCATGCCCACCCAAGTTCATGTTCTTTCTCTCTTAAAAAAAGGTCTGGGGGTGGTAGCTCATATCTTTGATCCCAGCACTTGGGGACAGAGGCAGATAAATCTCTGTTGTGAGTTTGAGGCCAGTCTGATCTACAGACTGAGTTCCAGGAAAACCAGAGCTACACAGAGAAACCCTGTCTCGAAAGAAACCCAACCAAACAACCACACAAACAAGCAAACAAACAAACAAACAAGAAAAAGAAAAGAGAAAGGCAGTAAATACATAGAGCTGCTTCCCTCTTTGGTTTGGGATTTCTCTGTGGCTTGAATTTGTGCAGGTGTTGTTCATACTGTCACAGTCTCCATGAATCTAGACAATATTGTTTCCTTACAATTGTTCACCACCTCTGGCTCTTACAATCTTTCTGCCCTGGGTTAGGCATTTTTTAAATTTTTTTTTTTTTTTTTTTTTTTTTTTTTGGTTTTTCGAGACAGGGTTTCTCTGTGGTTTTGGAGCCTGTCCTGGAACTAGCTCTTGTAGACCAGGCTGGTCTCGAACTCACAGAGATCCGCCTGCCTCTGCCTCCCGAGTGCTGGGATTAAAGGCGTGCGCCACCACCGCCCGGCGGCATTTTTTAAATTTAAATAACGTTTTTCTTTTCATTTATTTTACATATCAACCAGCTCCCCCTCCTATTCTTCTGGCCCCTCACTTTTCCTATCTACCCCCCTCCCCATCCACTCCTCCTCCATCTCCATTCAGAAAGGGACAGACCTCCCATGGGCTTGCGCATACCCTGGTACTTCAAGTTGAGGCAGGACCAAGCTCTTCTCTTTAGGTTGAGGTGGGGTCTGGTAATCCAGCATGGGTTAGCAAAAGCCAGCTAAGCTCCAGTGAGATGTCCTGCTCCAGCTGTTAGAAGCCTTACTAAGAGACCAGGCTACACAATTGTCACACATATGCAGATCCGTCTGATGCAGGCTCCCTAACTGTCGGTCCAGTGTACATGAACTCTCATGAGTTCAGATCTGCCGTCTCTGTGGGTTCTCTCATCATGACCCCCCTGGCTTATACAATCCCTCCTCCCTTTCTTCTGCAAAACTCTCAGAGCTCAGTGCAATGCTTGTTTGAGGACTGGGGATGGCATTCTTGCAGCTTCCAAAATAAGTGAAACCCGTGCCAACTTAGGATGCTCCAGTCGGGCATCTTGTTCTTGTTTTTGGAAGGTATGATGGCTGTTCTTCGTATCAACTTGACTACATCCGGAACTAAAACCTAAGTGTCTGGGCACACTTGTTGGGATTATTTTCTTAATTAAATAGTTTGAGATGGGGAGACACACTTTTAATCCAGATCTTTTGATGTGGGAAGATCTACCTTAATCTGGGCCACACCTTGTGCTGGCGGCCTATATAAATTACAAGGAAGAAGGAAGCTTTCACTCTGCCCGTTTGTTCTCGCTGGTAAGTCCATTCCTTCCCTGGCATTAGAGCCTGCCTCTTTGGGATTCTAGTGTATACTGAAGGCCAGCTGAAACATTCAGCCTTGTGGACTGAGCAACTACTGGATTCTTGGACCTTCTGTTGGTAGACAGTCATTGTTGGACCAGCTGGGCCACAAGCCTATATGATATTCTAATGAATTTCCTTTTATGTATCTACTTGCTCATCCTACCAGTTCTGTTCCCCTCCAGAAGAACCCTCACTAATGCAGAGGGGGTTGTTGGTTTGTTGTGTGTGATGTATGGGGTGTGGTTTGGGAAAGTGTGGGGTGTGGGGGGACTTGTATGGGAGTGTGTATGGGAGTGTGGGGGGAATGGGTCTGTGGATATGTGTGTGGTGGGTGTGTGCATGTGTATGTAGGGGTATGGGTGTATGTGTGCATGCATGTGTATATGTGGGGGGGGGCTTTCTGATCAATTACCGTAGGGAAGGTTGCCCAGAGATTTTCATTTAATAACCTTGGTCCTGGGATTCTTGAATTGTATGCAGTGAGCTTCTTTAACCCATTGTTCAATGGAACCTCTTGCTCCTATAATTGCTTCTGAATCTTTACAGAGACTCTCAGAGATTCTTCTGCTCTGACTGGGATGTAGACTCGTAGAATGTTCCTTCTTAACACAGTCATGTTGTTTGAGGGTTGTGCAGCCTAAGAATTCCTGTGGAGCCCTGTCTCATTTGGTCAGTCTTCTGTAGGTGCTCTGTAGGGCCCATGACTCAGAGTGCTGCCCACTCTTCTGTCCCTGTGGGTAGTGAGATAATATGCTGTCAGGGATCGAGATACCTAGATGGGGTTCTTAAGTCTGTCACCAGCTTGCAGATCCGTCTGATGCAGACTCCCTAACTGTTGGTCCAGTGTAACCTTGGACATGGTTCCACATTCGTTCTCTATCTGTGGGAGTTCTGGGGAGGAAATGACAGGTCTACCATTCACTCCTGGAGCTGGTATGTGGTCCAGGGGCCGATCACTTCCCTTGTCTGGTCCTCTCGCAGGTTCTTGACCATAATTGGTCTCCAGAGTTCCTGCCTTGGGCAATATTCACTGAACCCTTGAGCAGACATGTGGCTGTAAAGTTCCTGTCTTTTGGGTCTGAGTTAACTTCAGTTCTTTCTATAAGATGACAGGAGAAGGCGTTTTCTCTTACAATGACTGTAACAGATCCAGCAGCAGTCTCCTGCGGGTCTTGAAGGAGGGTGCGTGCCCGTGTGTGACATGAGTTGAAGCCTGCCTACATATGCACAGTTTTGTACACTTGCTTTGGCAGAGCCAACATCTTTCTTTCTGTTTAGCTACTCCAGGGAAAAGTTAAAGCAGCACCTCAAGGCCGGATGTGGTGGTGCATGCTTTTAATCCCAGCACTCTGGAGGCAGAGGCAAGAGGAGCTCTATCACTTCAAGGCTAACGTGGTCTACATAGCAAGTTCCAGGACAACCAGGCCTATATAGAGAGACCGTGTCTTAAACGAACCAAACACCTCAGCGTGAGTTCAGTAACATCTAAGTGTATGTGGAGTTAAGGCTGATTTAATGTAGGGAGAAAAAAATGAGGTATTGTGGGGAGGGAAGGGGAGTCTGAGAGCCACTGATTGTTTCAAGATAACCTTCTTTTTCACCTGTCCCTAGATCCCCAGAAGTGGGTGGACTGCTCTCAGTGGTCAGGCAGGCCTGGTTTTGAATGGGAACATTGGATGGCAGTAGTGTCAAGATACCTTCCAATCTTACTGCACTAATTCTGTGTATGCAGTTTGATTGGTCATGAGCCTGGCAAGCCAGGCTAGGTAGGCTCTTGCCTGGCCCTCAGGAGTACGTGAGACCCAGAAGTAAACCCAGAAGCATGCATAGAGGAGAGTGTGAAGAACCCAGACTTGGGGCCTTCTGGTCTTGAAGCCTTGGTGGGGTTCTCACATGGGCCCAGTCTGCACCATCCTTCTCCACATGAGTGATTTACAGCCCCGAGCACACAGATGAGAACGTGGCTGAAGGTAGGCACGGTCCACTTGGGTTAGGATCAGGGCTGCACCAAGAACCAAGCCAATAGGGACTAAGTTCATATAGGGTGGCAAAGGTAGACATCTCGGGGGAAGACCTAGATGATGGGAAGGAGGCGGCGAGGAACTGAGGCCAGGTAGTGGCGGACTGTGGTAGAATCTTAATTTCACTCTAGGTGTGAGGGGAAGTGACTGCAGAGTTTTGAAGTGTGGAGTGACCTGGTCATAGTCATATTCCGCAAGTGATAGCTCTGCATCTCAATTCACCATGATGGAAGACGCTATAAAACTGCACAGAAGACTGTTTCTCATTGTTCCCTAAACAATATAGTATAACAGCTATGTGCATGGTACCTGCATTCCATTCGGTGTATTAAATAGTCTACCTGAGGGAGGATGTGTGGCTTACTCCAGGGACTTTGAGGACCTGAGAATTCTGGTATGTACTGGGGGCATTAAGGCCAGTCCTTTGGATACCAAATGGTAGAGGAGTTTTAAATGATGGTTCCAGTTTACTGCAGGCCTGGAAGGAGGTAGATTATGGACAGAGGGGAGCTGAGAATCAGGAAGAAAACTGGCCACACACACTCTTAAGGTTTGAAGGTAAAATGAGCAGAGGGTCCCAATTGGTGAGTATGAGGCCTCTTTCCGTCTTGTGAGTTTTCTCCAAAATGGCTAGTGAACAGATGTAGTGGTGTTTAATAAGGAAAGGAGCTGGAGAAGAAAGGCCCTGGAGGCCACAAGGAGATGGTAAATGTGAGCTGTGAGGTTGATGGTCATGGATGTGGTAGTATTTAAAGCTATGTGAATGCTGGGTCATCATGCCCCTGCCCTCAGTGTTCTAAGGGTCTTTGACTGAGCCATTAGATTTACCATCATTTAGTGGGATCTGTAAGGGAAGGATGAGCGGCAGCAAGGGAGGAAGACAGCTCCAAGCTATGTATGTTTGGTGTCTCTGAACCTGATTGGAGGAGGAGGAGGAATGACCAGCAGTGACCTTACTTCTGATGAGGTCAGATGAAAGGCCTCCACTCTGCTGAAAGACAAGTCAGTCACTGGTTACCTTAAGGAATGGTAGGGTGGCCTTTTGCTTTACTTCCCATGCCATTGTGAGAGAGGGGATATAGTGTCCAGGAAAACAAAGACCTTACTGCTAAGAACCCAGTGTGGTGTATGACCGCTCAGGGAACTAGTCTTCTAGCTTCAGAATGCTCACCCAGTATCTGCTTCTAAGAAGAAACAGTGAACAGATGAACCAAGGCTTCCCTCTGCCATGTCTCTTGGTCTTAGCTTTCTCTGGGTGCCAGAGTTATGCTTTGTAAAATGGAAATGTTGGAGTCCTGGCCTGACTTCATCTGTAAATGCCTGCTGAACCAACCGTGGTAAGCTGTGAGCCCTCAGAGAGCCACAACCAGACATTAGGCCTATGTGCATTTCGTGACAGTGACCTGTGATTCAGTGAGCACCGAAACCTCCCAGGGTTTTCATCACAAGGCTTTTCCTTCCTGTTCCAGCTACATGGGTCTGGTATTGAATAAAATAGGCAGAAGCCAAATAAAATAGGCAGAAACCACTTAAAGTTGGAGAATACCACTTGCAAAGTTGAGTCATAGAGAAACCTAGCGCTTACTTACTGTGAGGTCCCACTAAATGGCATTGAAATGCCAGCATAGTGTAAAGTAGAGGATAGTGAAAAAACCAACAACAGAACAGGCAGCTCCATTTGCAGAGCACGGGGTATCGACCTTTATATGGTAAAAAGCCGCTCTGCTTTAGGAGTGTGTGGTGTATTTGGGTCAGTGAGCGATGGTAGTGGGGAGGTTGAGGTTACAGTGCCTCTCTTCTGCTTAATGTGGCTTACCTTAATTTATCAGCTAAGACCCTGCTATTTCCTGAGCATATGTGTATTTGTCTCATGCTATGTGCAGTTGTGATGAGGAGACTCCGCTCTGACCAGTGAACACGTTGAGTACCTGCTTGTCTGTGTTTGGAGTCTGAACCCTGGGCTGTGGGACTGAGATGGGCAACAGGTGGTCTTGGGTTGTGCTTTTCCCCTGTAGCTTTGCCTTGCAGCTGGCCTGAGCCGTGCTGGGTCAGAGGCATCCGATAACCCTGGCAGTCGCACGGAGTACAGGGTCTTGCACACTGAAGTGAGTTGAGGGTGAAGGTGGACAGGAAGAAGAAACAGTCTCTTGTCAACGTGAGGCTGTCTCTCTAGGACTGATCTCAGCATCCTTACCTTGCCTCTTTGGTCTTGCAGCCAACTCAGGTAGAAACCAGCCACTGGCCCTTCTGTCTGCAGTCTCCATGGCTCTTTCATCTGCGAGATTCAGATGCCACGCTGGACAGGAGACAGCTCACTTGACTAGAATGTAGACTTTGTTCCTAGTGCTGGTTTCTGATCTCTCTCTTCTCGTCTTTCCCTCCCTCTACCCCTGCAGTTGGCTGGCGTTGTCTTCCTTGGAGTCGGGCTGTGGGCATGGAGCGAAAAGGTAGGTGGAACCGCGGTTACCAGGCAGCCAGGCCTAGAGCCATTGGACTTGCATTGTTCCCTCCTCTAGCCTGCTCAGTAGGCACTAACTGTGCCGTGAAAGGTTTGTAGCATTTTAACCCTCAGAAAGAACTTGGCTCTAAAAGTTGGCTCTGCTCCTGGAGGTCATGGACAGTTAGGCCAGTACTGGACGAGAACCCGCTGGGCTTGGCAGCTGTGCCCAAGGCAGGCTTGGGGCTGCCTGCTAACCCTTTCTGTTATTTCTGGGACCAAGTGAACAGGTTCCTGTGCACAGTCATGTTTACTCCTTAAGTGCATGTCCTGGCCTACAGAACAAAGGGAGCAGATAGAGCCTGGTTCTATGCCCCTGGCTTTCTAAGGAGGAGGTCAAGAACCTGTGTGCCGCTTGCTGGTCTGTGAGGAAGGAGAAACCAAGCTCTCATTGTACAGCTAGACAAGGGGGCACTTGGTACTCTAGAGGGTCTGAGCTCCAGGGGCAAGTTGGAGTCCTGGTACCGACCTTACCCTATGAAAGGTTAGTGCTTGTAGCTTATAGGTGGGAAAGCTAGAATTCTTCCAGGAAGGGGGAGCAAGCAGGACCCAAAGCTGAAGCACCCCTGCTTCTGTGGTGGAACCTGCTCTTGCTTCCAGAAAAAGGAAGCAGAGCACTTTGGTCTATGAGCTTTCATGTGATGGTCTTAGGAGCAGAATTGGATATTTCCAAATTTCAAGGAGGCTTGTGAACCGCTGATGGCAAAAGCTGCTGTACAAGGTCTCTGTCCTAGTGACCTGCAGGCAGTAACCCATGCCTAACAGTGCCACCATGTGGCCATGTTTGGGATTGCAATGGACTTGACCTGTATGAGCCATGATCCTGGAGCTCCCTATGTAGCTATAGCTATCTGTTTTGGCAGCTTCCCCCACTCCTCCTGCTTCGAATATCACAGAATCTGTCCATTGTGGTTGCCAGTAGTTATATATAATTATTTTTAAATATTGCATAAATCCATATATCTTTTTAAAGATTTTACTGCTATTCCGTGTGTGTGTGTGTGTGTGTGTGTGTGTGTGTGATGTATATGCATGAGCAGAGGTCAAAAAACAACCTACGGGAGTAGGTTCGGTGCTCTTCCTTCTACCATGTGGGTCCTAGAGATTTAACTCAGGTTGCCAGGCAAGGTAGCAAGTGCCTCCACCTGTTGAGCCATCTCAGTAGTCCCTGACTATATGTATTTGAATAAAAATGATAAACCAGTTCTTATTTGTCCGTAGCCCCTGCAAGAACAACAGTGGTTCTCTTTGAACCGTGCTGATAGGACAGCGCCATCATAAAAAGCTCTCCAGGCAACACTAGTCCTTCATCTCTCCTTGCTGAGTGTGTTTCCTCAAAAATGTTCATTTTGAGGCTGCTTTTAGCCAGTTTGACCATAGGCCACTGGACTCCACTTCTCTGAGGCCTGGCCAAGGTACCCTACGGGCCATGGAAGAATCTGGGTCTGGGCTCACAGGAGCCCCCATCTTCAATGTGGACCAGGAAACTTCATGGGAAAAGTATCTGGAGGCTAAGGTGGACAAGGTGCTAACTAGACTCGGGGCCTCTTGGAAGTGTTTAGAGCACACTGTGGCCTGTCTCTTGATGGCAGGGCTGAGTCTTGAGAAGCAGGCCCCTGCCATAGCTGCTGACAGAGTTTGCCCCAGGGCCTTGACTCCATTCCAAGGGCATTGCTACCTTGTATTCTCTGCCTCTTCCAGGGTGTGCTGTCCGACCTTACCAAGGTGACGCGGTTGCACGGAATCGACCCTGTGGTGCTGGTCTTGATGGTGGGCGTGGTGATGTTCACACTGGGCTTCGCAGGCTGTGTGGGGGCTCTCCGGGAGAACATCTGCCTGCTCAAGTTTGTGAGTGGTCCTGGAGTTGAGGGTGGGAGGCAGGAGATGTGCTAGGCTAGGGGTCTGGGCTCACATCTTTTCTGACCCAGGCAGTAGAAGCAGGGAGGAGGCCTTTGAGCCTCTGTCTCATTGGAGGGAAGATTTGGGGAGAAAAGCCCAGATGATGGTTCCTCACCCTAGGAGAATGGGGTTTGCTGTGCCCCCGCATAGGACCAGCTGATGCAGGGGTTCTACCTGCCTCCTTTGCCTTACAGCTCACCTAAAGGGAGTTTTAAAGGGATTGTTTGTTTGCTGCTCACCTTTGCCCTTCCTGGCTAAGATCAAACAATGTCGCCAGTCGCATTAAGAAACTATTTCCTTCCTCCTGGGTGTGAATCCGTTGGATGTAATGTAGAGTTCTTAATTTTCTGGCAGAATTATGAATTGCTAAGAGTTTAGTTTTATATTTAGATACGACTTCATTTTTAAATGTATTTAGTTAAAATTAAATAGCACCTGGTGAGGCAAACACTTTTATTTCCTTCATGATTTATTATTTGCTGAGTTTATTAGGTCAAGCGCTTTTCATCTGAAAAGCAAAGCACACATTTTTCTCGATCTCCTCCCCCTTCCAAACACTGTGTTTTGCACCTCATGTCCACGTGAACAGACTGTGTGCACGTGTTTTTGCACGCTTGTGATTCATCTCCAATTTTCCTGGGCAGGCTCCTTCCTGTTTCCTAGATGTGAGAAAGCTTCTTAGCGGCCTGTATTGTTGTAAGGCCACAGATAGTTTCATCTGTGCCTCAATGGCTGCATGGGTCCCAATAGAATGTCACCACTGCCTGCCTGCGCAGCCATGCTTCTAGAGAGGCCTGCATGTGGCTGGCGATCCTGCTTGGCTCATGCAGAGCGGGTCCTGATCATACTCTACCTCTAGAGTGGTAGGGAACTCAGATGCCCTCTGCGTTTTAGTCTCAGTTTTTTCATTCCTAAAGGGGAGTGGAGGGTTAGGATGGTAGTGTGGAGGGATGGGAGCAGATAAAGCCTGGGTGGAGGCTCCCTGTGGAAGCAACTGACAAGGCTTCTTTCCCCAGGGTGGGGGTGGGGAGTGAGGGCTGCTTCCCAGGAAATGGTGGTTTGGACTTTCCCTCCCTCTCTGCTCATCTCAGTTTCCAGCCGTGGTAACTGAGGCATGAGTAGTGGTAAACCCCATTTATGGAGATGAAGTTCTATACAGCAGGCGGTGGCTCTGGATCTAGTGGGGTGCATGGGTTTGCCAGGCTGATGACGGCTGACTCCCTCTTTCTTGTGCCCATGCAGTTCTGCGGGGCCATTGTGCTCATTTTCTTCCTGGAACTGGCCGTGGCTGTGCTGGCCTTTCTGTTCCAGGACTGGGTGAGGGACCGGTTCCGGGAATTCTTCGAGAGCAACATCCGATCCTATCGGGATGACATTGACCTACAGAACCTCATCGACTCCCTTCAGAAAGCCGTAAGCTCTGCTCCCCACAGGCCTCCTGCTAGAGAATGCCCTTTGCCACCTCTGGTCACTCTGGGGTGCCCTGCAGCTGAGATGGGAATGAGGCCTTCCCTGCACAGTGACTTTTCTGCCACAGCATGGCAGGGTGGTATGGAGCATCTCCTCTACCTCTGGTCAGCTCAGTCATAATTTTCCCCAGGACCTTGGGTCCCATGGATGGAGAGGGGATGGAGAGGATAGAGCTCCTCCCCCAGGCTTGTGACTCACCACAGGAGCTATTCCTGTCCCCTTCCTCTCTGGGACCTTTTCTCCTTCCTGTTCGAGAAGGACAAACTGCCTGGAGGAAGCCTTCTCAGATGGAGGGCTGTGACCGCTCAGAAACTTTCCCCAGGGAGTTGAATAAGCAGAGCTGTGTCTCTCAGCCTTCCTGCCCCTTCCCCTTGTCTGCAGCTGCACCTGGAAGCTTGGATCACTGGCTGCTGCAGCCCCTGGGATGAACCCATTGCCTGCCACAGTGGCCTGTTAGATTTGCCTCTCCCAGAAGCTTGGCTTCCAAAATGTCTTTACTGTGGAACACTTGGTTCCAAAGAGAAACCAGAAAGCACTAAAAATAACTGACCCACTGTTTTTTTTTTTTGTTTTGTTTTGTTTGTTTTTTTTTTTTTGTTTTTTCAAGACAGGGTTTCTCTGGTTTTGGAGCCTGTCCTGGAACTAGCTCTGTAGACCAGGCTGGTCTCGAACTCACAGAGATGCGCCTGCCTCTGCCTCCCAAGTGCTGGGATTAAAGGCGTGCGCCACCACTGCCCGGCTGACCCACTGTTATTAACCAAAACTTGTTTACCCTGTTGCATGTGGCCTGGGTGCCAGCAAAACCTGTTTGTGCAAACAGAGAGGCTCCCGTGCCTTCTAACTGACTTGGGAGGATCCTGCGTTTTAGCCCCCTGCAGATGGCCTTGCTGCCCTCTCTCTTCCATTTCTTTCTTTTGTGTTCATATGGCATGACCTGCTAGTTTCTAGCACTCTTCCCTGCTCTTTCCTAAGTGATGTTGTCTTCCTGCCTCTTGTCTGTCTCTGCTCTGTCTCTTTTGAGATAGGGGGCCCAGGATCTTGCTGTGTAGCCCAGGCTACTCTCAAGCTTATCCTCTGATTATTGAAATTAGAGGAATGTTTGTGCTTTGCCAGGCCCAGCTCTTCTAGAAATAAAGACGGATCCAGTAAGTTTTAGACCTTGGGATGACTTAGATGGTCACTAAGTCATTAACGCTTCTTGCATCGTGTAGGAGCGTGGATGGGGAAGATGGGATTTTCACTAGAAAAGTAGGATGTGGAGGAGGGAGAGATTGCTCTTGGCCTCCAGGCCAGCCTCAAAGGTGAGTGTAGGAAGGGACCTGCTGAGGCTAGGCCACTCCCTCAGGGTCTGTTCATGGTGTGCAGGGGCTGCACCTCTGTAGGCCGATGAGGACTATTGTCAGCTGCACAGTGTACTGGGGAGTGGAGGGCAGTGGCCCCAGGTCAAGGCAGGAGTTTAATGAGTTACTGGTGATGCTCACCCTAGTTGTACATATTCAGCAGCTGTGACCATTTACCAGGGAGTAAGGCTTGTCTCGCAGTGCTCTCTAGATTAGGAGAGGGGTACATCAGCGAGCCTTTAAAGGGGAGGGTTCTGGCAAGTGGCATGCCTGGACGTTAGCATGCTGTGAGCCGCACAGAGGAAATGGCATGCCTGCTGCTCCTTCCTAGCGGGTTGCCATTTGTTGGTGTTATTCAGTGTCTCTGTGGGCCTTGGTGTCTCTCTGTCTGGTAAATGGGAATATGCTCTGCCATCCAGAGACACCTTGAGTTGGCTAAGTGACCCTGGCCTTCCTCATGCGGTTCTTGGCTTTTGCAATTTCAGAATCAGTGCTGTGGGGCCTATGGCCCTGAAGACTGGGACCTCAATGTCTACTTCAACTGCAGTGGTGCCAGCTACAGCCGAGAGAAATGTGGAGTGCCCTTCTCCTGCTGTGTGCCAGATCCTGCGGTGAGTGTATGTCCCTTCCCTAGCCCAGCAGCTCCTGCCACTGCCAGAGCCCTCCAGGCTGCTGATTCCCAACACACTGATGGAGTGTGGTGCGTTCCTTCCGCTCCCTCCATCCAATTCCGGTCCTTGCAGCTCTGAAATACTGTGCACACATTCGGGGAAACCTCTTAGTGGTGCACCTTGGCTCTGTGTGGGATAAAGGAGGAAGAAAGCTCATCCTTTTCAAGGGGTGCTCCCGGCCCTTACTGTGAAGATGTTGTGCTCTGGTCTGCCCCCTTTTGGACTTTCAGTGCCCAGAAGCCCACGGGTTGTAAAGTTATGTATACCTCCCATATGGAGGACAGCCACTCCATGGTTAATTATTGTCTAGCCTCTTCTTCACCTGCTTTCATTCCTAGTCTAAGGCTTAAGTGCTTACGGTTCTGGAAGTTGAGCACTTTGGGTAATGTATGGAGAAGGACTATGTTTTGCTGGAGTAGAGATCAGCCCTGCACAAGCTTCTGCACAGCCCTGTGATGCCTAGTCATAGCCCCTGAGAAGCACGCCTTCACTCTGTTATTACCCGGGCAGGATCCTGGATGGGAGAGGCCTATTTGCTGAGGTTGCACAGTGGCGTCAGAGGTGTCCAGGAATGTTTGAAGTCCAGCAGCGCAGCAAGTGCCGGTGTACTGAGTGCAGCAAGTGTAATAATCACCTCCTTCCTGGCCCGAAGGTGGCCAGCTGTGGCCAAGGCCGAAATTTGCCTGGTTGCTTTGTATGACCTGTGCCAAAGATGCATTTCTTTTCAGTGGTTGTTGTAGTCAGTTTTCCATCACTATAACCAGCCCTCTGAGGAAAGGTTTGTGGGACTCAGTGGTAGTAAGGAGTATACTTATTATGTAAGAGGCCCTAAATTTAATTCCTAGAATGTAAGGAGAAAGAGTTACGCTGGCTGACAGTGTTGGAAGTGGTTCTGATGCTTTCAGAATTTGGTACCTGGTGAAGATAGCAAGGAGCACATAGCTGCCCACTACATAGCTAAAGAACAGAACAGAATCCCCTGTCCCCTTACAGGACACAGTCCTAGAGACCTAAGGGCTTCCTTCCAAGCTCCATCTCCTAAGGACTTTACCACCTCCCAGTAGCAGCACCCTGAGGACCAAGCCTTTGGGGGATATTCTGCATCTAACCTCAAACATGGGTGAAGAAAAAAAAACATTTTGTATAAGAATTTGTATGAAATTCCAAGCTCAGTGGCCTTTGTTTCCTGAAAGTATAGCCAAACCAGATTGTTTGTGTGCTGTCCAGGTCTGTATTCTTGCTGATGAGGCAGATTAAGTCCGGTTCTGTACCCCGAGTCTACAAAAATCACTGCTGAACCACCACAGAAGCAGCTCACTGACCCCTCTGCTAGCATGGAAGGGGAGCTGGCAGTTGGCTGCAGGGTGTAGCGGTGATGGAATCTCTGCAGGTGTTTCCTGGTTTGGGCTACGATTTCCTAGCGCCTCCTACCACCAGGTTTTTGACAGGACAAAAGTGACTTAAGTTTTCTGCTTCTCTTACAGCAAAAAGTTGTGAACACGCAGTGTGGCTATGACGTCAGGATTCAGGTAAAATTATCAACACAGAGCTTCAAAGGACTTTGGGGGACTGTTCCTTAGGTTTCAGTCTATGGTCTAACCTCCTGCTTCAGGAAAAGTGCGAACTGGAGTGGGGAAACAGGAGGACTCACTTGGGTCCTATCTAAACCTGCAGTGAGCTGAGTCTGACCGCGTGTGTGTGTAGACTTAAAGCCCTGTGACTAAAAAACCCTTGTTTTACTAACCCTCTCACTGCATTAGATATAGTATGGAGGGCTGGAGAGATGGCTCAACGGTTAAGAGCATTGCCTGCTCTTCCAAAGGTCCTGAGTTCAATTCCCAGCAACCACATGGTGGCTCACAACCATCTGTAATAAGGTCTGTTGCCCTCTTCTGGCCTTCAGGCATGCATGTAGACAGAATATTGTATACATAATAATTAAATAAATATTTTTTAAAAAAGAAATAGTATGGAATTGGGAACAGAAGCTATGTAAGAGTTATCTACTGTACAGGAATTAAGGAAAAGGATAAGGCTGGCTTGTGGGGTGTGTGACTTGCTCCAGTTTCTACATGGAGGTAAGAGCAAGAGGGAGATGCCTGGATTAGGGCGGACTAAAACCCAGTGCTTCTTTCAGACCACATGGAGTGAGGGCTTTGGATGTGTTAAGATAGCCACAAAGGCATACCCTCCCTACTGTGGTCTATTCTCTGGTGGGTTTTGGTGATATGGTTGGCTGCTGTTGTGAAAGCGGACGTGTCTCGGAATGTAGAAATCCATCTTCTTGGACACTAGGGCAGTTGATCTGCATTTTGGAAATCTGTTAACCTTAGTTTCATAGAAACAGGCTGTTTGGTAGGTGTTTTATCTCCCAGAATTCGTAAGCTGAAGCCTAGTCCTCAGCGAAGAGATTTCTGACCTTACTAAAAGACCCTGTGTGGCCTGGAGAGATGGCTTAGACATAAGGAGCACTGTTGTTCTTGCAGAGAGTTTGGTTCCTAGCACACATGTAGTAGCTCACAACCATCTGTAACTCCAGTTCCAGAGGATGGATGCTGCCTTCTGTCCTCTGCAGTTACTGTATACACAGGGTGTGAAGACATAAATGCAGCCAGAATGCTTACACACATAAATAAATCTGAAAAAAAAAAAAAATTCCAAGAGCCTTTCACCTCTTCCAGCATGTGAGAATTCAGCGAGAAGACACTGTTTAACTGGAACGCAGCCCCAGACTCTGAGTCTGCTGGTGCCTTGGTGTTAGGCTGCAGCCTCTGCAGTGCGGAGGAAGGAACTTCTGTTGCTTTTAGGTTACTGTGCTGTTTTGGCATCCTGAATAGGGAAAGCCAAAGAGAGGCAGCTGTATAGAGCCTGGCTTTCGGGTTAAAGATCTCTTCTCTATGTGAAGACAGGGAGCTCAATGACAGACATTTATTGTGTCACGATTCTGGAGCCTAGAAGTCCAAGATAAAGCTGTCAGCTGGGTCGAGGAGCTGTTCCAGGCCTATCTTTCGGGTTTTCACATCCTTCCTCCTCTTCACATGGTCTGCCTCTGTGTACACCTGTGTCCTGGTCTCATGTATAGACAGCAGTCAGTGGATCAGACCTCATCCTGACGGTCTAGGCCACCTGCAAATACCCATTTTCAAATACATCCACAATCTGAGGTTGAGGGGGCAAGTATGGCACAGCAATTCCCATAATGCCCCTGGCATGAGTTGATGTTTCATCCATGTTGACATGGAGGGAGTTGACGGGGAGGAAACTGGGCTGATTGCCACTTATGAGGTAGTACGAGTCGGGTGTGTGCTGTTACATGGTCCCCACACATTGCTTTTCCAGGATTGGTAGATGGGGCTTGGCTGACTCTGACTCCCAGTTTACCAGTGGGAGAAACAATCTAAAGAGTCCCTGACCTTTCTTCTGCCAACTTCTTTAACTGAGAAAGCTTGGGATCCCCTTCCTCATCTGTACCTTATATTTCCTAACTAAATATCAGGACACAATAGCTAAAATTCAAGGGTAACCTGGGACTTGAGCCCAGGTCCATCCTTCTGGCTGTCGTGCCCTTGTTGTCTCCAGCCTGGGGATGTAGACTGAGTTCCCAGAGGAGAGCTATTGTTTAGTTCAGTGATAGATGGGATAGCAGCTGGCCCTGAGAGAGGTCTAGACTGAAGCTGGAGTGTTTCTCGTGCAGGATTTCTCTTGTGTCTTCTCTCCCCCCAAGACCATCATCCAGTTGTTGTGCCTGCCCTGCCCCATCCAGAGCCAGGCTCTCTGGGGGCAGGCAGGGATTGTGTGTGCTCAGGCTGAGGCCACTGTGCTGTTTCTCTGCAGTTGAAGAGCAAGTGGGATGAGTTCATCTTTACAAAAGGATGCATCCAAGCTCTGGAAGGCTGGCTCCCCAGGAACATCTACATTGTGGCTGGTGTCTTTATTGCCATCTCACTACTGCAGGTATGACCCAGGAAAGAGTGTCCAAGGCTAGTTGCATGTGCATGTATATGTATAGCATGGTGGCAGCTGTACATGTGTGTTGGAGGGTGGACCCAGGATGGGCTGTGGCTCCTCTGTCCCCACAGTCTGCTACCTGAAGGGAGACCTTCTTTAGTTAGGGCGGACAGACAAGACAACTGTGACCCTCTCTGGAGGGCCCAGTAAGCTTCGTATGGATTACCTGTGTGGTGGTCAGGGTACTTGAGTGCATGGCCAGTAACTGTCGCCTCTTTGGGATCCTTCCCTTCTGGTTGATTGAAATAGCAGCATTTAAGGAGGTGTCAGGGGCTCTAGCGAGGGAGGTGACTCTTCCTTCTAGCTGGGGCAATCATTCCAGAACTATTTTGTCCTTGTCCCCTGGCTGGGCTTCCTGGAGTCTTCCTCTCACCACAGAGGCCCCTATGTCCCACTGTCTTTTGTGGCTTAAAGCTCTGCCTGTTCACAAATAATCTCATGTGAACAGACATGGGTAGCCCAGTGGTGAATGGGGTGACTGGTGCCCATGGGAAAATCTAGAAAAAGTCAAAAACCAGTTCTTTCGGGGAAACTCGGTTTTACTAGGGCCCGTGAGTAAGAGGCACTGGCAGCCTTCAAGCAGCTTCTGAGGTAGTGGAGACTCTGTTTATGTGTCAGGTGGTTCTGCCTTGAAGAGGTGACTGGAATGGACCTGGCTGCAGCGACACAACACTTCTTTATTCTTCCCTGTGTCATTGAGGGACTACAGAAGAAGGCTAGAGAGAAGCTTGTGGAAAAGGAAAGAAAAAGGTCGTGAAGTGGGCAGAAAAATAACTTCAGAGGCTGTCTTCAATTATAAAGTGTAGAACTTAGAAGGGGGAGAAAGCAAGCACATCTCCCAAGCGTGTGTGTGTTTAGGTAGAAGAACCTCTCCCTTCTCCCCTACATTCCTGCCTGCAGACATCAGGGCATGGCTGTGAGACTATTCTCTTGGGAATCAGGCCTACAGGGTAGCTGGTTCTGAACAGTTGGTGTTATTTTTCAGTTTGACCTAGCACTCAAATATGTGGGTCCCGCCTATGGTGTGTGGCATGTTCACTCCCTGGAGGCAGTCTGAGCATCTGTTCTGGTCTGTGGCTCCTGCTCTGACTTCTTCCATGCTTGAGGGATGCAGTAGCCTACCCTGGGCTACTTCAAGCTCTGTTCTCACTTTGCGCTTTGACTGGTAGGGTAGGTGAGGGAGTCCATGCAGGCCGTCCCCACTAGCTCCTCTGCTCCCTGCCCTTGTTTTACACCGCTGACCTTTGGCTTTGGTTTCAGATCTTCGGCATCTTCCTGGCAAGGACCCTGATCTCAGACATCGAGGCAGTGAAGGCAGGTCATCACTTCTGAGAAGCAGAGGCAGCAAGTGGAGCTGAGCCACATGTGGAGGTGAAGCCACCCACAGTCAGACCCCTGTCTTCGGCAACAGTGTGACGTGACCTCTCTGTTTCTTCTTGCTGGTGCTGAAGACGATGGCCCCTTCTCCTCTGCCCACGCTTGACATGGCACCTCTGAAGGGGTTTGCCCAGAGACAGAGAATGTGGGCTTCATTTGGAGTAGTAACTCTGAGGACTGATGACTCCCACGGCTGCAGGGGGGACTTGATGGCCCACTTGGAGTCCAAGAGCATCTACAGGCCCTACCCACTCAGTAAGGCTTAGGTAAATGCTCTACTATTATCTTCTGTGGGTGTAGCATTTGTGATGGACCAGCAGGTTGAGGACAACTTGTGGCTCCATCGGATCAAATCAAGAATCATGGAGGGGAGGATAAGTGGTCCAGTGGGTTCCCGAGTGCCAACAGGGTTCATGGTGGTGTAAACAGCCACGGATTTGCAGGATCCTCAGCCATGTCCAAGTGAAGTAAGCCTGAGCCAGCCAAAGCCAGTCCCAGGGAAGCACCTTGCCACTGCCTTCCAAGCCTACACTGCTCTCCCAGGGTAGAACAGCCTCGTGTCTCCATAGCATTAAGCCCTGCTGAGAGCCAGCTCTCCTGTTCTTAAAGCATGTAAATAGTTATTTATAGGAGTAAGAGTGTTCTGCCACCATGTCTTCATTGCCTCTTCTCTCCAGCATTCTTTTCTCAGCAGCCTTACCCAATGTCTGTTGCCAAGCTGTCCTTCTCCGTTCCCTAAGTGTCTCAAGAACCAGCTGTGACATGCCCCCCCCTCGCCCCCAGTCCACACTCCCTCCTTGCTTGGCTTCACTGTCTTCTGGTCTCGGTGCTACTGAAATTCCCACCAGGACTTGAATCCTGATTGACCTTTCTCCCCGCTGCCCTCCGGGGAATCCCACGTTCCTGATTGTTAGCTGGAAACCAGGTTCCTCTCACGACCACATACAGCTAGCGGCCCAAAGTGTGCTGTCCCTGGAGGGCAACACTCTGCAGCCAGGCCCTTGCGAACCGCAGACACCAGGTGCTGTACAGAAGCTCAACGCATCTTATTTCTAACTCCCATGATGACTCCTCCACCCAGATGCCATTCTTCTGCCATTGTGTTCACTGTCAGTGCTGTTCTGGGCTGCTCTTGAAAATGATGTGTGTCTTAAGTACTGGGTACTCCTGAGGCATGCCGGGTGTCTGTCCCCCTTGGGCTGGGCTCCTCTTTAATGCTTCTCTGTAGCTCACTGTCCTCACCGTTCAGGGGTTGAGTGCCTACCTTCAGTTACTTGCCGAGGTGTACATTCTAGTGTGGTGTATACTGGTGATACTGGTGGGTGTGTGTTCATGATGATGATGACGTTATAGTTTTTTAAATAATTCTCTATAGATTAGAGGAAGAAGAATGCTTGTGTTTTTAGAAGTGTGATGCTTCTCTTTGACCTGCCAAACTCTTTTATGGAATATATCTTTATATTAATGCTGTTGTTTGGGTCATTTTTTGTTTGGAATCACTATTAAAAAAAACCACTTGAAGCATTTTGGTGATAAATTGAGCCACTGAGCTGATCTGAGGCGTCGGGTGTGACAGTAGTTACGGCACATCCTAACAGTGCCCGTATCCTTCACGTGCACCCAACAGTTGAAACTGCGTGGCTGATGCTTTGCCACCCTCAGCTATAAGCATGAACTGTAAAAACTTCCTTTCCAGAACTCGAAGAGGCATTATTCTCAGTTATCTCGAATCTAACCCTGGTAATAGGGTCCATCCGGACAAGCATGCGCAGACACCATGGTTCCGGAAAGGACACTACTATGTGAGCTTTTGGATGGTTTTCTGTGCTGGACAGTGCAGAATCAGATGCTCTCTTTTCCAAAGAGAGACACTTTGGAGGGTCCCGAGGCAGCATGTGGGCTGTTGTCCTTGGAAGGCTCCTCAGCAGAGGGAGGAATGCGCAGCCTCGGCATGGGGAGCCACTTGGTAGCTTCCTGGCCCATAGATTCAGAGGTGAAAGAACTGTTTGAAATTCCTCCACTGACAAGTGAGGGGTAGAGAACGTGTATGCCCATGGGTGGGCCTTTGTCCCAACTGCAGCACAAATAATAAAAACCCAGAGACAGAAATTGGGGTTCGACCCGAAGACCTGAAAAGCAAAGCAGTCAAGCCACTAGAGAAGTCTTTCTCTACCAAGGCTGGGTGACTGCAAACTAAACAGACTAAGCCTCTCCCTCCTCTCATTTTAGATTCCCTTTAGTGCTGGGATTAAAGGTGTGAGCAGCACCACCTGGGTTTGTTTCTGCATTGATCTTGTGTAGCCCATGCCTTGAACTCACAGAGATCCATCTGTTTCTGTCTCCTTAATGCTGCTGGGATTAAAGGTGTGTGTCACCATTGCCTGACCTTTAGTGGCTTTAGCTTTGCCTCTGGTCTTCAGGAAACATTATTAAAATACAAATAATAGACCACTATACCCAGCGTTACATTCCTCTGTGTCCTTGAGGATCATGGGTACCACATTGTCAGCCTTGAACTGTGGGGTACCCTACCTCCCATCATGATCTTACTTGAGATGCTTGTGTTATGTCAGAAGGATGCTGTCCAGCCTTCTGAGCTGAGCTTATTTAGGGTGCAGGAGCTGCCCTTCATCCTCATGAAAGGACTGTCCCTTTAGTCAGTCACTTGGTGTCTCCAAGGGTCCTCTGGAAAATGTGAAATGAGCATTATAAAACTGGGGCTAGGGACAGGAAAGATGATGTAGCAATTAAGAGCATGTGTTGCTCTTCTAGAGGACCCAGGTTTGGTTCCCAGTACCCACATGGTAGCTCACAACCACCTGTGATGCCAGTTCAAGGGATCCAGCACCCTCTTCTGCTATCTGTGAACACCAGGCACACATGTGATGCACATACGTACAAGCAGACAAGCTGCTCATATATATAAAATAAATCTTAAAAAATCGACAAAAAGCCCTGGGGCTAAGGTGTAACTGGGGGGAGGAAGAGTTAAAGAATGCCCTTAAGTGGATGTTGTCTGAGTTTTGGGGACTCTTACCAGCAGTGGGGGTGCTTTCTTTGGAGTGGCAGGATACATGCACTTCCTGCAGAGCTCAGAGACAAAAACGTCTTCACTTGGCTTTCTTCTGTATTCTGTACCTCACATCCCAGCAGGGGCTTCAAAAACATAGCTTAATGACTACCAAACTAAATTATCACCTTAGATCATCATTTTTGTCACCTCAGACTTTTAAATTTCATTTTTTAAAATCATAAGTAAAAGCTGTCTAAATAGAGTGTAAAGTGAGAGGCATGTTTTCTATTGCCTGAAGACACCCACTCCTAAGGATCCTTCCAGAAAATGTTCTGGATCATCATCCAAATGGGGATCATTTCTTTGCAGCTTTCTATGGTTCCTTTTACTTAGGGTATTGATCCGTGGTGCATTCACTCGGCCAAGCTATCCACTGTACGATATGCCACAAGCAAGTGGATGTTGGTCTTCAGGGGATTATGTTTGCAGTCCCAGGTAACAGGAAACCCCGCTAAAGCAACCTGAACAATGAGCGGAGGGTTTTGGCTCCTGAAACTGGAAAGTCCAGAGGTGGAGTGAGTTCCAGGGTTGGCGTGATCCAAGGGACTCAGTGATGTCAGCGGGATCTGGTTTCCTTTTCTCTGTCTGCCACAGGGTCTCCATTGTTGGAGGCTGAGGCAGGGCCTGCTTCCCTCAAGACTGCCTCTAGTCTCCATGATGGGGCTTCATGGTTGTGGAGTCAAGGAGGGACGGTCCTCCTCTCCCCATGACTGCTCACGGGGCTTCAACCACATGTTAAGAAATAACTGTCAGTTGGGGCATGAGTAGTGGGAATGCCACTCACTTCCCCTCATCCTCCTGTGGGTATGTTTTGCTCTTAAAGTGTTCGTTAAAACAAAAAAATTGCAGAATGGCTGGGGAGATGCTACTGTGAGCAGAGGGGCTTTTTTTTGTAAGCCTAGAGAACCTGTGTTTGCACAAATGTCTGTAACCCCGCAGCCCCTGCCAGGACATATGCGGTACAGACAGGCAAATTCACAGGAAGCTGTGAGTCAGCTCGTCTGGCCTAATCAGTAGAACGACAGAGAACCCCTGTCCGAAGAGGGGAGTCAAGGACCAACACCAGGGCTTGTCCTCTGACCTCCATATATGCGATGTGCCATACCTGCCCACATCTGCAGTCACGCATAGGCGTGTGTCGTGTACCTAGATACACGTCATGCACCAAGGGGGGGGGCGACTGCAGTACTTTTTATTCAGATAACTTAATAGGATTTAGAAAATATTTTTAAGGGACTTCAGGTGTGCATGTGTTAGGAAGTTCTAGGGGCTGACTGCCCAGTCAGGCCACTACTTACTACTGGTTTGTGGATGTCTCCAGCTGCCGTGCCGCACTCCTTCTGTTGTAACATAGGAATGGTAGCTCCATCCCCTGTGGAACTTCATGGGTTAAATGAGATGAAGTGGGTGAAGGCTTTTAACATTTAACCTTGGGATGTTTCTCTGGAGCTCCATTTCCACCAGCTGAGCCATGAGGAGTGTCCTACAGCTTGAGTTCTGTGGTGAGCTGAAAGGAAGCAGTCACATGTCAGTCTCTCTAGGAACGAGTCTTTGAGGTTTGCTGGGAACTTCAGCAGGACTCTGGAGCTCAAGGTCCCTTTGCTTTCTGTGCTGTAAGGATAGTGGGGGGGGGGGCGGTGCACTGGTTCCTACAGGAGTATGAATCCTGCCAGAAAGCCACCCAAGTAAAGGAGTTGCCCCTGGGTCCCCAGAACCTGATTAGCAGTGCTTTGGGACCCAGGGTGAGAAGGTGGCAAGGACATTCCTTCTGGAGGTCAGGAGCTTGGGGTCTCCTCTTGGGAACCCCAGCACTCTCACTCTCCAGAGGCTTAGGGTGCGCAGTGGAAAGAGCTGGAATGTAAGTGTAGTTGTGGAGCCTGGTGCTAGCTGATGTGTTTCGAATGCCAGGTCATCATGTTTGCATGCTTGGGAGACCCCATCTGATCCCTATCCTGGTAGGGAGGACAGGCCCTGGGAATTGCTGGGTTCTGAGGAAGAGACGGCACGCTCCTCAACTCCAGTGGGAAAGCGTGTTCATCCCAGCTTTCATGAATAACCAGGCTCTCACTGTCAAACCAGGGAGTGGGTTGCTGTGCACTTTCCTGGGTGCGAAGAAAAACTGGTGTGAACGTATAGGGGAAAATTTCCAAAGAGCCTGGAAAAGTCAGGTCAAATGTGCCACTTGTGATTGTGTTCGTCTAGAAGCAGTGGGAGTGTGAAGTCTTCTCCCATGTCACTCCTCCGCAGCCTCATTGCTGGGCCTGCATCCTCATCCTCCGTGCCCAGCCCCTTCAGCCTTGTGCTCTTATAAAAAAAAGTCTGAATTATGTGTTTATAGATTCCCTTTATCCTAAACAGTCATCACCTCTCAGCAAGATGAATTAATGTGATATTATCCCCATTTAGATTGTGTTTGTTACGTAAAGTTAGCACAGCCGTGGGCCATATGGAACGTGTTGCACTGGCCTCTTTGAAGGACTGAGTACCCCGTCCTTGAAGATGTATGAAGAGGCATGGACACCTGTCTAAGCATGGGATTGACAGCTGGTAGGGTTTTATATTGCATGGACTCAGATGAGTCTTTTCACCTCCAAGAGTCAGTGGTCCTCATGCCAAGGACAGTGTTTTTAAAGGATTCATACGTGTAGATAAGCACATGTGAAGATTGGTTTAAATTTCAGTTCATTAACTGAGGGAGGTGGAAAGCTTAACAACCAATTCATAGGAGGACCACAATGAAGCATTAGTCATTATGGAGTAAAGCAATACTGAAACGGTTCTTCAATAGAAAAGGTATCTGCTGAATCCCATCTGGATGTATTAGATGCACATCTATCTGTAAGAATAAGTCTGCAATAACTCTACAGCATAGTTGTAAAATACCTCAAAGATAATGACAGTCTAGAGACTCGGAAAGCTCTTGGATTGTGTCCTAAATGACATAGCTTTTCATTGGTAACAGCCAGGATATTTTGCTTGTTCTAAATGTCTAACCAATCTTGCAGAGCTGACTTTCAAATAGGACCCAGGCAGGTTATCCAAAGGAGCTGTTGATTCATGATGAAAGGTGAACCCTGGGTGGTTGGTATCCCTAGCCGTCCCAGGTAAAGGACAACGACCATGGAAGGTGTTCGGGTGCCGGTGGTCCTGTGTATATGGATGGTTCAGGCCATGAGTGACACTCAGTGCCTGGATGTCTGCAGACACCTCGCTTTCTGCATGCCTAGCTGCTGAACTCACCTTCCCCAACCCCAAAGCCAACCCTCCCTCTACCAGTGGCCAAATCCAGGAATCAGGTTTATATCATGTTGACTCTGAGAAGTGGTTCTGCTGGAGAACTACGGTGGTCTTGAGAACTAGGGCTCTCTAGCTGCCTACTCTGAAAGTTCCCTCCAGAGATGTGAACGCTTCTCTCTGATACCCAGCAGGACACTAAAACATCCTCTGCCTGGCCCTTCTGCACCTCTTCCTGACAATTCTTCAGGATTCTTTGCACTACCCATGTTGCAATTGATTTTTTGAACACAGCTGCATTTTGAGGTGTGTTTACCTCATTTCTCTGTAGATGACAAAAAATTCCTGGCCACTGTGGACACGTAAAGACTTTGGTAGAACAGAGTAGAACCTGTAGTGAATATTCTAAGAATCTGTGATGTGGGTGTTCCCAGCCCCTGACTGGTGAATCCTCTTCCTTCCCTTCAATGTAATTCCTAACAGCCAGCAAAGACAGATATTTTAAAATATATCTTTATTCTGTGATGATTTCCTACAATGTGTTTTGATCATATCCACCCCACTCTTCCTCCTAACTCCTCCTAGATCTTCTCCCACTTCTTTTAAACCTACCAAGTCCAGTTTGTGCTGCTCACAATTCTCACAAGTGTGGGGCCACCCCCAATGGAGAGTGGTCAACATAGCAGGAATGAACCCTTCCAAGAAAACTGACCATGGAGGGAAGAAGCCATTAGCTGTCAGTAGCGCTTCGGTAAGGGGTGGTGCTACGCACCCCTCCCACCATGCTAGGGTGTTCACTGGCTTGATCTTGTGTAGGTCGTGTCCAGATGCTTTGAGTTCATGAGTACAGTGGTCCAGTCATATTCAGAAGACAGTTTGCCACTCTGATCCTTCCTGACCTTTGGATCTCACAGCCTTTATACCCTTTCCCCTCTTCCGGGATTGTTCTTGAGTTTTGAGGGAGCAGGTGGAAGAGGATGCTGACACGAGACCCTCCATTTTATATAAGAGGAAGCAGGTTTAGATTATGGAACTTGCAGATGTCATGAAGCTGGAAAGTGTCATAAATGGTTTTACAGCCAGCATTTCCTCTCTCCCTATTGGTGACAGTGACTCTCAGGTCACCATCGGTGATCAAAGGGCCTCAGCAGGTATTGGAGGGACATGTTGACACAGCATAGAGTTAATAAAGGTCAGAAAGTGAGTACCTTGTCCTTGGCAAAGAGGGAGGAAGTGCTGGAATTCCAAGATGGTTCTCTCAGTGTGGTCCCCATGCCAGTCACTTGAAAATTACAGACTTAGCAGTTCCCCAGGTTTATGGAGTCAGATACCCTTGTGGAGCTCAGGTCTCAGGTGACAGAAAGTTTGGGAACTCATGTAAGATTTGAATCAGGCCAGGCGGTGGTGGTGTGCCTTTAATCCTTGTCTCAAAAAAGAAAAAAAAAAAAAGATTTGAGTCAGAAGATTAGCCACTAAACAAACACTTCCCAAAATCAGAATGGATTTGAAAAATGTTTGTGTGTATTTCCTGCTGTTTTTACAGGTCCTAGTGGCTTCTCGAGGACCGGCTTGTAAATGCCTGTTCCACTGGCTCCCAAGGACTCAGGTTCCTCTTTTGTGGCTACCTCCTACATCTCCTTGTTGCTGGTTAGAAGCAGTGGGGGTCAGAAAGGCCTAGGCTCCTGTTTCACCACTTAGAACTCAGAGTCGGCTTCAGGGGTGGCAGAAGTCTGGCTGTGAGCAGAAATGAAGGATGAGAGGCAAAAATTGGATGCAGATGGTCTGTGTTCAGCTCCTGTGGTTCAAGGAAGTGAAGAAGCAGATTCCACAAGTCCCTTTGTGAGGAACTGGAGACCCAAGCTGCTGGGGCTTGTCTATCTCATGTAGCCTCTGACCCAGCCTGGAGGCCACAAGTAGCCTCCTCACATACTGGTCCGGGCTGTGGGCTCTGTTCAGGTTGGGACAGATGATCCACTGACTGCAGATATGACTGAGGGGTACTGAACTCAGCGGCAGCTCTGGGGGTCTGGAAAGACTACACAGCTGAGAAGCAGAGCTGGGAATGGGATGAGGTGGGAGGGCAAAGGTGGTGCCAAGTCATGACTCCGGGAGACCTAGGGTTTAGTAGTGGATCCACCATTCACTTATGCATCCTCAAATATAAACATGAGATGATTTTGAAAAGGAAAAAGAAGGTCAGGTAGGTTGAGGACACCGGTAGCTCATTCCTGGTTGCTGTATCCAACAACCAGATTATGGCTTCCTAACCTGAACAGGAAGGTTAGGCTGACTGGAATTCCCAGGTACTCCGAGGCAAGGGCAGAGCTTGTCACTTCTGGCCAGGGTGACCCGCGTCTAGTGGGGCCTGAATTGTGCCTGTTACTCTTCTGTACAGGAAAGAGCCACAGGAAAAACAGAACACTGCTTGGTCTTCAGTGAGCGCTAGAGGCCAGGAAGAGCCCTATGAGAGGCTGTCTCCAGGGCAGCCTGCTGGCTACTTAGGGCTGCCGCTAAACTGCCTCCGCTGGGGGAAGATGGGAGGGACTGGTGATTTCTGATGAGCAGGATTGGGGCTGCAGGAGGGGTTTATGGAGCATGGATGCAGTAGTGGCCATGTCTGCCAGGCATCAGGTAGAAAGATGACAGCCAACACAATAATGCCTCTACATCGATGACCCAGGGTTTCCTATCCCATGAGCTCGGTGCAGGCACAGAGATCACCTAGGAGCAGGTGATGTGCCTCCTCTAGAATGAATGATTCTTTCATGGTGTCTCTGGTGTCCCTTGGAAAAGGGCAAACTCCTTGTTAAACAACAAAAAAAAATGGTGTACAGGCTTCCAATGTAGGGAAGAATAGTGGGGAGTAGTAATCTGGGAAGCCAGTGAGGGTCTTGATGTTGCTAAGGTGATCAGTTGGAATCTCTGTCTCTGCAATGGGCCAGACTCTTTCCCTAGTGAACACAGACCTCTGTCCTGCAAGAAAGGCTGAAGGCCATCAGCCACAGTTAGCAACCAGCAAAACAGCAACAACAAAACAAGACAGCCAACTTTCCCTAATGTTTGTAGATGATCCCGGGCTGGAATCACATCTAGCACACAGACTTTGGAGGACTGTGTGGGGCTTGCTTGGCAGAGAGAATTGGTTACCTCAGTTCATGGTGATTTTGATTCAGCATACCAAAGAGCCAGGCCCTCCATGGAGAATCAGAGGAACTGAGTTCTCAAAGTCACTGTGTGTGCCTGGCTTACTCACACTCTCTGTCACCAGTTAATGAGAACGGAAATGACTTGACTGTTTTTGGAAACTGAGTCATGAGAGAGGACTCCTGGACCTGTGGGCTCTGCAGCTGCATGCAAGTCTGGTTGGCTACAACTCTGAGCTTTGATGCTGGAATCTCTCCCTTTTCCTCTCGTGTGTGTGTGGGGGGGGGGTGCACACTACAAAGTGTGTATGGCTTCAAAGGATGACTTTTGGGAGTTGGCTCTCTCCTTCCACCATATGGGCTCTGGGGTTGAACCCAGTAGTAAGGACTGGGGACAAATGGACAACTGCCTTTACCCACTAAGCCATCACCCCCAGTCCCAACACAGACCTTGTTTTTGAGGTCTAGTGTTCCACTGGCATGGAACTTGGCAAGAAAACTAGACTGGTCAGTAAACCTCAGGGATCTGCTTGTCTCTGCCTAAAACCGGAATTGCAAGTGTGTCATACCTCCTTTTTCATTGTTACTTTTAATAATGTGGATTCTGGAGTGTTGATCTCAGGTCCTCATGCTTACAAGGCAAACACCTTATTGACTATTCCATCTCCCCATGGTGTAGGAGTTCCTTCTATTTGTGTGTTGTTTTCATTGGATAATAAAGAAACTGCCTTGGCCTAGTTGATAGGGCAGAACTTAGGTAGGTGGAGAAGACAGAACTGAATTCTGGGAGAAAGAGAGCAGAGCCACCAGATCAGACATGCTGAATCTTTCCCGGTAAATCACGACCTCGTCGTGATATCCAGATTAATAGAAATGGGCTAGATCAAAATGTGAGAGTTAACCAATAAGAGGCTGTTCACGGCAACCTTTCAGGAGCCCTTGGTCCATAAAACCATATTCGCCTGGAGGCAAGAGGCAATCCACAGGTTCTCATCCTCTGTGGAAACAAAAGGAGAACCTCTTTTCCAAAGCACCATATCCTTAGACCCAAATTCTGAAGTCAAGATACCTTTATAATATACATGCTGGTTTAGCTTGGCAGCCCATATAATGAAATATCTTTCTGTATGTAGCTCCTTCACAGTCAAAAAATTCAAAAATAACACAATAATATACATATTCCAGACTGTGAATTTTCCATTTTTTAAGTTATAAACTGATTGGCCCACTAGCTCAGGCCCCATATTAGCTCTTATAACTTATATTAACCCATTATTCTTATCTATGTTAGCCACATGGCTCAGTACCTTTTTTAGCAGGGTAAGTCACATTTTCAGTGTCTGGGCAAGACTGCGGGAGAGAGCTTCCTTCTTCCTAGAACACTCCTGTTCTCCTTGTTCTGCCTCTACTTCCTGTCTAGTTGTCCCACCTATACTTCCTGCCTGGCTGCTGGCCAATCAGCGTTTATTTAAAACATAATTGACAGAATACAGAATTGTCCCACACCATTACAACCCCCCCCCTTTTTTTTTTTTTACAAAGGAAAATATCCATAGTCCATTATTTGGGAATGTGGATGTAGTATTTTAGGCTACTTCCTGCGGTTGGGGGCACTGATAATCTTATGAAGACCTAAAAAAATTTTTGAATTATGATCAAGTCCTTACTGGAAAATCCTGAGTCTTGATCATCTCAGGCAGCAGTCTTGAATCTGTTCTGGATGTAGGACTCAGACTTCCAGGTCATCTGTTCTTAACGGAGATTTCTCAGGTGGTCTTCCTTGATCAAATCTGATTTTTTTCTTCACTCAGAATGAATCCACAATCTCTCATTTCCTGTGGAAACAAAAGCAAAATCTCTTCTCCAAAGTAACATACCTCTGACTTTAACTTTGAAATCAAGATATTTTCAAATACCTATCATGGATTAATTCAGCAGCATTTATAAGCAAATATCTTTTAGCAGCTGTTGCTCCTTCCTCAGCATTCAAACAATTCAAAGAGAGCATAATAACATACAGTATCCAGATTCTCTGTATATTTTCTATCTTTATGTGGCTTTACTTTAACCTCTATTTCTTTTATTTTTATTTTTACTTTTGGAGACAGGTTCTCTGTATATCTTTGGCTGTCCTGGAGCTCCCTCTGTAGGCCAGGCTGTCCTTGAACTCACAGAGATCCACCTGCCTCTGCCTCCCAAGTGCTGGGATTAAAGGTGTGCGCCACCACCGCCAAGCTGGTCCAAATTGCCATCAAGCAAGCCACATGCAGCACGATGCCCACAACCCCCATCCAAGTGCTTGGTCTCCCAAAAGAGCCAGAGGTCATGCTAGCAGTATAGCCCAGAAAGCTGGCATTTTAAAACTGTCACTTTTTTGCTGTCACGGTTGCTGAATCAGGAAAATCTCTATGTGACAGCCGCCAGCAAACAGCAAAAAGCTATGTTAAACTCTATATTTGTGTCTAGAATTCCTTTTCAAGCCCTCTTAGGTTTTATGTGGAGTTAGTTGACCACGTTGAAGCGCCAAGTGTTGATGTAAGTCATAAAACAATCTCACACCAGTTTAGAATTATGATCAATAAAAGGGTTATTTATTTAAGGGGAAAACTTACAGATCACTGTCCTAGACAACAGCCCTCTGTGCGACTAGGAACAGAGTCTAGTAGCCAGAAGCAAGAGAGAGAGCACAGCTACCGCTGCTTTATAAAGCGAAAGGGACCACGCCAAAGTGGGCTGGTATTATAAAGGCTATTGGCTGAATGAGTGGAAGGAGCTCCTGCAGTACCCACGGACCATTATTGGGTCTTACTGATAGTGAATGTGGCATATTCCCAGGCCACCTTAAAGCATAGATAGGTATCCTCCCATCAAAGAAGTCTATGTTTTGTTGCTTACCTACCCCAAGAAGTTAAATTTGTTCCTAGTGTTTTGTGTTGTATGCCTGGTTCCTATGCTGGGCAGGATCTGCTTTTTACATAGGATGTTCTAAGTGTTTACTGCCCATCCGTGCAGGGACACTAATGATTTTCCTTCCTCCCCAACCTGCTGGAGACAAGGTCTTTTATGTAACCTAATTTTTGGCTTTCCGTTTCAGCCTCCTGAGTGCTGGGATTATAGTCATGTGCCCTGTTGCCTACCTATGTTCCTCATTATTATTTTTAGTGGTAATGAGACATAAATTGCTGTTGACTTTCACAGGGCTTTTGAACCATACAATTGTGATTCCCAGTGTATTCCTTGTCTTCCTTAAGTGAGAGTATGCTGAGGCAGGTGGATGGTATATAAGGAGAACTCACTTATAGCTCCTCTTTCAATGGTCGCTGTCATAGACTTGGCTGTGGCTAGAATGATGGAGTCCTCTGACCATCACTGCCTGTTGGGGACCATATGGTCAGGGATGACTGGTAAGCCTGAGAAAGTAGCTTAGGGCTGGGCCATTCATCCACCTATTGAAGCCCATCTACCCATGACTGCTGGGTCCAAGTGGCCAGCAGCTGGACTACACAGTATTTATTCCAGCTCTGGTCAGTTCTTGCCTCATCTTTTTCCCCCTTGTTTTGAGACGGGGCCTCACATCTTTCAGGCTGGTATCAAAATTGCTAATAGCTGAGGATGACTCTGAAGTCCTGACCTTTGCTGCTCAAGGTCAGGGATGACAGCTGCACACCACCACTCCTGGTATATATGGTGCTGAGGACCAAACCCAGGGTTTTCTGCGTGTTAAGGAATTACAGCAGAACCGTCTCATTCTCATTTCCGTAGATGTTTATCCAGCATCACTTTGCAGGGTTCTTTCTACGTGTGAAGCGGATGAAAGCACCTGCCTTTGGTTGCTTATTACCTACCAGAGAGGCAGACAAAACACATAGTAACGAATCAGTAAGTAACATAGTCATTTACAAAGTTCAATGCCAAGGAAACACACAAGTTCAGGGGAAGTGATGGGAAGGATCAGGCATTCAGGGAGGGAACAAATGGAGCTGGTTAGAGAAGGTGGCTGGCTCCATAGCACAGACCAGAAAGTGTAAAGCCTTGGGTTTGATTTCTGGGATAGCAAAAAGAAGATCTGTATGCACCACGACGGGGATTAGGTGAGCAGCCAAGTGGATCCTAGGCAGACTTATAAACCAATGTTGAGGCCCTAGGAGAGGGGATTGGTGTGTTCCCTGAACCGTCAGGCAGTGATTGGCCCAGGCCAGCAGGCTAAAGCCACTGATGCTGAGACGGGTGGGAGGGGCCATTAGTGCAGATCCGGCTATTAAGGGACCTGGGAGGACTTGCGTTTAGACCTTTGGGGCTCTTTCTAGTCGTGAGCCTCATGGGGGCTGATGTCCAGGGGTAATGTTTGTGGAACACATTTTAGGAATTTGAAATGCATTTGATTTTACTCATGAGTTATACAAGACTATCTCACTCATAATAACCCCTACTCTCTAAGAAGAAACCAAGTAGCTTGGCTAAACAATTAGGTGTGAAATCTTCGGTGTGATCCACTTCCCAAGAGTCAAGACACATTTTTAAAATGAACCAGACTGTGGACAGTATCCCACGTTTTTGCCTTTTCACTTTATTTGCCCTGGATGTTTCCCCTCTGCCAGACAGCTGATGTCATCGTTCTTTGTGACAGCAATAATGTTCCCCAGTTGCATGACATCCAGGTGGTTTCCAGAAACTTGCACAACCGACTTGCTCCACAAGGAACTGTGTCAGTGTGCAACAGGAAATGCACCACTTGGCTACTGAAAATTAAAACCAAATCGCAACCTGTCGGAAGATGCTCCTGCACCCTTACCACAGGATCCAAGCCTTGACTGTGGTCCAGTGAGGTGGACAGGGGACGTGCCAGGTTGGACCCTACCTGCTGGACAGGTGAATGCAGGGCAGGTGGCACCCAGTGTGGCGGAACTGACCCCTTAGTGTTCCAGAAACCTGACCCAGTGGCTGGGTCAGGTCCATAGATTTGGTGTCAGTTGACCTCCTGCCCCACTGACCTAGGATTGCCGGGAATCACCCCTCCCCCACAGAGAGAGCCTCTGTAGCACTAGCCGTGGTCATTCCTCCTAGTCTTCGACCCTTAGAGTCCCCAACACTTTCAAAGGACTGGAACCCTACGGCTTCAAGACAGCTGGCCCATTCCGCTTCTCTCTCTTTTTTTTTTTTTGTTTTTCGAGACAGGGTTTCTCTGTGGCTTTGGAGCCTGTCCTGGAACTAGCTCTGTAGACCAGGCTGGTCTCGAACTCACAGAGATCCGCCTGCCTCTGCCTCCCAAGTGCTGGGATTAAAGGCGTGCGCCACCATCGCCCGGCTCCATTCCGCTTCTCTTAACAGTGTGCTCTGTTGCCCTCTATGACCGGTTGGTAGTGAAAGACCCTACAGACCCCCTCCTCAGAACCCGCAGCTAGCAGGCTCCCCGGGAGAACGTCCTGTTTGCTTGAAAGATTCTCAGGATCAGCAGCTAGCCTGCTCTCGTGAGAGGAAAACAGGATATCTATAAGATAAGACATCTACAAAGCAGGATGACTTCAAAGGACATCTACAAAGCAGGATGACTTCAAAGTAGGATACCTATAAGATAAGAGCAGGATGTCTGCTGCCAGACATCCATGCTGGGAGAGGAAAACCATTCATGCCCCCCCCCCCCCCCCCCCCCCCGCCTCATTCTGATAACCACGCTTCTGCTTCTGTAAATTGCTTTTTGCTGCCCTCTTTCCTATAAAAAGTCCTCCTCCCAGTCTACAGGCGCGCAAGTCCTCCGAAAGACTTTGCCGCCCGCAGGTACCTGTGTCTACCTAATAAACCTCTTGCAGTTTGCATCCGACTCGTGGTCTCGGCCTGGTCTGTGGGTCCGGGGTCTCCACCTGAGGGAAGGTCCCTACCGGGGGTCTTTCAGTAGGAATCTGGGGACGCAGAAAGAGGCTGGATGCTTTTGTGCCCTTTCTGCCTTCAGTTCACCAGTGTCCTAGTTTGCTTTCGATTGCTGCGATGAAACGCTGATCAAAACCAACTTGAGGGCGGAAAAAGGTTCATTTCATCTTATACTCTATCGCCAAGGGAAGCCAACGCGGGGACTGAAGCAGAGATCCGCCAGAAAGGCTGCTTGCTGGCTTACTTTCTCCTGCTCGCTCAACTACATTTTTTATACAGATCAGGGCCACCTGCCTAGAAATGGCCCAGTGCCCTGTCCCCACCCCCCGCCACAGCAATCAACACTCAAGAAAATGTACCTACAGAGGACGTGTACACCACAGCCTTGTCTGCTGGAGGCAGCTCCTCACGTGGGGTTTCCTCTTTCCAGGTGACTCTAACTTGTGTAACGTTGACCAAAAACTAGCCGGGCGGTGGTGGCGCACGACTTTAATCCCAGCACTCGGGAGGCAGAGGCAGGCGGATCTCTGTGAGTTCGAGACCAGCCTGGTCTACAAGAGCTAGTTCCGGGACAGGCTCCAAAACCACAGAGAAACCGTCTCAAAAAAACAAAACAAAAAAAAAAAAAAAAAAAAAAAAAGGGGCTGGAGAGATGGCTCAGCGGTTAAGAGCATTGCCTGCTCTTCCAAAGGTCCTGAGTTCAATTCCCAGCAACCACATGGTGGCTCACAACCATCTGCAATGAGGTCTGGTGCCCTCTTCTGGCCTGCAGGCATACACACAGAAAGAATATTGTATACACAATAAATAAATATTAAAAAAAAAAACAAAAAAAAACTAACCAGTGTACTCAGGGAGAAAGACAAAAATAACCACATCAGAGACAGGGGTAGGCTAGAGAAGACAGCTTCTGGCCACGGGGCTGTTAAGGGGGGGGGTGTTGTGGGGAGAAGGTGTGGGGGTGGGCCCAGTGAGGTCAGTCAGGAGAAGCTGTGGTGAGGAAGAAGGGTATGTCGGGCAGGAGTTCCTACGCGCAGAGGTTTCAGCTCAGAGTCACACAGCGACTGGGGGGTGGGGGGGGGGACGGGGGACGACGGGACTGACCTGAGAGGAGGGTGCCTTTTGGACCCTGTGGGCTTAGTTGGTAAGAATCTGCTTTGCCCTACTTCCTTCCTTTCCGTCTTGCAGAGGGAGACTGATTCACACTCCCTAGTCCCTCCCATCAGTCTCGGTTGCGAGATCTACCCTGTCTCGAAAAACCAAAAAAAAAAAAAAAAAAAAAAAAAAAAAAACCTCAAGGAAGGGGAGACACAAAGGCCACCAATCCGACCGCCTCATAGTGCCAAATCCTACTTACCTGCCTGTTTTCCCTAACAGGGTTGCAACTTTCCACTACCAACAACATGTCCAGTTTGAACTCTGGTTGGGAAGCTGGTGCAGCCACCGGCTGGATAGCTCTGGCCGGTACATTACCTCCCCTGACTTTTCCTGTAAAAGGCCCCGGGGGTAGCTCTGTTTGCAAGTTTAGTGGGGGAGCCTCTGGTCTCGTCAACTCCTACTCCTCTCTGAGCCAATCAGAGGTGGCTCCCTCAAAGCAGCCGCCAGGACGCTCCAAGTAAGGCACAAAGGCAATTTTGCTTGTGGTAATATGGACTTGACAACAAAGATATCAACAACAACAACCCCTCCCCCAAACGGCCCCCTGGAGAGGCCTGTCTGTAAGCAGAGTTTAAGAGGTTGCTCTAGGGAAAGCGGAAATGATGTCAGCTTTGTGAAAACAACCTTTCCATTGCCTCCACTGATTCCCTTTTGTTCTCTACCTTGGAGCCAAAACAGACAGGAGGGAAGTTTGTTTGTTTGTTTGTTTCTGTTTTCTTTTGTTTTCCCCTCCACGAGGCACTTTAAAAAGTAGTGTCTGAGTCTTCCACGTGAGGAGAAAGGCCGTTCACAGTGAAGCCCATGCAGTGTGGGGTTGGGCATTGCAGAAGCTTCTGACCTTTCCAGAGGTCTCTCTTTTTTTTTTTTTTTTTTTTTGGTTTTTCGAGACAGGGTTTCTCTGTGGTTTTGGAGCCTGTCCTGGAACTAGCTCTTGTAGACCAGGCTGGTCTCGAACTCACAGAGATCCGCCTGCCTCTGCCTCCCAAGTACTGGGATTAAAGGCGTGCGCCACCACCGCCCGGCCTCAGAGGTCTCTGTTTGACATTGGCTCAAGCATGGAATTAGTAGGCAAAGCCACCTCCCCACACCCCCCCACACCCCACCCCCGCTTATCTGCAGGGGAGGGATCAGTTCTCAGCTGGCCAGGCCAGTGTCACTGATACAGCTGGTGTCATCGTTACCTTCCACTAACAGATCACTCGACACCTACTGGCCCAGGCAGGGTTGGGTCTGAGTAGAGGTATGGACTCTTATTGTCCCAGAGCCCCAGATGAAGCCACTCTGCAAGGCATGGCAGAAATGCAATGACCAGCAAGCAACCTAGGGCTAGATTGCTTCCTGCCTCCAATTCGGCTCTCAGCTCCTCAGTTATCACTGCTTGGTTCTATATTGCTGTCCCATCAAAGATGCTAAATAAGAAAAGGACACCTGGAGTGGCCCCAAAGTGAGGACCCAGAACAGAAGTTTGACTCCAGGCCTGGATTGGGGATCTACCTGGCCTTGCAGTTCTGACGGCTGTGCTCCCGCGTGCATCCCCTCCAGCATCATGCTGCAGCAAATCCTGCACGACATGTACATTGACCCCGAGCTTCTGGCTGAGCTCAGTGATGTGCAAAAGCACATCCTCTTCTACAAGATGAGAGAGGAGCAGCTTCGGCGCTGGAGGGAGCGGGAGGCCTGGGACACCCTGGCCCAGGCAGAAGGCCTCAGGCCGGCAAAGGTCAAGCGAGGTATGTGGCTTGGAGTCACCCAGGAGGTAAAAATGTTTATGCGTCCAGCCTGAGTTCTTTCATATGGTCACTAATGTTATAAAAGACGGGGGATTTGAAACTCCTATGCTGGGGGCTCTGATTCCACTAGCTTGGGTTTTCTATCTTCCAACCAGGAGGATAGATGAAGGATATGGCCAGGATTATGCCTGACCCAGATGGGCTGGGGAAATGGGAACTTGCTTTGTCTTGTTGTATATGGCTCACATTCTGAGACAACACCACTGAAACCATGTTGGCAACTACATGACAGATAATAGACAACAGTCTTTCTATCATTCTTTTTCTGATTCTGGAAATTGGGTCTAAGACCTTCTACATGCTAGGTAGGCACTCTGCCATTAAGGTGCATGCCCAGACCAAGGATGTATTCTTCTGCCTCCCTACCAGTTCTAGGCGTAGTGCCTTGAAGATCTGTATGTCCTTCGTCCCTGCCATGTAGACTCTGGATCTCAGCTCAGGCCTGTACTCTACATCCTGCCTCTCTGTGCATGTTAGAGGATGCTGTGGTTGTATTTGGAGGTTCATTGCGCATCTGGCAGAAGGATTTTAGGAAATTTCTTTGGACGATTATTCATCATCTCCAAATGGCATTAGCAACTTCAGGCAAGAAGCAAGGGCCCTGTCTTCTTTATATTCAAAGTTTTTTTGTCAGTCAAAGCCATGGGCTGATGCTAAATGACCTGCTTGTGACCTCTATCTGGCCTCAGACAGGCTATTGCACCTTGGACAGGATGTAAGATCCTGTTGTGGAGAGTAGCTTTTGTGTATGTTGCACTTGCTTTGTGGTCAGTTTGAATGCTTTAATAGTAAATTCTGAGTTACCAATAACTCAGTGTTGGTGTTGCATGCATTAAGGACGGCAATTTTCTTTGGTGTCATTTGATCAAGAATGAGCCCAGATTCAATGTGCTACTTCAGCCGCACTATAGCTTCCATCATCTTCTGTCTGTTGGATGAGTCTGTTTATGTGCCCGATAAGGCTGTCTTGTGAATCTGTCTGTCCCTGTCTCTCCCGCTCTGTCCCTAACCAAGGGTTTTCTCTCTGTTTTATTGAACAGTACAGAAAGCATCACTTGGAGGGGGGAGGGATGAAGGGTACTTTACAGAAATCTTGAACACAGTTTTATGAGAGATTAAATCACTGATCCCCACTGACCGCAAGTAACCCAGATAACAAAGAGTACTATAAACATCATTGTTTACCAAGCAATGTTTGTATGCTTCATTCAATATTTATGGTGGATGGTCCTTTTCTAGGATTGTTTTCATCCAATATTTGCTGGTTTTGGCAAGTGATTATTATGACACATGTACCAAACACATGCATTACTCTTGAGTGAGGGGCATGGGAGCTACCTTGCATGACCTTGCTTGGCTCCTTGGCCCTTGCCTCAACAGTATTCCCTATGCTGATACTTGGGTCAACTGTGTGCCCTGTGGTCCTTTTATTCAAAGTCGCCAAGGCTAAAACTTGGTACAGTCCACTAAAGTCCGCTGGATTTAGATTTTGGCAATGCATTAGTTTAGGCAGGAAAAGTTGATTACCTGGGAACTCTAGGCAATTAATGTTGGTTGTTACACTGCCTTCTTAAAGGCAGATTAAACAAACAGGCAGAGTTCACAGTAGGATAGCAATCTTAAGTCTTAGTAATGTCTCAAGGTATATTATTAACTCTGGCTGTGAGGTACAGTAAAAGTTTCAGTCTTTAAAAATGTAAAGGCTATTTTATCATAACACATTGCCATAACTCTATACTTGGCAACACAAATACACTTGCTTTCTTTTTTGTTCCCATGACCCTCACTTGGCCTCCATCTGTACATCAAATGAACTGTATTGCTTTGATCTGTTCAAAGTGTTCAATCCTGGCCAAATCTTATAGGCTGGTCATATAGGCCCATTGGTGACCTAACTTCTGCCTTCCATTCCAGCCTCACTGTTGGTCTGCCCCAACACATACCAATTGGCATGATGGCACCTCCTAATCATGTCCATGTTTTTCTTACTGTTGGCAATGTCCTTTTGTTTTATGAGTGCCTGCCCTGCTCCTGGAGACTTGGAGGATGCCCTTGGTATAGGAAGGACTTGCTCCTCTGTAGCTTCCTGGCACTAGGACCAACCCCAGCTGTAGAGTTTGTCACCCTGGCATTGTTATTCATCATTCACTTGTCTGGCTCTCCCAGTAGATCCCAAACTGCTAAACCTTGGAGCTTTACTTCACTGTGTTTTCCTCCCTTGGGGCCCAGCATAGACCTGGGACAATGTTGAATACCTGTTTTGAACAAGAACTAGCAGAAACACCTTCCACCTGCCCCCACCCTCCCTGTAGGGTGATTGTACCAGAGCTCTGACATGACTGCGAGGGGGATTGGTGCTAAGTCTGGGCTCCGAGCTCTGGCAACCGAATCACTAGCTGGGGAAGTTCACAGTCAAAGCTTTCTAGCCCCCCTCTGCCTGAGTCCTAAGGCCTCACACCTGTCTGGTAGCTCCTCTGGGAGAACGATAGATGCCTACAAATTTAACTGCAAAAATATTTAGGTGGCAATTTATCACATGCTGACACCTACATTTTCATATATAAATTATACATTATACTCATTTGGGTTTCTGGTGCAGAAGATTCTTTTTTGGGTAATTAGATTTGTGATTTATAAAGAATAGAAAAGAGAGGGAGCTTACTGAGGAATGTGTGCCTCCCAGGCCAAAATCCCATTCAGTTTTCAGTCCGTGATCTCTTCAGTGCTGCCCCCTCGGGAACTGCTTAGGCCTGACCCTGGAGAATTCTAGACAAGAGACTGGCTGTGCCCCAGGAACCAAAAAACTTTTTGCTGGAGGGTTGAGAGTGCATATTGCCTGATTCCTGTCCTGGAATCATGACAAGGAGTCTTGAAGACCCTACACCCTGTGTGTCAACTTTGTTCAGGCACAATCCTGAAGGCTCCCTCTGGCCCTATTTCAGGTGAGAGTGCTGAGCCTCACAGAACAGATGCAATACAGCCAATGGTACCCAGCTGCTGAGAAATGAAGTCAAATATGCATCCCATGACTTTGACTTAGAGTCTCATGGCCGAACTTTTCCTATACATTTCCTCCTGATCTTGGAAATGCAGTTAAATGAATAATCTATCATTTGTTCTCGTGTCTAGCCACTCACCCGTACATTCACTTATCCTAAGTGCTGACATCGATGGGGTTGTATAGTTTTAGCCTTTGAAACTTTGACTAGAAGGATCCCAGGGTACCCAGTTACACAAGTGCCAGGATCCAGGTGTCGTGCAAGGCATCTGTATGGTGGCTCAAGGTAGGAACATCCTTATATTTTTCTCCCCTGCATGCTTGCCTTCCTTTCTCCTAACCTGTTCTGAAGGACACATCTACTGTGCCCCTGTTGTGTGATCTGCTGGCTTCTTGGGATTTCTCTACAGCATTGCTCAAGCATGCTCATCCTGAAATGGTCTCATGCTTCTCTGGTCATTGTCTCCAACCTGTTTGTTTTTTTGACCCTCTTCTTTCACTGGGAAAAATTTCCAGCTTACAGTAGACCCGAGTTCACCACCTGGGAGCTCAGGTCATACTCTGATAGCACTCCCTCCATTAGAAGTCTCTGCGGGTCACAGGAGATGACCAGGTCAGGCAACATATCCCCAATTGCTAGGAGTCTTAGCTAGGGTCATCCTTGTAGATTCCTGGGAGATTCCCTTATACCAGGTTTTTACCTGGCCCTGAAATGCACCCCTTTCCAGTCATCTGTTTTAGTATGCTCTTCCACTGCCCCTCAACACCTGCTCACTCACGTTCCCATTCCGCCTCCCACAGTCCACTCAGGAAATTTTAAATCACAATTAAGATGTAAAGAGGCACTCCAGCTTACTGGTTGTGATGGCTAATCTTGATGTCAGCTTGACAGGATTCCTATCCACTTAAGAGACAAACCTCTGGGTATTTCTGTGAGGCTGATCTCACAGGGGTTTTTGGTTTTTTGGTTTTTTTTTTTGTTTTTTTTTTTTTTTTTTTTTTTTTTGAGGTGGGAATACCACCCTGAATGTGGATAGCACCATTCCGTGGTCTGGGATCCCAGGCTAAAGGAAAAAGAAAGCATGGGTCTGGAGAGCTGTCTCAGGTTAGGACACTGTTCTTGCAGAGAGCTAGATTAGGTCACCTGCATGGAGGCAAATGCCTTTCCTGACTTGAACAGGGCTCCAGTGGAGAATGCTGGACTGAACTACCCAGATTTAATTTCTCTTTTCTTGTGTCAGAGACTTGTGCATGTCACCTCCTGCTTCCCCCTCCAGCCTGGAGGTCAGCAGGGACAGTCCCTGAAAAAGGAACTAGCTATATCGCCTTGTAATCTGATCACAGGTCTCAGCTGCAGCTCTGCAGAAGTAACAGCTTGCAGATGGCTTCATTGCTTCTCTGTCTCAGAGTCGTGAACACGATTGCTTTCTAGTTTCTTCTCACCTAAGAATTAGCAATGCTTCTCTCTGCACACGGTTTGAACTGAAAAACTCCTCATGCTGTTTGTTTGCAAACAATGTCTCCCTCATGCTACCCAGTATCTCCCCGTTGTTATCTAGGCTCTTTCCCGAGCTATTCAATGTTTCCCCCATGCTATCCAGGGTCTCTGCCATGCTCTCCAGTTGTACTAATGTTCTCATTCCCTAACAGCTTGAATGTGGACAGGTGTGTGATGTTTGGTGGGAGTCAAAAATTCTTTTTTGCATGTGAGTGTTAGTTTCTTGGTATTGTTTGTTGAAAAAAAAAATCCCCTTTCAATTTTATTATCTTGGCACTATTGTTGAAAAACAGTTGACAAAAAAGTACATATGACTATTTCTGGGTTCTTTCTACTCGTCAACCAATGTATGTATCTACCCTTACGTAAATATCACTGTGGTTGTGGCTTTCTATTAAATATTGAAAGTGTAGCTTTCTAATAAATTTAAAACTGGAACTATGTAGGCTATTCACCTTTTTGAAGATTTGTTTTGTTTATTATAGCTCTTTTATTATGGCAAATATTAGAATCAGCTTTCATGCTGGGAATTTAAGGTAGCATTGAATATTTGGATCAGTCTGTTGATCATATTAAGAACAGTCCTGGGTATGTAGTTCAGGCCGGCATCTAATGACCCTTCTGCCTCAACGTCTCAGGGAATTCTAGGTACGTGCTCCCCATCCTGCACCCCCCACCCCATGGTCATCTTTGTTTACGCATTCTTTTTGTAGTGAACCTATGGATTATTTTCTCTTTTTAGGCTATGGCGAGCAATGCTTCTATGAACATTCGTGCACAAGGATTTTGTTTTTTAACTATTGGTTGGTTGTTGTTCTTTTATTTTTGAGACAGGGTTTAATATCTAGCACAGGCTGGCCTCAATCTCACAGGGATCCTCCTGCCTCATCCTTCCACGTGCTGACATTACATGTGTATGGTACTGTGCCTAGTTTCACATGTACATTTCTGTATGGAAATGTGTTTTTCTTTCTCTTGGTTGTAATCACCAGGTTATCTTGTAACCCTACATTCCAAGCAACAGTTACGGAGGGATTTATTTTTCCCATATTTTTGCCAATTCTTGTTATTAACTGTCTTGCTAATGCCTAGTGGCTATGGCAAGTTATGGTATTATTCATTTATGTGTGTGTGTATGTGTGTGTACATGTGCTATCACATGTGTGTGGTGGTCAGTTCTCTCAATTTAATCTCCAGGATTAAACTCAGGTTATCAGATTTGGTGGCAAGCACTTTTATCTACTAAGCCATTGTGCCAGACCGCATATCATGTCTTTAAAAATAATATTTAAAAATTTTTCTCATTAAAATCATTTGAATCTATAGATATAGTAAAAATAATATAAATTTTCATGGTTTTTAATACCTTTGTCGAAAGTCTATGTTTGTATTTTTTCTTTAAACTATTCTGATGTATTTCAGAGCCATTTTGATGGAATTCTAGTCTATAATCTTATTCTTGGATCCTCACAATATATTCAACTGTTACTCAAATTCAGTGTGTATCACACTTATGTCCATTCCTTATTTTAATATGTGCTTTGGGTCTGTAAACAATATGCCACATAATCTGTATATAAATGGCACAATTCTATCATACAGTAACCTGAGCTGAATTTCGTGGCTCTTTATTTTTTTAGAGATGCAGTTATGTTGTTTAGCCTCTTTTTCTTGCCATACACTATGGTATCATAAAATACAGTATCATTTTCCTCTATTATTTATGTAATTTTCAATTTCTCACATTTTGAGCAACACCTCCAGGAAACATCTTGCTCGGTCTCTCTGAACACACATGCAAGACAGCTGTCAGGTTGTTTGCTGGGAAGCATTACTTTCTAATCATAATGGGGACCATTTCAACTTTATATTAAATATTGCTATTATCTTCAAAATGGTTGTGCCTGTGCCTTCTCCTTTGAGGCGATTTTAAGAAGTTTTGGTGTTCTACCGTTACACCTTTCGGTGCTTTCCAGTGTTGTATGAGCGAAATGACGGTTGGTTGTTGTTTGCATTCCTTTATCTTTAATTGGTGGTGAAGTTAAGTATTTTTGGTATTTATCAGTCATTTACAGGAATTATTTGTGTGTTCTAGGTATTAAACCTTTCCCCCTGATCAGCATAATATAAGGAATTTATGCTATAGCATTATGGAATGATCCTCAAAGTGTGGTTCCTGGATCCCTAGGACATTTTGAGACCCTTCTGGGATGGTCAGTTTATGAAGTTAAAACTGTGCTCCTTTTAACTGTATTTGTTCTAAGGCTGTAAAATCAATAGTGGGTGTCACAGTTAGGATCTGTAATGTTTCCTAAAGCCCCAGATATTGAAGGCTTGGTCCTCAGTCTGGTGCTATTGGGAGGTGCTAGGACTGTCGGTCTAGTAGAAAGCCTCCTGGTCATTGGGGATATGTTCTCAGAAGGGATTGTGGGATTTCATTCACTTCCTCTCCTGATTAGGATGTGACCCATCTGCTCTGGTGTGTGACTCCACCATAGTGCGATATCCCTCACTAGGTCGGCCAGATCATGTTCTGAAATCTCCAAACTCTAAGCCCTGTAAAAAGGTTTAAAATAACCATGTTTTTCCTTACTGGTTGATTAGCTCAGATATTTGTCATAGTGATAGAAAGCCAACTCATGCAGTGAGGAAGTCTGGTAGCATACTGGTAGTGGTCAATGTATATTCCATACAAGTGACTGATGGCTTCACTCTGCAGTGAAACAGTAGACATTTTATTGTGTGAGAAATGAGAGGGCAACGGCAAGCATTACTACAGCAGGATGCAGAAGTATTTTGAGAAAGACGTTCTGTGCTTGTTTCAGTAATTTGATAAACTAATTTCTTTCGTTTTTCCTTGTTTTTACTTAAGAGACAATTGCCAGGCATTGATTTATATTTTTTCATAGGTAAGTATTTAAAAATGCATAAAGAGAATCTGTTACTTCAAGAAAAGTAACTGACAAAATTTACGCCAATGATAAAATTTCTGGTTTCAAGCAAAAAGGCAAGACTTTTTGGAAAACGTCTATCCATCACAAGGAGCTTACAGATGGCGGAATGTGTAGCACTTTTTCTCATAAGATCATGATTACATTTAAAATGTATCTTTTCTGATTCTGTTAAGGTAAAACCTATGTTTAGAAGATCTGTTTGCTATCTTGACCCAATGAGCAAAGTAACAAAGTCATGCATAAGTACAAGGTCTGTTCAAAGTACAATATGAGCCAGTGGAGTTTTATTCTTAAATTAAAATGTGTATGTGTGTGTGTCTTGAGACAAGGTCTTGTCCTGTAGCCATACTGGCCTCAAGTGCTTATTCTTCCATTATTGCTTGCTTAGTAGCTGGGATCATGGACACGCACAAAAACATGCTTTCTATCCCAGCAAATGTAGGCAGATCTCTGTGAGTTTGATGCTAGCCTCAACTATACAGTGAGTTCCAGTACAAAAGACTGGGGCTGGAGAGATGGCTCAGTGTTGCTCTTCTTAAGGACCAAGGTTCGGTTCCTAGCACCCACACCAGGCCAGTCTTAACCACCTGTAACTGCAGCTGCAGGAGATTAGTGTCCTTGTTCATCATACATACACGCACACGTGCATGCACTCACACATGTGTGCATGCACACACACACACACACCAAAACAAATCAAAAATAAAGTCTTACAAAAAAATCTTTAGACCTTTTATTTTGAAGTAATTCAGATTTATTTGAGAAGAATTTCAAGAGTTTGGAGAATACCTACAGCATTCCCACCAAACGTCCCCTAATGTGTAACATCCTTATGTCATCACAATAAATAATTTTTAATGTCAAAAGCTCAATGGCCTTATTGATATGGTTTAGATTTCTATGTTGTAATTAATCTTTAGCAACCTGCGACTAGCTGGGCATGGTGGCGCGTGCCTACAGTCAAGCACTGGGGAGAACTATCACACATTCAAGACCACTGGGGCTATAAATGAGTTCAGGGCTAGCCTAAGCTACATAGGCAAGACCCTATCTCTAAATAAATAAGTAAACAAAAAGAGTATCCATGACTTATTGAATCTTACTTCAGTATCTAAGGCTACCTAGGGAAAAGCTGAAATGTCTTCTCTTTCTTCCAAACGCATGTTGACAATTTTTTTAATGTACATCAACCAAAATTATCTATCACAAAGGGTAAAGTCAGAAGACACAAGAACCCTGTTTCCTTTTAATTAGGCTGGATAGTCAATAGATTTGCAAAAGTGTAAAACAATACCCAATTTTTAAATAATAAATCATAGAGAAATATATTTTAAAACAAGTCTTGGGTGTACATAATGTTTTTACCTTTTTTTTTTGTTTTTTTTTTTGTTTTTTCGAGACAGGGTTTCTCTGTGGTTTTGGAGCCTGTCCTGGAACTAGCTCTTGTAGACCAGGCTGGACTTGAACTCACAGAGATTCGCCTGCCTCTGCCTCCCAAGTGCTGGGATTAAAGGCGTGCGCCACCAACGCCCGGCTGTTTTTACCATTTTTAAGTTAAAGTTTGTATATTAATGTGATAGATGTTCTTTATATATTTTTATTTTTGAGATTTCATACATTTATGCAATGAAATATTACCTTCTATCCCTTTTTTCTCCTCCAATTCCTCCTATCACTCAAACATATCCCTTCCTAACTTCATGTTTGTTTGTTTTTTTTAAAAAAATAACCCATTAAGTCCAGTTAGTGCTGCCCATATATGCAACTAGAGATACATGTGTTTATCCCACCATCTCTCTAATCCCGTTCCTCATTCTCTGATAACTGTAGTAAGAAGGGTTGCTTGTTGGTTCCTGGCACCTGGCTAGCTTAGACCGAAAATAATCACACAGAAACTGTATTAATTAAATCACTGCTTGGCCCATTAGCTCTAGCTTCTTATTGGCTAACTCTTAAATTAATTTAATCCATTTCTATGAATCTGTATATTGCCAAGTGGCTGTGGCTTACTGGCTAAAGTTCCCGAGTCTGTCTCTGGTTGGCGGCTACATGGTGTCTGTCTGACTCTGCCCTTCTTCCTCCCAGCATTCAGCTTAGCATTCCCTGCCTTCCTAAGTTCTGCCCTATCAACAAGCCAAGGCAATTTCTTTATTCATTTACCAATAAAAGCAACACATAGAAAGAAGGACCTCCCCACACCAGATAACCACTTTACATCCACATATGTGTGAGTTCATGTGATATTTGCATTTTTGTGCCTGGCTTTTTCACTTCACACAGTCTTCTCTCCTCCTAGGTTCACTTATATGGTTGAAAATGATATGAATTCCTACTTTTCCAGGCTCAAATAGTATATTCTACTGTAATATGGTATTAAATTTTCATTATTCATTCCTTAATTTTTAAAATTGTTTTTATGTGTTCATGACTCTTGGTGGACACAGGTTGACCCCATGGCAGTTGTGCACAGTGCCATAATGAATATGCTTGTGCAGACATCTTTGTTATAACGACTTAATTTCTTTTGGATATATACATATATGTGTGTGTGTGTGTACTTGTTGACACCTTTAGTCCTGGTTTTCAGAGAAATTTCTATACTGTTTTTTACAATGGCTGCATTAATCCACATTCTTACACCAGGATACAAATGCCCCTTTCTCTCTATGCTCTCCCAAGCTTTTATTTAAAAAAAAAAAAATTCTGGGCGCTGGTGGCACATGCCTTTAATCTCAGCAGTTAGGAAACAGAGGCAGGCAGATCTCAGTGTGTTCAAGGTCAGCCTGGTCTACAGAGCAAGTTTGAGAACAGTCAGAACTACACAGAAAAACCCTGTCTTGAAAAATAATAAACAAAAAAACCCACAAATAAATAAAATGCTTTATGTGTGTGGGTGTTTTGCCTGCATGTGTATCTGTGCCCACATGCATTCTGTATCCACCAGGGCAGAATAGGGTGTTAGGTCCCCTGGAACTAGAGTTCCAGATAGTCATGAGCTGCCATCTGGGTGCTGGGAATGGAACCGAGGTCCTCTACAGGAGCAACAAGTAATGGCTGAGCATCTCTCCAGCCCAGTGGTTCTCAATCTTCCTAATGCTGCTATCCTTTATCACGGTTCCTCATGTTGTAAGTGACCCGAACCATAAAATTATATTTGTTGCTACTTCATAACTGTAAATTTGCTATTGTTATGAGTCACAGTGTAAATATGGGGCATGTAAGATATTGATATGCAACCGCTGAGAAAGGGTTGTTTGACCTTCCCAAAGGGGTCTCCACCCACAGGTTGAGAACACTGCTCTAGCTCCTTCCGCCAAGAATTTTAGCTTTATATATTTGCTGCTCACTCTTCCAACAAGCATGGAGTGATATCCCACAGTGCTTTGACTTGAGCTTCTCTGATGATTAATGAGGCTGAATGTTTTCTCTCACAGCTGGCCATTTGTAGGGATTCTTTGGAGAGGTGTCTATTCAAGCCCTGTGCCCATTTTAAAACAGAATCATTTGTTTTATTGATATTGTGTTGCCTGAGTTCCGTATGTATTTGGATGCTAGCCCTTAATGAGGTGTATGTTTGCACCTCATTTCTCTCCCCATAGGTTGCCTTTTCACTCTGATCATTGTTCTATCAAGTATACATCCAGAAGAAAGACAGACAATGGAGCCTGGAGGGCAGTGGCTCATGATTGTAGCCCTAATGATAATTCTGCTGACTTACAAATATTGCTTTTTTTTATAAAACAATTTTGTACAATTATGTAATGAGTTTGTCACTATTTAAAATAAATAAATATTTAAAATTTTCTCACTTGACCTTGAGTAAAGAAAGTAGAGAGGGAGGCTGGGGGCCTTGTTGCAGAGAGCCCTGTAATGCAAGGAATTTTTGGCCAGGAGTCAGATGCCTCAGTCATGAGCCTGGCCTGTCAGTCAGAGACTGGGGCAGCCTCTGGGAAATAACTGTAAGCAAACACCAGGTCCTGGAGGCTGGCGGTTTCATTTAGTGGCATCTGCTGTAGTGGAGTTAGAGAGCCCATGAGCACAGCCACACTGTGCTTTGTGTCCTGGGGCATCTCATTCATGGAGACAGCTAACTGAGCTCTGTCAGGCAAAACTCTTCAGAATTTAATCTTTTGCATCTCTCTCTCTCTTTCTCTCTCTGTGTGTGAGAGAGAGAGAGGGGGGGGAGAGGAGAGAGAGAGAGAGAGAGAGAGAGAGAGAGAGAGAGAGAGAGAGAGAGAGAGATTATTTTACCACATTGCCCAGTTACCCTAGAATTCATGATCCCCCTGCCTCAATCTGCAGAGTACAAAGATCACAGACATTCACCACCACGGCCAGTACATCTCTTACAATTTGAAACCCAAATTTCTCTCTTCTCTCCATTCTCTTTCACTTCTCCCCGCAAAACACTTGATTCCTTCTTGAATTCTAGGTGTTTTTTTCCCTCTTAACACCATGTCAAATACATCCAATACACACCGCTATTGCTTCATTTTTTTTTCCCCAACTCAGAAAACAGGGTCTGCCTTTTAAGCCCTAATGAGTCTGCGGCATTTTTACCAGCAGTTTGTTCCTGCATGCTTGGGTCTCCAGCTCTTTGGTCTGCTAGATATCACTCACCACCCGGATGTTAAAGCCAGATGCAGGGTTTCTATTGCTGTGGCAACCCTGTCACTGAGGAACATCACTGATCTAGTCAAGACATCAGTGGAACCTGCTGTTATTGGCAGACTAAGGGCTCTCGGTGGCCGCATCCAGCAAAGGTTCATTTCTTGCTCAAATTACAACACGAGGCTCCAGGCTGCTTCATCTTGCAATGCTGCCATTTCTGATTCCTTCTTTCTAGTCATTGGCTAGGCAAACGAGAGGGTAGAGGAGACTCTCTGACACCTGATTGCCTCAGCCCGGGAACAGCCCAAGTCGTTTCTTATCGAGCATCACACTAGCCTGGATATTTTTGCCAATGTGGACCTCATTAGAGCTCATCTTTGATGCTTGCCTCTGGTGCTGTGTTGGCTGTTATGTTCCTCCGTAGAGGGGATGGTGTAAGGGAATGCCTTGAATCTGCACCAGAATCTGTACTCAAGCCACTGCCGGTCTGTCGAGTTGTGTGATGGCTATAATAATGTGTGCGATGCTCCGGTTCAGCCTGTTCCTTAACTGGAAACTATGTGTTTCTTTTCTTTCTCTTCTTCGTTCCACTGTGAGGCAGCAAGCAACAAGCACATCCAGTGGCTGTTGGGAGCAGATGGCGAGGTCTGGGTGTGGGTCATGGGTGAAGGCCCTGGTGACAAGCCCTATGAAGAGATCTCCGAGGAGCTGATTGCAGAGAGAGCACGCCTGCAAGCACAGAGAGAGGCTGAGGAGCTCTGGTGAGAGGTGCTGGCTGGGAGGGGACTGGGTAGGGCATGAGTCTAGAGCCCTTGGTATATCTAAGCATGGTTGGAAATCTGAGGTGCTCTCAGTTGTGTTGAGCTCTGTCAAGATCAACTAACCAAGGCATCAGAGACTCCCCTCAGTAAACCTTGTAAGTTCAAGTGTTAGACCCACCAGATAGCTAAACTGGAACCTCAGTTTTCTTCCATTGGTGATATGGCCTAGAAACCTAACACCTCTTCCTGTAGCCTGAAGTTTGAATTTACCTGGACAGTATGGACTGCATGTTTGTGTCTGTGTGGCACTTGCTCATGTGCTCATGTGCCTGTGTTTGTGTGTGCTTGTATGTTTAAAATCCAGAGATGTGTAAATGTCAGATGTCTCCTTCTGTCATTCTCCATGCTATTTTTTGAGGCAGGGTCTCTCAGGGAACCTACAGCTCTCCCATGCAGCCAGACTGGATGGCCAGTGAAATTTAGGGATCCTCCTGTTTCTGTCACCCCAGGGCTGGGATTATATTGCATCCAGATTTATATGAGAGCTCTAGGGATCTGAATTCATTTCTTGTGCTCTCATGGTAAGTATTTTACCAACTGAACCATTTCTCCAGCCCCAGCCACTGTGGGAACTTCTCACAGGGATGGTCTAGAAATAGTGCTTCATTGTGGCTCTCTGTTGTTCCTCTGAATATTATTTATGTGTTCACCATAGGACAGCTGAGCCCTCAGGAAAGTTTGGAGTCAAACTCTCTTCATCAACAACTTTTAACTTTTTCCCCCTTGCCAAACTTGAAAATTCATGTGATGGTGTCTTTAGTGTCTTCCACCATCAAGTCAGAATGATGGTGTGTTAGATGTGAAGTTGTAACAATGTAAACAAGACTAAGACTATACTGAATTAAAGAACACCTACCATCCAAGCTAACCATGAAGAATATTTAAGAGATAAGAAATTTTTATTTGTACCTTGATAGATCCCATCAGTTCAAATCCTGAGGCTGTTGAAGATTCTCATGTAGTAGTCTATTATTACACAGGAATGCAACTTATTTATGTTTTTGATAGACATCTGAATTGATTTTCATTTCTTTTCCTGAAACTTCTCTGCTGACTACTATATACAGTTTTGGCTACTTGAATGATAAATGGGATTGTCATGTCTTGTTTCTTACCTTCCAGAATGGTCCTACTGGTTTACCTTCCCTTCCCCATCTCTCCCTTCCTTTGCTATCATGAGTTATGTTAATCTTTGTGTTTGCTGTTCTGTGTACTAAGGCAAGGTTGCTCATTGCTTTGACTTGAAGTTGCATTGTGATATGATCTTCTAGTTTTTCACTCAAGCTCACCCATGCTGCTGATCTTTTGGAAGGAAACAGAAGGAAGCAGAGATCACCAAGAAGTTCCGGGATGCCTTGGCCAATGAGAAAGCCCGGATCCTGGCAGAGAGGTGGAAAGTGGAGATGGAGGATCGCAAGGCTGCCAAAGTCCTGGAGGAACGTATACATGAGGAATTCAAGGTGGGACAATGCATGGGGCACCTGTGAGGGGCATCTGCTCTACCCTCCAAGTTTGGTGTGGCCACTGTTTGGTTTGAATCTCTTCTTGGCCATTGATTTTAGGTGTGTTGTAAGACAGAAATCTGGCATACTTGAGAAAGAAGGAAGTTGACACACCTTGGCCCATCTTCTTGTATAGATGAGGGAAATGAGGGCCAGATAAAGAAATTGTCAAGGCCATACATAATAGTGTTTGTGTACAGATTCAGGAAATGACTATTGGCCTTCTTCATCCCAAAAAGAATGTTTTGTAAAATTAGGCCCCAGGAACTGGGCTTCGGACCAGATAGTGTGATGGTTGGACTCTCCGGTCACATGGTGTTATTAACTAGGTCTAGAGCATTTTGGAATTGGTAAATGGGTTTCCCTACTCTCTGGTAGTGTGATGATTGGCTTTAATTGTCAGCTTGACACAATGCAGGCTCACCACAGAAATGAGTCCTTCATGACGAACTGCCTAAATGAGTTGGCTCTCATGGACCTGTCTCTGGAAGATTATCTTGATTACATTAATTGATATTGAAGGCTTAGCCTACAAAAGGGAACACTATGTCCTGGGTTTGGACCCTGAAGTAGAAAAGAGAACACGAGCTCAGTCTAAGCATAAAGGCATCTACTTTCTCAGCTCGTAACAAGCTGCTTGAGTTCCCACTACCATGACTTCTTTCCATGATGAACTATAACCTACAGGTTACAGTTAATGAGCTGAAATCACCCCTCTCTCCCTGAGTTGCTCTTGTCACAGTGTTTTATCACAGCAACAACAGGTAGGAAGTTTAAATCACCTGAAAGCATTTTTTTCATTATAGGTACAAAGCATTTATTTAATGGAAAACACACACACACAAATACACAAATAAGCAGAACACAAAACAAAAAAAAATCATATTCAGTCCCTACACTGTACTGTTTTGTAAGTTGCATTGTTGAAATCAAACACAGCTGGACTTTAGTCAAGGCAAGAAAATAGAGTTTGGGGCTGGGAGTATAGTATGCACAGAAATATGGGTTTCGTATTCAACATTTGTCAAAAACAAAAACAAAGGACAAAACAAAAAAGTGGTTTTTTTTTGTGACTTGACAGTGGCGGAGAGAGCTGCGATTCCTCAGCAGTGGCTGAGGTGATTTGTGGGAATGAGCACTCAGCGACAGGGCAGGGGAGAGCCTGTTTTCAGCAGTGGTAGAGGGGGTGAAGAAGCTAAAAGCAGGACAGCCTCTAATTAGATGCTGTTCCCTCAGCTAAGCAGTTGGTGAAGTGGGCATCTGTCCTCCATCAGAAGCTGGGGGAAGGAGCCCCTCCTTGATTACAGTGCCAAGTAACAGCTCTCCGGACATCCAGGCACATGCTTCTGAGTTGAAAGAGATGTCCACCCAAATTTAAGTTCCTTGTAGGGAGCGCTGTAAGAACAGACAGCCTCGTTAGGTGCAGGCTAGACCACATTGCACATTTTTCTGGCATTATTGAGCTTTCTGACAGAGTCACTTTCATGGGCCTGGATTCATCCCAGGAACATGGTCTTATGAGCTGGAAGCAAAACTGGAGTTCGGTTCCATCTCCCTATGTGCAGCTTCGGGAGGAATTAGCCATTGAGTTTCACTTGTCAGCATCTGCCCATTTTAAAACCTTCCTTCCTCCCTAGCAACTGCAGAGTGGGGACGTTGAGATATGTTCCTCAGCAGTCATTGCTTTTCTTAGTTATGCTTTTCGTATTTTCAGATGTATAGCAGCTCAAACCATTCCTGTGCCAAGCGCATTAATCTTTTTCTTTATCATTTGTTTTAGACCCAGAACGCTCACCTACACTTGTTTTTATACCTTTGATGCACTGGTTTCTCTGTATTTAATTTTTCTCCATTGTGGGAGAGGATATAGTAGCATGCTCTTGACTATTTTTTCCCCCAGCTACTCAGGCGTTGCAGGGGTGGTTGAGCCTCCCCCTTTCCCTTTGTCTGTTATCTTGACTGGAGTTTACTCTTTTCTTATCCTAGATTTCCTCAATGATTTATTATTCCCAAACCAAACTAAAATTGCTTAATTATTATAGCTTTAAAATAACTTTTACATCTTCTAGGTTTTTTTTGTTTTTGTTTTTGTTTTTTTTGCACAGTTTAGGTAAGAATCCCATCATTTTGCTTCATTTTCAAAATGTTTTTGACTAATAATCTCACCTATTTTTTCCTACCAGCAAAACTTTTAAATTACTTTCTTACTGTTCTTCCTCTCAAACAATAATTCATTGCAACATTCTGCAGCTGTGTTTGTGAAAATAGACATTTAAAAAACTATTCAATCAGCCGGACGGTGGTGGCGCATGCCTTTAATCCCAGCACTCAGGAGGCAGAGGCAGTGGATCTCTGTGAATTCGAGGCCAGCCTGGTCTACAAGAGCTAGTTTCAGGATAGGCTCTAAAACTACAGCGAAACCCTGTCTCAGAAAACCAAAACCAAAACAAAACCAAACTATTCAATCTCAGTATGTTCTTTGGGAATGTGTTGATTCTCTTGTGATCCAAAGCTACTTTCATCTTTGTGTCTTTGTTAACTTTTTATTACACACTTGTAAAAGCAAGGCTTTCCTAGTTCCCAAAGTCTCAGTGACTTCCATAAACCCATAAGCTTTTCTGAACCCTGGTAAAAGATTCAAATATCTCACACTTTCTTTTTAGTTAAACCATAGGCTGAGTAATTTTTGCTGTTTTGAATGAGGTTACTCAGTATGTATGTACACACACACACACACACACACACACACACACACACTTTTTTCTTCTGATACAGGGTCTTACTATGTAGTTCAGGTTGACCTTAAACACAGACTAATCTTACCACATCTGTCTCCCAAGAATTGGAATTACAAATGTGTACTACTACATTGGCTCAAACAATGCTTTTAAATCTATTGTAGTTACTGTTAGGTTTGTATGTATTTTAATTTTTGAGAATAGTATTTTAAATTTTTAAATGAAGTAGTATTCACTGTCTGTTTTATCAACAGGCAAAAGAGTTGGAGAAAAACATGAACATTTATACATTTTCACTTAAATTCATTAATGAATAATATTTGTTAAATTTGCTCTGCTTCTTTCACAAATATATGCATACATATGGATATATACACACATATGCATGTCTCTACACATCTTACCTGTACATGTCTATTTACTTAGGTATACACATATGTAAACACACACTTATAAACATAGACATACATGTGTATGTGCATATATATATATACAGATACATGTATTTATATGTACACTTTTGCATCTTTTTGCCATTGTTTTGTTGAACAACTTAAAAGAAGGTTGCATAGATACTGATACTCTAGCCTGCGTCAGCTAAGTACTTGCTGAACATTGTCATGTAGTATTTTCAGACTATAAGAACCATACCATCTATGCCACACTGCTCAGTTTAAATTGTAGTTTATCTATCTATCTATCTATCTATCTATCTATCTATCTATCTATCTAGTTAGGTTTTTTGAGACAGGGTTTCTCTGTAACTTTGGAGCCTGTCCTGGAACTAGCACTTGTAAACTAGGCTGGCCTTGAACTCACAGAGATCTGCCTGCCTCTGCCTTCCAAGTGCTGGGATTAAAGGCATGTGCCACCACCGCCTGGCAATTGTAGTATAATAGTTACTGTATACCATATGCATGAGGCTATGTTCCAAGAAGACTTCAGTTTTAGAGCTAGATAGGGGTGCCCTATAGGCCTGATAGCACTCTAAGCCCTTTGGCATGCACCTCCTCTGAGCAAGGACACTGCCCTTCAGAGCCACAGCAATTATTAAACCTATTGCGCTTAAGAGCAAAACTGTAAGGCGTGTCCTATCTGTCAGGTCCAAAAGAAACTTGGGACAAATGGCTAACTGTGGTGACTATTAGTGTACCAAAATGTCTGCTGGCTCCAGGTTCACTCGGTACCTCTGGCTCTTTTCAGCTCTTCTCATCCTCCACCACAAAGTAAGCTTCTGGGCTTCTCTTCCACCAGCTTCTCATTCCTACATAACCCTGCTGTTTCAGCCTTGGGCTCTCTTGGGTCACTCCTAGTTCTTTCCCTTTTGGTTCCCTTCTTCTCCCCCACCCCCTCCTGGCCCAGTTCATTCTGCCAGCCATGTTCTGTCTGCTACATTTTCTCTCTGCTCTAGATCCTTCCAGATGCCTCTGACTGTACTCTCCCTCATAGCTACAATAAAAACCTTCTCTTTATTTATACATTGGAATGGTTCTGCCCTCACTTTGTACATTAGGTGCCACCCCTCCCCCCACTTTATACAATATTCGACCCAAGATTGGAGAGAGGTTTATGCAGTTCAGGTTTACATATGATTTAGCTTTAAGCTGAGGAAGAAAGTATTTCTTTTTCTGTGTCTCTAACAGTGATCATGATAGGCTCCGTTTGCCTCTTTTTTTCCATACCCAGGGTTGAGTCTAGACACTTGGAGTGAGGTAAGGTAGAGCTGGGTCTTGGGTTCACTGCACAGAGAGATCACAGAGGGGTCATGTTTCTGGTAGAGATTCTGGTTGATGGTCTCCTTGAAAGCCTCAGTGATGGAAGGGTGACATTGTGGGTGCTCTGCCAGGGCTCACAGTGCTATCAGTGAGGCCACTTGGGCAGGCCTTCAGGTCACCGAAGGACTCAAAAGGGTATCTGGTGTTATTTCCAAAGAAGGTTCTCGTTCTGATGTGTGTGTCTTGGTTTTCAGCTTCAACTTGCTAAACATGCGTGTTTGAACTTTAATAGAAGTAGGCACCCTGATATAGCACGGCTTTGCTTTGAGAAGCCTCAGACATGGGAGACTGTAGGAGAGGCGCTGTTTCAGGCAGTGCCCTATCAGGAACTTCAAACGGGACTCTTGGTGGCTTGTTCTAGTGGTTAGCCCAAGTCTGTCCTGAGACCGGGTCTGGATTCTTAAAGGGCTGGTTGGCATCCCACCCCTTCATAAGAAGACTCTGGCCTTTAGCCAGGCTGCTATTGTCTCCCTCAGCCACATTTCCTCAGCTGACAATGGGAAGAAGCTTGGAGCATTCTCAAGATTTCCCACACCGTTTGGGGTGCTTGCCTCTCCTCTCGTTCTTGTCCTCCAGGGGTTCATAGCCAGGGCACTCGGCACCATGGAACATTTCATATTTACATTCTGGGCTCCTCCGTTGGGCCCAGCTCCTTTTGCTCAGTGATCTCAGGCTGGCCCAACAGTTCTGATGGTTGCCATAACAATGAGAATATTTTAGTGATTTTTGCTGTGAGAGTTGAGCCATTTTAGTGAGTCCTTGAGGTGCAAGATGCAATCCTGTGGATTTGTGGTGGCAAACTGTTTTCTTTTGTTGTCTCGGTCTTTGTGAAGAGGTCTGCCTTTGTCACAGTGAGTGGCCAGTTATTTTCCTTTAAGAAGAGAGGTTGCCGTAGACTACTGGCTCCCTGCTACAGTAGCCCTCTCAAGAGGCGGGGTAGCTGAACAATGACACTGTTGTTTAATGTTCTGCTTCCTGTCACCCACAGCTGGCTTCTGTAGGAATTTCACACTGTAATGCCTAGTCACATTGTAATGTGGGAAAATCATCACACCAGTCCTGACCCCTTGATCTTTCTCTAGAGGGCAGTCTCCTCACTATGGGCTCAATTGCCCCTACCCCCTTCATCTACACTGAAGGTCTTGAAACTTCCAGTACTTCAGGACATAATTGTATTTGAAGGCAAGGTCCTTATAAAGGCAATTTTAGCTAAAGTGCAATCTTTAGTGTTGGTTAGGCCTGAATACAATATCACTGGTATCCTTCTAAGAAGAATACATTGGAACCAGGGTGAAACAGCACTGACCACCTGCAGGCTGAGTTGACTCCTCAGGATGAATCAACTCTGCTGATGTGACTGGCCACCTGTAGAACTGCGAGGAAGCACGTTCAAGCCATGTAGGCAGTGATACTTTATAATGGTGATACTTCATACAGTTTGGATCTGAGACTCCTGGCTCGGACAGGAGTCAACTGTCTGCCTGGAAGGCCCGATGGGTGGGGGAAGTAACTGAAGTGCCTGTGGGCAGGTTGCTTTGGCTGGTATCTTGTGGCCTCAGTGACACAGTGACTATTGTCAGAATTCAGAGGGCTCAGGAGAAGGAAAAGGAAATGTGCTAGGTAAAATATGAAGGGTTGTGCCAACATGAGGAGGGAGACCCAGTCTGCTAAGATTGTGGTGCATAGTAAGCTGTTTTGACTAAAGTTGGAAACATGACTTCCAATTTCCTATCAGTCAGGAACTGCATTAGGATTTCCCATGGCAATGCTGCCCTTTCCATGTCTATCTCTGAGGGATCTTAGTCAAAAAGCTGAGGAGCCACTCTGTGTTGTCTACTGTAACCCCACATTTCTCTCATCTTGGATGTTCTGATGGTCATCTTTACTTCCTCCCTGTGGTGCCTAGATAACTGCCCCTCTGTTCCATGAGGGCTGCTCTTGTCACATTCTCCAGTCACTTCCAATTATCATGCCCAGCTGGCTTTAGCTTTCTTACCTTTGTAATGTCTCAATAGGCTTCACCTCAACTCACTACTCTCTTTGCCTTACATGCTCCCTCTTCCTGGTTGTTCACAGGCATCCTTCCTTCTAGCTTTTTATCCTAACCTTGGCTTTCTTTATTAGTCTTGTTTTCTGATTCTAACTCTTTGAGTTGTAAATGATAGTGTGTAATGATCCGTCCTGTCCCTTTAAGAGACAAGTCATTCCCACTCCCTCATCCCACCAAGGAAGGTTGATCTTCAGCTTCCAGCCTGAGTCCCTTCCTTTTCCATCTCCCTCTCAAAGAGACAGCTTCTGTCTTTCCCCACTTCTCTCCTTCCCTCTCTCTGTTTCTCTCTCACACACACTCTCTCTGTTTTTCTCCCCTCCCCACATAACCCACTAAATAAATATCCACCCTCACTCTGCATGGTGTGCCTATCCATGTCTCTGTCTCTCACCCACAATGTGGCTCCCTGCCTGGGATCAGCCGCCTTTGGAGACCTGTGGCATGGTCTGGTGGCATGCCCATCTGTCTATTCTGCTTGTAACTTGGGAGTCAGACCACATGTCATCCCCTATGACAATTCTTCTGGTCACATAGCTATGGTGGTCTCCCAAACATGCTCATACACACTAGTCATTCTTTTGTGAAATTAATTGAACTTTAACTTACTTGTTTGGTTTTCTCACCACCAGCAGGTAAACTCTGAGTGAGCAGGGATCCTCTTTCTCATATTGTATCTACAGGAGGCCTGTGAGTCTCACAGATGCTCAGTAATTTTAATAAAATCAGTTAGCTTCTTTAGCTTATGTTTCTAATTCTTTTTTTTTTTTTTTTTTTTTTTTTTTTTTTTTTTTTTTGGTTTTTCGAGACAGGGTTTCTCTGTGGTTTTGGAGCCTGTCCTGGAACTAGCTCTTGTAGACCAGGCTGGTCTCGAACTCACAGAGATCCACCTGCCTCTGCCTCCCAAGTGCTGGGATTAAAGGCGTGCGCCACCACCGCCCGGCTATGTTTCTAATTCTTAAAGAATGGATCTCTTGATGATTTTAGAAGTACAAATTGATCATTGGAGAAAAGTTCTCAATCCAAACCATTTCAGAAACAACAGGAACAGCAAAACATCAGTAATTTTTTGTTTTATTTTGTTTTGTTGTTTTGTTTTTCAAGACAGGGTATCTCTGTGTAGCCCTGGATATCTTGAAACTTGCTGTGTACACCAGGCTGACCTCAGAATTCAGAACCCAGAGATCCACCTGCCTCTGTTTAGCAAGGCATGGGTCACCACTACCCATTGTCATTTTATGTGTATGAGTATTTTATCTGAATGTGTATTTGTGTACCATGTGCCTGTAGTGCCTATGAAATCCAGAAGAGGGCATTGGGTTCCTCAGAGTTAGAGTTAAAGACTATTGCGAGCTTCCATGGAAGTGCTGGGAGTTAAACCTAGTCCTCTGGAAGAACAGCCAGTTAGTTAACAGCTCTTAAGTCATTTCTCCAGCCCCCCAAAATGCTATTTTTTTTAAAATAAATGATTAAGAATTATAGTTATATTACCCTTTTCTTTTTTAAATCATTAATATAGTTCCTAAACCTAGAAAAAAATTTGCATAACATATGAACAGAAAAAAGTGAGAGAGGAGAGGAAATATGAGAAAATCTCAAGACAGAGGCAAGATGTTCAAGAATTCAGTGGAGGTGTAGGAAGAGTAAAGCAGTGAGCTGGCTCAGTCCGGAACCCCAGAGGTCCAGGATTTGGAGGCACCAAATACTGCAGGAATGGCACTAAAGATGTGAGGTTGTCTGTAGGTTCTTCTTGTGGAGCAGCTGAACCTGTCTACCATCATTTCATTTGCTTTGTCCTTATGATATTGAATCTATTCCTCCTTTTGACCAGAGGAAGTGGGAAGTAAACAAGGAAAGGCCTGAGCTGCCAGGCAGAATGGAGAGAGATGTGTGGGAAGGAAAAATAATAAGTCAAGGTCTGAACCTGGAGCAGTGGGAGGATAGCTAGGGCTGCCTCCCGGGTGTACAGGGAAGGTGAACAATCGCTTTGTCTTTATTAATAATTATAGCCACCTAAAATCAGCCTTTTAGCTCTGCCTCAGCAACTAAATTTCTTGTGAACTAGTGAAAAAATACTATATTAGCCAGTAGTGTGTGTCTGTTATCAGACTACTACCTTCTTGGAACCAGAGCTAAGCCACCGGGCTATAGGCTAATCTGACTCCATGAAAATGAATTCTGGAGTTACTGGGACATCTGGTTAACCTCCTTGTCACTAATGGGCTGTGTAAGAAGCATAGTGAACTTGTTTGTATCCTTCCAAAGAACCACAATTTATTGGACAACAATTAATTCAAAAGCTACATCAATTTTGTTCACTTTAATTCACCAACTACTACTATTACCAGAATTCTTATGATCTGGCAGCTCTAGCTAGTTGAACTTGGCCACTCATCCTCAATAGGCTAATTAAACAGACAACTAATAGTAATAAATAGAGACAGATCTGTCTGATGTAGCCACACTGGGAAGAGGAACAAAGAGAAGAAGGAGAACTAGGGAGAAAGAGAGGGACATGCTTGGGGCCAGAAGCCAGCCAGCTAGCCAAACAGGAGAAGCAGGAAAGTAGGACATATAGAAAGAAAAGCAAAAATTCCTGAAGCAAAAACATAGATAAAGAGAAACAGCTTAAAATAAGAGCTAAGCTAAGGCCGAACATTTATAACATATAGTAAGTCTCCATGTCATGATCTGGGAGCTGGTTGGTGGTCCAAAAGAAAAAGTCTGATGCACTTCCCTCAGTGTGACAGTCAGTTGGCTTTCTGTTGCTTGCAAGATGGAGCACTCTCAGCTCCCAGCACCACCTCTGCTGGCATGCGGCCACACTCCCTGCCATGCTGATAAAGGACTGAACCTCTGAACTATAAGCTGCCACTCCAAGTGTTTTCTCTATAGTATAGAGTTGCCGTGGTCATGGTGTCTCTTCCAGCTATAGCAACTCTAACTAAGACAGTGATCTTATCCTACCACTTAGGCTTGGGCTAGAGTAACTCAAGTCAAAACTGGTTTTTTGTTTGTTTGTTTGTTTTTGGGAATGGTGAGAGGGCTTAGCAGGTATGTCTACTTAGTCTGAAAAACTGAATCCCATCCCTGGGATCCACCTTGTGGAAGAAGAGAATCATCTCCCACTAATAGTTTTCTGATCTCTACCTAAGTGCCATGCCATGCATGTGCCTCCCAGACAAGCATGCATACAAATTAAACTTTAAAGATATAATAAAAAACTCATGTGTGAAATATTATTTTAAGATGTTGCATTTGTTTATGCTGTGGAACATGTGTTTAATGATGCAACAATGTGTTGTACTCTTGAATCTTGTATTTGTTGAACTCCGTGAAGCTATGTTACTTTGCCTATCTACTAAAACACCTCATAGGTCTAATAAAGAGCTGAACAGCCAATAGCCAGGCAGGAGAAAGGGTAGGCAGGGGTGGCAGGTGGAGAGAATAAATAGGAGACATCTGGGAAGAGAAGATCAAGGGAGCAAGAAAAGAAGGAGAAGAGGAGGACATTAGGGGCCAACTACACAGTCAGCTACAGAGTAAGAAGTAAAGAAGAGTATATGGAATAGATATATACCTTTACATAGTATACAGAAAGGTAAAAGCCCAGAGGCAAAAGGTAGACAAGATATTTTAAAAAATGCTGGCTAGAAACAAGCCAAGCTAAGGCCAGGCATTCGTAAGTAAGAATAAGCCTCAGTGTGATTTATTTGGGAGCTGGGTGGTGGGCCCCCAAAAGAGTAAAAAGAACAAAAAACAAAGATTAAGAAACAACCACCAATGCCCTTGCTTTAGAAAATGCAGTATTTCAAGGCTAGCACAGCCCGAAAGCTGCTGTTCTACACAGTCGAGGACACAGCCTGTGTTCACACTCATATAACACAGAGAGAAACAGAGAACATGAGAAACAAATTAAAAAGGACCAGAGCTCATGCAGGACCTTGTCTGGCCTTGGAAGAAAGGGCTGCCCCTCTCCTGTCTGCTGGGACGGGAACTGGAGGAAGAAATCGACAAACATGGCACTTCAGACCATGACTTCGCATAAAGCATGAGGCTCAGGTCGGGGGATTTAAGGACAATTCTGCCTGCAGCCTGCTCACTGTTGACTCCTGGTCAGATGCCACTCAGGGAGAATAGAAGATTCTGGATAATCTTACAGAAAAAAAGCCCCCAAATCTTCCATCTGACCGTTCTTCAAAGAAATGGCTGGTTCCTTATGTAATAGCTACAGAGTAAAGTTCATCTCTCAGTGAGGTTGGCTATATACTCAACTTCCCATTCAAGTCTGACTTTCTTCTTCACTGTGAACAGACAGGGAAAGACTATCTGAAGAAAGCCTTCCTTTTCTAGAAGTGGCAGGCACCAAGTCAAATAAAAGCAACAGAACACAAAAGAAATAGATCTCAGCCAGAGCAGGGAGAAAGACAAAGGCCTCAATCTTCACAGAGCTAGGCTCTCACACTTCTGAAACAAATACAGGATGCAGCCACATGAAGGAGGCGGTTAGCAAATAAGAATGAGGGCTTAAAAAAGCCACACATGCCACAACGGAAAGGAAACAGCTCATACCTGGTGAAGCAGTTGGAAGAGAGAGTCAGTGACTTGAACAAGGAGGCAGACCAAGAAAAGACAAGAGGTGGAAAGTAAGAGAGAAAAGATGGAGTCTTTAGGAGTCTGACTCAGGCTGACTGACTAGACAACAGGAGTCCCATAGAAAGAGAAGTGAGGGAACGCATCCAGGCAGAGGGGAAGCACTGTACTGGACAGACACGGGCCTCTAGCCTGCGGAAAACCCACAGCACATCATTGAAAATGCTGTAGAATTGATGATCAGACATGACAAAACAAGATAGTATAAGACAAAGCATCACTGAGGCCAGTCTGGTCTATAAAAGTGAGTTTCAGAACAGCCAAGACTGTTATACAGAGAACCCCCCCATCAAAAAAAAAAAAAGGCAAAAGCCTTCATATAGAGGCTGGACAAGGCAACTCAATAAGAGAAAGAGTCACAAGAACATGCCAAAGAGTCAGATAAACCTGCTGCCAATGTTAGGAGTGCTACAGAAACACCATGCTAACAGCTATATCATATACACAGAGGATCCGGTGCAGACACATGCAGGTCTCGTGCTTGCCACTTCTGTCTCTGTGAGCCCATATAAGCCCTGCTTAATTGATTCAGTGGGCCGTGTTTTGCTTCTTTCTGAAGGAAATGGAGGGGGAGCGGAGGGAGGGGAAATTGTGGTTGGGCTATATTGTAGGAGAGTAGAATCTATTTTCACTAAAACAAAAAAAAAAGGGGAGGGGGGAAGAAAAGAAAATTCTTTAGAATACCCATGGTAAGGAGACTCTGCAGATATCCAGGGAGAAAGCAAGTACCCCATGCAGCAGATGAAGAAGTGCCAGCAATGCTGGAAGACAAGGTAGCAATGTTTTTTTAATTAATCAGGTTCTGTGCTCAGCTAAATTAGTAGCTGAGTGAGAGGCTGGCATAGCAATATTTTCAGGCAAACGCTCATAAAGTGGCTCAGTGTATCCTGAGATAAGTGACTGCAGTAGGAAAGCAGCTACCCATGAAACAGGGCTCTGTCTCGACAAGGTTCAGAGGCAGGTCCTGGAGCATGGGCGGAGAGGTATCTAGGAAGCAGCCCACACCGCCCATAGGAGAAAGAAAAATGACTCCCAGGGGAAGGGTGTCCCTCTGAAAAAGAAGTAATACTGTGTTTATAAAAACTCATATATGGGTTAATCTAGAGAAAGTTTACTCTACTTGATAGGAGTTTGAGAAATTTCAATATTCTTCTTTAAGATAAAGCAATTGTTAAGCCAGAAAAAAAAATGAGGCTCTAGGTTCAATCCCAAGTATTGCAAAATAGCAAACAAAATTTATAAAATAAAATTTTGCCAATCCATTTGGTTCTTACCAAGTGTGACGATCACATTTCAGTTGTGTAAGGACCAGGAGTAGAATGGTGGCTGCTGGCCATTCTCCTCCCGACAGCTCAGCTTGACTAGCTACAGAATCCCCCAGGCAGTTAGTTCCCCATTTGAATGTCATTCTCGTCTCAATAATTTTGCAGAGGAAAGAGGAAGAAGAGAGGAGGCGAGGAGAAGAACAGATTCGCCTCCAGGAGGAGCAGCGAGCCAAAGAACTCTACTGGACCCTGAAGCAGGCCCAGCTGCACTGCCAAGCCAGTGAGAAGGAGGAGCGCGAGTGGGAAGAGCAGTGTGAGTTGCGCCAGGTCCCAGGCCTGGGCCTGCCCCACTTTCCCCACCCAGCTCTCTCCCCTGTGCTTGTGCCTTACCATCCCCAGCCCCCTCCCCCACCACCCAAGGCTTTACCCATGTGCATGGCCCCACTGGGCTAAGGGCTGCACACACAAGGAGTTTACGCACCGGCCATGGAGATGTCTCCCAGTAAAGAATGAGATGTTACATTTACTCATTTGGCAATAATTTCCTGACTCTACGCTGTTGTTTGACTCACCCTTCTATTGCTATGAAGAAGCACCAGGACCAAGGCAACTCCTATAAAAGAAAGCATTTAATTGAGGACTTGCTTACAGTTTTAGAGGCTGAGTCCACGACCATCATGACAGGAAGCAAACAGGTACAGTCTGGAGTAGTAGCTGAGAGCTTTAAATCCTTACTGTTAGGAAGCAGGAAGAAGTGGGGGTGGGGCAGAGACAGACAGAGACAGAGAGATAGGCAGATATAGAGACAGATAAACAGATACACAAAGAAAAATGAGCCAGAGAGACAGAAGGAGGCAGAGAGAGACACAGACAGACGGAAAGACAGACACAGTCAGAGGAGGAAGAGAGACAATCACACACACATGCACACATACATAGACAAACATGTGCGCACACACACATACACACACACACACACAGAGAGAGAGAGAGAGAGAGAGAGAGAGAGAGAGAGAGAGAGAGTGGGCCTGTCATCATGTACTTTTGAAATCTCAAAATACACTCCCAGTGACGCACCTTCTTCAACAAGACCATACCTCCTGTGGTGGTTTGAAAGAAATTGGCCCCCATAGGCCCATAGGGAGTGGCACTATTAGGCCTTGTTGGAGTAGGTGTGGCTTAGTTAGAGGAGGTCACTTTGAGGTCTCAAATGCTCAAGCCATTGTCTCTTCCTATGGTTGCTACCATGATGATAACTGACCAAACCTCAGAACTGTAAGCAGCCCCAGTGAAATGTTTTCTTCTATAAGAGCTGCCTCGGTCATGGTGTCTTTTCTCTGAAGCTCTAACCAATAAAACTCTAAGACATGCCCCAATCCTTCCAAAGCAGTTCCACTATGGACCAATCACTCAAACATAGGAGCCCATGGAGGCATTCTCATTCCAACCACCACAGCTGTGTTCTGGGGACTTCAGATATTGATACTTACAGGCCTTATGTTAGAGGTACTTCCAGTCAGCACTGAGAGATACAGGAACTTGAGGGAGAAATGTAACAGGTACTGTTGGAGCACAGGATTGACTGTCCTGGTGGTCTCCAATGGAGTGTATGAAATGAACCCTGGTGGTGCCTTAGGAATAATTGTAGTAAAAAGCACTCTGAGGATTTTTATTTTTATGTGTATGCATGCGTGTATGTGTGTCTGTGTCTGTGTATGTGCATGTGGGTACCTATGGAGGTCAAAAAGGATGTCAGATCCCCTGAAGATGGCATTATTGGTGGCTGTGAATGTCCTGACATGGGTGCTGGGAACCAAGCTATGGTCCCATTCAAGAGCAGCAAGCATTCTTAACCATAGAGTTGCTTCTCTATCTCCAAAGAGAGCCCTTTAGATGGAGGCCAGCATGTGCGAAGGCACAGTGACAATGGGGCACTGCAAGCTAAGACACATCGAGTATGGAAACTCTGGGGACTATCTGATGCAAGAAGTCGAGCGGGAAAAACAAAGAGGAGCCAGGTTTGAAGGGTAACATTTTAACAGTGCCCAGGAGTTGCTGAGACCAGGTATACTGCCACATGGGCACAATACAACTCTTAAGATGTCTTTCCTTACAGAGCCTAGACACCAAGGAGTAACACACAAGGCACGGTCACATAAGAGGCATCAGGGTCAGTTGGAGGTATTGGAGTGAGGGTAAGGCTCAGGCAGGAATATTTATTTGTTGTGAACAGTTCCAACGGGTTGTTGAATGTGGGCACTGACTCCTGGCTCCTCTTTGTTTTGTCTGGCCTCTAAGGTAACTAGGACAGGTGGATGCTGGTCCAGGTGTCATGACCTGGTGTAAAAGCTTCTCACTGGAGGCAGTGGCTTCTGTTTGGATGGTTTGCTTATGAAAGGTAAACCCTTTACTACCGCCAGTAGCTGGCTGGCCTTGGGAGGGAGGGACAGCCCTCCAGCAGCAGCAAGTGTGACATGCCAAAGCATTAGAAAAACAAAGTAGTAACATGCTTGACCAGTGCCGGTGAGCAGGACCCTTGCACAGTTGCGTGCAAATGTGTTAGGTCAGGGAGAGGATGAATGAACAGCGGCAGCATGGGGTGTGGGTGTTTTCAGTCTGCATTACATATTGTACCGCAATGAAAGCCCACGGTAGGATGGAGAGGTGGGAGCTTCTCAGTATTCCTTGGCCATATGAATATATGCCAGTTTCATTAAATGGACCTTTTCGGAAAATTAATTTGCATATCACAAAATTCATCAGTTTAGAATTTACAATTAGGCACTTTTTTTAAGTACACTCACAAAACTGTGCAGTTCTCCCACTATCTAAGCAATATAAAATCTTATCACCTCAGAAAGAAAATGTAACCATAGGGTGTACATGCATATGTGTGTGTATATGTGTGCATGTGTACACGTAGAAGGTGAATGTTAATGTTTGATAGTGGGTGTCCTCTTCTGTTCTTCTTGCTTCTCTTTTGAGACAAGGTCTCCATGGACCTGGAGCTCACTGATTGACTAGTCTGACTGGCCAGTGAACCCTATGAATCTTGCTTGTCTGTACCCACAGGTCATGTGCTTGGGTGACAGGTGCAACCTGCCACTATGCCTAGCTTTTACATAGACACCAGGAATCCAAGCTGGTGTCCTCATGTTTCCACAGCAGGCGTTTGCCATCTCAGTCAACGCCACAGTCCAGGTGTGAAAAAACTTTGTTGAGGGTTTTTGTATCGATATTCATGACGGATGTTATTCTGTACTTTTCTTATGGTGTTGACAGTCTAGTTTGGGTTTTAGAATAGTCTGAATGTCAGTGAATGAATTCGAGAGCATTTATTTTCACCGCCTTTTGGGAGAAACTTGTGAAAAATTGGGGCCGGGCGGTGGTGGCGCACGCCTTTAATCCCAGCACTCAGGAGGCAGAGGCAGGCGGATCTCTGTGAGTTCGAGACCAGCCTGGTCTACAAGAGCTAGTTCCAGGACAGGCTCCAAAACCACAACCCTGTCTCGAAAAACCAAAAAAAAAAAAAAAAAAAATTGGAATTCCTGTTTAAACATTCAGTAGAATTTCCTAGTGAGCCCATCTAGTTCTGGGGGTTCTTTGTGGAAATTTAGTATCTTCACTTGGGTTGAACCCTTGTTTTTTGAATAAATGCTTCCTGGAGTCTTTTCAAGCTTTTGATTACCTTTCAATAATATTGTGAGAAAGTCCATTCTGAACATTTGGCAGTGTTCTTATTGCCTGTAGAAGAGAGGATGGTCAGAGGTTCTTTTCAAAAATATTTCTTTTTCAGTATGTGTGTGTCTGCAGAAGTTGTTGGATCCCCTTCATGTGAAGTTATAGGTGGCTGTTTGTCACCTGATATGTGCTGGGAACCAGACTCCAGGCTTCTACAAGAACAGTACATGCTATTAACCTCCGAGTCATCCCTTCAGCTCCAACTTTAGAGGTTCTTAATTTATCTTTATTCTTGACACCCTTTATATTTATTCTATCTCTGTCTCGGTCTTTCTTTTTCTTTCTTGCATTTTGTTTCTGGGATGTATCTATAGTTGACAAAGTATGCACGAGTCACAATGTAGCCACATCCTAGTGTTCATAATGGGCCATAATGAAAAACAAGGCTGGAAAGATGCGTTGAAGAGGAAGCTAAAGGGGAAAGCTAAAGAGGATGCCATTCATCTAAATTCAGAACAGAGGAAGAGGCAAGTGGAAGAAGGAGAAATGTCAACATTTACGTTAAAAAACATAGTGAGATGTGTAAGGTGAAGCTGCTATGTCATTGCAGTGAGCATTGGCTGGATAGCTTGACCTCTGAACAGTGACTTCAAGCACATTCTGCAAGGCTGGTTATTCCTGCCTTGTGAAGAGAGAGGACCCAGGCTGGAGCGCTTCTTCAAAGCACTTGGGGTGGAGACTGGAACCCTTGTCCTCTGAGAACTGCCTGATTGTAGCTCAGTGTGCTGTGTGGCAGCTGAAACACCTCTGGGAAACTGGAAATATGTGACAATTCAGGCTCTCTGGTTGGAGACTCTCATTTCATATTTTCTTAAAGAACTGAACTTAGAGCATGCCATTCAAATCTAGCAATCCATTCTGCACTCAATTAACTTAATCTGAAAGATATAGTGGGTCATTAATCTCTCAGGAGCAGCAGTTTTGATAAAACAGTCAAATTAAATTCTCCAACTGAGAAAAAAGGGAAGGGTGGCTCTCGGTATCACTTGAGCAGAGCGTTAGTTACTCAGCTCATATCTTAGAGGTCTGGCTTCTGAAACCCTCTGGATAGGTCAGCCAGGGCAGTGTGTATAATGATTTTCAACTGTGAGCTTGTAGGGGTGTGGAGTTGGAGACTATTTAGTTGGTCAGAGACTTTGAGAGGATCCAGCAAATGAAATTATTCATAGAACCCAGACATTTAGTATTGCTTCTGTGAGGTTAAAATGTAATGAGGTTTGGCCATCTTGAGTAGGAGTTGTGGTCACTCTGGGGCCTCTGACTGTGTGCTTTGGGTTACGGCCCCAAATCAACCTCCTACACGCCATTGCCTCACTCCTGGCCTGGTTGCCGCAGAGGCTGAGAAAGACCCTTTCATTAGACCCACTGTACTGTGGGTGCATCTACCTCACTTGCTTTCCCAGACTTGGATGCTTGCCTTTCAGTCTTCATAATATTTATTGTTAAAGGCACAGATTTAGGCAGGTGTCATGGCTCCAGCAGTCTGAGTCACAGGACATCTTTGAAAATGGATACCCTTGGCCGGGCGGTGGTGGTGCACACCTTTAATCCCAGCACTCGGGAGGCAGAGGTAGGCGGAGTTTGAGGCCAGCCTGGTCTATAAAGGCTATTCCAGGACAGACTCCAAAGCTATAGAGAAACCCTGTCTCGAAAAACAAACAAACAAACAAACAAACAAACAAACAAAAAAGGGATATCCTTGATATAGCCTCTCCAAAGGCAAAGGAATTTACTCTTTCCCCAGGTTCATTTTTAAGTTTCCTACTGGGAACTCCTGATTCTACCAAGACGTCACCATCCTCTCCACTAATCAGTCCTCTTCCTGCCCCAAGAAACGGACTATTTCTAAATGGTGTGCTCAGTCCCCAGAATACACAGTCTATCCAGTAGGCATTCTGGACACATTTAACGCATAGCTCTCTGCCAGGCTCTGAGCAAACCCTTCCATTTGCTCCCTCATTGTGATCTCAAGGCAACCGCATGAAGCCCTCATTTTCTAGGCAGGAAAAATATTATAGACAGTTAATTCTATACTTAAAACCGCAGAGAGATGCTGGGTGTGGTGGCACACACCATTAATCCCAGCACTTGGGGGCAGAGGCAGGTGGATGTCTATGAGTTTGAGGTCACCCTGGTCTACATGGCCAGTTCCAGACTGTCCAGGGCAAACTAGAAAAACTCTATCTCAAAGAGACCAAAATACGTATATACACACTCACATGCACACACATCATACACATGGATATACACACAAAAATAAGTTACTCACTCAACCAACCAACCAACCAACCAATCAATAACGTAATTTTAAAAAGGACTGGAACCTGGCCATCAGGTCTCTTCCTTCTTCCCACTTTCAGCAAGAAAACTGACCCAGGGAGCTTATGATTGACTCAGTGGGTACAGGCAATTGCTGTCAAGGCCAAAGATCTGAGTTCAAGTCCTGGGATCCAAAAGGAAAAAAGAGAGAACAACACTCACAAGTCCTCTGACTTCTACACGCACACTCCACTCCCTGCCCCATAAATAAAGCAATGGTAATATTACTACTACTAATCCAGCATAATTGTACAGATTCTGCCTTTTTATTTCTCTAAATTGATATGCTGTTGCTTCAGCCATTCTCCTTGCTCAGTGCCTTCCTGTTTTTCTGCATCTTCTAAAGCAATCTCTTTAGCGTGCAGTCAGAACTCTGCCCTCTAGTGGCTTCCAGTTATCTTTCAAGACATTATTAGAACACATAAGCCAGGAGTTACTGGCCTTTAAGTGGTGCTTTCTGATACTTCTGCCTTGGCAGGGATGCTGCACGTCTACTCCCTCTGGCCTCTGAGCCCACTTTGTTAAGATTGTACTTCCATTGGCCACTGTTGGTTGAATCCCTTGAATCCACCAGGCATCAGCTTAGACCTCTCCCAGCTTCCAGAGACTATCCATGTCTGGGGTCACTGGTGGCCAATGCTCACCCCACCACAGCTCTGCTGTTTAGTGCTACATTGTGCCCACTGGGCTGTAAGCTCTCTGAGAGCCAAACGTTACAGCTGGGTCTCCTGAAGTTGTATGGTGTGTGACTTGCATAGTATTAAGTGCTAGCCCTGTGCAACACTTAGAACTGGCACAAGTAGATAACTAAACACACTTGTCTGACTATGCCATTCATTCATTCATTCATTCATTCATGCATTTATTCATTCAGGGTTTTGAAGCAGAGTCTCGCTATATAGCTAGCCTGTCCTGAAGCTTGCAATCCTCTGGGCTCAGCCTCCAGGGTCCTAGAAGTATAGGAGGGTATCGCCGCACCTGGCCAGCATGTTATTTGAAGTGGTGAAATCCCTTTAGTTCTTGCCTCTTTGCACTTCTGGAGCTGTGTGACCAAGAGGGAAAAGAGACACTCCTGGGTTTCTTCAGTGTTAGAGAACTGAGTGGGAGCCCCGAAGGTCATTGGGGATATGATTCTAGAATAGCCTGGCAGGTGGCAGTCCACAGACTAAGGGTGGCACTGACTATTGTTCAGGGAGAAAGAACTAAAGGATAATAGTGTTGCATACGAGACAGGGTTTCAGAAGCAAAAGTTAGGTATGCCTGCCTGCCTGCCTGTCTTTCTCTAGTGCCTGCTCTAAGGGACTGCACACTCTGAAGTTACTTGTCTGTGTATTAATGACCCTGAAGTCAGCCCTGGGCTTCCTGACCCTGTCTCATCCTCTGCCCACAGTAAAAGCAGAATTCACAGAATTTTTGCTCCCTGAGGCCTACAGATGAGTCTCTGGGTCACTGAAACCCACAGTTGTTTCCTGGAATGAGCTCCCCTCTCCATTTCTCTAGAAAGGATTTGATCTCTCCATACTGTCTTGTTCATTTTCTCTCTCTGTAATTCACGAGACTTGACAGTTCACAAAGGAACCAGATTTATTCTCTGCCTGAGAGCAAGAGGAAACAGAGAGGGAACAAAGCAGGGTGATCTCATTTAGCCATTTGTTTCCCCAAAACTCATCCATTGATGAGAAAATTAATCAAGACTTCCAAAGGTGACTGCAGTTTCTCTTAAAGGTCCTACATTTCAGCTTGAGTCTTGGTGGGAACAGACCCGCTCCACAGCACAGTTCCCGTGGGAACAGACCCGCTCCACAGCACAGTTCCGGTGGGAACAGACCCGCTCCACAGCACAGTTCCGGTGGGAACAGACCCCTCCACAGCACAGTTGCAGGCTTATTCTCCTTTGACAGCCCTGGTTCCTGTACATTATGGACACTGTGGACCCAGAACTCTCACAGTAATTTATTTATTGCTGCTGCTGCTCCTTTCTTCTCCTCCTCCTCCTCTATCTTCTTCCCCCTTCTTTTCTTCTTCTAAGGACACTTGTGACCTTTTTCATTAAGATTGGTGATATTTATCTGTCCTTTCTCCAGCTTGGTCAGAGTGATTGAAAGGAAGGTCTGCTTCCATGTCTTCTCTTTATCCATCCCAGAGCCAAATCATGAAATGCTTTTTAAATTCATTAAATATTCTGTATGTATATGTGAGGGCATACATAACTGTGTGTGTGTTTGTGCACACATGCGCGTGTGCGTGCCGAGACCAGAGGTTTACTTTGAATGTCTTCTATTTTCCACTTTGTTTTTAAAGACAGGCCCTCTCCTTGAACCTGGGGCTTACAGATTCAGTTAGTCTGGCTGACCAATGAACTTCAGGGATCCTTCCGTCTCTGCATCCCCAGAGCTGGATTTCTGGTACATGCCACCATACCAACATTTTACAGAATGTTGAGGATGAACCTCACAGCTTCCTGCATGGATGGCAAGCACTTTACCCAGGAGCAATCTACCCAGCATACTGGAATCCCTAATCACTTGGAAAGTATCCTGTTTGCCAACTCTGTCCTGGAGTTTGGCAATGAGCAGGTCAAAGAACCTGACCCTGTGTAGCTCAAAATGCAGGAAATCTGTGCATGGCACCGCTCTTTAAATGCCTCTGTAGGTATAGGCAATGTACTTTGACCTGAAGATGCCACGTTCTCCAAAAAGACTCCTGATCACCTATGGAGGCAAAACCATCTTTGAAGAGTAGAGCAACTTACCTGTGCCCTCCAAATACTGACAAAGTGCAGTTTCTAGAACACTGTAGGAGCTGGATATGCATGGATGAAGTAAGATTTTAATTCCTGGTCTGCCAGGGCCAGTGTAGCCATTACTCTTGTACAATTTGAACTCCAGGACCAATTTCCAGAGCTTTCTAGTGAGAATGCTTAAATTTTAGAGGCAGGTAGAGGTCTGACAAGAAGCAGTCAGACTCCAGGATGACCAATTTTGGCAGAAGCCCTTGACTTCAGTAGGCTTTGTTCAGCCTTGTCTTGTCTTTTTTCTTTTCCTTTCCTTTCTTTTCTTTTCTTTTCTTTTCTTTTCTTATGTTTGTGGGTACAATGAACTTTATTGATGGTATTCAAGAGAATAGGGCTCCCTAAGCCCCTCCTGTTATTCTGGGGGTCGCGGTCTGTGATGGAAACTGTAAGGGGGCTGAGTTGGGACAGGGACTGCTCAGCAGGTGAGAGCCTCTCTCTTACTCTCATGTCCTTGCTGTGGTGGGTTGTCCAGGGCTTCTTCCTCCTTGAAGCCCATATAGGCCATGAGGTCCACCACCCTGTTGCTGTAGCTGAATTTATTGTCATACCACGGAATGAGCTTTAAAGGTTGTCACTGAGAGCAATGCCAGCCCCAGCATCAAAATGGAAAAGTGAGCATCACTGTTAATGTCACAGAAGACAACCTGGTCCTCATTGTAGCCCAGGATACCCTTTTGTGAGTCTTGCAGAGATGATGCCCTGGGTAGTCCCATAAAGCCACAACATCCCAGAAAGGTCATCTAGTCTTCTGGTTGGCAGTGATGGCATAGACTGTTTGTCCACAATGACAAAAATGTCATGGATGGCCTTGGCCAAGGTGGCTAAGCAGTTGGTGGCAGGAAGCATTGCTGACAATCTTGAGAAAATTGTCATGCTTCTCATGGTTCACACATCACATTCATGGGGGCATCAGCAGAAGGGGAGGAGATGATGACCATTTCGGTTCCATTCTTCAATTGGGCCCTACCCTTCTCCATGGTGGTGAAGATACCAATATACTTTACAAACTACTTAGCACCAGAAGCACCACATTTGATGTTGGCAGGATTCCACTCTTGGAAGAAGGTGATGGATGGACTTCCTATTGATGTCAAGTTTCCCATTATTAGCCTTGCCTGTGCCATTGAATTTGCCATGGTCATATTAGAATATGTAGACCATGTAGTTAAGGTCAATGAAGGGGTCATTGATGGCAAAAATATTCATTTTGCCAGACATAAAGGCAGCCTTGGTAACCAGGAACTCAGTACGGCCATATCTGTTCACTCTGATCTTCACCATCCTGTCTTAGGAACAAGGCTGGCACTGCACAATAAGATGAGGCAGTCTCTGAAACAGAGAGGAGCAGAGAGTCACACTTCATTTTCTTAACCCCAAATTTATTTTATGAGTTTTAGGATCACACACACACACACTTTCACACACACACAGACATGAACACACACATACACAGAGACACACATACAGATGGACATGCACATACACACAAATATACACAAATAAGCAGACAAAATACATCCACATTGTATACATACATACATATATACACAGACATGCACAGACACAAACGGAGAGACATGCACACACAAATACACAGATACATACACACATGGACATGTACATACACACATGCAAAAATACACAGAAGCACACACAGTCATACACAGACATGCACACACACACACATACACACACATACACACATACATGCCCACACGGGCACAGTAGCTTTCTCAAGCCTACTTGGCTGTGTCAAAGCCCATTGAGGGACGTGGAAAGCAGAATGCTGGAGAGAGAATAGTGCCTTGGAGTTTTATAGCCCGTGGAGTATCAGTTATAAAAAGACCCCTGTACCCCCACCATCTTGGGGCTGGTCATGCTTTGCCATTCCTACAGAAGCCAAGCCTCCTGTAGTCTATGGTGTTGTGGGTAGTCAGCTCCCAAGAAATCGTGGAATTCCAAGTAAGTTGTGTACAGCACTGTCTGTGTCTTCCCAGTGTACAGCTTGGGCTGTGGGTCAAAGCCAGCCATACCATTCTCTTTTCCAGTGCGCAGATCTAAGGCGGCTGATGAAGAGAGGAGCCGTCGTGCTCAGCGAGCCCGGGATGAGTACCGGCGCCACTCACTCCGAGCCATCCAGAAGGGCACAGTCGCGGGCCTAAGCACCATGTTCCAAGAACTTGGCCAGAACCATGAGCAGGAGGCAAGACTCTGCCATCAACTTCCATGCACCAGTCAATCAACACCCCTTACAGGAGCTGATAGGTGTGTTAGGATGGGCCGTGGACCCATGATGCAAGCTCCATGGGTTCTGAACCAGGCTCTGTTTCTTACTTGTTTATTATTTGCCCTCCCTGGGCCTTAGTGTTCCAATCTGTGTAATGGAACAGAACACAGAAATAGGGTGGGACCTTTCTAACAACTTTGCTGTTCTGGGGTTAGCCTTTCAGTGGTAAAGGAATCTTACAATCTTTAATAATCTGAAGAAAAGTATACATCCTATTCCCCTCATAATCTGCATATCCAAATACCTCAAATGTTTTCATAGTTTTAGAGTCCTTGGTCTTGGCCAAAACCTTGCACCAAAAGGCCTAAGATGGAATAAATGTAGCCCAGTAGCTGGGAAGCAGGGCTACAGCCTTTTCTAATTCTGAATGGAGCTGGTTTGCTCCTTGTTTGAACAGCAGGTTTGCAGATTAGTGTAGGCACACTGAGAGGCCCGTGTACACATTTGTGTCCGTAGACAGGTTGTTTGCCAAGGACACTTAAGCAACAACCTATGAATGGCAAATCAAAGACACAAGGTTACCTGAAGCCTCTGCATGTTCTGTCTGTCTGTCTGTCTGTCTGGACTGACCATGAGATTGGCTCTTATCTCAGGGCCCCTCAGCAATCCTTGCAGCACAGTTTTCTTTCCTGGGGAGGGGAGCTATGGGATTGAGCACCTGTGGCTCCCTCATCTCCAGGGATTGTTCAAGAGTCAGTTTACCCCCAGATAGTGTGGTTTATCCAATGTTGTACTAATTTGAGTTTGGGGTTGTTCATGACCCCCCACTCCTCTTCCCTAGAGTCAAGCAAGAGCTGCCTCTGGCTTCACAACTCCCCTCCCCCTTCCCCTTCCTTCCTCATGATGTACTAGAAGGCCTAAGAAGGGATAGTGTTCATAGAGAACTCTGATTCCTTCCTGGTGTACAATATCCTCACAGCACCTTCGTAGACATTTATTGTTCTTTGCTTCTTACCTTACCCTACTCTAAGCCCTGGGCTTCTTTGAGTTCTTGCCAACATTAAAAAACAAAACAAAAAGCAAACAAACATACACCACCTTATTTCTTCTTCTTCTTCTTCTTCTTCTTCTTCTTCTTCTTCTTCTTCTTCTTCTTCTTCTTCTTCTTCTTCTTCTTCTTCTTCTTCTTCTTCTTCTTCTTCTTCTTTTTTTTAGAAAAGCTGCCTGTATTCTGCGTGTGGATTTGCTATTGGTTAACAGAGACTCTGTCAGTGGGCATTGCTATTTCAAATCTTCTGCAGTCACCAACCAGACCCTGCATGTATAATCTTGCGGAAGTTAATTTTATATTGGGAAACTATAATCTGCCAAGATATCCTCCCAAGTAGGGTCATTGTTCAAAGGCTGTGTACTTTTGAAATTCACTGGCCCTGCACAGGGCTGTGACCCATGTTTGAATCTTTCACATCCTTTAGCCTGGCCCATGGTGTTGCCAGCCTTGTTTCGTGTAAGGAAATATGTCTTGGAGTAAGTTTAAATACTTACACATGACTGTGGGCCAGACTAAGCACTTCACATATCTTGAAGGGCCATGGTATTTCCTTCTCTTCTGTTGTCCAGTCCACCGTTTTGCTGTGTGATCTGTGCCCCCTTTACCCATCTCTAGAAACTCCCCAATTTAGGGAAAAATTGTGGCAAAATCATTTGATTTTTGGAGGTGGAATTTTCTAGGGTGCTGAAATGCTTAATATTTATGAGATAAAGCTCCTATGTGTTTTCCAAACCTGGGAGAATAGTCAGAACTGCCTCCCCTTCTTTGCTCTTAAAACTTATTTATTTATTGTGCATCCATAGATGTATACATAAACATAATAGATCATGCATACAGAGGTCAGAGAACAACCTGTGGGAGTTAATTCTCTGCACGTGAGTCCCTGGGATCAAACTCACATGGTGTGACTTGGTAGCAAGTGTCCCCACATGCCAAGCCATCTCTTCCCACTCAACTTCTTCCCTTTCTTTTCCCTGTCCCGGTTCTTTATTCTCTTCCACTCCTCTGATTTGTCCCCTCCCTTACTCTCTTTCTTCCCGTCAGGACCTGGGAGCGTCCTCTGCGTCCACTGTCCAGAGAAGTCATCGTGCGCTGGTTCAAGGAGGAACAGCTGCCTCGCAGAGCTGGCTTTGAGAGGAACACCAAGTCCATCGCTCCCTGGTTTCATGGTATTACACTTTCTAGGCACCATGGAGGGTAATGTTCACGTGTCCGACTCTTTCTCAAATGGAAGGAGTCTTGGATGGCTGTAATGAGGGGTGTGGAGGACTTTGGGGTCCATGCTGCCTCAATTATGCCCCAAAACTTTTGACAAGAGTCCTAGAGTCCAGGATCACTGGGATTCTAGAAATGCACCCCCACTGCCTTCTTGGAAGTTGTGAACTTGGGTCCCATCCACTGCTGGCATCACTTAGTTTCCTTGGCTGTCAAGTCACCCACAAGGTTCTGTCCTTGTACTCATAAGACAGTGAGCCCCCAGGGTCCCAGGCTACTGGTGAGCAGGGTCAACATCTTGATTGTATTTGATTCTGCAACTCTGTTATTAACCATAGCCACAGCAGGCTGCTGGCTCTGAAAAGAATCCTTTTTGGTTATATTATAGATTGATGAATGAAGAGTTCAGCATCACTCAGATGCATTAGACCAGGAGGCTCTTTAGAAATCGTCCAGTTCCTTCATTACAGAGGAGGAACAAAGGCTCAAAGACAGGAGAGAGTTTTCAAAAGATACTAGGTGATGTGTGCAGTTAGCTCCAAAAATGAATCTCAAGGACCATAGCTTCAGTCTAGTGATCTGAATACACAATGGCTTCAAGTAGGGCAACACTCAGAACCGTGGCTTCACTGGAGACTTGCTAAAGAGAAGCTGGGGTTTGGTGTCTGTGCTGGTTGTTCAGAGGTGCTCTTGGCAACCAGTGGAGAAGGTAAGTTGAGGTGATCAAATTCATCTCTTTTTGGAAAGGTCTTAGTGCTTTTTAATTTTTATTTTTATGTACAAAGACTGGCATGGTCTCTTTCACTGGGTAGACTCTCTTGGATAATCCATTCAAGAAAGGTCACTTGGTTCAACCTAATGAAGCCCATGCCATTTGCATATTGATGGAGACACTGCCGGTACATGCTCCGCAGTGACTCCACAGAGCTACTGGCCACCCATGTTGCCGTCAGACTTGTAGCTGAGGAAAAGGGAATTTAGTTTTACTTTCTATTTCAATGGAGAATAGAGTAAGCTTTATGTTGTCACAGAACAAATAGAACCTAGATTTGTGTAACTGACTTCATGTTCTGCTGACAGTTTCCACCATAAAGCATGTAGGGATATTGTTAACACATGGAACAGAACTATTTAGTGACCAAGTTTTCATTCTGTGACAGAATGAAAGAAATGGCTCATATATGGAGCATGGCCAACTGCCTTAGAAGGGCTATAGTTATATTCTAGGATTATGTTCCTTTTCACTTTTAGTGTGAATGGATGGTGATAGCTAACAGTGGTTACTTTAATATATTGCACTTTTGGGGAAAACCCAGAGCATCAGCAGCCCAATTTTGGCTCCTGAGACACTGTGTGTGTAACATTCTCTAAAATGTTGAAGTTGAGAATAACTGGAAGGTCTCAACCTCCTTCCCAACATGGAAATTTCCTGAAAGGCAGGTGGGGCTTCTGTACCATTAGAGAGAGAGAGAGAGAGAGAGAGAGAGAGAGAGAGAGAGAGAGAGAGAGAGAGCGCTAATCAGTCCTCTGGTAGCCTGTACAATCTGACAATCTGTTAACCTCCTTGGCAGGGACTCTGCTCAAGCCTTTGTTGGCTGGGTATCTTAGTGGGGGAAGTCCTACTTCATGTAGGTCTCATCTTCTGGGAGCACTGGGTCTACTTAGATAAGCTCTTGTCGTAGATGATGAGCTCTTGTCATAGGTGGAAGAGAATGATGGGCAGCATCAGTTTCTTAGAGTCAGTTATGCTGTTGGTTCTGCTTCATACTGCCAGCCACACTCTGTCACCATCTTCTTCCTCTTCTTCCTCCTCTTCTTCTTTTCCTCCTTATTTCTTGTAGAAGACTTCAACATCATATATCAAATGATATAGACATAGTGAGTTAGGAAGAATTTGAGGCAACAGTGAAATATATTACAACTGAGGCATAATCTCTTTCGCTGAGCGAGGCATTTCAGCAGGATTTTGATGCAGGTTGAGAATGATGATTGTGATTTATAGTTCACCTGTTTTCTCAGACATTTAGATGTATTGTAGTGAAATCCAAACAGCAGGACACTCAGGGATCTCAAGGTACAGGGCCCTTCTCTGATCTTGGCTGTGTCATTAAACTCTGGGAAATTGACATTATAAATGTGCTTCACAGAGTACCTATGCAAATCAAACCAACAAAGATGCCTAGTCCCCCAAAGGAGCCACATGTGTGTCTTGGAGTATAGGATCAACTATAAGAAGGGATTTCACCTCTCCAAGGAAATACAGTGTAGAGAAACGAGCCCAGAGCCCAGATGGGAGGACAAGTGGAACGGAGATTGTCATCCCCCCTGGGACCAACCAGGGAGGTTAATCAATCCTCTGTGAAAAAGAGTAGCAGAAAAGCAATCCCCTTTCCTTTGCTCATTGCCACGTCCCAAGAATTATGAGAGACTTGAAGTTTTTTTTCCTGAGAAGTGCCAGCACATAAGCTTGGCTCTGGGAAAAAGCTATTTTTGGACTTCAGTGTGCGCCTGACATTATTGAGTGTTCTCTGTCTGAACATCGGCTCATTTGGAACACATTCCTCTTCCTTAGCTTTACTTCTAGAAAAGGCTTAAAATATGTTCCGTGGTTTGTTGTCTTGGCAATGATGCATAGCAGCCTTGCTACGGCCCCTGTGGCTTGGCGCAGCAAAGGGCTATGTGGTTGATGATGAGTTGAGCATGGCATTGGTAAATGAGTCCTGTTGAGTTCTGCTCAGATGCTGGGCATGTGTCCCAAGTGTGGACTCATCCTAATTTTAGCAGGGATAATTTTGCTCAGGTAATATGTTACTGGCATGGTGCTTATTCTTACAAGCACAAAGTATGGAGCTGGCATTCCCCATCTTTGTAGACGGTGCAGTCTCCAGGGAGCCTAGAAGTTAGGATGGCTTTCCTTTGCCCACTCTTCTGATGCTCCATTTCCATGTAGTCCCCCCTGTTTTACTTACACTGTGTAGTTTGATATACACCATGTCACACCACTGTCAATGGTTTCTGAACTGGTCATGGACATCCCTTTACAGGTGACCACCAAGAGACCCAGAAAGCTGGAGAAACTGACCCAATCTTTCCCCAACAGTAAACCCAGGATTTTATTAATTCTTTTCTGAATATTTTCTTCCTCTTTGAATTCTCTGCTACCTAGGTATGGGTATTGGGATTAAAGAAATCATCCTCTTTGGATTTATAAACTCTTATCGAGATTTGCTTTTGGTACAACCTGCCTTTCACTCTACCTGATCTATGACCTTGCAGAGCAGAGTTGATGTGGATCCCATAGCAGAGTTTGATCAGCTCTGTAGGAATGCTCAGTTTGTGCTGAGAGCAGACGGAGAGAGTAAGCCCATGAGGTGCTTGCCTTTAGTTTCCAAGATTGGTGGGAAAGAAGAACCTGGAATGAGGCTTTGGGGGAATATTTCTGCTCCTGGATAGAACCAGAAAAGCTTGCTGAGGTCTATGAGCTCTGAATGAGAAGAAATAAAAAGGAGAGGAGCCATGATTGGTCCTGGGTTTTGGCACCGGACGAATCAAAAGAGGAATTAAAAAAGAAGGGCGTGGCTGCTCTTAGGTCTGGTACAGGAGAAAGTTTACTGTAGATATGTGGGAGAGGATAGCCAGAGTCAAAGTTTATTACAGACATGTGGGAAGGTCCAGCATGGATGTGACCAGACTGAGCTGGACCATGTGGGAGAAAAGGGGGACAGAGAGGGGAGGGGGGAACAGGTGCAGTAACCTGGAGGCCCAGAAAAGTAGTTGAAATGACGGGATTATACAGAGAAGGGCAGCCCCTGGGCTGAAGAAGTTTAGGGTTGGGGTGGGGCATGCCAGCCAGGAGGACCCCTGTAACAGGGAGGAACTGAGGGATGCTGGGAAAACCTGGGGGCCAGGTCAGCTTTAATATGTTAAATAGGCACCTCAACCTTTTGTCCAGGGTTTGAAATTTAATAAACTCAAACACTTAAAATTTATGTGAAGCTGCAGCTGGAGCTGGGGACAATGACAACATCTGGTCTTGTTCAAGGGCTACAAGTATTAAGTTTTGCAAATCAATGCTACTGCTTGTAGATAATAAACATGGTGGCCTTGGGAGGTGAGCGCTGGGACTTGAAGTGCCAGCGGCTTCAGACCTCCAGGGCACACTGAAAACCAGTCTCATCACTCAGATAAGAAGTAAACGATGACGTCATGTGACTACACCAAAGGAAGATGGTACTAATTTAGCCTTCCCTCTCAAAAACAAACCAAACAAACAAAAAACCCACCACAAATCATCATTTTGAAGTCGTTTCTGAAAGCCATCCGAGTAACACAGGTCATTACAGAGCAGGCATGCCTGTCAAAGAGCTTCCCTCTCTTGAGCAGAATTTGAAAAAGCAGTTCTTACCCCAAATGCAAAACTTTTAAAGGTGGAAAGAGCGGGTCGCGTGACCCGTTTTCTTTGTTTTTGTAGTTCTGGAGATTGAATCTGAGGCCTTGCACAGGCTAAGCAAACATTCTGCCACTGAGCTGTGCTCTCAGCTTCTTCTAGCATTTTTGTTTGAGGTGTTCCCACTAAGAAAGAAAGGACTTGTTTTCATTCTTTCCCTGAAAGTCTGCATCGGTTAGATAGCCCCAAAAGGGATTACAAAGAACAATATTATTTCTGCTTAAGCAAAGCAGATTGGACTGGCATCCCTAAGGCTTTGACTTTCCTTCTAGCTGTCTATAATTCTAGTGCTGGCTCTGCTCCCAAGCCCTGCATAGGATATGGGACCCGAAAGGCAAAGAGGCATTATTTAGCTTAGTGACTTCCAAGGTCGGTGGACGTGTGACCTCTTGTTCTCAAACATGCCCTGGACTGTATCTGCGGGACTGTGTCTGGGCGCATGCGTGGGAGTGTGATGACTTTTATGTTTCAATAGCTTTCTGAATATTTACTTTGTTTGGGCACTGTATCAAATATACATTGGCTATCCAATACTTCATTTATTCCTCATATGGCTGTAGGAGTATGTAATAATACTAACCATTTGGTACCTGGAGCTCACAGTATGCCATTCTTTAGGTAGGGAAAGTGGTGGGAATAGGGGAAGAATTGGAAAAGGGGGAGCTGGGGAGCGATTTGATCAACCCACATCAACAGACAATAAATTAAGATATAGCAGGCTTATAACAGCAAGCGGTTATAAAGGTCAGAGACACAGGGCTCTGGCCAGGTTATAAGAAGAGTGGCAGAGGCTGCACAGTACAGAGCTGGGGTCCTGGCCTCGACTGTGTCAGTATTCATCAGGGAAAGAGCCAGGAAAGGGGGAGGTTTGGTGCACAGCCCTCAGGAGAGAGCTGTGTAGTACTCAGAGAACTAGCACGGCTGGCTCCCATCCCAGGCATCCTGCCTTGTCTTGTGATCTCATGTACATGTACAAATTTGACTTCTGTTCTTCTACCACGTTCTTTCCCAGCAAAGGGCATTCAGTAGAAGTGCAGCTGATAAAACTGTAGACTTTTAGTCTCTTAAACTTTGTGTCAAATTTGTCTGAAAGCAAAGAAATAAACAACTACTTGGTTACTCATGTTACCGGCTCACCTTCCCCTGAATCCTCATGAGACTTTTGTTCAGTTGCAGGTGATACAAAGCAACATAACCCCCCACCCAAAAAAAATCAGCTCGCATGACTGCAAAGCCCACACACATCTGGGTCCAGTTTCAGCCTCAACCTGATCTGAGGGATATGTATGCTTCAACCACTGGCCCCGCTCTGCCACTGAGCCCCATTGCTCACCGTCGCTTTCATTCCGAAGCAGCCATTGCTTAAGGCGCCAGGCCTACATTCTGGGAAGTTTAAATGCAGCAGCAGAGAGGGCCTGCTTTCATTCAGCATCCCCAGGATTTTTTCCAGATGGTTACTTCATGGCCTCCAGTTTAGTTATATGATCACACCTAAACCAATCACTGTGGCCTGGTAAATGGACTGCCTGATTGGACTGTCTTAGGACTGGCCAGGGCAGGTGTAGACATAATCTACACTGTTGAAATTGTATAGAGAGAAAGCAGAGGAAGGTCCCAGTTCCTTTGCCAGCAGATGGGAGGCAGGACCGAGCAGGTGAGGCAGAAAAACTGCCTGCTCTCTGCTGTTCAGAGTCGTTAGGTGGGTTACAGGCTAACAGGACACACGTAATCACACCTTTCATGGATCTATCCAGTTGGCATAAGTGCTACGTAGAATACGTAGCCAGCCTCAGAAATCATTTGGCTAAGTGGTGGCTGTCACTCACTCTTTGTCATGTTCACAAATTTGGATGTGCATTGTCTCCAAGATCCGTGTGATAAAGGCCGTTAACTGGGTCACCACCCGGTGTTTAGGAGGTGGATCAACCTAAAGTGGCTATTGGGAGTATGACTTTAAATGGGATGATGGGTGGGAGCCCATCACTCCCCTTTGGATTCCTCCCCAGGAGATGAGCATGTTCCTCCACCCCATACCATTTTTTTTTTATTGCTGATTATCCTACTTTATCACCTCTCTACTAGATAAATCAAAATACTGTTTTGAATATTCACATGTGGTATTTACTGTTTCTTATAATATCTTGTATTAACCATTTTAACATCACCATTATTAAATTGTGTTGACAAACCATCACACATTCAGAGTACATGTCTACCTTTGGAATTGCACTCAAGAGGCTGACATGAGGATTATGAATTCAAATGTATGTATGCCTGAACAATTGCTGATGCACAAGCCAGGCTGAAGAACAAACAACAAAATCTCAAGGGAATTTGTGAAAATACGAAGAAATGAAATCAGGGACAACTTGAAAGTTCATGAGGAAAATGCCCTATGAATTTAAATGATAATGCAACCCTGTGCCCTTCTTAAGGCTGTGCCCCCTAGCTCCTCCTCCAGAGGCCTAAAGTTGGTCTGCTCGACCATAAGCAAACCTTGCCCTTTTCTATGTTGACCACCTAAGGTGCTTTTTGCAGAGACAGAACACTAACCTGCACAGTGGCCTCGGTGATTAGAACCTGGCACATCAGCTGTGAACAGTCACGGACGATATTCCCTCTTGAGCATAAATATAACTAAATCTAGAAAGGCTGTCCACCGAAACCCTTGTCTCAGCAGTTAGCCATGGTTCAGTTTCACTGGGAGGTTAAAAAAAAGATGAAGGTATTTGAACACATTCATCACAATCTCTGTGGCTTTCAGATGCTTTGAGGAAACCGTTGAGAATGAAGAGCTTAATAACTCCAGCCTCCTTAATGATATTGTCTGCAAAGTGTGGCAATAAGAAAGGGAAGTCACAAAAATGAATGAGAAATAGCTAAGCAGTAATAGGGGAGTTGTCAGCCGGTGAGGCGAGGCCGCAGCGAAACCTTTAAGAAATATGCACGTTAGATAAATGGAGACTCATAAAAGGGGAACCAGGGCAGCTGGGCTGCCTGCGTGTCTTTCTTTCCCAGAGTGAAGCACTGACAGAAATAAAAAGAGCTCATTTGGTTACTTGGGTGGCTTCAGTTCCCAGCTAATGATTTCCTAGGATGGAACTGGGGTTGAGGAAGAGATGGAGATCTGAGTTGGGTTTGAGGCTGTGTTACCTGGCAGATTTGTGGGTATATCCGAGCATGGCAAGTTTTGGGTCTAAGACGTGCCCTCCTTTTGATGAGCAAATATTTTGATAGTGGACAATTTACACATGGTGTTTGAGAGCATCCAGATGGGATTTGGGGCAAGAGTTAGTGGAGTCAGGATGTGTTCACTTAAGGTCTGTACTGAGATGCAGCAATGGAGGAAGCTGGATGCTGCTGGCCCCCTTCACTGCTTGCTAACTGCAAATACCAGCCTTGGGAGAGTAAGGCCTTCCTGGTGGGAAGGCGGAGTTAGCTTGGCTTGTTTTCTAACTCAGGACACATCGCTGCTCTTGCAATGTCCTCCTGCAGCAGTCAGTAACCCTGGGCAGAGAGGCGACTCCAAGGAAGGGCTTGTTGCTTGATAGTGTCCCTATCATTTTCCAGTGATGCCCAATAAAGGGTGCTGTAGCTGTTGGTCTCTGCATACCTGCAGACCCTTCTCTGTCATTCCCATTAAGGGTCCATGTAGGTACAGAGGCTGCTTGCTTTAGTTTATTATTGTAGCCATGACATTCAAAGTATGTAAAGGAGAACAGGATCAGCTGGGTTTGTGTAGCACTTTGTGGCAACAGCACTCCACTTCCCACTGTGGTCACAGCCCCTGGTGTTGTTTCACGTTATATGTCTTTTATGTCCTCCATGTCTGTGGCTTCTGTATCCATGGATTCAACCAACTGAGGATGGAAATGTAGCTATTCTACAAAGGTTTCATCTATATAAAACACGTACAGACTTATTGTTGTCATTGTTGCCGAATATGTCATTGTGTCAGATAGTTTGAGCCACCTAGAGATGACTTAAAGCACCCACTGCAGAGGGATTTCACAGGTATGTGCACATACCGAGCCATGTTATATAAAGGATGTGGACCCTGGAATCCTCTTCCTGCAATACACAGGCATTACTGAACCTAATCTCCCAGTCGCTGGTAGTTAAGTCTATCTGTATTAGAAAGACTTCAAAGATGGGTACAGTTTCTTATTTGTAGATTCTCGTTGCTGTCTCCTCTCCACATTGCACCCTCAGGGCATTGTGTCTTCAAGGGTGGTTAGCCTTCCTATCAGTCTGTGCCTAGAGACCTGGGCCTGGCTCGCGTAGAACTCAGCCAGCTGAGAGGCCTCATGTACTTCCTGGTTGGGTCTTCATGGGGTAGGAACTGGTCATGCTATGTTAATCCACACCTTGCTCAACAATCTTCCAGTTTTCTGCATGGGAGGCTCTGGGTTATACCTGGGGAGAAAGATACTGACAGACTGTTCCTCTGTTCCCACCTCTGCCACTCACTAGCTGTGAGACCTAAATGCATGGTTTCAACAGTAGTTTATACTAAGATTATCATATTTTTGCAAATCTAAGATCTATGAGAGCAACAACTTTCTGGCTTTTTTCTTCTTTCCTCATGTCTAGGAATGTGTCTGGAACTTACTTGTGTGTAAGTAGCACAGAATAAATGACTAGCTGGAATTGTAATCTCATGGCTGGTTCCATGTTCTAAAGGCTGGAATTATAAACTTGTGACTTATGCCATCAAATCCAGTGTATGTGGTGCTAGCAATGGAGCCCACTGGTTTCTTTCTCTCTGTGTGTATGTATGTATGTATGTATGTATGTATGTATGTATGTATGTATGTATGTGTGATGTGTGTATGGATGCCCAGGGAAGAGGGCATGGGTCCCTCTGGAACTGGAGTTTAAGGCAGTTGTGGGCCACTGGGAAACTGTCTCTAGTCCTCTGCCGGAGCTGCAAGCACTCTTGACTGCTGAGCCATCTTAGTAGCCCCTAACTTGAACGTTTTGATAAACAATCTCATCTTACTTTCCTGTTAATGACTAAATAAACATAATCTTCTTACCAGTGACACTTTTATATAAAGATGTCACATAACCCCATGGTACCCTGTAAGTAGGCATACTTTTTATGTTCTAGTTTAAACTAGTAATTAGCAGGCGGTGAGATGGCTCAGCAGGTAAGGGAATTTACTTGCCCCATCTGATGAGAGCCTGCACTGTGTTGGGACCTTCCTGGATAGCCCTGATGGGGCTTTCTATTTGGCAACTTGTGTCTTCTTGGAGGAGCATTATCCCTTATGTAGGGTAATTCCAATTAAACTCATTTATGTGTGTGTGTGTGTAGTAAGAAATACAAAATAGGTTTTCTTATGTCCTTTTCAAACATCGTTAGTGTTAGTTATCTCTCGACCACTTCCCTCTTTTGCCCTACCCTACCATCTCTCTACCCACCTAAACTTCCCTCCCCATTATTTCACGTTATACCTTGATATTGTTTGTGTTCTAATATACCCCTGTCCTGGTTAGTTTTTTTTTTTTTTTTTTTTTTTTTTTTTTTTTTTTTTTTTGCAACTTGACACTAGTTCTAGTTATCTGTGAGGAGGATTTTCAATTGAGAAAATGTTTCCGTCAGACTGGCTGGTAAGCAAATTTATAGAGCAGGGTCCAACCATCCATGGTTAGGTGGTTCTTGGTGGTATAAGAAAGCAGGCTGAGCAAATCGCAGGGATCGAGCCAGTGCGTAGCACCTGTCCATGCCTCCTTGTTGGCTTTCTGCCTCCAGGTTCTTGCCTTGAGTTCCTGTCCTGGCTTCCCTCAGTGATGGGCTGTAGCTAAGCCAAAAGAGACATCTTCCTTCTCAAGTTATAGTGTTTATCACAGAAGCAGAGACCAAAACAGGATACCTCCTGCCTTAGGGTCCCTTTTTCCTCCTCCTCACCAATGGCCCCTTCTAGTTTCCTGGATTCTGATGTTACTCCAAATTAAACACAGAAATCTAAAGATTTGATGCGAGGATCCACATTTGAGTGGGGCAAACACATATGTTTGACTTTTTGAGACTGTGTTCTTTCATTGAGTATAACATTTTCTAAGAATACATTTCCCTACAAAATTCCATCATTTTGTTTTCTTTACAGCAGAATGAAATTCCATTGTGTGGTAGCTACCACATTTTCATTATCCATTATAACGGATCTTTTAAAAAACCCTCTGTCTGTTCTCATCATGCTGTAAGGTTGGTTTCTGTTTGTGTTTGACTCACCTGCAGCATGTGCTCACCCTTCCTTCCTGAGCCTCACATTTTCTGCCCAAGTTCCCTCCCTTCCCCCTAAAGTATACCATGTAATCAACTCCCCCTTTTCTGAGGATGACTTTGTTGTGCTCATCTCCTTGAAACATTGTCTTATTAAATATAGTTGTTTTGCTCTTAGTACACCGGGTATATTATTTTTAATTTCTTATGGCTTATATTATTGCAACTGAGAAGTTATACTAACAGTTTGGTCTTTTTTGGTAATCTGTCCTTTCTCCATGGTTGATCACGGTGGTAGTAAATGTCTTTGCACAGCTTTACCGTATGTCTTTGATAATTCTCCGCCACTCAGTTTTAGGTATTATCCCTATCCCCTTCCTTGTACTCTTCTTGCCTTCCTTCTGAGATTAGAGTATGCAGTTGTCAGGCCTTCTCTCTCTCTCTCTCTCTCTTTTCTTTTTTCTTTTTTTTGTTTTTTGAGACAGGGTTTCTCTATGTAGCTTTGGAGTCTGTCCTGGTGCTTGCTCTGCAGTCCAGGCTGGCCTTGAACTCCCAAAGATCCACTTGCCTCTGCCTCCCAAGTGCTGGGATTAAAGGTGTGCACCACCACCGGCTTTTATGGAAGCATTTCTATGATGACAATGCACAAGTAATTCCAAGTAACTACATACAGTGGCAGTACCACATGGCATAGGTTGAAGCCCTAAGAAGTTCTGGTCCTGGTGCGAAGTGGCATTTTATTACTTGTCCCACTAAGGAACCTTGCACTCAGTGTGCACAGGCATCCAGTGGATGCTTCTTTCATGCAGAAGCTGCACATGCCCCAGGACAGCTGTGGAGAAATTTGTAAGCATACTCAAAACATAATGCTTGTGCATTATTTTAGGGTGATCTTTTTTTGAGGACAGTGTTGTGTTCCAATGTCACAAGGTTGGATCCTCGTGCCTTATGGGAAAATACTATTCAGGTTTCATCTACTGTACCAGGTCATTGTGACATGGTCCTCCATCATTCTGGCTAGTCATTAACTCTGATCTTTAAGGCTCTCTAGTATTTGTAATCAATAGATGCTATAATTCCAGTTCATTAGTAATTCCTTGCTTACCTAATTAATCCAAATTAGTGTGCTTTAATTTGGAGGAAAGCATGCTCCTGTCTGGTTCCTGCAGGAATACTGTCCTGAGACTCATGGCTGATTGTTCTGGGTCAGTATACTTCTGCCACAGCAGGCGGAGACCAGTCAACCCTTAAGGCCCTTCTCTTCCTTTTCCATACCCCAGACAGCATGGTTGGCCTGTGAACCGAGCCAGAGAGAATGGTGTGGAAGATGACTTGGCAGTGGACTAGGCTGTTTTAACCTTTTTCCTTTCCTCCTTTCCTTTCTGTTTTTTCGCCTTTTTAAATTAGGAATTATTAGCCGAGAAAATGCAGAAGACCTTTTGGAGAATATGACCGAGGGAGCATTTCTGGTCCGGGTCAGTGAGAAGATCTGGGGTTACACCCTATCCTACCGCCTACAGAGAGGCTTCAAGCATTTTCTTGTGGATGCCTCTGGGGACTTCTACAGCTTTCTGGGAGTGGACCCTAATCGCCATGCCACCCTCACGGACCTCATTGATTTCCACAAGGTATCCCTCTTGGAAGCGTTGGTAGAGCATGGGATTGGTAGAGATTTGGGCTGACGAGAGCCTGGTACAAGCGCAGCAGGTGCAGGCTCTAAGTCTAAAGCTGCAGGATCTCAGAACTATGGGACATTCAGGGGGAAGAGACCAGAGGTTGTTCGGGGCAGGCTCTGGGGTCCATGGTCTCTCCTCAGCCTCATGTTTAATGCTTTGTCCCCTGTGCATCTGTAACCCCACTCCCAGGCCTTTCTCAGTTGAGTACCTGTTGTCAGCATGGGGGCTGAAGCTGGCTCTCTGTCCAAGCCCTTGTCTTAGTCTCGCCTCTCTGAAGCATCGAAGGTAGCATCCATGTGGCTATAACAACTTATCTCTACCGTAGAATCACCACTTTTCTTGTCTGAACTTGCTTTTCCATTTGGGACACATGTGACCTTAACCAGGTCACTTACTGTTACTGAGAGTCCACGTCATCTGCTTTTCTTGCCATTACAACAGAGCAAAACATATTGAGAAATTTGTAAGGAAAAGAAACTCATCTTTTCAGTTTTTGGATCTGAGAAGACCAAGACGGAGGGACTGTCCCTCAAGCAGGGCTTTCTTCTACATCATATCCTGGCAGAATGTGAAAAAGCAAAGGAGGAAGAGAGAACAAGAGAATGGGCCAGGGCAAGGGGCCAAATATGAGAGATGGCTCCGTGGGTAGAGCGCTTGCTGTGTGACCATGAGACCTGACCTCAGCTCCCCAACACCCACGCGAAAGCCAGTCATGGCGGCATACACCTGTGCTCCTGTGCTAGGTTCAGAGTGAGATGGTAGAGATCGTCAGATCCAGCCATTGTAGCAAAAATGGCAAGTTCCAGGCTCAAAGGAGAGGCTCTGTCTCAAAAATTAAATTGGAGAGTAACCTCTGGCCTCCACACTTGCCTGTGTGTGCAGGCAAGACCACTCTCATATACACATATAGACATATGCATCTCCTTCTCTCTCTTTCTCCCCCACCCCCCCATGCACATCCATGTGCACAGGACCATACTCACCTTATAACATGGAACCCATTCCTGACATAGTGGCTTTGATATAATTTTGGACAGAGCCCTTTGTCCTGATTGCCTCTTCTAGCTTCTATCCCTTAACACCATTCCATTGCAATTATGTCTGGAACCCATGCTTTTGGGGAGCACATTCAAAGCATAAGATCAACCATTTGAATACACACGGTACTTATTTGAGATCTTGTGGATTTTGATAAGATTGTATCCACAACTGTATCCCATGACTGTCCATCGAGTATGGAGATCCTTTGTCCAGGACTCTGCCATTTGTCCCATCGTTGACCCACATCAGGAAAGATGCTGTCTTGCAAACAGATAGTGAGAAGCAGCCTTTATGTTAATGCAGATTTTGGCAGCTGTCATCACTGTGAGAACATTCATACCTCATCAATAAGAAGGGAAGGTCTGAGGCATTCTGGGATAAGGTTATGAGAACTCCAGGTCTAACACCTAATTGAGTTTCACAGGTGTGGAAGATGTCACAGAGATTGCTTGCACTGAAATTTTTCTGTAATAGCATCTCTTGGATTGTATATTGCTTTTAGATCCCCCCCCCCATCCACAGATGATCCCAGGCCTTGAGAGATACTGCCTCACCTGGCCTTATGAATAAAACACATAGAAAATCACCTGTTTAGCTAGAACTACTTGCAATCCCAGCACTGTGGATGCTGAGACAGGAGAATCACCAGTTCAAGGGAAGCTTGGGTTACATAGCTAGAAACAGCAAGAATAAAACCCTCAAACAACAGTAACAACAGCAGGAGCAGTAACAACACTACACCAAAAACAGAAAGAGACAGAGATAGAGACACAGAGAGACAGAGACACAGAGAGAGACAGAGAGAGGCAGAAAGTGAGAGAGAGACAGAGAGAGACAGAGAGAGAGACAGAGAGAAGCAGAGAGAGACAGAGAGAGAGACAGAGACAGAGAGAGAGACAGAGAGAGACAGAGAGAGACAGAGAGAGAGACAGAGAGACAGAAATAGAGAGAGAGACAGAGAGAGAGACAGAGAGAGAGACAGAGAGACAGAAATAGAGAGAGAGACAGAGAGAGACAGAGAAAGAGACAGAGAGAGAGACAGAGAGAGACAGAGAAAGAGACAGAGAGAGACAGAAAGAGAGAGAAAGAGACAGAGAGAGAGACAGAAAGAGAGAGACAGAGAGAGAGACAGAGAGAGACAGAAAGAGAGAGACAGAGAGAGAGAGAGACAGAAAGAGAGAGAGAGAGACAGAGAGACAGAAAAAGAGACAGAAAGAGGAACGCAAGAGAGATAGAAGTTTCCTTCATCGACACCTGGACTCAGAGCACTACTGTGGAACTAGACTTGGTCAGAGTGGATTTCTACTTGTCTTTGAAAGACCACCTAACAGTCAGCATAAGGAGAAGGAAGGGAGTGTGTGGATTCTAGTAACACTGTTCTGAGCCAAGCATGCATGCCCTCATAATCACTGTGACCCCCATGTTAATGAGTGCCTTAGCCCTCTTCATAGACCAGGAAATCAAAATCTGGGAGGTCAAGGCTCTTGGCTAAGTTCTCATGGCTGGTACCAGTTCCACTTAAGAGTTAAACCCCGGGCTGCCTTCCTCTTCCGCTGGTGCTTCCCTCTGAACCCCAGTGTTTGTTTGTTTGTTTGTTTGTTTGTTTTCCTGTTCAAAATAAGCTACTTCATCAGCTCTGGCTCCTCATCTCCACCAGTGTTTCAATCAAAGTGTCAGTGCCCAGCTCTCCGGGCAGATTCTACACAGGAAGGCCAGACCAGATGTCTCACAAGAGCTTTATTTATTTCAAATTTAAATTATGGAGATCAACAATTTTACTTTTAGCCCTGCCCTATACAGAGATATCATCTAGGCCCATATGGAGATCTGGTGGTCAGTTTTGATAAATTAATTTTTTTGTTGTTTTTGCTTTTTTTTTTTTTTTAATTTGTTTTTCTCTGTAGCTTTGGAGCCCGTCCTGGAGCTAGCTCTTGTAGAGCAGGCTGGCCTTGAACTCACAGAGATCCACCTGCCTCAGCCTCCTGAGTCCTGGGATTAAAAGCTTGTGCCACCACCACCCAGCGATATATTAAATTTTAATTACACCTCTAATTCATGGTTACATTAATATGTCAGCCTCATTCATTTCAAGCCCCCAATTCCATGTTTTGCCTTGAATTACTAGTGTGCCATGTGCTATTTGATGGGCAGTGATAGTAAAATTTATTCACATAAGAAAATACATAGCTTTATGATTTTTTTTTTTTTAAATTCGAGATAGGATTTCTCTGTATAACTAACTGGCTGTCCTGGAACTCGCTTTGTAGACCAAGTTGTCCTCAAACCCAAAGAGATCCATCTGCTTCTACCTCCTGAGTGCTGGGATTAAAGGCATGTGCCACCATGCTTGGCTAGGAGTTTTGTAACTACTAGCATGTAGCCCAGCAATTTAACCTCCAACCCCATAGTTAAGAAACTGCAGAAGGTAGGTTTTAAAGACATGGTCCCCAGAGCCAGAATGTCGAGTTTAAATCCTAACGTCATTGTTATGCGTGGCTTTGGGTTACTACTCAGGCTTTTGTGACTCAGTTTCCTCTTTAGTAGGGTGGATTCAGTGACATCCCTGTGAGATGTCAGTGAGATATCATTGTGTAGAGTGACGAAAAAATATTATAACATCATCAGTAGGTGCTATCCGTTATTAAAATGTAGTTAGAGGGGTTGGCAGTGAAGGTCAGTTATTAAAGCATTTTCTAGCATAAAGTCCTGGGTTTGATCCCCAGCACTGCAAAAACTGGTTGTGTAGGTGTGTAAGTGAGTCTGTGATCTCAGCACTCAAGAGGGAGAGAAAGGAGGATAAAATATTCAAGGTCATCATTTCCAACGTAGTGAGTTTAAGGCCAGCCTGGGACTCTCTCTGGAGAACCTGTCTCAAAATTATGTCTGGCAGATCTTTCCACGTTAGTCTATGTACCAGGACTTGTCAATGCTCCAGGGATTCCTGGTATGGGTGTAGAGTACAGCTTAATTACTTATTCTCCTCTTGTGCCCATCTCTCCACCTTCCAGTTTCATGGTCATGAGCAGTGTTTTGGAGACGTCTGTACAACGTACATGCCACTTTGTCACTGTGGATACATATGCGGGATTTTCCAGGATCAGTTCCTTGAACTGAAATTGCTGGAAAGAAAAGTATGCACGTTTTAATTACAGAAGACCTGCCAGATTGCCATATAAAAACATGACACCGATTCGTGTTCTGCAAGAGCTATATAAGACTGTTTTTCCCATCACATGGACAGTCACTGTAGCTCAGTTTTGCCCAGCTTGCATTTCTCTCGTGGCCACTGATGCTGAGGTGTCTTTCATATACTTAAAGGCTACTTCCAGTTAGTTACTTGTAAATTATCTTTTCTTATTCACAGTCCATTTTCTATTTTGAGCATTTTTCTCTTGATGTTATAATTCCCGTGTCTACCAAATTGCTCTTTAGTTACATATATTCTGCTGAGAATATTTTTAATTTAAACAGCCATGGTTTTCAATTGCATGCTCATTTTTTTCTTACAACAGCCCACTCTTGTTTCCTGGATGACTTATTCTGTTGCAAAAGATATTGTAGATCTTTTAAAGCATCTCTATGGTTTTTTTTATAAACTTGTTTCCTTTATAAACTTTCTTAGAAGTCTGTTGAACTATTGAGTTTAGCATTTTTCTGCTATGCTTGAGGTGGTCCTTAAATGCTTCAAGAATAATAAGACAGCCTTCCAACGTTTAATCTTAAGTTTATCAGTGAGTAGACAATTTCTATTTCCCAAATCTAGTGTCTTCTGGTATAGGCTTGGGGCCAACAATGAGTAGCCCTTTCAAGGGTATGGAAATGTCTGTATTTTGAGTCTCTCTAGTTTCACCAAGAATGGGGGCAAACATTAATTGGGGGCTTTGTCACCAATCTGTTCACAGATTGCATTTCTTCTCAGACAATCTGGGTTTCAACAACCATTTCAGAATTTTACTTGTTGGTGCTCTTCCTTATTTTCTCATATAGCACTGATGCATTTTTTCTTAAAAGATTTTTCCTTTTATTTCTGGGAAGTTGAGTGAGGGGAGCTAGATGCATGGCTGGCCTTAGTCTTTCTGTCTCCAGTTCACTAGCTGATTCCCCATGAATATTTATATCTCTTCTTGATCCTAATTGGATTTCCTTTCTCCTTTTTCCTTTTAGGAGGAAATCATCACTGTCTCAGGGGGAGAGTTGCTGCAGGAGCCCTGTGGACAGAGGGATAGCCCACCAGATTATCACCTGCTGTTTGAATGACGGTTTTCCTCCTCTTTGGACTTCTTTGAGTATCCTGATTTTGAACTGAGCTTAAGAGTATCCCAATCAAAGCCTCATGGTCCTCTAAAAGATCCATCATTCTTCAGATGAACAATGGTAACAGGGAGTTTCTAGAATGTGACTTACAAAATGTGACTGCATTTGTGAGACTGGCTCCATTCCAAAGCTCAAGACAGAAACCCTAAATAACGGATGCTCCCTGAGGCCTGTCTGTCATGGCTGTTCTAAGCCGAACTCTTGGACTGAATGGATCATGTTTCTTAACCCAAAGCAATCCAGTGCCGAACCTTACAATTCATATAGAGTCAACACCCAATAAGTATTTGCTGAGTGAATGCCATTCTGAAAAAACTCCCAACCCTAGTGTGCAATGGTTTCTAGCAGATTATTTTCTCTACCACTTCATAAAGTCACCGAGATCACAAGCAGGCTTGTGACTAACTTACATAGGAGACATGGATGTTGCATCTTTCCTAGTGTTCATGAGCTTGTTGATACTATCACGAGAATTACCTAAGGTTTCTAAGCTCGGCATTCAGAATAGGAGACTGACTCTGTGCTGTCTTCCTTGTTAAACCGCTTCTACCTTTTCTCATATCTCGGCTCCTGTTTTGCAATATCATGGTAATGATTGCATGCGAATATGCACAAGATCTGGGATAGATTATAAATCCAACGATGGATTTTAGGTACTTGATGAGGCCTTTTCTGTCTAGGATGCTCTCACATAAAGACTTAGCTCTGTTTTTACTTTAATTCTTCTGTCTCCTTAACCTAAAAATGTTCTTCATATCAATTGAGAGTACACTCCCAATAACTCAATAACTCTCATGGATGGTATCTAATTTGGGCATAATCATGTTGTCCCCTTACAGGCACAGGCAAGGAGATATCAGATGCAACAGCAGAACTGCAGGCTCAGAAATCCGCAAGGCTTGGGTCCTAATGCTGCACCCTGTAGAATTTATAGATACCATAATGCATGGAGCACTGGGTCTGTGTTGCAGCTAAAGGATAGATGGACTCTGGAAATACCAAGGAACTGTTGTACCTGCTTTGAGAGCTGTGTCAGGCATCTCTCATTCTCCACCGTTCTCTCCCCAATCTCTTGGTTCTTCCATTTTGCTCCTCTTTGGCGACTTGTGCCATCACCCACCTCCGTGGCTATCGCTGCAGTCAGTTTCAATGACTGATTCTGCATCTGCTCATTTGCTGTGTTCCTCAGCCTCATGTGTACATCTGTTAATGCCACACTTGGTTTTTAGGGGACCTTTTTATTTATCTTTTAAACAGTTTTTCTTTATTCTTGAGAATTTCATACATCTATACAATGAAAAAATGATATTGACTGTCTCCTGTCCCCATCCTCCCCACCGTATCACCCCACTATACTCCCGATATCGTGTATTTATGAAATATAACTCACTAAGTGCAATTAGTGCTGCCCATATGTGCATGGGTATGGCCTTTCATTGCATTGTGGAAATCTTACTAGGGCCACGTCTTCAAAGAGGAGTCTTCCCCTGCAACTGTCAACTACCAGTACTTCTTCAGTAAGGTCTAGGACCAGAAAGCGTCCTTTATAGTTTCGTCAGTTAGAATCTGGACAAGACTTACAAGTAGCATCTGGTATTCTCTTATGTCTCAAATAACACCCCTTGTCCTTTACTTGACCCCTGATTTGTTGTATACATTGGGCAGTTCTGCAAAATAACCTGTGTTCTGGTCGGGTGGTGGTGACGCACACCTTTAATCCTAGCACTTGGGAGGCAGAGGCAGGAGGATCTCTGTGAGTTCGAGACCAGCCTGGTCTATAAGAGCTAGTGCCAGGAAGGCTCCAAAGCTACACTGAGAAACCCTGTCTCAAGAAACAAGCAAACAAACAAAACTGTGTTCTGGACTTGTCTTATTGTGTCCTGCTGTTATTTTTGTATTGACTCTATTTCATATTTCTTGATTTGATTGAGATTGAGATTGAATTTTTGGGCAAGAAAGCCCAATTCATCAGTGAATTTAGAACATCTCAATCTAATTACGCCAATTGTTCTTCACCACCCTTGTGTTTGTTTTTATTGGGGGGGGGGTTAGGATCTCATGGGATGGATGCATCATGACCTAAACTCGCTATGTTGAACTCCTGATTTTCCTGTCTCCACCTCCCATGTGCTGGGATTATAAGTGTGTACCGCTATGCTTGGGTCCCTTTTTAGCCCCTCCCCCTTTTAGTGGAAAAAAGAAGCGTATAATTTATTTACTACCTGTTGCTGCAGTGAGCCTTGGGTTCATGCTCATGTTGGTCAAGCACATCTTTTTCCTTCATCCTCCTGGAGGAACTGTTCTGTGGTCTTTTAGGAGACAGTCATGCAATATGGAGTAGCTAAGTCCACTGATACCCCTGTTGCCTCTCATTCTCTGCCTCTTACCTCTCTGGGATGCTACCCCTGAGACAAGTAGGTAGTTCACCTAGGTTTTACCTTTTGGGGACCCAAGTTATGTCCCTACCATACATAAATCCATTTTTATTTTTTGTAGATTAAGTCAGGGTCTTACCAGGTAGCTTAAGAGGTTTGGAAATTATTATGTAGCTCAGGTTTGGTCCCAAATTCCTGATCTTCCTGTGGTCGTCTTTTGTGTGCTGGGACGGCACATGTGCGATGCCATAAGCATCCTCAGTCTGTTAAGTGATAACAATTTTAGGTTATTAAAGCTCCATAGCTCCCCTCCAGTCAGCCTGCACCACTGCATGAACAAGATGAAATGATGGTAGAGGGACCCTGCTTCCTGAATCCTATGGTATTGCCAAACCATAGCCAAGTTCTATCCCAATTAGGTTATTCCTATGAGCACTCAGAAGACCCGCTTTTGTTCTGATTTTACTATGTCCCAGCTACGTGAACTTGTTCAGGTCACTGAATCTCACCGACCCTCCTTGTAAGTGGGAGAATCTCACTAAACCTCCATATAACTGGGAGGGTCTCCCTGAACCTCTGTATAACTGGGATAAGGAATTTTTTTGTGTGTGTGGTCATTATTAGTTTCTCCTGGCTGATCAAGTACGTGATAAAAAGGGCATCTCTGTCCAGATGAAAGACCTTGCTATCCACAACTGCAAAGAGACAGCTTCCTGCCAGAGTAGTGCTGCGTCAGGGGATTCCATGGATGAGTTCCTCCGCACTGGAAGAAAGTTCCCGGAGCATTTTTGAAAGGAGTCCAGGATGGCTTGAAAATCTGACGTCCTGGCTGTGGTTCTTGTCGACTACTAATTAATATGTGAGAGATAACAGCTGAATTTTCCATCCCTAACCCATTTATTTCATTTTATTTGGGGCCTGCACTTTCTGCATGTCTCATATATTTTAGGTTTTACCTGGCTTTCAAATAAATTCCTTGTAAGTTGTCCTGCAAATGAAATTACTGTCTGGAAAACTGCAATTTCATCTTGAGAGTTTTATTATGCTAATAAATGTCAGAATTCTCAAATAAAGGAATGGCCTCCCCCCCTTTTTTTCCCTGAGCCTTACAAATATAATGAAAAACATTCAGTCGGTTCCAAGACTCAGCAGAAGGAAAATTTACAGTCTATAACTAGAAAGAGAAGCTGTAAAAAACAATATGCATCTTAATGGAAGATAAATTTCAGGGAATTAAAGGGCAAATTGGGGTACAGATTCTTGAAGGTTTCTGTGTGGCAGGTGTTCTTAGGGGATATTTAAGGAGTTATGAGCTAAAGAGGGGCTAGGGAGAGAGCAGATCTTTAGAAGGATATGTGGTGGTGATGACCTGGGGCCTGGGGGACCTGTAATCCTCTGTCCACTTGAACCTTCTCTTTCTTTCAAGACCCACACGCAATCTTGGGTGAGTTTCTCCATTTTCCTCTATTATTTTGGTAAACATATTGCTTGTTTTGGAGGACCGGTATGAAAACCACATAAGGTTTTGTAATGATAACAATTCTTGTTTTCATCGATGTATGTGTGCTTGAATGAGTGTGGATTCTCACAACATGCCTGTGGGAGATTATAGAAAATGAATGTGGGGAAACTGAGGCACAGAGAGGTTCGGATTTTCTCAGGTCATCTCTGGCCAGGTACGGTACATAGGTTGATTACAGCCTGGCCTGTGGGTCTCTGTAGATTTTACATCAGTGCTTCTCAAGGTAGAACATGTAGATGGCACCCCACTGAGTGTTTCTTAGAGATGCTGCATGGTTGGTGAACTGTGGACTGAATTTTGAGAAATCAGTTTTCTAAGGCAGGAATTGGGGGATGGGGATGTAGCTCAGTTTATAGAGTGCTTGTTGAGCATGCATGACATCCTGGTATTAATTCTCAGTACTGCACACATCAAACATGGTGATGCATACCTATAATCTCATCACTTGGGAGGATTAGAAGTTCAAGGCCAGTCTCAGTTATCTAGAAAATTCAAAGTCAGCATTATCTACATAGCAAGTTCAAGGCCAGTCTGGAATATATGAGACTATGTCTCCAAAAGTAAAATAAAAAAATATAAAGCAAGAGGTAGATGATTAAAACTGTAAACCAGATTTGGCCATTTGCAGGGGTTTCCTCAGGCTGTGAGGTAAGAAAGGCTTTTGTATTTTTAAATAGTTGGAAAGAATTAAAATGAACAATATTCTATGGCCTGTGAAAATTACATTAAACTCAAATTTCAATGTTCATCTCTAAGGCTTTATTGTCATATAGCCACACTCATCTGTTTATATATTATTTTTGGCCGCTTATGACCTACAAGGCTAAGATGTTTATTAACCCACCCTTTTAAGGAAAAGTTAGCTGACTCCTGCTTTAAATTATGGTGCATATATTAGAAATCATTTGGATTCCTTTTGCTGCTTCATCGAGTGCTACTCTTGGTGTTCAAGTTGGCTTTCCATAATGGTGACAAAATATCCGAGAGCGACAACATAGGAGGAAGGAAGTGCTTTGGAAAGCCTCCGGTGGGAGATGCTTGCTGCCCTGGGTTAGAATCCCAAGGTTATGCTTTGTACCAGTAGGACAAACAAGAAGCAAGAGAACAGATGAGATGAGAGTCAGAAGCAGTGTTGTTAACAAGCCAAGGTGGGGAAACTGAGCATTGAAACAGAAATCATATCTTGGGAGGAAGGCCTGTGTGAAGCCCTAGCATGCATGGGAACTGGAGCCCATGCTACCAGCTCATTCGCACCCATGTTTTTTTGTTTTTAATTTATTTAATTATTAAAGAGTTCTGCCTCCTCCCCGCCACCCCCTCCCATTTCTCTCCCCCTTCCCCAATCAAGTCCCCCTCCCTCATCAGCCCGAAGAGCAGTCAGGGTTCCCTGCCCTGTGGGAAGTCCAAGGACCTCCCACCTTCTTCCAGGTCTAGTAAGGTGAGCATCCAAACTGCCTAGGCTCCCACAAAGCCAGTACGTGCAGTAGGATCAAAACCCAGTGCCACTGTTCTTGACTTCTCAGCAGTCCTCATTGTCCGTTATGTTCAGCGAGTCCGGTTTTATCCCATGCTTTTTCAGACCCAGGCCAGCTGGCCTTGGTCGCACCCATGTTTTCCACAGGACTTCAGACTAGCCAACAGTAACACCGCAATAGTAACAACAGTAACTGAGGTAGCATGTATTTAGTGTTTACCACTTACCCCCATCCTCCACCTGTATGCAGGGGTCAGAGAAGGTGTCTTCCTCTATGGCTGTCTGCCTCGTTGTCTTGAATCAAGGTCACTCACTGAACCAGAAGTTCACCATTTTGGCTAGGTTGGCTGGCCATTGAGCACTCAGGATTCATTTCCAAGCCCCAATGGTGGGGTTACAGGCACATGCCTGATGTTTTAGGTTGGTGCTAGAAATTTAAACTCAGATCTTTATCCTTGCAAGCAAGCGCTTTCTCTCACTGAGTCATGTCCTGGGTCCTGTCATCTACTCTAGTTCAGTGGCATTAAATGCATTCCTATTGTGGCTGTGGTCACTAGTCTAGAACTGCATTCACTTAGCAACATTGAAACTCTGGATGTATCCAACAATGACCCTCTCTCTCACTCTCTCCCAGCCCTTAGCACCTTCCATTCTACTTCTTGTTTACTTGTGTCTATAGGTAGAGACATGCAGAGTTTGTAGTTTCCTGAGTTACCATAGTTCACTTAGCATCATGGCTCACTATACGTAGATATGTCAGAATGTCCTCTTGAGCTTTACAGCATCCTGTCTGATGCGTTCAGCTCCTTTTATTTACCCATTCATCTGTTGATGGTCATTTGGGCTCCTTACATATTTAGGTTATTGTGGATAATGCTAATTTGAATATGGGGATTGATATTTTGACACCTGTCATGATAATTCTTTAATTTTTTAACACAATGTTTTTGGATCATATTATCTCCTCTTCCCCAACTTCTCCTAGATCCCGGGCACTCCTAAAAACCAACTTCTTGTTTTTTTGTCCCCACTTCTCACTCTCTGTAAAAAACCCAACAAAAACATCAAAAATAAATATTTAAAACATACACACATACATGAATCAATAAGACAAAACAAAACACTCACATAAAACCATGGAGTCTGTTTTGTATTGACCAGCTGCTCCTGGGCATGGACCTACCCTAGAATCTGACTGACATACACATTGACACTTCATAGGAGCAAATGAATTTCCCTTTGTCCGTCCGCACCAGTTGAGAAAAGCTTCTTGGTTAGAGGTTGGACTTTCCGCCTGCTTTCCCTTCTCAGCGCTAAGGTTTTTGTCTTGACATGATTATTCTAACACCTCCACAGTGTACGAATTCTGGCCACTTTTTACTAAGTCCATTTTAACTCCCGCTCCCCAGTCTCAGGGAGTGCATTTCCCCTATTTTTCCCTCTCAATGGCCTCATGATCCCTCTGTTAAGGGCCCCTTCTTGCTGCAGGGCTTGCCAACTTGACTTTGGCTATTTAAGTTTTCCTTGAGCTGATGGGACATAGGATGACTTCGTGCAGCTATCTATGCCAACACCAAGTAAGGCACAGTGCTGTGGTGGTTTGCAGTTCCCTGGTGATTGGCGACGCTGACTGTATTAGTTACCTTCCTATCGCTGTAATAAAATGCCCTGACAGAGGCTACTTACAGAGGGGAACACGGACTTGGTAGCTATACTAACCTACAGGCTTGATTTGCATGAGCATCCAGCTGATTGAGTTAAAAGGAATCTCTTCTGGGGACCCTGCTTTTGACTCCAACAAGGTACCCAGGTGAGAATTTTTCTCTCCGAAGCTAGTTTTAGTGACTCAGGACTTTTTCCTGTATAAACAGTTAATTTCCTGGCTTATGATCCTTTGTGAGTTGAAACTAAGGTAAAGGGTAATACAGAATATTAGTAGCCTGTTAAGTCAGAGCAGAAGACCAGCAGATTACACCTTCCTGAGTCTGCTGTTAGAGCAAACATATTACCTCCTGTAAGGGGCTCTTTCTTATCAGTGACTACAATCAATAAAAAAAAGTCTGTGGGGGACTATTTATATGTAGATTTTGGCTATGAGAACAAGGACTTGACTGAATCCTTTTCACACCGAGGCTTCATGGTGTGGGGGCAGATATCCGGTTGCCCTATAAGAAAAATCAAGTTTATATACTGCTGTGATGCTATAGAAAAGAGAAATGACATGATTTCTCCAGATTTCTATAAAATTGACAGTGACTTATCCAAAAAACAGATGTACCCACAGCTCTGCAAAATAGGTTAGTCCAAGTGGGTGTGTATGTATACATTTGTATACATGGATAGCCCAATAGATCTGTCAGCTGTACATTTACTGTAAAATACTTGTGGGCTCACCACACAAACAGTGCTAGGAACCTGGGGTCAAATATTCAGACGCCTGAAGTTATGAGGTACATCTCACTCAAACTACTACTCTTATCATTTTTCATATATTTGTTAGACACTCATAAGTATTTTCTTTTGAGAGACACCTGCTCATTTATTCATTCAACAAATCAGATTATTTACTTTTTTTTGTTGCCATGTGCTTTTATCTGTTCTAGATATATTTACGACATTGGTGACTTGGTTGCTATTGTCATTTTTCATTCTGATTGTTGTCTCTTCATCATTCTGATGGTTTTCTTTGTTCAAGAAACTTCTTAGCTGGACACAATCCTGTTTGTGTAGCTTCGCTTTTATGCCTAGGCTATTGGTGCTGAAAACCACCGCTTATATTGACATCTTGAAATGGTTCCCCTGTGTTATCACCATGGAAATGCAAACCAAATTCATGATGATATATGTGCACACCCCAGTCAGAATGGATACCCATCCCAAAGTAAAAAGTCAGGGATGTTGAAAGTGTGCAGAGGAAGGGGATCCCTTATGGCTTGTGGAAGAGCACCCACCCATCTTTTCCTTGTTATGGTGCTGGGGATTGTACCTGGGACCAGTGAGCTAAGAAAGCCCTATACTACTATGCCATCTTCTAACCTTTAGCATTACAAAACAGAGTCAGTGTTCTCCAAAAAGTAAAGGTGGAACAGTTGTATGATCCAAACATCCCACTTCTGGGTAAACAACCAAATAAATGATCAGTATACCAAACATACCTTTACACTACTTCCAATAGCTCAGAAATGGACTCTAGTGAGTTAGCTACCAAAGGTTTATTAAGTGAAACGAGCCAGGCACAGACAGACAGATGATGTGTGTTTTCACTTTTATACACAGATATACATAGCTAAAGTTGCCTAGGAAACAGAGAAGTGATTACTAGAAGCCAGGAAGGGTAGGGAAGAGAGAATTAAGAAGATTTGGATTATGGGCTCCAAAATATAGTCTGGACATGTAGTCTTCTACAGCATAGCAGGATGATCACAGTTTATAAAAATTACATCTTTAATGAATAATTAGAAGATAGGTCATTTGAGGCTACAAGTATAAAGAGATTTCCAATGCCTAAGGCAGTGGTTCTCAACCTTCCGAATGCTGCAACCCTTTAATACAGTTCCTCACATTATGGTGCCCCACAATTGTAAAATTATTTTCATTGCTGCTTTATAAATGTAATTTTGATACTGTTATAAATTGTAATGTAAATATCTGGTATTCAGGATATCTGATATACAATCCCTGTGAAAGGGTTGTTCAACCCCCACAGGGGTTGTGACCCACAGGTTCAGAACCCCTTGTCTCAAGGAGACAGAGATTCTAAATATCCTGATTTGCGTATGCCCCACATATATGGAATAATCATACTGTATCCTATAAATATGTCCAACATGTCAGTCAACATAAATTTCAAAAAGACTCAGTGTTTCTGGAAAGTTTTTCTTAAGCCTGACAGGCCTCTCAGTCAAGGCAATAATCCAAATCAAACCAAATCAAATTGAATTAGAAAAAGCCCAGGTTTAAAGGATACCAGCAATCCCATGTGGCCTTTCAGGCCCTCAGAGAGGAGATGGGGAAGGAAGACCAGGAAACCATGTGTTTGTTCCCTGTGGGAGTGGTCTTGAGCATCTCTGAGGAGGGGTCATTGTTTGGTGGACTTTCTCAGGGGTGGAGTTTAGACTGAGGCAACTTCCAGGGCAGGGGGTCTGAGATGGAACTTTCCATCCAAACATTCTAGACTCTTTGGATATAGGGATGCCAGGGGCTGAGGTGAAGTCTTAAACATTTTCCTTTGTTTGTCCTGAGAAACATTGTGACTCTGCTGTGTTTGTTTCTATGTCTATACTCATCTCTGAGGATGAACCCAGAGACTGCTGAGCTGTAAGTTCTTCTGCCAGGAGACCATTAAATGAGGATGGATAAAAGATAGAGCCAGAAGAAGACTCAAAACTACCTCTACCAGGCACTCCTCTGAAGGACATTTCCTCAACATGGGTGGAGTCGAGTATCAGAGGCAAGAGGTCACAAGGGCCTCCGAGAAGGAAGGTGGAGGAGAAGAGACCCAGGCATGTCCATCTTACGATGGGTCTGTACTCCCCAGAGACACCTGCCTATCCTCAGACATCTCCTTTCTTATTCTTTACCCAAAGGTAGGAGGAGGCAGGAGAGAACAGAAAAAAGAGTGATTTCTTAGGGGTGATTAATAAAATCTGAGTTTAATGGCAAGATAAAAGCGGATGAGGTGTCCAGGAAAAGAAAACAATTGGCATAAATGAAGATCTAGTGGCAGGAGTGAGTATGTGCTGGTCTCGGGCTTGTTAGCATTCTTGTTTCTTATTCCACTCTTATATAAACTAAACATCTGTATATTTTGGATATCAGACCTTTGTCAGTTGCGGGGTTGGTGACGATCTTCTCCCAGTCAGTGGGTTGCCTTTCTGTCTTAGTGACAGTGTCCTTTGCTTTACAGAAGCTTCTCAGTCTCAGGAGGTCCCATTTATTCAATGGTGTCCTTAGTGTTTGTGCTGCTGGGGTTATACGTAGGAAGTGTTCTCCTGTGCCCATGTGTTGTAGAGTACTTCCCACTTTCTCTTCTATCAGGTTCAGTGTGTTTGGACTGATATTGAGGTCTTTAATCCATTTGGACTTGAGTTTTGTGCATGGTGATATATATGGATCTATTTTCATTCTTCTACAGATTGACTTCCAGTTTTGCCAGCACAATTTGTTGAAGATGCTCTCTTTTTTTCCATTGTATACTTTTAGCTCCTTTATCGAAAATCAGGTGTTCATAGGTTTGTGGGCTAAAGTCAGGGTCTTCTATTCTATTGTCTTTCAGTGAGCTCTGCCACTGAACAAACATGCTACATGCAACAGAGATCAGGATTGCTGACAGAATGTTGCAAAGGTCCTATGAAATATCAGGAAATAGAGTGCCAGGAGCAGATTTCTGGTAGGCTTATTCCCATGAGTGAGGCAGAATGAGATTCAATGGCTTTTTATCAAGCAAGGATTATAAAAAAGGCACAGCATGTCTGTAAACGTGAGGTTCCAAGAAACGAGACTGGCACAGGCCACCCAGTGGGTCATCACACAAAGGGTGGGGGGGGCCAAGGGTTCTGAGCCCGAAAGGGTAGTGGTTGCCTGGTACCAGGACTTAATGAAGCCAAAAGGGGAGAAACCTCACTGGAGATGAGTCCTCACTTGTGTGAAATAGCCAAAAGTGAGGAAGAGGGAAGGGCTCACTAATAGTGCCGGTTTTGGATGAAGGGACCTAGTGATCTGGAGAAGTGAAGCTGTTGTATGTATGTGGACCAGGTTCCACGATCCTGACATGCCTTAAAGTGCCTGCGGGCAGGAGGAAGTGCCAGAAGACCCTTTCCAGGTAAGGGAACTAATGTTGCAAGTTAGAAAAAGTGGCATGCGAGAGAAAGACACCATGCAACAGAGCTCAGGTGGAGGGGTCTTTTATGGAGGAAAGTGAATGGGAAAAGGGGGAGAGGGGAGACTGGCCTCTGGGGACAGGACTAGCAGTAAAGAAGAGAGAAAAGAGAGAGGAGAGACAGGTGGAGACAGAGAGAGAAAAAGAGAGGGATGGGAGGTGGACAGGACCCTCAAAGGGGAACATAGTGAATGTGCACAGGTGGTATGCTTAGTGGCTACAGCTGAGGACATGTACCCCAAAGTCAGGCCAGTATGGATGCCTGAATATTAACAGTCATGGTTTCTCTTCACAGCAATAGAACAGAAACTAAGAAAGAAACCTGGCAGGAAGACAACTAGGGAACTAAATATATTTGGACTCACCACTTTCCATTGCTAATCTTTGATGGGCTTCTTATTGAATGATGTTTGGGCCTCTTGGTATAATCTACACAGGTCTGCCTTCTAAGGAGGGTAGAGATTACATATGAAAGGTTCAAGTTAGCTCTGTGGTATTTCTTTTTATAAAGTTAAAACCTTGCACAATATCATACCAAGTATACTTATCTTTCAGTCACCAAAATGCATGGGGATTTCTCTCCACCAGCTTAGACCGGATGTGTCTTATCGTTTAACTCAATTCTGACACAATCTATCTGGATTTAGTTAGATCTCACTGCTTGAAAGTTCAGCCCCACAAGATGGCCCCTCCTTCCAAATGCCAGTCACCAGCTGCAGGCATGGTTCTGTCTGGATACACAGCAGTATTTCCACAGCTATTCCTCATGTTTCACTAGATTTCTGGGGCTCCTCACAAAACTCAGAAATGCACCCACATACTCACTATGGAGGATACAGACGAACAGTCCAAGAGAAAGAGGGGTGTTGTAGATTATGCTCTGGGGGAGAGCCACTCAGGTCCTACATACCTTCTTTGGGTGTGTGACTTTACAGACATCCCTACATGTTTAGCAATCCAGAAATCCTCTTAAGCCTGTCCCTTTGGGTTTTTATAGAAGTTTGAGTTTGTGTGGTGTGTGTGTGGTATGTGTGTGTGTGTGTGTGTGTTTGTGTATGTGTTTACATGACTTTGATGGTCAGCTCAACTTCCATCACTGTCCCTTCCCCAGAGATCGGAGACAAGGCTGCACATTCAAGCTCACTAATCTAATCCTTTCCTGTGATTCTAGAGGCACCCATAGAACAATAACTATGTTCTAATTACCTTGGAACTTACAAAAATCTGTGTCAAGGACCCATATCAAAGAACAATATTAAATCAAAAAATTCACATACTATCTCCATCTACAAGGGTTTAGGAACCAAAAACAGAAACCATATATATATGTTATATAATGGTTCTGTAAGTTACCAAATATTTGGAGAGTGCTTCCTCTCCACCTCCCCAGATGTCCTTTCTGGCTTTCCAGTCCTATGTATCTCTCATGCACTTCTCTGTTTTTCCTTAAAGTCCCAAGCCACACTATAGTAACCAGGCGTCCAAACTTTGCTGTGGTGTTTTAGTGCCCTCACCACAGTGTGGACCTCACCCTTCCCCCTGGAAGAGAAAGGCAAGAGCAACATCCATGGCAGTCCAAGGCAAGTGGCTCATCCTGTATCCACCAGCGTTCCTCAGATGTGCTGCTGCTTTTAACAACTTTCCCAGAACCCACTTGGTTTCACTTTGGGGACAGTTTCTAGTTAAGGATTGGCTCCACACATTTCCAGCTCCTCCTTTCTCCTTTCTCCCATGGGCTTGAGTCCCCCCCCTTTTTTGGAGTTCCCTAGGAACATGAAACAACAGGAGACGGTATTCATCAGAAAAGGTAGCAGCTGGAGACAGTACACTCTTTCTTCATGGCCTCCCTTGAGGTTCTTTATCTGAAAGACCTCCTCCCCTTCCCCTTCACCAGACAGTTTCATTCAATTGTTTTGTGGGGTTTTTTTTTAGTTTTTTTTTTATTTTTTATTTTTTGGATTTTTCGAGACAGGGTTTCTCCGTAGCTTTTGGTTCCTGTCCTGGAACTAGCTCTTGTAGATCAGGCGGGACTTGAACTCACAGAGATCCGCCTGCCTCTGCCTCCCGAGTGCTGGGATTAAAGGCGTGTGCCACCACCGCTGGGCTTGTTTTGTGGTTTCTATAGAACTAGGGGTCATTCAAAATGGTGACTGTCATTTCCTCATTGATCTACACATGAGATAAAATTACTAGAGTGTTTCCTGCAGTAAGACAGGAGAGGTAACTTTTAACAATAGTTGAGATTTTGGGATGAGTTTGACAAGACTGCAGGTCAAAAAAAGAGGAGAAAACCATCTGGAGTGGCAAATGTTTACCTGCTTACGTCTTAGAGCTACTTCTGCCAAACAGGAACAGGAAGACTTGCCGTAACTCCATTTTTCCTTCTGTTGGATTCGAATAACTCAAGTGTTCCTAAACACACCAACAGCAGGGTTTTTACCATACAGATGCTAACATCATTGGCTGGGCACAGAGCTTTCCTGTAAGCAAAGGACGATAGTCAATCTTCACCATGGTCATGGTGATTGGGTTTAGAATCAACATGGGAACATCCCTTGGGTGTGTCTGTGGGAGTGTTTCAGGAAGGTTTAACTGAGGAGAGAACGTGCACCGTCCCTTGGCTGTTCTCCCCACCTCCCTCTGAGCACCGGCATTTATTTATCTCTCTCTACATCCTAACTCAGACACAGTGTGGCCAGCGGTGCACGCCCCTGCCGTCATGCCTTCCCCTCCGTGGTGGAGTGTACCTGCAAACTGTGAGCCCCAATATGCCCCTCATTCTTTAGCTTGCTTCTGGCAGGCCTTAAGTTACAGTGCTGGGGATGTAACCAATGCATATAACTCGAAGGAAATTATTTTCCATCTCTGTGCCCGCTGACATGGGTGCAGTGCACAGGGCAGGGTGGGCACATTTCTGTGGGGCGAAGCTATCTAATCTTCATGTTGAAGCAGTGCAGTAAATCCGCCTCTGCTTTGCTACGATTGGTTTGCAGCTTTCAGACCGCTGAGAATAAAACTGGGGTACTTCAAGTCAAAACCTTTCTTCCGGACTGGATTTGGGGGTTTCTTAGTCTTCTGATAGATTACAAGGGTGACTGTTGTCTCAAGAGTTACTTCATTGTCTTCAACACTCACTGGTCTTTGGTGTTTGTCCTGCCTCTGTGGTGGTGGGTCCTGGGCCTCAGCTAAGCTGTCACATGACGCCAGCTGGGAGTTCTGCCTCAGTTTCGAAGCATTTCCGGTTCTGCTGTCACAGACTTGCAGGAAATGTGCCGCCTGCTTTCTGTGTTCTCTCTTCCTGGGAAGCTCATTTCAAGCCTGTGAGTCTGGTGATGTGGTGGACCATGGGAAATCTGATTGTGGATTTTGAGACCCCAGCCGTGGCCTGGATGCCTTGCTTGGCTCTGCTTCCTATCTGCAGGGCTTCAAAGATAAAACTACTTTAGGGATTGCTTGTCAGGCATAACTATTTTGTTCTCTCCATTTCCTTTTTCATTCATGATTTGGAGGGGTCTTCTCTAGTCCAGGGGCTTCAGGGAGCAAGGCTGTACTGTGTGGGTCTAACCTGTGTCTTCCAATTTGTTCACTTAGCCTTGGGCTGCAGTCTTTGGACTGATATCTGAACTGCATTGATAACCACGGGACTGCCTGAGAAGCCCCTGGGGAGTGATTATCCCATTATTTCCATCTGGGGATGCGGTTGAAATTTTTATGGTTAAAAACATGGTAGAGTTTTTATTTTTCAAAATGCAAATAACTGACATCGATTCTCAGGTTGCTCTCTGTAAACAGCCCCAAAGGGTGATTTGGGTCGAGAATTTTGAAAGGGCAATGGTCCCAAGGGCAACAAATATCTGTGTGTGTGTCAGTGTGTGTTTGTGTCAATGTGTTCCACTAGCTCTCTGTCTCTGTCTTTGTTTGTGTGTGTGTGCACGTGCACACACGTGCATGCACATGGGTGGTGCCCGTGTACGTGTGTGCTTATGAGAGCATCTGGGGTGCCATGCTGCTTCTTCACTCTAACACAGGAGAGGGAATTGCCCTCAGCTTTGCTCTTTCTCTGAAGCATAGGATTAAAAATCACCTGGCTGCTGGGATGAGTCCTTCAGCACTCTCCTGGGAATGCTCTTCTGTCAGGGGCTTCCAAGCTTGTTCAGTCCCGCCTTCCACTTTCTGAAGAGAAGTGAGCTGCTGTGGCAAATTGCCTGTGTCCTTTGTGTATTTCATGTCAATTCTGGATGCTGGGGCTTCTTTGCTCTTCTCTGGGGGATGGGAAGCTGCATTCCTGCAGCAATTCAGAGCTTCCAGAGATAGTGTCCCTCCCCTAGAGACAGCGTCCACTGAGCAGAAGCGCCATTGTATCCTTCGGGAACGACACAGTTTTTTTCCTTCATGCCAGTGGCCAGGCCTTGTAAGACCAAAAAGACTATAAATCTGGTTGGAAGCCCTTGACCTTTGCCTATGTTCCTCGTGTCTATTCATGCCTTTTCTGCAAACCTCCCGCCCTGTGCTGGGTGCTGGGAACATAGAGATAAATCGGTGTCAGGCAGCACTGGTGGATCTGTAGGGTTCACGTGGAGCCATGATTCCAGAGCTCTGCCCCTGCAAACTCCATTCACCATCTGTTACTGTCAATATCCTGCTCTCAGTCATCCCTCCCTGCAGCTCTTCCTCGACGGACTGTTCTGGGGCAGCTGGACTTAATGTTTCTACTGTCCATCCCCAACCCTGGCTGCTACTCTCAAGACCCACTGACTAAGAGGGTGGAATCCCAGTTGATTGTCTTGGGTTGGGACAATTCTGAGTTGCAGAGTTGTCTATAGTTACCCTCTAGAGGAATGAAATATGTCCATCGGAAGCTGTCCTCTGCTTTTCTTTAGCCTGGGATCTGGCCCTTGCTGGTTTGGTGTTCTGTTCCCCTTTCCCTCCTGCTAACAGATCTGCTCTGGGAATACTTCATAAATCACCCATGAATGATGCTTCTCTGATGGTCAGATTTTGCAGCTTTTAATAAGGTAGTCATAGGATTCTGGTCAGAACAGTGCAAGATAAGATTATTAAGTTTAGGGGTCTTGAGGGTTACAATTCTAGGGCTGTGTGTTAGTTTGTGTGTATTTGTGACTTGTAGAAGGAATGTATCAGGGAAGGTCTTTTGCTACCATGTGTATAGCCACACATGGTGGCAGAGGTGTGGTCTCTGTCCTGTTTTGTCCTGGAATCTTGGCTGTAGTTCTGTTTTGCATTATTTTTGTCTGTGATGGTTAATCTTGTCAACTTGATGGAATTAAAATCAACATTGAAACATAAACACGTTTGTGGGCTTCTAGATCAGATTAATTGAGGTGAGAATATTTACCCTAAACTGGGGATACAATCCCATTGACTAGAGTCCCAGACTGAATGAAACCATGGAAGTGACTTGATCACCACCTCTTTGCTGCCTTGGGTGCAATGCGACCAGTTGCTTCAAGCTCCTTGCTGCTGTGCCTTGACCTTGAAACTCTGATTTTTCTCTAGGTTGCTTTTTGTAGGCATCCCGGAGGTCTTTGTGCTCACAGATAAGCCCTGGGGAACCTGGAATGTTAGGGCACAGGGCTGTTCCTTCAAGGAAAGGAATGCAGTACCTGGAAGGCTGGGAGTGGATACAATTTAATCTGGGGACCATTGCCCAATCTGTGTGGCCAGAGAATACCCTGGACCCACCCACAGACTTTTATCATAAATGTGTTTTTGTCAATCTGTAGACTGTATCTTTGTAGAAGATATCATGTGTAACCGATCTATAGAACCCATCTTTATGGGAGGTGTCACATGGACTTGGTATAGTCATGTCCAATCTTTATTTCGTTTAATTTGTTCCTCAAAGAGATTTACGTTCGCTTTATCGTGCACACAGGATTGAATTAATTGCCACCAGCAAAGTTTTCAACAAATTGTGCTGTGCTTAAAATGTCCAAAACACTTGGAGCCAGGCGAGAAGGCAGTTTGAACGAACACTGGCTACTGAGTCTTACTGAATCAAACTGCCTTCTCGCCTCCCACAGATCAACGCTCTGCTGGCTGTGGAGGTCACAGAGTTCCCGCAGCTTTTGTTATATATTTCGTTGCAGCAGCGAGACAAATAACTAGTCCAGTGCACATCTGTATAGATGCTTCTGCAGCCTTCTTGGTGGGCCTGTGAGTCCCTGCTGTTCTCGTCTTCTGCAATCAGAGCTCTGGTCCTTGGGTCAGAAGTTTGTGGAACATTGGAAAAAATAGAAAAAGAGAGTCATGTGATCAGGTCTAGAGGCGTGTAAAAGGGAATGATTGTGAAGCTGAAGGCGTGGGCTTAATGAAGATGGTGCCAGCGACAAGCTAGGGCCAGAAGGCAGAGCAGAGGGTTAGAGAGGGAATTTCAGTCACTCTGCCTCAAGGTGCGACCCAGGTGAGGAGATAGGCCATGTACCCTTCCTGACAGGAAGTCTTTAATGATGAAATAAATCGTCATCTGCTTGATTTTCAGATGTACACTTCTACATCAGCTTTTGTTTTTAATATCCTCAAAGGTCCAGAGGAGACAGCAGAGAAGAACTCCGGTGTCTCTTCAGTTCTAAGCTCTCTCATTTAAGAGACACCAGGGCAAAGAGGGACAGCCATTTTTGAAGCTCTACGTTGAAGGGACACCTGAACATGTGACTCTTGCAGGCCTTGCCCTTCTCCCGCGTTCCCTCTGCCTTGCTAAAAACTGTTAGGTTATATTCCTAAAGCTATGCACCAAGTTCTCTCCCCTTATTTGACCACTCTTCATGAGGCTGACTGCCAACATCCAGATTCACCTAATTAACATGCCCAATTAAAATTAAACTTCTCGGGGGCTGGAGAGATGGCTCAGAGGTTAAGAGCATTGCCTGCTCTTCCGGGGGTCCTGAGTTCAATTCCCAGCAACCACATGGTGGCTCACAATCATCTGTAATGGGGTCTGGTGCCCTCTCCTGGCCTGCAGGCATACACACAGACAGAATATTGTATACATAATAAATAAATAAATAAATATTTAAAAAAATTAAACTTCTCATCCTGACACAGGGTTTCCCCTTTACTTTTATAAACCACCATTTACCTATATGCCACGTAAGTCTCCTCTCTATCCAGAGTAAGTCCTTTGTCCCTCTGGGCAAACAGCCCAGCTCCCTTCCCCTTGTCTCCTCCCACTTCTCCCTCATCCTCTATCTCCTTTACAGCCACATCCTAGCCCATTCTAACCCAGACCTCCCTTTTATCTTCTTAGAATGACACCGGCGAATGGTTAAACTCTGCACTGCTCAGGAGAGCTGTCCTAAAGGGACTTCCTATTTCCTTGGATAATTTACTTTTCTGTACCTTCGTCTTTTGACAAGGGTATGTACTTGTCCAATTGGTGAGCTTTTGCTTTGAAGGCATCTTATATACCCAATATCTCCTCAGTTTGAGACCTGCAGTCCCCAAGATGTATCAGAATGGAAGCACTGCTGCCTATACTTTCCTCACTGCTGTGCTAACACTGGATTTTTCTACTTCATGCAACCTATGATCTTTAATCTTCTCTTTGAGTTCTTTCAAGATATATAAGTAAGAAAAAATGATTTTTATATTATTCCTATTGTTTATAAAGAAAATAAAATTTTGTTTAATTCATAGTTTAAAATTGTGCTAAAAAGATGTCCAAATAGAAAGAGGGGATTAGGAAACTCTTTGAGAAATATCTGTGTGCCTCCAGAAAAGCAAAAATAGGTTGCTAGAAAATTCACTTTCCTTAAGTGGTTTTTAATGACTTATGAGCCTATCTGTAAAGACCTCATGAGATAATATATAAATAACAAGATTATTAATTTAAAACTCAGTTTAAAAATATACTCATATTTTTTCTAGAATGTACCTCTTGTTTGATTCCGACTAAAAGATTCATGTTCCTTCAATTAAATGTATATTCAAATAAAAACTTTTAACATGCAAAGGCAAAGTTAGCTCTTAAATTTCCATCTACTTCTGATAATAATTTTGTCTCACAAATGCATGTGTGTACCTGTGTATCAGAAAACACACAAAAAGAAGCCTCTGTTGCTGTTTCTGCCATTTATGACTAAAAATAAAATTGAGAATTAAAAAAAAAAAAGAATGACACCTGCAAGGTCATTTGCTGCTGCTTTTCTGCCGCATCAGAAAGCAGCCACTTTAACTTTTCTTCCCTGACTAATAAAAGATCTCTGTGAGAACAGGTGTTTGGGTGTGGTTTGTGCCTAATCTGGGGTCATGAAGGGGGCCCTCACTGTGCAGGAGTCCCCTTAATACATACTCTCTGCAGATGTTGCACATACTATAATCATTATGTCATGTTACAGCTGAGGAAGCCGAGGCTGCTATAGCTTGTAAGAATTTCGGGGGGCCCCTCCGTTGCTGAGAGATGATTCTAGTATATGAATACAGACCCTCTAGCTGCACAGCACCATGCTTCTCCCTCTGTGGTCACAGACATTTTACCCGCAGGTCACGTTCTGGTGTCTGCTCAGAGCACATGTGAAATACAGCTCACCTCCAGAGTGGCCATGAGGCATCAATCTTAGCTCTTTTGTGTCTTTCTGGCTTGGATGTGAGAGAAGAGGCACATTTATCAGGGTCGGCTGAGACCACGATTAAGTGAACGGACTGTAAGCCTTGGGTTTACAGATGTAGGTGGCTCTAACCTTGGCGGGAAGGGGGCTCATAAATGAAACCGTGGCATCCATAACTTTGAGATGCTGTGATTTAAATCCCAGTGTAAATTAGAGTCCTTTTTCCTATACTATGCATAGGCGGCAAGTGGTTGAGGACAGGAACCTACTGGTTGGAAATCAATGTGATGATAAGGGCTACCTGTCTACTTACTATGTGCTGGACACCACTCAGGTGTTCGTATGTCACCTCTATGTGACACAGAAGAGCACAGTGAAGTACGTGTTGGTGTGCCTGTTTTCAGTACATGGAGTTAAAGGTTGGAGATCCTTTTGATGAGATCTCATAACTAGTAAGTGGAAATACTGACTCATGCATTTGGATTTGGTACCCAAGTCTGTGTGCTTTCACCTAGAATTTAGCTACTCATAATATTCTCCTATATGGGCAGCCTCATCTGGGAGCTTGTGAGAAATGCAGGATCAGTTGAAGGGCATCTGCATCTTAACCAGGTCCCCAGGTGATGCCTGGACACATGGAATTTTATGGGATTGATCTGAGTTACATTATCTCAATTTTTTTTTTTTCGCTCAGGGTCTTGATTGAATCCTGAGTGCCACTGAGTATGACCAGAGGGAGCAGTCTTGGAGAACACCTCCAGTCCCCTGATGGAGAATTCTTCCATCATTTTAGATGCATCTTTTTAGATGACCAACTTCAGGCACAGCTGGACCGGTGATGCTCTATTTGTCCAGCAGGCGGCATTGGTAGCATCTCTCCCAGCATCTTCTGCAGAGACCTCTTTAAAGCCCTGAAGGCAGGAAGCTTAGATCTTGGCCACAAGGAGGGCGCAAGGCATGATTTAAAATGTCACTAATGGTGGGAAGTGGGGGGCGGCGTTTTGCTTTGTAGCGCTGTGGCACAGAGGAAAGGGGGCTTTTGGCAATGTGTGCGTGTTGTTGTTTTTACCCAATCCAGTGGCTGCCGCTTAAGCAACTGTTGTCTTAATCCACACCTGCCACTCAACTGCTACCAGCAGCGGTTCAGCCCCAAGGGTCACTGCAGGTGGGAATTCTGTTCCCTCGTGCACTAAGGAAAGCTTTATCTAGATCTCTACCCCTCTATAGAACTCAGGATTCAAAGGTTGAGGTGAAATTTTGTTAGCTCAGAGTGGCTGAATCTCAAGTAGCTAAGCTTCTCTCCTTGCTCTCGGAAAAAACCCAAGAGACCACCTGCTCAGCTCCCACATAAGAACATCGGACAACACCAGGTTTCTCTCTAGTACTTACTGTCAGCTAGTTTATGACTCAACCTCCTGACCACAGGATAATTTTACTTAAACAAATAAATGGAACATGTTTTTGCATTGTAAACAAAAGCAGTACGAAGAAATGTAACACACCTTAGAATCCAAGAAAAGTAGTGTAAATAGTCCCAGGAAGAACCTGAGATGCCAAGCTGGGCTGAAGTTCTGTAACCATGCTCAGGAGGGCAGTATCAGGGAGCCTGGCTGCTAGTTTTGACTTTGCCACTAATTCCCATTGGAACTTTGGCCCTAGTTCCTTGTCTTGGCTTTGAGGAATTATGAGTACAAGCTCACCTCAAAGTTCTTTTAAGTTGCAACATTCCAATTAGCCATGATTAAGAGAATCTCTTTATTACACTCTAAAGACATGCTGATCGCATCCAAACTCATCTAGTTCATAAGTTGCATTTTCTTTCTAACGTTATAAAATGTATAGAAATGAATATGGCAGCCATGGAGATGACTCAGTCAGTGAAATGCTTGTTGCACAGCATGAGGACCTGAGTTTGATGTCCAGTACCCATGTTAAAACAACAACAACAACAACAAAAATGTGTGAAACAGCACATGCCTGCAATCCTAGCAATGGGGAAGTAGAGACAGGTGAATCACTGAAGCTTACTGGCCAGACAGCCCAGTGGAACTGGAGGACTCCAGGTCAGTGACAGACATGCCTCAAAAATAACATGGAAAGGAATTGAGGAAGAAACCTGATGGTAACCCTCACACATGCAACCCCTACATATGTGCACACAGTCACAAACACTCATACACAGATACAAAAAAAAGTGAGTATCTAGAACAGGAAAATAAATCACAAAATAAAACATCTCAAAAAAATCTCCAAGTCCCACATTTCTGGACACATACATACTATTTTTTTTTATTAAATAACTGCCCAACATATTCTTGGGAAGATTGCCATCTTTCTTTACTTTTTATTTGAGACAAGGTCTATGTAGCTTTGGCTGTCCTAGAACCCACTATATAGATCAGGGCAGGCTCCAACTCACAGAGATACGCCTGCTTCTGCTTCCCAAGCACTAGGATTAAAGGTGTGTGCCATCACACTTGGCTTGGATCTCATCATTCTACAGTTCTCTTTTGACTTCATATGCTTTGTTGATCTCTCCATATAATTGTCATTGAGTGATATGTTTCATACAAAGGATTAAAAAGGTCAGCTTGCTTCTCTAATTTTGACCCCTCTTTTTGTGTGTCTGATTTTGAGAGTTGGGATTTGTAAACTGTGGAATTTTAGATGTACTCTCACTGTTGGTAGCATGACAAAAGACTCTTTCTCAAACCTGAAATCTGCAACACCATATTTCAACATGTCCCCACCAACAAAGCTCAGCCACGGTGTGTTTGTAACATTGCGGTCTATGTTATTGAGTGTGTTCCTGAGAGAACTCCCGATTTCGACTAAACATCTGTAAAAATTCTGGTCTCTGCCACTACTTGTATATATTTTATGATGTGAAGGCTTTCCCCTAGGTGAAATGCTTCATGCATTTCAAACCTACTTTCTCCACTCCTCATTGAACTCTGGGGGGCAGCTGAATGGGAACACGTTTTTAGGGAGACAGAACTGGTGGCCCTCCACAGCCACAACAGATTGTCACCAGAGTCAGGGCCTGGTGTGTTACTAGACATTGTTCCCGTTGCTGCTCACTTGTCTTCTGGGTCTGAAATCAGGGATGTCCTTTCTGGGGAAGGATTCTCAGTGGCAGGGGGCAGTGCAGGGCACTAGCAGAGGCTCAGCAAGGCTTGTAAATTTTCCTGGGAGGGATTATGGGTAAGCAGAAAGCTGTATTCACAGCTTACATTTTTCTCCCCCTCTCCTGATCTGCTTCAAAACAGTAACCAGTGTGACTTGCCCTTTTTTGTTCTCAGCAAAACTTTCCCCACCATAATCCTAAAGCCAGGAACATTCTCAAAGTGGGTTTGAAATGGGAACAGGTAAACAGCTCATTTCCCTCTGACTTCTAAGCAAAAATTGAGACTTTAGGTTTAAAAAAAAAAAGGAAATGAAGGTTTTATCCACCCAGAGAAACATTTCTTAGCTAGGTTTGGTCTCTTCCTGGTGCTGGTGTTTTTCTGACCCCATCCTTTCCATGACTTTGGAACCGTTTATAGCTCACATGAGGATGTATAAAGTCAGAAGAAGAATGAGGCCAACTCAAACAATGTAATTTTGAGGAGTCTATTTGTGCAAGCCATTCACGAATGAGGCAACTACAACCAGAAGGAGTTCAGGAGCATCACGGCGAAAACCCAAAGGGCATCTCTGTAGGATGAACATGGATGTGAGGTAAAGGAAGTAGATGATTGGGTGACGTTACACAGCCGGCTTATTCGTCTAGCCCACTGGAATATTCCTAGTTAGATAATTATACATCTGTTGACTGCTTCTGATTGATTGAGCTCAAAATCTGTTTCCCTCTAATAGGGATTTACAAGAAATAGTTCAGAAGCTTTGCTTATGTTTGCAAATCAAGCAGCTAAAGTAGCTTTGGGGAGTGTATTAGTTATCTCTGCAGCATGGCAATAAATAACTGAGATAATTAACTGCATAGGGAAAAGGCTTCTAGTGGCTGGGATTTGGAGGCTTCAGGTGTCTCTGAGGGTGATGTTGGAGATGGGAAAGTCTGCCCTAGCTGGAGTGCATAACCACACAATCACTGTCCCCTAGGATGGAATGTGAAAAACAAAAAACAAAAAACAAAAAACAAGAAGAGATGAGATTGGGCCTTACCATGCACCATGCTTTTTCAGGACACACCCCAATAACTAGTCCCCATCTCATAAAGATTCAACTGTTTTTCAGTGCTTCCATTCTGGGGGTTCAGTGTTCAATGATGAGCCTTTGGGGGATATTTTAAAGATAGATTCGAACAAGACTTATGGACTTTGGCTGGTTAGAGACTCTCTGGCTTGCTCTCATTTTAATTTACTTTAATAATTTTATAGGGCCAATGACCTAATTTTTTTTATTTAAAAATTATGTTTAATTTTGCAAACCAACCCTAGTTCCCACTTCCCCTTCTTCTGTCCCCCACCTCCCTCCCATTTCCTGCCCCCATCTACTCCTCAGAGGGGGTAAGGCCTTCCTTGTGGAGTCCACAATGTCTAGCATGCCAGGTTGAGGCAAGACCAAGTCCTCTCTGCTGTATCAGGCAGAAAGGTATCCTGTCATAGGGAATGGGCTCTAAAAAGTCAGTTCATGCCCCTGGGGCAGGTCCTGGTGCCACTGCTAGAGCCCAAGAAGAGATGACAGGGTGCTAGTAAAGAGGGAGACCACATGCCATGTTTCTCTTTTCAGCTTCCTGTCCACCCTTTCTCATTGTTACCCCTTTCTTACCCATGCCCTTTACCTAAATCCTTCCTTAGAAGCACTCTTCGACTCCTTCCTGCTCACTATGTTTCAGCGTTCCTTGCTCTTGGCTGGACTCAGATATTACTGGCTGTCCTTTCCATGAACAGCCACTGGACTCCCCCTGAGTTTGTAGGCTATTCCTGCTTACAGGTCAGCAGTTGGCCCCACGTTCATCACTCCAGCTGGACAAACTAAGACTAAGGTCTGTTGCCTGCTTCATCCTTTATGCTCAGGAGAAGCTAAGAAATTGAAAAGCACAGCAGACTCCTCTGCCCTCGCCTAAAGACTTATTCTGAAAATTCTGTTTGTGAAGACAGGGCTAGTCGCACCAGAGCCTGTATCACTAGAGGAACCAGTAGGCAGAGGGAGAACAGGCAGGGATCCTGGAGGATCTGTAGGCAGAGGGAGCACAGGCAGGGATCCTGGAGGATCTGTAGGCAGAGGGAGCACAGGCAGGGATCCTGGAGGATCTGTAGGCAGAGAGAACATAGGCAGGGATCCTGGAGGATCTGTAGGCAGAGGGAACATAGGCAAGGATCCTGGAGGCAGAGATCATGGAGGATAATGATCGGTGAAATTTTGTTGAATCATGACTTGTCTCTTCTGAGATGCTTGGATGTTACAGTGGGACTCTGAAAGGAAGCTGTGAAACGAGAAAGCAGACAGGAGGGGAGAGAAGGAGAGGGAACGAAGGGGGGAAGAAAGGAGAGGGGTAGGAAAAAGGACAGGATGGGAGGAGAAAGGATGGGGTTATTATTTTTTACATCGCATTAAAATTTCTTGGGGTGGGTGTAGGGAGAGCAAAATGCCAACTGAGTTGCCTCCTAAAAACTAATTAAAGCAAACCCTCTGTGGAATGGTGATGAACCCTTTTCTCCCCCTTCTAGGATCCATCCAGATGATGACAGCCACAGCCAAAGCCAGGAAGCACTGGGCTGTGACTCTCTTTGCGTCCAGAACTGGGGTTCCATGGAGCCATTTACAAACCTGCCAGCTGCTTCCTGTTTGCTGTGCCAACCAAAGAACACACTTGTAGGTTTTTAGTTCTGTAAAATACAGTCCATAGTTCCAACAGTGAGCAAAGGGAGAGTTGTAAAGCTGTATTCTTGGGTTGAAAAATTAGGGTCTGGACATCATTTCCCAGGGGGAAATTAAGAGGCCTTGATAGAGGCTCCCTGCAGAAGAAAAGGGTCTAGGTAATCAAGTCAAATTGCTCAGCAAGGGACGAAGAGTGTGGATGAGGTGGATTGGAAGTCAGGGTGAGTGAGGAGGGGAACAGGAAAGAGAGAAGGGAAGGGACCCCAGGTTGTGCAACCACCTTTGGGATTCATAGTGAATCCCATAGCTGAAATTCATAGTTGAAAGGCTGAGAAGAGTGTCTGCCGAAGATCCCCACCCACCCTTCCCTCCTCCTCAGGATGTGCCCTCTCTCTCCTTGGCAGGGCAGAGGAAGCTCTCACTTGGAAGGTGTGTTTTGGTGAGTGTGGCTGAGAGTGAAGAGGGCAGATGTGGGTAGCTCAGGGTGCTTATGAGAAGAAAGGTGGCAGAGAATATAAAAGGGACCCCTTTTATATTCCTGCGTCAAGGGTTTTCCTCCTCACGTGAGCACTTTTAGCTCTAAGTGACCAGAAGCTGGGAAAAATTGCTTACACAATATTTATGGTACATAAAAGGACATGTATCTTTATTTTTCTTTCTAATAGCCGTTCTGTTCTGAGGCTCAGTGCAGGAAGAAGCTAGGTCTATTTCCGACCTTTCCATAGATAAAGAGTCCTGAGTCTTGCAGGCTCCATGATCTCTGACTGCTTCTTTCCCCCTTGGCTCTGCCTGCTTGCAATGTCCCGGTCTGCTTAGGAGTCCACTGGGATGACTGTCACAGTGTTTTTGACTCTGCCTGCAGCATGGGTCCTTCCGTTAGGTATTCTGTCCCATCCATTACCTCGCTCTTCTTGGAGAGTTGGGCTGGAGACAGGATGTGGTGCCTACTACGAACAGAAATCCAACCCATATGTATCCCATTCTTTAGCTGCCTGGGAGGGGCTAGGGTAAATCTTTCTTCATTAGTTGGAGCTGAAGCTTCCACCTCCTCATTCTTGGCCTCATGCTTCTATCAGATTCCCCTATGAAGCACAGTGATTGGCTCTGAGCTCGGGATTCTAGTTTAATTGGGCTGGATAAAGGCTGGGTACCCAGACTTAGAAGTTCCAGGTGATTCTGTTCGCAGCCAAGGTTGAGAACTACTGCCAACCCAATTCCTCTTCATTACGCCCAGAGAAGTTTCACAACCCGGCTGCCTATAGAGAGTGAACAGTTAGTTAGCATCAAGAGAGGATGCCAAGCTCCCCACCTGGCCAGATCCAAAGCTTCAAAAACTCATGCATAATGAAAGCAGTAGGTGAGTGTACCCTTGGGGCAACACAGGGCTGCTCATCTAGGATTTTGAAAACAAAAATATACTCTCTTCACAGCAAAGAAAGCCCAAGTCTTCAGGCTCACAAATGCTGGATGGTCTTGGACGGGGGGTACACATCAAGGCCTGGATGGTCTTGGGGGGGTACACATCAAGGCTGTTTCCAAAGAAAGAGTGACAGATATTTATAAAGAAGCATTCTGCTGTGTTGATTGGTTTGTCTGCACCCGCCTTGAGTGCCCACCCCACAAGAGCAGGTGTTTTTCTGTGAGTTTCCTGCTATATACCCTATTTATGGGATAGAGCACAGGACACAGTTAATTGTTGGAAGAGCTGTGAATGGATAGATGGGTGGGTCAGTTGGTAAATGGCCATGTGGATGAATGTGTGGCTGGATAGACGGTGGGGTTGGGGAGATGGATGGTGGATGGGTGGGTGGGTAGATAGGTAGGTGGATGGACATGCGGGTGGATGGGCCGATGAGTACACGGTAGGTGAGTAAGTGGGTGGATGGGTGGGTAGATAGTTAGATGAAGAATGAGTCAGAATCACTGCCTCCTGAGCCATTTGGAAAATCAGCCTCGTTGGTTCCTTCTGAAAGCCAGCATTGGTGAGGGATATGAGAAGGCAGAGGAACTCACACGTTTAAAGGACTTTTACAAGAACTAGAATCAGGTGCCTCGTTACTGCAGTAGGGAGTGTGTCAGTTTCATGAAAAGGGTCAAATCTCAGGGCACAGGTAAGTTTTACTTTAGCTATTCATGTGGTCACAATTTAAGATTTTTATGAGCGCTTGCCATATAGCCTCTTCATCTTGTGACACTCAGACTCCATAAGTGAAGACCAGAAAGGAGGTGCATTCTTCAGGAAGCCATCAGTCTCAAAGTGTGACCTTTCAGACACAATGGTTTATAAGAGAAGAAATAAGTGCTGTAATAAAAAGGATAAGGTTTTCTTTCATTCCTTTGCAGCTGTCTTTATTCCTAGAGGGAACACCTTGAGCTGCCTTTTATCTCTCTATTGTACAGGCCTTCCACTGCACGCTGTACAGACGGGTCCTCTAGGAGAGAGAGAGACTTCTGAGAAGGTGTGGGTGGGAGGCCTTGAGATGGCTGTTGTTGACTGTCCTGACTTGGTTTCGTTCCTGCTGCCTCCGTGTTCTTATCTGTCCTCCTCAATGGTGAGCAAGTTGTTCATGTTGGAAAAGCACTGCCCTCTGTTCCCCAGTAGGACTGGTGTGTCCATGCTTGTCTGCAGGGACCATGCCTTGGGAGGTGTCAAGTTCTTTTTGTTGTCCTGTGGAAGGGGAGGTTTCACATCTTTTTGGTAGATAGAAGGACGAAGGGCTCCCAAGAGCTCTCACGGCATCAGTCTATTCCACAAGCCTGCACTGCTTTTATTCTAGCCCTACCACTTAGTGTGTGGGAACCAACCCTATAGAACCATGCCCATAGAGTTTGTCACGAATTCTAAGCTGTTTGTGATTCCTTTATTGCAGTAAAATACTTGTGAAAATTCAGCTTATGAAGAGAAAGGGTTCACTTTAGCTCACAGTTGAAAGATTCTGGCTAATGAGATTAGATCCATTGCTTTTAGGTTGGAGCAACACCTTATGGTATTTTACACTTTACAGTAGTAAAGTCAAACATCTCATGGCCACAATACAAAAGAGAACAGAAGACTGGGTTACTGTCATCCTTTCTCAGGGCACATTCACTGTGACCTAAACCCTCCTAGGAGGCTCCACTCCTTAAAGGTTCCACCAATTCCCAATAGTGCCAAGCTGGGAACTCAGTTTTCAATGTATAGGTCTTTGGGGTGATATTTAAACCAAACTATAGCACCGCCCTCTGAACTATAGCACTTCCCTGATTGAGACAGGGCACATGAGCTGATTGGTGAGCTGGGTATGCCCTTCTGCCTGTTCAAAAGGGTACGTGATAACCATAAAGGACTTGGTGACCCGACAAAGAATGTGTTGTCTGAAGGTGTCAGTTTTCCTTGCTGGAAGCCTGCTCCTGCCGGCATGCCTTTCCAAATGTTAGTAATATTATCCTGGAAGCCAAGAGCAAAGCCAGACTTCTTGTAGGGCAAAGTTAAATTCATTACTAAGTAACACCCACAGGGATGCTGTGTAACTGTTGGCTGAATGAATCTGGGGATCAGTGGAAATATCCAATGTGGAGCTATTGTGTCTGGAAGGCCTTGATGGAGAGCTGTAGCAAATGGCAGGGGAAGGTAAACTTAGGATCAAGACCGGCTGAACAGGTATGTAGAGGTCCTGATCTGCACAGGGCACTGAGCAGCATGAGCCAGTGTGGCAGAAGGGAGCTAGACCATCTGGGAGTCCAGTGCATGTCTCATCCTGATACACATATGGGATTGGCTAAAGCTTTCAGAATGTTAACATAAGGGTTTGGATGGGAAAAGAGTTTTCAGCTTCAGTGGAGCACACAGTGTGTGTTAGACTTACCTTTGCATTGCTCGCAGAGCATTAGGAATTATGATGCTCTTCTCTCTCGTCTGCATGTTGTCAAATTGCCAATATTAGTGAGCATTAAATATAAATTAGGGTCAGTGCTCACATTGTGCAAGATACTTCATAGGGCATCTTTTTTTAAATTAAATTCTCCATATTACAGAAGAGACATTCAATCTTTAGTCTGTGAGTGTATGTGTGTGTGGTATGCATATGTATATGTTTGCATGTGAGTAGATGCACATGTGTGCAAGGGTACATGTGCATGTACATGTGTGCTCTGCGTGTATGGACAGCAGAACTTGGTGTTGTGTCCTCTTGATTGCTTTCTACTTTATTTTACAGAGGCAAAGTCTCTACTTCACTCTGTAGCTTCCCGAATTGCTTAGTCCCATTAGCCAGCTTATTTGCTGGAGCCTCTCGCTTTGCCTCCTGGGTGCTGTGACTATAAGCAGGTTGTCATAACCACCCCATTCTTATGTGAGCACTGGAGATCTCAATTCCGGTCCTTTTGCTTGTATGGTAAGTGCTTTGATGCGTGCAGTCATTTCCCAAAGCTAGGCATTAAGTGTTAAGAGGGTAATGCACCTGGATCAGGTTGACCTGGATTCAGTCCACATTTACCCAACTCCAGCATTGAGTGTAAGTTCTAGGCAACATTGTGTCTCTGGGAGCTGGACACTTAGAAAGGAGCAAGGGGTCCTTAGTGGAGATCGGAGGTACCATTCAAGACAGATATGGCTCTTTCTGTGTATCAGCAGAGATCATCAGACTGAGGATCATGATGAGGGTTCACGAAAAGGTCATTTCATTTGATACAGGGATGCCTTTCCAATAACCAGGGTCGCCTACGACTCCTGGTGTTGTGGATTTAAGACAGGGCAAGTCAGCCATGGCTGTCAAGGTTTGGACTGTGTCCTCTTTCCAGTTCATGCTGTTGCTCCTGGTATATGACAGGCTGCAGCTGGGGGTGGGGTTCTTATCCTTTGTGCTTTCTTGTTGTGGAATATTATTTTAAATATGTAAAGATGTGTTACATTTGTTTATGTTGAGGAATGCTACTTTAACTGTATAAAGGTGTATCACATTTGTTTCTGTTACTTTTGTTGATGATGTAAAAATGTGTTACTTTTGTTTTGCCTTGTCTGTGGAAGGCATCTGATTGGTCACATAGAAAGCTGAATGGCCAATAGCTAGCCAGGAGAGGGGTAGGCAGGGTTGATGGGCAGAAAGAATAAGTAGTAGGAGGTGAGTGGAAAGAAAAGAATGAGGATGAAGGAGACGGACACTCCTGGGGCCAGAAGCCAGGCAGCTACCAGCCAGCTAGACACAAAGTAAGATATACAGAAGGGTAAGAAGTCCTGAGGCAAAATGCAGAGGAAGAGAAACAGGTTAAGAGCTGGCAAGAAATGAGCCTAAGCTAAGGCCAAGCATTCATAGTTAATGATAAGTCTCTTTGTCATGATTTGGGAGCTGGTTGGTAACCCCAAAAAGAAAGCCTGTTACCCTTTCTGGGTCACAAGATATGATAGAAATATTGAAGTCCCCAATCCCTCATGACCCAGTAAGATCTTTCCATGTTTTCAGTTTCCTCAAATGCCAATCAGAATGTCAATAAACTGCATTGTGGTGTATGTATCGTGGCTGTGGCCCCTTAGAGTTCTGTTGAGTTATGATTACGTACCATGTATGGAGGTAGGCATAGTCCAACAGCACTGTCAGACAGGTAGGTATCCCCATTTCCTTTTAGAGACAGGGAAACCAGAAATTTGAGGCTGTAGAGCCAGGCTTCATTCAACATGGCGACTGAGTTACTATGTAACTCCTGTATATGACTGTGATCAGACCCTAATGTCACTGTTTTCTTTTTTCTTAACTGTTTAGTTTTATGTGAAAAGTGTCTTATCATGTGTATAGCTCAGCCATGGGATTGTACAGGTCTCTCTACAATCTATTGCAAATAATGACTCTGCATTGATGCTATGGTGAAGACCCAATGACAGACATGAGGAACGACATGGTTCTTTGTCAAAGCAGTGGGCAGTAGAGATGGAATCCCACCCATAGCTATAGCTACTAGTGTTTATGCAGAACCGGGCACAGCCAGGGCTCAGCTGGCAAGGCACACATTGGGTATGGAGTATAAGAGCTCATAATAATGTGAGAGTTCATCTTCACGCTAATTAATTAGTTTTGCCTAATGAGACATTATCTGGGACCAACTCACTGGTTTGCCTGCTGTGTCTTCCCTAATCCTGTATAATGCCATGCTTGGGGGCTTCTGAGGCAAATGCTATTAGTCCTGTTTTGTAGATGAGAAAACAAAGACCCAGAAAGCTAAGCCAAATGTCTAGAGTGACAAAATCGATTCGCAGTACATCAGAGTCCCCTTCGCGCATTCTGCTGCTTTTCCCAGAGCCTGGCTCTATAAATCAGCATAGTGACTGTGGGTCCAGAGAGCGGACTCTGGCTCCCCTCTCCTGGAGTGAGTAGGATGAGTGTTGGAGGAGAAAAAAAATTGGACCAGAAGCTATAATGTACAATCCTGTACAAAAATGATTATCCTAAGATTCTAAGCCAAGCATGGCACCTTCTGCTTGCCCGTGCATAGAGGAAAATGGGGTATTGAAAGTGTATACGTTGTTACTGCCATACAAAGGCAGGAGCTTGGAATGATTGTGCTGTGAAATTTACCTGGCAGCTCAGTAGTGAGATTGCAGCTAATTAATTTTGCCTGACTGTACGGAACACTCTTCCTTCCTAATCCTTTCCCTGCTCTTTGCCAGATGAGTGAGGGGGCTATGGATGGAAATGACATCTGTTACTTTCGAAGTAGCTTCTATGTGCGGCTGCTTGGCATTTACCCCACGGGCCAGCCCAGGTTTCCAGGCATTTGCTTCATATGTGGCCTGGGTGGAAATCAAGGTGGAGGGGGTTCCATTCACTTCCAGCAAAACTGCAGAGAACTGAAAATCAGTGTCTGCAGGAGGGAGGATATGGGGATTTTAAGAGTCTGGCTGTGCAGCTTTGATGGAGAAATTCCTTAGAACTGGATGGGTTTTTAGAAGCTGTCTATTCTGTTTTATTTTGGTGCTTTCTTATAAAATGAGGCAATGTATTCTTTTGACTTTAACTTTTATTGATTGTTCGTGGATTTCACATCATGCACCCCAATCCCACCCATCTACCCCTTCCCTCGCTTCTACCCTCTGCCCTTGCACCCTCACCCCCCAAAAAACAAAATTTAAAGGTAAAACAAACAAAAATCACAAAAAACCAAAACTGACCAACCAACCAAACTAAACAAACCAAATGAATGCAAGCTGTAGTGCTGCCCAGTGAACTACATGGTCCACCCTGCAGTCCCTGCATCTTTACTTGTAAGTATTCATTGTAATGAGTCATTGGTCTGGTTCAAGGTCTCTGGCTTTTGCTATACCCTTGATACTGGGCCCTCATTGAGACTCCTCTTGGATATCCTGTTGTTGCCTTGTGTCATGGAGATCCTGTAACTTTGGATCTGCAGCTTTGACTTCTTCACATGCTCCAGCAGATCATAGATGAGGTAGGTGTTGGGGTGGGCTACCTCATAGCCTGGGTTCTAGGAACTGAACTCAGGACCTCTGGAAGAACAGCCAGTGCTCTTAACCACTGAGCCGTCTCTCCAACCCAGCAATATTTTATTCAGTTTAGACAGTGCCCTGGCAGCCTGACCTGAAAGAAGGAGCTTGGGCAAGGACCCAAGGGGCTATTGTCCAGTTCTTTTTAAAAACTCAGGGCTGACTACTAAGAATGACCTGTGTCTATAGGGAGTCAGCATAGCATCCAATCCAACCTATTTAGTTTCAAAACGACCCCACTTGATGCTCTGACTCATGGAGGAATTCCCATTTCTGCTATGCTGGGATCTAAACCTTGTTGCTTGAACTTGGATTGTAAGGCTTTCAAGGCAAACATCTAAATCTATTAAGCCATCTCATTGGCCCAAATGCTGTGATATTAATACAAGAGGAAATACTTCTTTGATCTTTGATCTGGGTACCTGGTAGAAACTTTTAGAATACTTGGTATTCCATAAATAATCTGGGTTAAAGAATATTTAATGTAATCCCCATTCAAACATCCCTGATGCTAATGTGATGACAATGACCAATGATTTACTCAATTGTGCCTGACATATTAAGAGTTCCACCAAACCCTAGACAGTGGTGTAGGGAGAGCTTCCAGGTTAGCTAACCTAACACATTGAGTAGAACCTATCTTGGGAGGAATGTGAGCTCTGCATCCCTTCTCTCTTACCTTGCCCATGTATCTCTTCTATTCAGTTGCTCCCGAGTTGTGTACTTTTCAATGGAAAAACTGTGTGTGTGTGTGTACATACGCAGGTATGTGATGTGTGTATCTCCGTGTATGATTGGAGGCACAAACGTGCCAGAGTGGACATGTGGAGACCAGAGCAAACTTGTCAAAGTCCTTAGCTTCTGCTTCGTTTGAGCCAGTCTCTTGTTTCTCATACCTACATATTCTAAGTTATCTGGGCCATGAGCTTATGTTAGCTTAGCTGGTCCCTGAATTTCCAGGGATTTTTCTGTCTCCACTTCTCATTTGGCTATACGAATGTTGGGGTCACATATCTGTGCTGATATATTTGACTTTATGGGGTTCTGGAGATCTGAACATGATTGCATGGCCAGTGCTTTACCCACAGAGCCACCTCCTCATGCCAATAGGTTGTATTCTTTATAATAAACAGGTAATATCGAGCACAGGGTTATTCTGAGTTCTATGAACCATTCTAAGGAGGAGGTAATGGGAACCCCTCCCTGAACTTCAGAGCTCACCTGTAAGATTACATGTGGCTTAGGCTTCTGAATAGTATCAGAAGCTAGGATGGGCCTGTGGAGCTGACCTCTGTCTCGGTCCATAAAATTTGTGCTAATTTCGGAATAAAATTGTTAGCATACAGAGAATTAGAGAATTGGATTATATGAGAAAAGCCACCACAGCAAAATATCTCACCTATAACAAATCAATCAATCAATCAATCAATCAATCAGTCAATCAATTAATCAAACAAATAATGAACCACAGACAACAACTCTTCGTATACTTGCTGGTAGAAGCATTTCAAAAGTAGGATGTGTTCATAGTAGTCTCACCTATTTTCCTCATCTTAATGTGTTACGTGTCTGGATATATATTTAACATATCTGGTAACCCAGCATCAACACGTTCGCTGCTGTGCACACTACATTCCATCCTTCTTAGTCTTCCTGAGAGGAGTCCCTTTTAGTCAAGAATTTTATCTGGAATGCTGACCATAGGTTCCTCTTTCCATTTGTAACAGTTCTTCAGGTCCATGGAAGAAAGTAATGTGGTCAAGATGTAAGGCTTGGGCTATCCAGGGACCTGAGTGCTGTAGGGTGGGTCTTCACAGAGATGAGATGGGCCTGGGGATGGAAGAATGACAGGTGAGCTTGCCTCTACCTGAACTGAGATCCTTTGTCAGGGTGGCAGGAGTGTGGGTAGGGGTAGCAGATGCTACCTCTTTGAAAGCTATGTTTTCTCCTTGCCAAAAGTTGTTATTTTATTTAGAATTTCAAATCTATTTACATATGGTGACTGTATTTATTATCTTTTCCTTGATATTGTGCCTACAGATACTTTCTATTCCATTCTGTAGTTAGCTAATTTTATATTTTTATCCTTATCAGCCCCTTCAGAAAGGAACAACTTTGTTAAGTTTTTCAAACAACTGATTTTTATTTTGATAAAAATGTTAAATTTTAAAACATTGGTTTTATTTATTTTTGCCATTGACAATAGCATTTCTTTTTTCTTTGTCCTGTTATAACCCTCACAACTTATTTTTGTTTATAATATTTTCCAGTTTATGGTCTTATAATTTCACACATGTATACAATGTATTGTGATCATAACCACTCCAAACTGTCCCTTCCCCATGACCTCCCGAAGCATGTTCCTTTCCCGCCTTCATGTCCTCTTCTTTAAAAATATACCAAATCTTACTGAATTCAATTCATGTTGTCCACATATAAATGGGTATAGAATCATTTACCATAGTCTGAGCAACCTACAGGGCCATATTCCCAAAGAAAACTGACTTCATGCCACTGGCAGCCATCAACTGCTAGTACCTCCTCAGCAAGAGGCGAGTCCTCAGGAGCTCCTTCCCATCCACACGGAAATTATTGACTGGCTGTGTCTTGTGCAGGTAACCACAGCCTCGGGGGTTTATAGATGTGTCAGCCGAATCATGATCTGAAGACAGCATTTTGCACCACTCTTCCTAATCCTTTTGCTCTTCCTTTATCTCCACTTTAAGGCCTTGGGAGCCATAGAGATTAATATAGATGTCTCATTTAGGGCTGAGCACTCAACAGTTACTTATTCTCAGCACTTTGACCACTATGAAGCTCGACATCAACCACTACCCACTGTTAAAAAAAAGTTGAGAGCAGCACTAATTTATGAGTATAAACACAAATATTTAAAGACAGTTTGATAACATATCCATTTATCAAGACAAGAATAGTAGATAGAGTACCCTTGGGGTCCAAGATCTTCTGAGCCATGGAACTGAACAAGTTTATAGTATAGGCTTAAATCAGAGAGGTCCTCAGATCCAAGCATAAAATAAAATGGTTGGTGATTTCTATAACTGTCATGCCACTATTGTACCAGTAAGCACGTTTTACCCAGGAAGTTGATACTGTTGTATGCCAAGTCAACCTCTGCTGAAAACTGTTGATGGATTTTAACTTTCCACTGGGCTCCATGGCATCCTGTAGCAGAGTGTCATTCTAAAAGCTAAGTGGTAGGGAAGAAGCTTATAGGTCAGTTCAACTTGAATCCTCTGGGTTCTGCAATAAAATGTTATTACAGGTGCTTGAATGGCATGTTTGTGTGTAATACAATATTCTAGTAAATGCACAGACAGATAAACTCTCTGTTTTAACTGTTTCCATAAAATTTGGAAGAAGAGTGTTTTAATTGTTACTGAATTTTAAGTGCAAATTTCATTTCTGGTTTTGTTAAACCAAATGTTACTAGTAATGTGTAATCTTGTTTCACAACTCATTTGATCTTAAAACTAACTTTTTGCTGTTAAATTCTAATGTCATATATTATGGGGAGAGAATATATACTTCATGAATGCTTAGAATTTATTGACAATTCCAGGGTTTTGATTTATGTTTAATATTTAATCAAAATATATATTCTATAATTGCTGGATACAGAATCCTCTGTTTTCAAAAACTTAGTCACTTAGATATCCTATGGTTTATTGCTCAGTAACTGAGAGAATATTAAGGCCTCAAATATAATAACTGATTCACTATTTTTCTGGAAGTGAGTCATTGCTTTATACACTGTGAATTTAAAATGTAATACCATAAATATTCATGATTATGTTTTTGTACTCTGCTGTTTGTTTTGATAAATATGCTATCTTTCTCTTTTTTTTTCAATATCATATTGTCAAATATTGCACTTCTAGCTTTCTTTGGCTTCCTATTCATCTGGATATCTTTTAAAGAAATTTTCTCTCTGTTCTTTGGTTTTCAAGTTTGCATGTATCAGGCAACTGCTAGTGGCTATTCATTTGTCTAATATAATGTGGGAGTTTTATTTTGAACTGTAAGTTTAACACACTTGGGTTCTTTTTGCTATTGTCATTAAATTAAAACTTATTGTTGTAGGATGCCATCCTAAAAGCTATGCAGCAGGGAAGAAGCTTACAGGCCAGGTCAACTTGATTTCTCTAGGTTCTGCATTGAAAGTGGTATTACAATGGCTTGAATTGAGTGTTTATATTTTAGTAAATTTACAGACAGCTGAACTGTTTTAACTGTTTCTATCAAAATTTGAAAGAGTATTTTAATTGTTACTGAGTTTTAAGTATAAATTAAGTTCAGATCTGAATGAATATCCCCCAGCAGTAAACTCAAAGAACAGAGAAAAAAAATCTATTTAAATGATATCCAGGTGAATAGGACACAAAAGAAAGTTAGAAGAACAATATTTGACACAATGAAATCCAAAACACAAAGAGAAAGATAACATTACACCGTATGTAATGTTTTCCATTTATGGAATTATTTTCTGTTTTTACCATTTCCCCCTTATGTTCTTTTGTGATCCTGTGGTTTCCTGCTCTTGTCTGACAGCCTTGACTTTTATCTCTAGGGTGTGAAGTAGGGTACTGGGTGTACATCCTTGTGTTTGGTTTATTGAGAATGCATCAAGCATGTCTACGTTACACAGGATATGTGCTATAAATTGTACATGATTTCCACTATCATATCTAAATGGAATGCACTTGTTACTATCTCCACACTGGACCCTAGTGGATGAGAAATTTAATATTCATTTCCTTTCATACTTTCTAGGATTCTCAGCATAGCTGTAGTGCAGTTGAATGATCATACCATCAGTATATGCATGCATAATTTTCTTTTTTAAAAACATTTATTTTTATTGGCGTGTGTGTGTGCATGTGTGTGTGTGTCTGTGTTCATGTTCATGAACATTCTGGTGCCTATTTAGGACAGATGAGGGTGTTGCATACTCTAGGACTGGAGCTATAGGTTGTTGGGAGACACCTGATGTGTGTGCTGAGAACCGAACTGGAGTCCAGCAAGTGCTCTTAATTGTCTAACCATCTCTCCAGTCCCACATTTTCTTCTATAAAAAGAGTGACTTATTTACATCATCACTTTGAAAAACTTTGTTCTAATACTGGCAGGATACTTAATAGTAAGCATTATGTCAGAGACATACAGTTTACTGGGGCACATTGCTACCTGGAATGAAGACTCCATTTCCTGTTTTACTTTGTTGTTGGGTAAGCCATATGTGGTGGTTTGAATGAGAATGTCTCCCAGAGTCTCAGGCATTTGAATGTGTGGTCCCTAGTTGGTGGCACTGTTTGGGATTTGAAGGTGTGGTCTTGCTGGAATAAGGATATCACTAGAGTGAGACCCCAACTAAGACCCTAAGCAATAGAGGAGAGGGTACCCGAACTGGCCTTGCCCTGTAGTCAGACTGATGAATATCTTAAATGTCACCATAGAACCTTCATCCAGCAACTGATGGAAAAAGAGGCAAAGACCCTCAGCACTGGACTGAGCTCTCAAAGTCCAGTTGAAGAGTGGGAGGAGTGAGAATGTGAGCAAAGAGATCAGGATCACGATGGGGATACCCATTGAAACAGTTTATCTGAGCTAATGGGAGCTCACCAACTCCATCCAGACAGAAGGTACTGATATAGGACGAAAATAGACCCTCTGAATGTGGGTGACAGTTTTATGGCTGGGGTAGACTGCAAGGCCACTGGCAGTGGTACCAGAATTCATCCCTATTGCTTGTACTGGCTTTGAGGGAACTCATTCTCATTGGATGGATTCCTTGCTCAGCCTAGATATAGTAGGGAAGGCCTTGGACCTACCCCAAAGCAATATGCCTTGCTGTCTCTGAGGAGTGGATGGGGGTATGGCTTCCCCAGAGGCACCAGCTAATCTCCCAGAAGCATGGCTGTATTTAGGTCATGCCCCACTCAAAAAAACTTTCCGTTAACCTGAGGTACCTCTGCAAAGCTTTTCAAACAGCCCACTGAAGAATCCTCGTTGTATCTGCCTCCCCGGTTCAAACTGTTGCATCTAGGCTAGGCTGCAGCAATCTCTGTGTTTAACAGGCACCTCCAGGTAGTTGTCAAACTTAAGCAAATCAGAGAAACTGGAGATCCTGGAGAATTGAATGAAGTCATCTCTAGAGGAGGGTAAGAGGAAAATGGATGTTCAGGGAGAGGCAGAGCTGCAAGGAACAGGGATGGATTCCGCTCTCTCAAAGAGAGAGAATATGATTGTACTTCTCTAAAAACTCAGGCTAAATTTAATTGCCAATGTAATGGTGCTGAGAAGGGTTGGATTCACTAAGAGTTGTCTGTGTCGAGGGGATCTGTGTATCCTTGTGAATGGATTAATATTGATGCCATTATTGTGGGAGGGGGTTGCTTCTTTTCTCTTTCTTTTTCCTTGCTTTTGGCTCATTGAGACAGGGTTTGGTATAGGCCAGGCTGGACTGGAATTCTTTATATTGCTGAGACTGGCTTTAAATTCTTGAGCCTCCTACCTCTGCTTCCAAGATTTACAGACATGTATCACTATACTCATCTCTGGGGTGGGTTATTCTATAATAGAGTGGGTTATGACTGATCAGGTTTATGATCCTGAGAATGGATTGTTTTTAGGATGTCTTTCCCTGATACACTCTTTCTCCCAGATGCAGTAACTTCCCTTTTCTACCCCTTTGTCATGGGTGAACTAGGACAAGGTCTTCACCAAAGATCAAGACATCTGAACAATGTACACGAACTTCCCTGTCTCTGAAGTTCTGCAGCCCTGAGCCAAAAGAATCCTGTTATAAAGAACCCAGAAAGTGAACCAGGATGTCAATTTTCTAGTTTCCTTCTAAGACTGGGTCTCACTATGTAGCCCAATTTGGACTTGAACTCTCAATACTCTTGCATCAGCATCCGGAGTGTAAGGGTCAAAAGTGTGTTCCAACACATCTGGCCTCAGGTTCTTATAAAAACACTAAACAAACGCACCTTCTATATTTGTATGTTATGCTTGAAAATATACAGTCAGAAACATGCCACTGAGGACACATAATTAAAACAGGATTACAAAAGGTGGTCACAGGCTCACAGCCTGACAAGCATACTGCCACCTCCTCTGACTGGCCTCTACACAGTAGCTTGGTTCCCAAACTCTTCTCCACTTTCCCTCTTCGCCCTTCACTCCGAACATTAGCAAAGGGAGTTTAGAGTCACCCGGATTGTAGAAGCAACTTGATCTTGTTCTCTGTTGCCTGAGTTTCATTTAGATCCTACTCAGCAAGACCTCTACTGTCCCCTACCTCTGCCTTGAGGCTGTGAAAGGATGAGCTTGTGGCTTACCATGACAGTCTTCCAATTTCAAGAGTTCGGGTGTTTAAAATGTGCTTTGTGCTCTTGCTGATGAAGTCAGATCTACTCTTAACAATAATAAATGAACCCTGTTCCCTTCTCCACATTTTCCTTTTCAGCTAGTCAAGTTCAGCTATAATGTATGTTTGGTTTTCTCTTCTATAAGCAAATTTTCTCTAGGGCTTCTAAAGACAATTTCTCATGTTATTTTGAGTCAGAGGCTATGGCTTGCTTTTCTTTGTGTACGCTCTGGCTTGTCAATTTTCTTCTTAAAGTGAATGCACCTCTCCACAAGGGGCCTCACAAGGAAAGGGGAACATCTCTCTTATTTTGACACAGAAAGTTCGTTAAGCCTAATGTGCATGTCTTTGCACATGTGCAATAGATATATATCATGTTAATTAGTCAGTGACTCACATCTTAGTCCACTTTAGACTGCTAGAACAGGATACCATACACAGAATAATTTATAATTAGAGTTTACTTGGCTCACAGTCCTGCACGTCTGGGAGCCTAAGATGGTATCAGTTGGAAAAGGCCTTCTCCTTACATCTGAATGCTGTAAAAGGTGTCACTTAGCCAGTGAGAGCAAATGAGGGGGCAAATTTGTTGTTCTAAGAGCCCCACCTCTGCGAGAGGGACACCAACCAATTTATGAGGGGTCTTTCTGATCCCCTCTTCAAGGTACCACCCTTTAGACTCTTTCAGTAACATATGTTTCCAATATGTAAACTCTGGGGCACACAGTCAAAGCCTTTGATTCCACATAGGGAAATGTTACCTTTGTGTTGATTATATTCCAGTGCCCTTTACTTAGCTAAAACCCTGACTCCATCACAGGTAATGTTGATTACCTAAGTAATCTGTCACCTACTAATCTCTGCTTCTATAGTAATATACAGTCCTTCAGAGGGGCCATCAGGATGCTGAGCATTGTTTTGAGGTATGAATGTTGAAGTATGGAGTTAGAACAGAGTCTGAAGGCTGTCTACCAGGTCCTGGTACCAGCCCAGTTCTTAACTCCTACTGTGGCCTCGGGCTCTGCTTTTGTGTCATTGGACCATAGTGTTATTTTGTTTTTCTGTATAATGCAGGGACAAGGACTATAGAGGCACCCTCTGGTTTTGATAGGGCTTCTGGCAAGGGCAGAAATGTGCTAGGGAAACTTTCACATTCTTAACAGGGAGAGTGTGGGGATGGAGATGCTCAGAAGAGAAGATGCTTCCCTTGGCAACGTCTAGAAAATGCCACAACTCATTCTAGCAATGGTGGTCCAGCGTAAACAAAATCAAAAGGTACTTTGGCCCCAGGGGCAGCCTTTGTTGCCTCTATCTCCTGCCTGTATCTGTGATGATAGAGAGGCACCAGTGGGCACACGTAAGCTGGGACCAATGTTTTAAGCGCGCTGTGTAGTTTTTAGCTGTGACAGTAAAATCATGAGTGAATTCCACTCACTTCTGTAGAACAGTTGTACTACTGAGATATACTGGATTCCTGCAAGGTAGAGCAATGAGGCAGAATGGAATGGTCTAGACAGTAGATACTGGAAGAATGCTTGGGATTGATTTTCTTGGTCAAGCTAGCAAAAAAATCCTCTATCACTTAACCCCCAGCAGGGACATTATGTGGGAAAAGCAGCACCCTTGATCAAACCAGCGAGGGACAAAGCTAGAAGCCCAGCAGATCACATTGTACTCTAGAATTTTCTATTTTGAGTTCTAATACTGCCAAGGAGCATATCAGATCTATGACATAAGTCCAGGGGTAGGGCCAGATAGGACTGGCCTGGGGTCTAGGCTAGTATGCATACCATACCCTGTATAGTGCTGGACTGGTCAGGTGTATGACCTTGACCTGGTAAACCAGGGGGAGGGGCTGAACTGGACTGAAAAGACAGGGCTCTGGGAAGTGTCCACATGCTGAGGTTTTGGCAAGTCCCCAATCTGTTTCCAAGCTCCTGCGGAGTTCTGTTCAGCAGCATGTGTGAGACCCGTTAGTTGGTTGAGTCCTGCAGTATCTAGATGGGCAAACATCACTGGGGGTAGAATCTTTAGAGCTCCAGTTTCCAGAAGGATCAGAAAATCCTTTGGCCATTGAGCGCACAGATAGTCACTGGGCTGAGGATGTTGATGGACCACGAAGCAACAGGGAGGCGTGCTGCAGGATGCGTCAGGAAGGCAGGGGGCTCTCTGGGCAGAGCTCTCTGAATAGGACACTGTTCTTGTGTCTCCCTCTATCCCATACCCCAATTTCTGTACCTCATCCCATGTGCAGATCCAGTGCCCTGTGCATGCTGTTATTACAATAGAGAGGATGGAAGGAGAGTCAAGCCTTATTGCTTGCATTTTGGAAACAACAGAAGAGAAATCTTGCCATTGCAAACAAGAGGAACTCAAACAGCAGGCTTTTTAGCAGGGGTCTATCAAGGAGTGAGCTGGAGAAATGCTTTATAACATTTCGTTGATTCTATACTGTCAAGCCAAAGCCAGATATAAAGAGCGCAGCAATAGAAATACTAAATATTCGCAAAGGACCGTGCCATTAAAAATATATTTAAAAGGCTGTATGCAGTGGCGTGTGCATGCTTTCAATCCCAGTGATCAAGAGACAGAGGCAGGAGGATTGTGAATTCAAAGTCATCCTGGGCTAGGTGATAAGACCCTGTCATAGGAAAAGGAAAGGAGAAGAGGCTGGCAGTGTAGCTCAGTAGCAGAGCACATATTTTGGTCCTGCTTGCGGGATAGTTCTAGCAGGGTGATTGTGGGGTGAATCGTGAAAACAGAGTGGGGAGGCCCTGGAAGCATCAGTGGGCAGAAGAGACAATGCCTCCTGTTGGGATGTTGTTAGGCTCTGCAGAGAAGGATGCTTGCTCAGCATGTTCAGTGGTTCCAGCAGCTGGGGTACCAGTTCCCAGGCGCCTTCCTGTGTGTAGGCCCTCAACCTGGGAACAGGTGCAATTAAGGCTTGCCTTGGAGGTAGGATAGCAGAAAACTGAACGGTCAGAGATGTCACTCAGTTGAACCCACGATGTCTCAAAAAGGAGAAACTGAGTCTCAGTGCAGGGGTTTTTACAGGCCTACTGGATGTCTCTGAGAGGCTGAAGGCAGGGCTCTGTGTTCCCCTTCTTCCATCCCACACAGTGCGGCTCCCTAGTCACCCCATATCTCTTAGTTTGGCACTTACACCTCTACTCTTGCCCTGCTTTCCCTGCATCTGAGAGCGGCTTCTCAGCTGCTCAGCCGGATGCAATTACCTGTGGACTTCTTGCGGGGTGGGGGCAGACTCAGTTCTCCTGTGCCCCTCATCTTTCCTTGAGTCTCCTCAACCACCCAGGTCCTTTCAATTTAATTAAAAATATGTTCACTGCCGGTCAAGTAGGCTCTATGATTACCTTTTCTTCCCTGAACATCTTTTCATTTTCCCGGGATTAAAATGTGCACACGGCCGGTTCATTTGCATGGCTTGTGCTGTACCCGTCATCAGTTTCTCTCATCAGACCTGTCAGAACCTTGACAGATGGGTCTTCCCAAATGGGGGGCTAAATTCTCATCTGTGTTTCTTGCACCGGTTCAATTCCTGGGGGGAGGGATTTGGTTCTCACCATTCTGACTGGGGTGCGCAAATAGCGTAACATTTATAGGAGGCATTCGCATTACCATGCAGGGCCGGGGTCTTGCCCCTTACCATGGCAGTCTGGAAAGAACCAGGACATCGCTCACATAGATTCACAAGCCATTCTACTTAGGGACATTTTCTGTTGCGTGGCTGACTCTGTTTGCCTTCTTGCTTCTTTTTTCGCTCTGGCTGTTCCCAAGAACCAGCACATCCTAAGCTGGCGGTATAGACTTTGTGTGTATAGACTACTGTCAGACAGCACACGAAATGCTCTGAAGGCAGGGCAGGGCATGGTGGCAAGATGGTCTGATTCTCCCCTATGTGTTACAAGGCACTATAACACTGGCTGGTCCCCTGTTACTGTGAATCATAGGGACATGCATATTACATGGTCCGGAACTAGGTTCTCTCTTTGCATTCCTATTGATGCCACTGGTTCCCAAAGTCCCCCAAAAATCAGTTGAAGAAGCTGCACAGAAGGACAGCATGTGCCTCGGGCCTTTCCCTTAGTGCCTAGTCTTTTGGTTCGCATTCCCAAAACACTGAGCTGGCCCTGGACTCTCCACTCCTAACTCTGGCCCTGACATCTTCTCATCACTCTTAGCCTTCAATAATTTTGGCATCGTCTGTCTTTATGTGGGCTGGCACCTGCCTGGTGACATCTTGGTATGAGCTGGGTACTCCTGCATGCCTGAGATGAGGGCACAGAAGCACATAGAATGCAAACCCATTAAAGTATTGAGGCCAGCCTTCCTCCTAAGGGAAAGGGATGTTGTCCAAATTTGGTGAGTCAGTGCTTCTCAGTAAGATCCTGCTGTTGGATTCCAGTTGTGTTCCCTTTGAGAATTTGCAATTTCAGAGTCTGGCCTGGGTCCACACACACCTGCCAGTGTGATCATGCCTCCCAGGCCTGTTCCTGGATTAAACTTGTCTTGCCCCATTAATTCCAAACTCCCTGAGCATGAGACTTGGCTTTTGATTTCCCAGGGCTTTTCAGAATGTCCAGCCCAGCTGTCCTTTCGATTTAAGTGAAGTATAGTTTTCAGTAAGTTTTGAAATGCCACTAGTTTTAATATTAAAATGTTTTTGGATCTGGGATAAATGTGATTCATTTTGTGAATATTTATAAAACATTTTGCAGAAATACAATTAATACGTTGGGACCAATTAATTCTCTTTCCTTCCCTTCCCACGTCCTCTCTCTTGGCTTCTTTTCCTCTTACTATGTCTCCGTCTTTTCTTCCTTTGTCCTCCCTTTCAGTCTCCCTTCTCTCCCTTTCTGTTTGCCTTTCCTCTATCTTCCTTCTGAAAGACCCTTGAAGAGGATCTTCCCTCGGGAGGAGACCTCTCCGAAGCCAAGGAACAGGCTGAGACCACACGGATGCAAATCGCAGGAGGTTTATTAGGTAGACACAGGTACCTGCAGGCGGCAAAGTCTTTCGGAGGACTTGCGCGCCTGCAGAGTGGGAGGAGGTCTTTTTATAGGAAAGAGGGCAGCAAAAGCAAGTTTACAGAAGCAGAAGCGTGGTTATCGGAATGAGGCGGGGGGGGGGGGATGGGGGGGGAGGCATGAATGGTTTTTCCTTTCCCAGCATGGATGTGTGGCAGCAGACATCCTGTTCTTGTAGATATCCTACTTTGCAGTCATCCTGCTTTGTAGATGTCCTATCTTATAGATATCCTGTTTTCCTAAGCAAATGGGATGTTCTCACGAGAGTAGGCTAGCTGCTGATCCTGAGAATCTTTCAAGCAAACAGGACATTCTCCAGGGAGCATGCTAGCTGCGGGTTCTGAGGAGGGGGTCTGTAGGGTCTTTCACTTCCATCTCTCTGCCCTGTTCCTTCTCTTGGTTGTTTTCCCTTCTCTATGCAGGTTCACTATATATTCTCCCAGATACCTGTACCATCTTGGCTATAAATGTTTTGCGTTTCAGATTTATTTTAAACTTTGGATTATACTACTGAGATCTCTTGTGGATGGGATCCAGTTTTAAACATGAAATTTGTCTTTGTTTTATATACACTCTAGCCATACAATCAGAGGGTCATTTTACACCTTTGCTCTTTGTGTGCCAGAATGTTGTTCACACAGGTAAGGTGATATCAAAGGTTGACTTTTCCACTTGTGATATTTCATTTGTTGGGTCCAAAGGAAACTTGATCTTCCCAAATTCTGGTGAATCACAAAAGCTAGCATCCCTCTAGAGTGTGTGATGAGGGCTCCCCTCTAGGAAGGAACCAGTTCCCTTATCACAGGCAGAAGGGGATGGTTATCAGGGGTGCCTATTAGCATAACAAAGTGCCCACTGGCCTCTGGGCTCCCTCAGGGTCACAGATACCCACCTCTTTCACTTCCTCTCATGCCCCTGCAATAAACTTCTCTAACTCGAAGCTGCCCTCCCCCAGCTTCTCATTTCTCCTGATAACCCTGTCAGCCATATGCTTTCTTGGTCTTCTCTTTGCCTCCTCTTCTCTCTGTTCTGCTCCTGCTTCTCTCATGGCCAAGTCTGCTGGCCATGTCCAGTCTATTATTTTCTCCCTCTGCTCTGGACCCTTCTAGATGCTTCTGGCTGTCCTCTCTTTCTTATCTAAATAAAAACCTTCCCCTTGACTATAACAGGAAACAGTAAAGTGTCAGCTTAAATACTGTTGATGTTTCAGATTTTGGAGTGCTTTGCAGTTCATATTTTTAGATTATGGATTAGTGACTATATAACCTGTACTTTCATTCAATTATATGGCCACTTTTCACATACAGAAACTGTTCCAACACCCACCCTTACTGTGGTTTTCTTCCCTAGCCCTGAACCCTATAAGCTTCGCAGGCCTCTGCTCTTCCAGCCTCCAGGGAAGTTGCCATCAAACAGATGGATGGGCACTTCTCAGCTTTAGAGGAAATTCACTCCAGCAGCCTGAGAGCGGTTTGAGAAACAAACGCCTCTGTTGTAAACATCTCACACACCATAAAGTGCACTCTGTCTTTAGAGCCGGAGGGAGAGGTGACCTTGCTCTTCAATGACCCACGCAGCTGGACCCTGTGGTTTATGAATCCTTTTCTCCACAGGGGGAGTTGGTGGCATTCCCAGGAGAGGGAGGGAGAAGCAGAGATGAGAGTCCCAGGCAGACCCTGCTAGGATGTGTAGTGTGGGTTTTTTTCTACTGGAACTGATACCATTGTGCCCCAGGCAGGGCAAGAGACCACATGTGTTGACTGAGGTTGGCCCTGCTCTTTTTTGTTGTTTGTTATTTTATTTTTATTTATTTATTTTTATTGAGCTCTACATTTTTCTCTGCTCCCCCTCCCTGCCTCTCCCCTCCCTTTTTCAACCCTCCCCCAAGGTCCCCATGCTGGCCCTGCTCTTTGGAAGTGAGTTTGTACTTAGGAAAGTCTTCTTGGCCCTTGGGGGCTGATTTGTCCCATCAAGCTGCAGGGGTCTATTGGGCTAAGGGAATACATTAATTTACTAGGGTTGCCTAACAAAATCCCACAGACAAGGTCTCCCCTAAACAAAAGCTTATTGTTGCTGAGAATTGGAGGCCGATAAGTCCAAGACCAAAGAATGTTTTCATATCTCTTAAAATAATAAAAAAGTATTTATTCATTTGTTTGTTTTATAGGGTGGATGTGGTGGTAGACATGGTGGTGATGTGTGTGTGCGCACACACACATGCACGCATGCATACATGGACATGCGTGCCTGCTTATGTCGGTCAGAGGACACTCTGCAGGAATCAGTTCTCTCCTTCTACTATGTGGATCCTAGGGAGAACTTGGGTCTTCAGGCTTGGTAGCAAGCTTGGTTAACCACTGAGACATCTTGCTGGCCTCTCTGGTGTCTCTTAAAATTTATCCAATTTTCTCTTCTAATGGACATTAATCAGATATGATTAGGCCCTTCCTAATAATGTCATTTTAACTTAATTTCTCCCCTTAAAAGGCTTGTCTCCAGATACAGTTCTACCCAGACATATGTGTTTGGAGGGGACAAAACTCAATTTAGAAAAGATGGAAAGCTTAACTTGAGGCCCACAGTGTGAGAGGGAGCCCATGCCCTCTACTGCCTGGATGGTGAGGAACTGGAGATCTAGAGTTGAACCTAACACAGCTAGAAAATAATGATAATAATAATAAACAGAAACAAAACCAATGAAAGGATTCCTAATGATATTCTACTATACTCATAGACCAGTGCCTTGTCCAGTAGTCATCATAGAGTCTCCCTCTGGCAGCAGATAGGAACAGGTGCAGAGATCCACAGCCAGACATTATGTGGAGAGAATTTAGAATGGAGGTCTCCATAAAGTTTCTCCCCATGGAGAGGGGGGAACCTGGCAGGAGAGGGGGAGGAAACATTGTAGGAGTCAGAGGGCCCAGAGGACACCAGGAGAACGAGGTCCACTACATCAACTAAGCCGGGCTCATATGGGCTCACAGAGACTGAAGAGGCAAGCATGGGGCCTGCATGGATCTGCACCAGGTCCTCTGTGTATATGATATGACCATTAGCTCGGTGTTTGTGTGGCATTCCCAACAATAGAGGAGCAGGTTTATCTCTGATTCCTTTCTCTGCTCTTGGGTCTCTTTTCCGCCTATTAAGTTGCCTTGTCCAGCTTCGATATTAGGGCTTTTGCCTCATCTTATTGTATCTTGTTTTGTCCTTTTTGGTTACTGTCTCTTTTCTGAAGAGGAAGTGGATCGGGAGTGAATCTGGTGGGGAGGAAAAGCAGGAGGTTGGAATGGAGGGAGGGCAAACTGTGGTTGGGATGTACTGGATGAGAGAAGAATCTGTTTTCTGTAAAAAAGGAAAGAAGATGAAAAGGAAAAGAGGGCCTGTGGAACAAACCGGGAAAAGGGAAGAGTCCGATGTTCAGATGAAACGGAGTGGACCAGTGAAGGTTCTGAGAGTCAAGGTCGAGCACTTGTTAGTTATTCTGTGGGGCATTGGTGCTGCTTTTGCATCTGGGCCTCCAGTCCCGCAGGATGGAAAGTAAAGGAACTGCCTAGACGGCTCAGCGAAGGTTCAGCCCTTCTGTACACAGTTCACAGAGGAGCTGTTTTGTTATGATAATGTTTGAGAACCGAGACAATTTGTAGACATATGGTCCACTTGTAAGGGTTCTGCGTGACACTGACCCAAAACCTGGATTATTTAGGCAGGTGAGCAGTCACCAAACGCTGCCACAGACAGATGTTTTTCCGTGTTGGAAACATCCTGCCAGAGTCCTCATAGATGAGAAAACAGGTTATCAGGTGTCCCAAAGGCAGAGGTGACTGGGAGGGTAAGCTAGGAGGAGGGTTGCTGGACCTGAAACTCAGACAGGCAAATGGCACAGATTAATAACCAGGAAGTTTTGCTATGGCTCTACCGTGTGAATGATTTAAGTCAGGGCTTTTCTGAAATTTGGGAAGAGACAGGGAAGGAAACCTAGGAAGCGACGTTGCTGGTTCAGCAGTCAGAGAGGATCCTGCAGTTCATCCAGCAGGTGGCGCCATCCAGCTGGGTATAGGGAGAGCCCTTCGGTACCAGGTTTTCCTACAGGGAGGGTCCTAGGCACCAACACCACACAAAGAGGGCACTGGCCTGATGGAGCCTCATCTTTCCTGGAGAATGAGAAGGAAAATATTCATTTGCTATTCCATGAAAAGTCTGGCCTAGACTCATGAAGTAAACTGTGGACCTTGGATGTCCTGGCTAGATTCCAGAACTAGTCAGAACAGGGTGAAAAAAGTACGACAGTAATTAATAAAGGTACATTTCTCCCCTAGGCCTCCCCTTCCAAGGAGAGAGAGGAGATCCAGTTATAGACGCTGTCCTAAAAATTATCACTTGGATTTGAATTGATTTGAGTAAATGGCTGGGATGATTTAGACTCTTCTTGTACTAACAGCAACTCCTTTGTGTGTCCGTCTGAGTCGCGCCGGAGGATCCAGACACTTCTCTGAACCTGGCTGCGTTTTCTGACCTGTCTGTGTCTCGGTGCAGTCTGTAAAATAGAAACGTTAACAGTGCTTATTTTTACGGAATTCACTGTGAGGGTTAAGTTAATATACACAAAGCACTTAGGGATAGCGTCTGACGCATGGTTATTACCTCTAAGCTATTATTGCCATCAGTTCAGCCCAAGGTAATTTTCTCAACTAGGCCATGTAACGCTAATGCCTTTTTTGCAGGTCCCCAGTGATGATGGATAAGATTTAAGTGAGGAAAGAAGGACTTCCAGTCGGTTGTGAGGAGTAGACAGCCCACGCTATTGGCTGGAGGCACCAGACAGCTGCACCATGAAGGAGATTTGGTGGAACACCTTGGGCAAGGAGCTGGACAGCAAGGCAAGGGGAAGGGCTTAGGGCGGTGACTTTTGTCACTGTGGACTCGCCTCCCTTTGACTTCTTTTCTCCATTTCTGACTTGTTTTTTTTTTTTTTTTTTTTTTTTTTTTTTTTTTACTTATTTATTTTTTTTTATTAATTAATTAATTTAATTATTAAAGATTTCTGCCTCTTCCCCACCACCACCTCCCGTTCCCTCCCCCTCCCCCAATCAAGTCTTCCTTCCTCCTCAGCCCAAGGAGCAAGCAGGTTTCTCTGCCCTGTGGGAGGTCCAAGGACCACCCACCTGCATCCAAGTCTATTAAGGTGAGCATCCAAACTACCTGGGCTCCCACAAAGCCATTACATGCAATAGGATCAAGAACCCATTGCCATTGTTCTTCAGTTCTCAGTAGTCCTCATTGTCAATTATGTTCAGCGAGACCGGTTTTGTCCCATGCTTTTTCAGTCCCCGGCCAGCTGGCCTTGGTGAGTTCCCGATAGATCATCCCCATTGCCTCAGTGTGTGGGTGCACCCCTCGCCGTCCTGAGTTCCTTGCTCGTGCTCACTCTCCTTCTGCTCCTCCTTTGGATCGTGAGACTTCAGTCCAGTGCTCCAATGTTGGTCTCTGTCTCTGTCTTCTTTCATCGCCTGATGAAGGTTAATATTCAGGGGGATGCTTATATGTTTTTCTTTGGGTTCACCTTCTTATTTAGCTTCTCTAGAGTCACGAATTATAGTCTCAATGTCCTTTATTTATGGCTAGAAACCAAATATGAGTGAGTACATCCCATGTTCCTCTTTTTGGGTCTGGCTTACCTCACTCAGGATAGTGTTTTCAATTTCCGTCCATTTGTATGCAAAATTCAAGAAGTCATTGTTTTTTACTGCTGAGTAGTACTCTAATATGTATATATTCCATACTTTCTTCATCCATTCTTCCACTGAAGGACATCTAGGTTGTTTCCAGGTTCTGGCAATTACAAACAATGCTGCTATGAACATAGTTGAGCATATACTTTTGTTGTATGTTTGGGCATCTCTTGGGTATATTCCCAATAGTGGTATTGCTGGGTCAAGAGGTAGGTTGAACCCGACTTTCCTGAGAAACCGCCACACTGCTTTCCAAAGTGGTTGCACAAGTTTGCATTCCCACCAGCAATGGATGAGAGTGCCCCTTTCTCCACAACCTCTCCAGCAGAGGCTATCATTGGTGTTTTTGATTTTAGCCATTCTGACCGGTGTAAGATGGTATCTTAATGTTGTCTTGATTTGCATTTCCCTGATTGCTAAGGAAGTTGAGCATGATCTTAAGTGACTTTTGGCCATTTGAACTTCTTCTGTTGAAAAGTCTCTGTTCAGCTCAGTGCCCCATTTTATAATTGGATTGATTAACCTTTTACGGTCTAATTTCTTGAGTTCTTTGTATATTTTGGATATCAGACCTTTGTCAGTTGCGGGGTTGGTGAAGATCTTCTCCCAGTCAGTGGGTTGCCTTTCTGTCTTAGTGACAGTGTCCTTTGCTTTACAGAAGCTTCTCAGTCTCAGGAGGTCCCATTTATTCAATGATGTCCTTAGTGTTTGTGCTGCTGGGGTTGTACGTAGGAAGTGTTCTCCTGTGCCCATGTGTTGTAGAGTACTTCCCACTTTCTCTTCTATCAGATTCAGTGTGTTTGGACTGATATTGAGGTCTTTAATCCATTTGGACTTGAGTTTTGTGCATGGTGATATATATGGATCTATTTTCATTCTTCTACAGATTGACTTCCAGTTTTGCCAGCACAATTTGTTGAAGATGCTCTCTTTTTTCCATTGTATACTTTTAGCTCCTTTATCGAAAATCAGGTGTTCATAGGTTTGTGGGCTAAAGTCAGGGTCTTCTATTCTATTCCATTGGTCGACTTCTCTGTTTTTATGCCAGTACCAAGCCGTTTTCAGTACTGTAGCTCTGTAATAGAGTTTGAAGTCAGGGATGGTAATGCCTCCAGACAATCCTTTATTGTATAAGATTGTTTTGGCTATCCTGGGTTTTTTGTTTTTCCATATAAAGTTGATTATTGTCTTCTCCAGATCTGTGAAGAATTTTGATGGGATTTTGATGGGGATTGCGTTGAATCTATAGATTGCTTTTGGTAGAATTGCCATTTTTACTATGTTGATCCTCCCAATCCAAGAGCAAGGGAGGTCCTTCCATTTTCTGGTGTCCTCTTCAATTTCTTTCTTCAAAGACTTAAAGTTCTTGCCAAATAGATCTTTCACTTCCTTGGTCAGAGTTACCCCAAGGTATTTTATGCTATTTGTGGCTATCGTGAAAGGTGATGCTTCTCTGATTTCCCTCTCTGCTTCCTTATCCTTAGTGTATAGGAAGGCAACTGATTTTTTGGAGTTGATTTTGTATCCTGCCACATTACCAAAGGTGTTTATCAGCTGTAGGAGTTCTTTGGTAGAGTTTTTGGGGTCGCTTATGTATACTATCATATCATCTGCAAATAATGAAAGCTTAACTTCTTCCTTTCCAATACGGATCCCCTTGATCCCCTTATGTTGTCTTATTGCTATTGCTAGAACTTCAAGCACTATATTGAAGAGGTATGGAGAGAGTGGACATCCTTGTCGTGTTCCTGATTTTAGTGGGATGGCTTTGAGTTTTTCTCCATTTAATTTAATGTTAGCTGTCGGCTTGTTGTAAATAGCTTTTATTATATTTAGGTATGACCCTTGTATCCCTAATCTCTCCAAGACCTTTATCATAAAGGAGTGTTGAATTTTGTCGAATGCTTTTTCAGCATCTAATGAAATGATCATATGGTTTTTTTCTTTCAGTTTATTTATATGGTTGATTACATTGATAGATTTGCGTATGTTGAACCAGCCCTGCATCTCTGGAATGAAGCCTACTTGATCATAATGGATAACTTTTCTAATGTGTTCTTGGATTCGGTTTGCCAGTATTTTATTGAGAATTTTTGCGTCGATGTTCATGAGTGAGATAGGCCTGTAATTCTCTTTCTTGGTTGGGTCTTTGTGTGGTTTTGGTATCAGGGTAACTGTAGCTTCATAAAAGGAATTTGGCAATGACTCTTCTGTTTCTATATTGTGAAATACATTAAGAAGTATAGGTATTAGCTCTTCTTGGAAGTTCTGGTAGAATTCTGCATTGAAACCATCTGGCCCTGGGCTTTTTTTGGAAGGGAGATTTTTGATAACTGTTTCTAATTCTTCGCGACTAACAGGTCTATTTAGATCGTTCACCTGGTCTTGGTTTAGGTTTGGTATATGGTACTTATCTAAAAAAGTGTCCATTTCTTTTGCATTTTCCAGTTTTGTGGCATACAGGCTTTTGTAGTAAGATCTAAGGATTCTCTGAATTTCCTCTGTGTCTGTGGTTATGTCCCCCTTTTCATTTCTGATCTTATTTATTTGCGTGTTCTCTCTCTGTCGTTTAATTAGTTTGGATAGGGGTTTGTCAATCTTGTTGATTTTCTCCAAGAACCAACTTTTTGTTTCATTGATTCTTTGGACTGTTTTCTGTGTTTCTATTTTGTTGATTTCTGCCCTCAGTTTGATTATTTCCAGTCTTCTACTCCTCCTGGGTGCGTCTGCTTCTTTTTTTTCTAGAGCTTTCAGGTGTGCTGTTAAGTCCCCAATGTATGCTTTCTCCGTTTTCTTTAAGTGGGCACTTAGTGCTATGAACTTTCCTCTTAGCACTGCTTTCATCGTGTCCCATAGGTTTGAGTATGTTGTCTCTTTGTTTTCATTAAATTCAAGGAAGACTTTAATTTCTTTCTTAATTTCTTCCTTGACCCAGGTGTGGTTCAGTAGTTGACTGTTCAGTTTCCATGAGTTTGCCAGCTTTCTGGGGGTAGCTTTGTTGGTGGCTTCTAACTTTAATCCGTGGTGATCTGATAAGACACAGGTGGACACTGATATTTTTTTGTATCTGTGGAGGTTTCCTTTGTTTCCAAGTATGTGGTCAATTTTCGAGAAGGTTCCATGAGCTGCAGAGAAGAAGGTGTATTCTTTCCTATTTGGGTGGAGTGTTCTATAGATGTCTGTTAAGTCCATTTGATTCATTACCTCCAACAATTCTTTTAATTCTCTATTAGTTTTCTGTCTGATTGACCTGTCCATTGGTGAGAGAGGTGTGTTGAAGTCTCCTACTACTAGTGTGTGTGATTTGATGTCTGCCTTGAGTTTTAGCAATATTTCTTTTACATAAGTGGGTGCTTTTATATTAGGGGCATAGATATTCAGGATTGAGACTTCATCCTGCTGAATCGTTCCTGTTATGAGTATAAAGTGTCCCTCTCGATCTCTTCTGATTGATTTTAGTTTGAAGTCAGTTTTGTTAGAAATTAGTATGGCCACACCTGCTTTTTTCTTAGGACCATTTGCTTGAAAAACCTTTTCCCAACCCTTTACTCTGAGTAGATGCCTGTCTTTGTGGTTGAGATGAGTTTCTTGCAAACAGCAGACTGTTGGATCCTGTTTTCGTATCCAATCTCTTAGCCTGTGCCTTTTTATTGGTGAATTGAGACCATTAATATTAAGTGATATTAATGACCAGTGGTTGTTAACTCCGGTTATTCTTACTGCTTTTGGTAGAAGAGTTTGTGTGTCTCCCTTCTTTGAGTTGTGCTGTTGAAGGGTCGCTAGATGCCTGGGTTATTGTAGGCAGTGTTGGCAATGTTGGATTCCTTGGGTTGTGATTTTCCTTCTATTACTTTCTGTAGGGCTGGATTTGTGGCAACGTATTGTTTAAATTTGTTCTTATCCTGGAATGTCTTGTTTTCTCCATTGATAGTGAACGATAGCTTGGCTGGGTATAGTAGTTTGGGTTTGCATCCATGGTCTCTTAGTTTCTGTAGTACCTCTATCCAGGACCTTCTGGCTTTCATGGTTTCCATAGAGAAGTCAGGTGTAAGTCTGATCGGTTTACCTTTATAAGTTACTTGGCCTTTTTCCTTTGCAGCTCTTAATATTCTTTCTTTAATCTGTATATTTTGTGTTTTGATTATTATATGGCGAGGGGACGTTTTTTTTTGATCCAGTCTGTTTGGTGTTCTGTATGCTTCTTGAATATTCAAAGGAATATCTTTCTTTATGTTGGGGAAGTTTTCTTCCATAATTTTGTTAAAAATGTTTTCTGGACCTTTGAGCTGTGCCTCTTCTCCTTCTTCTATCCCTATTATTCTTAGGTTTGGTCTTTTTATTGTGTCCCATATTTCCTGAATGTTTTGTGATGAGAATTTGTTGGTTTTGGTGTTTTCTTTGATCAGTCCGTTTATTTTCTCTATGGTGTCTTCAGAATCTGAGATTCTTTCTTCTATCTCTTGTATTCTATTGATTATGCTTGTTTCTGTAGTCTCTGCTCGTTGACCTATATTTGCCATATCCAGCTGGTCCTCAGTTTGTGTTTTCTTCCTTGCTTCCATTTCAGTTTTCAATTCTTGGACTGTTTCCATTACCTGTTTGATCGTTTTTTCTTGGCTTCCCAGGGTATCATTTACGTATTTACTCATTTCTTCAAACTTTTTGTTATACTTCTCATCCATTTCTATGAGGGCGTTTTTTACATGTTGTTTAAGGGACTCTATTGCTTTCAAAAAGTCAGTTTTTTCCTCTTCTCCTGTGATAGGGTGTTCAAGTCCTTGTGTTGTAAGATCATTGGGTTCTGGTGTTTTCATGTTGTTTTTCAGATTGTTGGGTGAATTCTTGCCTTGGCGTCTGCCCATCTCCTCTTACCGATGCTATCTATTGGGTTTGATTTAATTGTAGCGGGGCAATCTGTTCTCAGTGCAGGCTTCACTGTTTCTTGCCCGCACTATCCTGTATCCAGTGCCTCCGCCGCCCGGGCCTGCCTGCCGGTGCCTCCGCCGCCCGGAATTGTCTGTGCGCCGGTGTTTCCGCCGCCTAGGCCTGCCTGCCGGTGCCTACACCACCTGGGCCTGCCTGCGCGCCGGTGCTTCCGCCGCCTAGGCCTGCCTGCCGGGCCTGACTGTCGGTGCCTCCGCCACCCGGGCCTGCCTGCACGCCGGTGCCTCTGCCGCCCGGACTTGCCTGCGTGCTGGTGCCTCCGCCGCCCGGGGCCTGTCTGTGCGCCGGTGCTTCCGCTGCCTAGGCCTGCCTGCCGGGCCTGACTGCCGATGCCTCCGCCACCCGGGCCTGCCTGCACGCCGGTGCCTCTGCCGCCAGGACTTGCCTGCGTGCTGGTGCCTCCGCTGCCCGGGCCTGCCTGCGCGCCGTTGCTTCCGCCGCCTAGGCCTGCCTGCCGGTGCCTCCGCCGGCCGGAACTGTCTGTGCGCCGGTGCTTCCGCCGCCTAGGCCTGCCTGCCGGTGCCTCCGCCACCTGGGCCTGCTTGCGCGCCGGTGCTTCCGCCGCCTAGGCCTGCCTGCCGGGCCTGACTGCCGGTGCCTCCGCCACCCGGGCCTGCCTGTACGCCGGTGCCTCTGCCGCCCGGACTTGCCTGCGTGCTGGTGCCTCCGCTGCCCGGGCCTGCCTGCGCGCCGTTGCTTCCGCCGCCTAGGCCTGCCTGCCGGTGCCTCCGCCACCTGGGCCTGCCTGCGCGCCGGTGCTTCCGCCGCCTAGGCCTGCCTGCCGAGCCTGACTGTCGGTGCCTCCGCCACCCGGGCCTGCCTGCACGCCGGTGCCTCTGCCGCCCGGACTTGCCTGCGTGCTGGTGCCTCCGCCGCCCGGGCCTGTCTGTGCGCCGGTGCTTCCGCTGCCTAGGCCTGCCTGCCGGGCCTGACTGCCGATGCCTCCGCCACCCGGGCCTGCCTGCACGCCGGTGCCTCTGCCGCCAGGCCTTGCCTGCGTGCTGGTGCCTCCGCTGCCCGGGCCTGCCTCTGGAATCAATTTCTTTCCATTATCCATTTCTGACTTGTATGGCCTGAAGGATCCTAGGAGAGGGAAAGGGGACAGGGCTAGGCAGGCAGGACTGACTTCTACGTTATTGTCTCATTCCAGATTATTCTGTCTGGTGGTAAAGATGCAGGAACCCTGTATTCAAGAGTGTTGAATTGGAGCTATAAATACCATTTTCACAGTGTGTGACTTTGGACATTTTAATTATCTTTTTTATGTCTCAGGAATCTTTGGGATGTTAAGCTCATGTCAGGATTGCATTGCTTCTACAATAGCCTAGCTCCTGGCCTGAAGGATATACGTATTTAGGTAGATATGGGTGCTCCACATCAGTTGTCTGTCCCACACTGGGCGTGAACAGGCAGACCCCAAAATCATGTGCTGAATCTTCTGTGGGTCTAAAGCTGTGCTGCGGAATGTGGTGGTTAAAGAAAAAACGCCCTCTATGGGCTCAGATACATGAACAACTGGTCCATAGTTGGTGGTGCTGCTTGGGGAGGATGTGGAATCACGGGAGGTGGAGCATTGCTGGAACAAGTCCTTACTGGGGTCTAGTTTTGAATATTTGTACACTTGCCCCTCTTCCTGTTTACTCTCTGCTTGGTGCTTGCATTTGAAGGCGGGAGCTCTCAGCTTCCGGTGCCTGTGGATTATCGCCGTCCTTCCCCACCATGGTAGAGTCTTCCCCCTCTGGAAGCGAAAGCCAAAATAAACCCAATTCACTCTTGGTCGTGGTATTTCATCACAGCAACAAAAAGGTAGCCATAACTGACTAATCAGATTCTCTTCTCTCCTTCTTCCAACCAGGACAAGGCCTGGGTTCTGATCTCTGATGGTGCTGGAGAACAGAACGCAGACCCTGCCAGTCTCTGATCTCTAATGCTGCTCAAGAACAGAATGCAGACCCCACCAGCACATCTTCCTGCTTCTGTTTCCAAAGACTCCAGCTTTCAAAGGAAGGCAGCACTGGGCAGATGAGACAAGCCTGTGCAACAACACCGAGGAGTCAGGATTTGTCTCCAGGCTGGTATTGCAATCTGCTGGGAAGGCGGACTGGCTAGACCTCAGCTCTGGTTGCTCTTGGCACTCCCATTAGTGAGGTTTCAGGAACCTTGTTTCTATAGTTCCAGTTCTCTCTGTGGCTACTTGCTGCAGACTCAGAGGAGCCTTTAGGACAGATTGCATTAAGGGTTGAATGGATGTGGCAGCTGCCTGCTGCTCATGCCCTGTCCTGTGCAAGCTGCTGGCCAGTAATGAGTTCAAATGCTACCCAGCATCAGATGGAATTACTCAGAAGTCATTTCTCATAAATCCTTTCTCTTGCTACACCATCGGCTTCAAACACAGGCAATATTGAGGGTTGGCTGTGTAGGCACTGTGCGTTCTCATGGGTAGGTTCTGATTGCATCTCCGAGCCTCCTGGCTGTGCACTGGAATCTATGTGTTGACTGTTCTCCTATGAGTACCATCAATGTGAAAGATAGGATCCAGGCTCAGTCACATTAGTATTGACCTGAATGAGACTTCAAGTCCCTTCTCCCAAACTTACGTATTATTGTGAGTCACCCATCACTCAGCTGTGTTTTACCCTTATCTTTTGGTTAGGAAAGAAGACAGCATGAGATTGCAGATATCCTCCTGCTGGGAGGGCATGGGGGTCCCTAAAGTCTCCAAGGAGTTTGGAGAGAATGAAAATGTCCACCCAAACAAGTTCTCTGATACTCCACTGTGGAGGCATCTCCCAGTGCCTCAGATGTAGGTAGCAAAGGCCCAGTTAAATAGTTCTTACTTTTGCCATCCCATGTTCATCAGTGCCTAACACTGGCCAGACTCCTCATGGCTTTCCTGTGTCCTCATAAGAACAGGCTAGGTGGGGAGGTTGACCTGTCTAAGAGGCGTCATGTAAGCAGATCCAGCTGCCTGGCCCTGGTCCCTGGGTGGCTCTGTTCTCCAATGTTTTGAGTAGAATCCTCCCACCTGAGATGGCTCGAGTGGCCCTGGTCTTCGCTTGTGACAGTGAGGTGGAGGAGCAGCTGGGAAAGAAGGAAGGGCCTTGACTGTCAAGTCCTTGATAGTCACTGTAGTAACGTTCTGAAATGACTGCCATCAACAGCGGCAGTCTGAATTTTATTTGCTTTTCTTTTCTCTTTGAGGACAGCTCAGGCCTAAGAATGAGGGTGGCAACAATTTTTCACAGGTCTGGTTACTATGACTATGGGGATTCAAGAGTCTGTGGAGCAGGGGGATTGTAACACAGGGTTTGCAGACTATCTGCAGGAGTGGGGTAGAGCCTTGTCAGGGGCGCTACTGTGAAGCCATTTGATCTGTTTTGCAAGCTCACAATTTGGAAGCCAGGTGCTTCTGAGATGGGGAACATCAGTGCTGGTGTGCACGCATAGGCCACTGTCAACATCGGACCGCTGTATCTTTCAGAAAGATCCATCACGAGTGGGGACAGAACTGAGGGGTGGGAGTTGGCTCTCTGCTAGAGGTCTTATAGCAGCAGATATATTCCATGTGTTCATGCTTGCCTATAATGCCAGCATTTAGAGGAGCAGGCCCAGGAGCAATAGTTCTTCCAGAATATGCTACCTAAGTTCCTGCCTCCAAACACAACAAACAAAACCAATGTGTACACATTTAGGGAAAAAACATGATGCTTCCTGCTTGAACACAGTGGTTTCTGATCCTTTAAGAGTGTTGGCTGAGATCCCTGCTTAATACCTGAGCCTTTATGCTAAAACCCCAAGGTAAACATTGTCTTAGTTACTGTCTATTCCATGAAGAGACATAATTACTGGAGCAGCTCTTAAAAAAAGAAACATTTAATTGGGGCTTGCTTATAGTTTCCAAGACTCAGTCCATGTTCATCATGGGTAGGAACAAGACACTGGTGTAGTAGCTGAGAGCTATATCCTGACCTGTAGGCAGAGAGGAAGAGAAAGAGGAACAGTTCAACTCCCTGGTGACTAAGCACCCAAATTTATGAACGTATGGGGGCCATTCTTATTCAAACCACCACACTCTTAAAAACTACAAAAATCCTGCCATTTGCAATGGGTGTTGACTGGCTGAGGTTTTCTGTCCCACCAGGTCCCACAGCTGTTTAGCCCCAAAGAAATCACACAGAGGTCTACATTAATTATAAACTGATTGGCCTAGTATCTCAGGCTTCTTATTAACTCTTATAACTTATATTAGTCCATTTTTCTTGTCTATGTTAGCCACGTGGCTTGGTACCTTATTTGGCGAGGCAGTTACATCTTGTTTCTACTGTGGCTGGGTCATGACTACAGACTGCAGAATTCTCTTCCCAGAATTCTTCTGTTTTCATTTCCCCACTTCTACTTCCTGCATGGTTACCCCGCCTATATTTCCTGCCTGGCTGCTGGCCAATCAGATTTTATTAAACAAGTTTAAGAAACAAATGTTTACAGGGTAAAACCATTGTCCCACAGTAAATGGGTGTGAGCAAACTGTTAGGGCATTATACTACATGAAAACAGTCAGACTGTGATTTGAGGTAGAGTGCTTGCCTAGAATGCAGATATCCTGCATGCATGTTATAGGATCCATCTGAAACACTCTGGAAAACTGACCCTACACACCTATAATCCTAGAAGCACTTAGCAGGAGGTTTCAAGCTTCTGTTCAGCCCAGATAATATAATGAGACTACAAAAGAAAAGAAAATTTAACTATAGGAAGTGAGGTCCTGTTAATGAACATGATTATGGTGATCAATGGTTATGTGTATCAAATCATCAAAGTTAATACCTTATATAGATATTCTTTAAATATTTTTTAGTTTTTTTTATCTGAATATAGATTCCCTTCCCTTTTCTCCTCCCAGTTTACCCCCCCCCACCTCTTCTCTCATCTGGATCTATTCCTTTTTTATCTTTCATCAGAACAGAACATGCTTTGAGGAGATAACAACCAAACATGGCAAAATAAAATATAATGAGATGAATTAAAATCCATCATATTAATATTGAACAAGACAAGCTAACAGAAAAATAAAGAGCCCCAAGAAATGGCAAAAGAAGAAACAGATACCTACTTATTTACACATTCAGCAGTTCCATAAAATTGCTAAACTGAAAGCTATAGTATTTATGCAGAGGACCTGATGCAGACCTGTGTAGACCCTGGGCACGCTGCTTCAGTCTCTGTGAGTTCATATGAGTTTTGCTTAGTTTTTAGAGGGCCTTGTTCTCCTGGTGTTTCCATCCCATTTGTCTCCCTCACTTCTTTTTTTTAATATTTATTATTATTTATTATGTATACAATATTCTGTCTGTGTGTATGCTTGCAGGCCAGAAGAGGGCACCAGACCTCATTACAGATGGTTGTGAGCCACCATGTAGTTGCTAGGAATTGAACTCAGGACCTTTGGAAGAGCAGGCAATGCTCTTAACCACTGAGTCATCTCTCCAGCTCCTCCCTCACTTCTTTTTTTTTTAATATTTATTTATGTATTTATTATGTGTGCAGCATTTCTTCCATGTGTGCCCGCATGCCAGAAGAGGGCACCAGGTCTCATTATAGATGGCTGTGAGCCACCATGTGGTTGCTGGGAATTGAACTCAGGACCTCTGGAAGAGCAGTCAGTGCTCTTAACCACTGAGCCATCTCTCCAGCCCATCTGTAGCTCTGGCTGGCCTCGAACTCGTGATCCTCCTGCCTTTGCCTCCTTCAGTAAATCCTACCGGCGTGCGCCACCACAGCTGGCCTCCCTCACTTCTTTTACCTCCTCTTCTGTGTGGGTCCCTGAGCTCTGAGGTATAGATTTGATGGACACATCCCATTTAGAGCCATGTGATCCAACGGTCTCCCTCTGTGTAATGTCTTGCAGTGGGTCTCTGTATTTGATGATGACTGAATAAGGCAGAGATCCTATCAGTATAGCAGATTATCATTAGGAGTCATGTTGTTATTGTTAATTTTTCTTATTTGGGAGCAGTAGTATTTTGTTTTGTTCTAGGTCTCTGGACTATCTGTACTCTGGTTCTTAGCCACCCAAGCAGTGTCTGGTATGTGTTTCATCTCATGGAGTGGGCCTTGAGTCAAATCAGACATTGGTTGATTGCTCTCACAAGGTTTGTTCTACCATTGCCCGAGACTGTCTTGCAGGCAGGACAGATTGTAGATAAAAGGTTTTGTGGTTGAGTTGGTGTTTACTTTTTGATTTTGGTAACTTTTGAAGAGTACCTTTTGGTGTCATAGACACTAGAATATAGGGGTGAAGGTTCTATGTAGGAACCAGCTCAACCTCTTCATGTTCGATGAGCTGTGTGGGTGTTTTCTTCAGCAATGGGGCCTTGCTGTCAGTTTGTGGAGAGCAATCCATTGTCTTGGCAACAGCCTGGCTTGTCTAGGGATTTTAGGGAACCCCTTTGTCCAAAACTCAATTGAATGAAATCTAGTCCTAGCACAGGAAGCTTTATTAAGCAACAAGAGATGACCAGTGGATGTTCTGTCTCCCCACCACCTCATTATTTTGAGACTTCATTGGGGTTGCCTTCATATATTGTTGGACATTTCTATTGCAGTAGGGTTCCATACTGCCACTCAAATTCTGTAGGGATATAGCCCCACCCATTGGGGGCGTGTTCGCCTCGGGCTAATGTTTACTGATAAATCTGCCGGGCGTGATCCCAGCAGCCCTTTTTCTTTTGCTCCGCTTTTCCTGTGCTCCGCGGGAACCTATGGTCCTGTAAGTCTATTTCCTTATTAAAGCTGTATATATCTATATAATCTGTCTACATTCATTTATGCCGCCACAAAATTCTCCTCCGATGCTCTCAATTTTAGCTGTCCCTGCCTCATTCTGTCTCTCAATCCCATCTTTCCTCCCCTTTCCTAACTGATCCTCCTCTGATTATTGTCACTTCCCAACCTCATACTCCAGTCTATCCATAAAATCAATTTTCTCCTCCCAGGGAAAACCATGTGTTCCTCCCACCCCCAGTTCCTTCTTCTGTGCCTAACTTCCATTCTTCTGTTGGAGGACAGCTAGGTTGTTTCCAATTCCTTGCTTTTATGAACAGAGCAGCAATAAACATGGTTTAGCAAGTATCCTGTGGTAGAATGAAGTGTTCTTTGGGTATATGCCCAAGAGTGGAATAGCTGGACCTTGAGGTAGATTGATTCCCATCTTTCTGAGAAACTGCCATACTAATTTCCAAAGTGACTGTACAAGTTTGTACTTCCACCAGCAATGGAGGAATGTTCCCATTGCTCCACATCCTTGGCAGTATGAGACATCACTTGTAATATTGAACTTAGCCCTTCTGACAGGTGAAGCTTTTCAGTATCATGGGGTCTCATTTATTAATTGTTGATCTTATTCCCTGTACTATTGGCGTTATGTTCAGAAAGTATTCTCCCTGTTTCAGTGTCTTAAAGGATATTTCCCACTTTCTCTTCTATCAGGTTCAAGTGTTCCTAGTTTTATGGTAAGGCCCATTTGAAGTTGAATTTTGTGCAGGGTGATAGGTATAGATCTATTTGCATTATTTTACATGAAGACATTCTAAAGATTCTGACTTTCTTTCCAGTATGTATTCCTGACTTATTAATTAGAAATCAGGTGTCAATAGGTATGTGGATTTATGTCTGGGTCTTCAATTTGATTCTACTGATCACATTTCTTATTTCATGCCAATACCATGCTGTTTTTTATTACTATAGCTTTGTAGTATTACTTGATATCAGGTATGGTGAGACTTCAGCAGTTCTTTTATTGTTCAGGATTGTTTTAGCTAGCCTAAGATTTTTTGTGTGTGTGTTTTCATATGACATTGAGAATTGTCCTTTCAAGACCTATAAACAATTGTATTGGAATTTTGATGGAGACTGCATTGAGTCTGTACATTGCTTTTGGTTGGATGGTGATTTTTGCTATGTTAATCCTACTGATCCATGAGCATGGAAGATCTTTACATCCTCTGCTACCTTCACCTGTTTCTTTCTTCAAAGACTTGAAGTTCTTGTTTTACAGGCCTTTCACTTGCTTGGTTAGAGCTACCCCAAGATATTTTATATTATTTGAAGCTATTGTGAAAGGCATTGTTTCCCTGATTTCTTTCTCAGGTTGTCATTTTGATAGAGGAGGGCCACTGATTTTTGTGAGTTTGTTCTGTACCCTCCTAATTTCCTGAAAGTGTTTTTCAGCTGTCAGATGTCCCCAGTAGAATTTTTAGGGAGACACACGTATATTATCATATCATCTGCAGAGAAAGATATTTTGACTTCTTCCTATTCAATTTGTATCCCCTTGATCCCCTTCAGTTGCCTTATTTTTCTATCTAAAACTTCAGCTATTGAATAGATATGGAGAGAGCAGACAACATTGTTTTGTTTCTGATTTTAGTGGAATTGCTTTGATTTTTTTCTCCATTTAATTTGATATTGGCTATAGCTTGCTATAAATTGCTTTTATTATGTTGCGGTCTGTCCCTTGTATTCCTAATGTCTCTGGGCCCTTTCTGTATCTAATGAAATGATCATGTGTCTATTTTGTCTTTTAGTTTATTTACATGATAGATTATGTTTATCAGTTATGTATGTTGAACTATCCCTATATCTCTTGGGTGAAGCCTATTTGCCCATGGTGGACGACCTTTTTTAATGTGTACTTGGATTCAGTTTGCAAGAATTTTATTAAGAATTTTTACATCTATATTCATAATGGAAATTGATTTGTAATTGTCTTTCTTTGTTACATCCTTATGTGGTTTTGCTCTCAGGGTAACTATTGGGGTATTTTAAGTTATGTGACTTTTGTTTATGTTGCATTTGTATACCTCTGTGAAGATGTGTTTCTGTGCCTGCCTAAAACACCTACTGGTCTAATAAAGGGCTGAGCGGCCAATAATGAAACAGGAGAGAGGAATAGGTAGGGCTGGTAGGTATAGAGAGGATAAATAGAGGGGGAAATCTGGAGAAAAGAAAGAATCTGGGATTGAGAGAGGAAGGAGGAGGACTTCACAGGCCAGTCACCCAGCCACCCAGCTACACAACCACCCAGCCAGACACAGAGTAAGAAAGAGAGAAAAGGTATACAGGGATAGAAAAAGGTAAAAGCCCCGAGGCCAAAGATAGATGAGGTAATTTCAGTTTAGAAAGACTAGTAAGAAACAAGCCAAGCTAAGGCTGGGTGTTCAAAACTAAAAGTAAGCCTCTGTGAGTGATGTTTTGAGAGCTAGATGGTGCCCCCCCCAAAGACTAAAGAGCCAAAAGAGCAAAAACATCTAACAACAGGTAGTTGTGCCCCGATAGAACAAATCAGGAAATGTCCCTTATGTTTCTATTTCGTGGATGTATTTGAGGAGCATTGGTGTTAACTTTTCTTTGAATATCTGGTAAAATTCTTCACTAAAACTGTTGGTCCTGGGCTTTTTTTTTGGGGGGGTCTACTTTTAATATTTCACAGGGGTTACAGGTCTATTTAAATTGCTTCTCTGTACAGGCCCGCCTAGTGCTGCTGGGTCTGGGTGGGTGGAAAATACCACAGGTCTGCCCCTGTTAGACCCAAGCAGGTAGAGGACACCTAAGATTCCTCCATCCATTGCTAGGTGGCACAGGTGGGTCAGAAGATACCTGAGATGCCCCCCACCTGCAGCCAGAAAGTATGGGCGGGATTGGTGCCACTGTGGTGAGCAAGTATAGGTTTTTAAAGGATGTCTTGATGATTCTGTGACTTTACTTGGTATTTGTTGCTATGTTCCCTTAGCATTTCTGATTTTGTTAACCTGGATATTCTTGCTCCGTCTTTTAGTTCATTTGTATAAGGGTTTGTTGATCTGATTGATTGTCTCAAAGAACCAACTCTTGGTTTTACTGATTTTTGTAGAGTTCTCTCTGTTTCTATTTTGTGGATTTCAGTCCTGAGTTTGATTATTTCTTGTCATCTATTCCCTTTGGATATGACTTTTTTTTTGTTCTAGAGTTTTCAGGTGTGCTGTTAAGTTGTTAGTGTGAGATTTCTTTATGTTTTTATGTAGGCACTTAGTTAAATTGCCTCTGAGAACCAATTTTATTGTGTCCCACAAGTTTAGGTATGCTATATATTCATTTTCAATGAATTCTAGAATGTCTTTAATTCCTTTCTTATTTTTTTATTGAACAAATTTTCTTTTTTCTTTATTTTCTTTTTTTTTAAAGAAACAAACTATTCTTTTTCATATTGTATACCAATCCCAGTTCCTACTCCATCCATCTTAGCTCCCATCCTACCCCCCCATTCACTCCTCAGAGAGGGAAAGGCACAGTGCTTTAGGGAAGGTCTAAGGCCTTCTATCCTATCTAGGCTATACATCCCTACTATATCTAGGCTGAGCAAGGTATCCATTCAAAGGTAATGGATTCCCAAAAAGCAAGTACAAGCATATATCTAACTTCAGGTTCTTATTATTAAGACCAATTAAAATTCACACTACATACAGCAAAAAGGATAGGTCCTCTTTTTATTTTACAGTCCCTCTGTTAGCCTGTGTCTTTTTATTGAGGGATTGAGACCACTGATATTGAGAGATGCTAATGACCAATGACTGCTGATTCCTGTTATTTTGTTGTTACTGCTGCTGGTGGTGGTGATGGTGTGTGTGCATGTTCTCTTCCTTTGATTTTTAGAGATCTGGGATTATGTATTCCCTGTGTTTTCATGGTGGTAGTACCCTCATTATGTTAGAGTTTTCCTTCTAACACCTCTATAAGTCTGGGTTTATATTACTTAAATTTTATTTTGTAATGAGATGTCTTATTTTCTCCTTTTGGTGATTAAGATTTTTGATGGGTAGAATGGTCTTGGGTGGCACCTGTGGTCTCTTAGTTTCTACAGCAATCTTTCCTGGACCCTCTAGGTTTTAGAGTCGATATTGGGAACTCAGGTATAATTCTAACAATTATGCCTTTGTCTGTTACTTGATCTTTTTCCTTTGCAACTTTTAATAGTCTTTCTTTGCTTTGTTCATTTAGTGTCTTGAGTATCATGTGTGGAGGGCCCTTTCTTTTCTGGTCCTGTGATTATTCTTGTCTATGTTGGCCACGTGGCTTCGTACCTTTCATTAGCAAGGCATTCTCATCTTGCTTCCTCTGTGTCTGGGTAACAACTGCAGACTGCATCTTTTCTCTTCCCAGAATTCTCCTGTTCTTATCACCCTGCCTCTACTTCCTGCCTGGTCACACCCTGCCTGTACTTCCTGCCTGGCTACTGGCCAATCAGCATTTTATTAAAATACAAGTGACAGGGTACAGACCATTGTCCCACAGCATGATCCAATCTCTTTGGTATTTTGTAAGCTTGTACTTTTATACTCATCTCCTTTTTTAGGTTAGGAAAATTTCCTTCTATTATTTTTGTTGAAAATACTTTCTGAGCCTTTGATCTGGGTTTCTTCTCCTTCTTCTATTCCTATTACTTTTTTTGATTTGATCTTTTCATAATGTGATAGATTTCCTTGGTGTTTGTGTGTGGAAAATTTTTAGATTTAACATTTTCTTTGACTGATGTGCCAATTGTTTCTATCATATCTTTGATTCCTGAGATTCTTTCTTTCATCTGTTGTAATTTGTTGGTGGATCTTGTGTCTGTAGTTCCTGTTTGAATTCCCAAATTTTTATTTCCTGCATTACCTCAGTTTGGGTTTCCTTCATTGATTCTACTTTCATCTTCAGTTCTTGAGCAGTTTTATAAATTTCCTCATACTTTTTAGTTGTGTTTTCCTGGATTTCTTGAAGAGATTTTTTTAATTTCCTCTTTAAGGACCAGTATCATCCTCATACAGATGGTTTTAAGGTCTTTTTCTTGTGTTTCAGGAATGTTGGAATATTTAGAGCCTGCTGTGGTAGGTGTGGGGTCAGCCATGGTAAGCTAAGTATGTGCAGGTTACCCAAAGGAAGTCCCTTTACTTCCAACCATCATTACCTGCCAGAGTAGAACTCAGCCATTGATAAATTTAATAAAAGGCCTGAGTCTCAGTAGTTTACCCTGAAGCAATACCTGACTGCAGGAAGAACCACAAACTTAGATTATTCGAGCACCCCCCAAAAACAGATCATCCAAAGGAAATGCCAATGTTCCAACCACTGTAGATAGGATCATCTGTCAGAACACACTCACCAGGACACCCCTAGACAAATGTCAGCCAATCAGGGGTCCTAAACCTCAGAAACCCTTCACTCCCACCTTTACTACTATAAAAGCCCAATTCTAACTGAGCTTGGGGTTCTCCGTTTATTCCAATACATCAGACATGTGGAGAGACTGAGTTTGCAGACTTGCATAAAACAAAGGCTCTTTGCTTTTACATATGGTACTCAGTTTCCTTGTTGGCTTTTGCAGGGACTTTACGGATTTGGGCATAACAGTAGGGTTGGCAGGCTTCTTTAGGAACATATTGCCCTGGCTGTTATTGATTGTGTTGTTATAACGATATTTAGGTATCTGGGATTGAGATGATTATAGGTGTAGGTCATGATACCTAGTTTTGTCTCTTGGGTATTTTGTCCCTTGGTTTCTGCTTCCTCCCTAGACTTTAAGGGGGTGTGATGGTTGTATGCTGCCTGGTAGGAAATTTTCTGTGAACCTCTTTCTTTGGCCTGCTCAGCTGATGTGCTCATAGGGAATGTCTGCTGGTGTAGGAGGCTAGGACAATGGGATGAGTTGGGAGAAGGAAGGTTTGAGGATAAGATCTTCCTGATCCATTGGAAGTGGGGTCAGAGAAAAAAGAGAGACTGCAGCAGGTCTTGGGCTACAGAGCTGGGGATGAGACCGGAGGTAGTTGATCTGGAAGAACAGAAGGACAGTTGTAGATCTGCTGCCAGACCACTTGTTGCCCTGGTAGGAGTGGTTCTAAGGTTAGCAGGGGATGTCTGTTAGGGTTCAGGGCTGGGGAAAAAGAGTGAATGGGGAAAGCTGGCTAGAAGGGTGGGATCCATGGGAGTTGGGAAAGCTGCCACAGGTGTTCTGCAAAGTGGGAGATGAGATTGGGAGAGTGGATCTGGGAGAATAGAGGGTGAAGAAAAGATCTATGGGTAACCTACCAAGTCTTCTGGCAGGCATGGCCTGTGGGTTAGTGGGAGTTCCTGCAGGAGTTGGGGGGCAGGAATAAAACAATCAGTTGGGGGAAGGAAGTTTGGAGGGGATGGTCTGTGGGATTCACAAGAGATGTGGGTAGGAAGTGAAGGATGGTTGCAACTGATATTCAGTTGCAAAACCAGGGATAAAACTGGGGTATTTTGTTTGGAGGGGAAGAGGGAGGGTAAAGGTCTTACCTGTCCCCCTGGCTTGCTCAGCCAGAGTGTTCCCAGTGAATGTCTGCTGGTATTGGGGGCTGGGATAATGGGATGACTTGGGGAAAGGGAGATATCTGTGATCTACTGGAGGTGGAGTCAGAGAAAAAAGGGAGGCTGTGAGAGGTTTTCTGCTACAGAGCTGGTGATGAGACTGGGGGATTGTATCTGGGGGAACAGAGGGAGAAAAGATTTGCAGGCAGCCTACCTGGCATTCTAACAGGTGTCTAGATATGATTTTTAATGCTAATTCTATTTCAAAATGCTTTTCTTTTCATTTGTACAACACAGAGCATTGAACCGAGGACCTCACATTAGCTAAGAACTCCAGTCCCCCTGTCTCAGTCACTGACTGTCGAGACTACAGGTGTGCATCACATACCTGATCATACTCTGAACTTCCAACATGGGATGAGTTGAGCTCAGGGAAATGGTAGTTTTTACAAGGTCATTCCTCTTCTATCTGTCTCATTTTGATGGAAAATTACAGTAGAGTCAGTGTTTTAATGTGGAACCGAAGACTCTCTGCATGCAGTTGTTTTCTCACCAGCCTCCCCACTAGACCATGCATTCTGCTTCATGGTTTCCATGCATGGGGCTTTCTACTCTGGCTGTAGTGAGAGTGTCCATCCACCCCGGTTATAATTCTCCTTTTCTTGGTTCAAGGGAAGAGGTAATGGTGAAAGAAGAGACACCCAGGTAGCAGTATGCAAGCGTAGCGGTGGGAGCTGAAACAAGAACAATTGTATGTTGGCCAGGTGGTCAGAGTCAAGGTAAGCACTCTCCTTTTGTTTGTATATGCCCAGAAACCTCCATATTAAAAAGGACAAGAAATTGACATAAAAATAGTAGCTGTTAAGCAGGAAAATAGAGTAGAAGAAGAATGTTCTTGCCAACAGGAAGCCCTAGCAGAGAGGCTGAGAACCTTATTTTCAAATTAAGATGGAAATGCTGATGACTGCATATAGCTTGAGTCTTCTGGTTTCCTAATCAAGACTTAGCTTTGTGATTTCAAATGACTTTAGGATTTTGTAATAACCAGAAATGATCAGGAAAGTCCTGGGAATTTATCTCAGGAATGGGAGGAAAAAAAAAAGAACCACATTCTACTGAGCAAATTTAAAGGGCATTAGGCAATTTCAGCTATGGGAAAGCAGTAATGATTTTCTGTAGTATGGTTTTGATTGGGGTTCAGGCCTAGAGGAAATTCTACTGCTACCCTACTAGTCCCTGCAACTATGCACTCTGGACAGTTACCCACCTCTTTTTTGGGATTCAGTTTCTTTCTGTGTGATGTCTGCTATGATTTCAGTGGAAGGGAATTCTGTTAAGAGATGAGACAAAGCAAAACTAACAGGTGGTAGGTGATGTTCACATAATTGTCATATTATCACATTATCAATGTATCAGTGGAATCCTTGTTGAGGGATATGTATTTATTGAGTCTATCTATGTGAGGAACTTGGGGGACAGGAAGGAGAGCCTATAGGAGGGAGAGAAGGAGGAAAGGAGGAGGAAGAGAAAGAAAGCAAGAAGAAAGGGTGGGACAAAAAAAGAGATAGTTCAGGATGTATTTTATTTATGCCATTATTACATATTAATATAATACCATTGTTTATGTTATTAATACAATTATACTAATGTCATGACCATATTACTAGAAGTAAAGAGACATTAAGACAAAGGTAAGAGATGTTTTGGTTCTGTTTCATAAGCTTTGTCTAGCCAATATACAGGTTATACTTAGGGAACCAACAGCAAAGAGAATATGTAGCTGTCATGTCTTCAGGGACATTGTGTGTGGGCAGGTGTCTGCAGCTCATGGATAGCCAGGTTGTGATGGAAAGCAGCCTACATGGGCATCAGGAAACCAAAATCCCTTCATTTGCTATTTCCTCTAGACAGCTATGCTTCCACGAGAGCTAGTCTTCCGAGAGTCATTCCTTCATTCTTCCTCCTTCTCATCGGCACATTGGAGAAGGGTGGGAGAGGCCAATAGAAGTATGTCAGAAGCAATTTTCAGAGTTAAACTCCAATTCTGCCCTTGTTGCCTGTCATAGTCAAGAAAAACTAGAAACTGCCAACTCCGTTATCAACTAGTGTCTACAAGTGTCTATGCTTTCCATAATTCCAGGTGGTAATCATTATTAGATGTTATTTAATGATATTAGATAGGATGATAGAATAATTGTAATAATACCTTTTATTCTTTTAAGAATGCTACTTATTCATTTGCTATTTGTTTTTCCTTTTCAAATTGATGCTCCATTGTTAATCACAGAATAAAATCATTACCTCTTTGTTTTTTTTTTACAAATATATTTACAGAAGCATTTCTTGTCTCATCTGCCTTTTTATTTTGGTTTCTTTAGCTATGCAAAAAACTTTAATTGTATGTAATTAAATCTGATGATCTATTCTTTGTGATTCCTTCTATTACTTCTAAATTTACATACTTGATATCCCAATTTCATAGTCTTGTTTTTCTGTAATTGGAATTTAATATCTTAATATGTAGCTCTGTAATTCATTTAGAAATTTATTCAATATATGATTTAAGAAGGAAATCAAAGTTAATATTTTCCCAAATTCATAACCAATGCAAATTTTCAATGAGTTCTCTTTTTATATTTGTTGAATTTTAAGTTCTAACTCCCAGAGACATTTTCATGCACACACATGCACAAGCACATGCAGACAGACAGACGGACCCACATCACACAGAGAGCTCTTTTGACTACCTTTTGTTTTCTTAATTACCATGAAGTTAGGTGCCCACTCTTCTGCCTTGGTCTTACCTCAGGACTCTTGTGAGGCCTGGCTTTACCCCTGTTCTGTAGCCTGTTATCTTCCATTTAGATAATTCTTTAAATAACTTTCTACAAGCAGCATCTCCTGTTTTCAGTGAAGTTACAATACATAATATAAAAAACTCATTTTTTTTACCCTTGTTCCTATAACATAAACATAAGACAGAGTCAAAAACTGACTTGATCTGTGTACCTCGGAACTTTGCGAGAATTTCTATCTGAAATTGTGTGTGTTTGCCCTCTGCCTTACATTCTCAAGTTGGTGACATCTCAATTATGGAAACCGATCTTCTTCTCTTAAGCACCTACAAATTGGATAGGGTCATAAGAGAGTTTTGTTTTGTTTTTTAATTATACATTTGTCAAACTAAAAGGGTTAAAGGACAAGCATGCTCCTGTTTCTATATACTGTCTAATTGTTTCGTTAATTCTTCTTTTTATAAATCAATCTTCACTAATACATTGTGGGTTGGTGGAGGGAAGGTAATGTAGATCTTTTATTTTGAACTGCCAGTATTGAGCAGAAAACCAACCACAATCTGAAGTTTAATCACAGTTGATTAAGGAACAGTTAATGTTTAAACCCTGTGCTCCTCTTCAAAAATAGTCTATTAAACCAACCAATTGCATGGCAAATCATCACACACCCAAACAGAAGCAGTGATGTAACTGATAGAAGGGAATTGTCTGGGATTACTTAAATCAGTTGCATTGTTTAAAGCCAGACCAAGACTATCATTGTATACAGGGCATACAACAAATCCAGAGATAAATTAGACACGATTTCCCTCCTTAAGCAACTAAGATCTTCTGAGGAGAAATGACAATTAGTTTAAACATAATTCAAAAGGAAAGCTGATTGGTCCTAAATAAACTATGTTTCAGAAAAGAGAAGAAGAGAATGGCCTTGTCATTAACCTTCTGGGATAAGAAACACTGTAATTTTGGTCATATTCATGCAGTCCCCATGATGAATATTTCCATTCAAGAAGCAATTAAGGAATTATTATCAAAGGAGGTTTTGACAAAAGGAATGAAACCATGCAGGTTCTGTTCAGGCAGACCAAAGATCAGCTTTGAGTGTTTGAAATTGTCTATTTAGACTAAGGGCTTCCATTTTGTCCTTAACTTTTGCTTAGGTGCTGTATAAGAAGCAACAAATGGATAAGCAATAATTTACCTAGAACTACTTAGCAAATACAATCTCCAGTGTTAAATGGAATGCATTAGAATCATGGTGCGATCATTGGAATAGTAATAATTTGATGTGTAGTAGTCTCTAAGAGGCAACCACTGTTTCAGTCCATTAAAACACTTCATTTTGAGGTGTAAAACTCTGCTTTTCAATGTTATAGGAAGTACTTCATTATTCCCAATCATTGTCAAAATAGTGGGGAATTCACCTTGCGTCTGCTTTATAATCATACTGTGTCCACAAGTGCATCTAACTATAAATATTCTATCAGACACTTTCTAAAAGTATGGCTGTATTTTAGAAGTGCTAAATGGGTAGGTAATTATGCCTGTAAAAACAACTTCAAAATATACAAGGCAACAGCTGCAAATAGTATGGCTTTTATGTCTAAAGGTTTACAGAAACACAGAGAAAGGACCCTTCTTTTACAAAGGAGAAGATAGTGTCTCAGAGAGGTCAAATGTCATTCAAAAATCTGGGAACAAATCCTGTACTTTCTTACCTTCTTATTAGTACTAGGAGCCCTATGCCTTAGCTTCTTCAATGAATCTCTTTTTGGAAGGAAAAGAATTTTTGCTCACCAGTTTGAGCAATAGAGGTCCTAAGGCATCGCGTCATGAAGCCACACCTGTTGCTGGCAAGGGGTGGGCCTCTGAACAGAATCAGTGTGCTTTCATAGTTCTGCTTCCTGCATGGTGGCCAGCTCAAACTTGGGTTCTTCTGTAATGGCTATTCTTTGTTGTCAATCCAGACTACATCTGCAAAGAACTGAAACTCAAGCACTGAGTATATGTATAAGAGTTTTTCTTTTTTTTAAAATTGATTTTATTGAGCTATACATTTTTCTCTGCTCCCCTCCTTTTCTTTCCCCTCCCCTTCTACCCTCTCCCATGGTTCCCACGCTCCCAATTTACTCAGGAGATCTTACCGTTTTTCTATTTCCCATGTATATTAGTTCCATGTATGTCTCTCTTAGTGTCCTTATTAGTGTCTAGGTTCTCTGAGATTATGAATTGTAGGCTGGTTTTCTTTGCTTTATGTCTAAAAGCCACCTATGAGTGAGTATATATGATGTTTCTCTTTCTGGGTCTGAGTTACCTCACTCAATATGATGTTTTCTAGATCCATCCATTTGCCTGCAAATCTCAAGATGTCATTTTTTTCTGCTGTGTAGTACTCCATTGGGTAAATGCACCACATTTTCCTTATCCATTCTTCGGTCGAAGGGCATTTAGGTTGTTTCCAGGTTCTGGTTATGACAAAGAATGCTGCTATGAATATAGTGTTTTTCTTAATTAAATCACTTGAAGTGGAAAAACATGTTTTAAAGCTGATCTTTTGAAATGGGAAGATCCACCTTTAATCTTGGACACACCTGTGGCTGGCAACCTATATAAAGAATGTGGAAGAAGGAAGCTTGTTATTTTTGCCTGCTTGCTTCCACTCTCACTGGCAAGTGAGATTCCTTCCCTGGCATTAGAACTTACTTCTTAGGGATGCCAGTGTATACTGAAGATCAGCTGAGAGATTCAGTCTCATGGACTGGACAACTTTTCCATTGGTAGACAGTCAGTAGCTGGACTACAGATTGTAAGCCATTCTAAGAGATCCTTCCTTCCTTCCTTCCTTCCTTCCTTCCTTCCTTCCTTCCTTCCTTCCTTCTTTCTTTCCATCCATCCGCCCGCATGCCTATCCACCCATCCATCCACCCACGCACCCAAGCACCCACCCACCCATCCATCCGTCTGTCTGTTTGTCGTCTATCTATATGTTTATCTGTCTATCTATCTACTCTTTATCAGTTCTGTTCTTCTAGAGAACCCAGACTAACACAGTTGTTGAAACAGTCCTCGGAAGTAGGTTCAATGTTTCTGCTTTTTCTTTCTATGACTTTAAAGAAGTTGGGCTTTCCTGAAGCCACCAAGGGCTGATAGAAGGGGCTTCCAGGTTCCTGTTTATCTACGTGGGGCAGGCTCATTGCTAGAATTGACTTCCAGTTAACAGACACTTATCAATCTCTTTTATCTGTTGGATACTGCTCTGGAAATCCATGCAGGATGATAAGATCCTTTGTTAAGGAATTGCAGTCTAGAAGAGAGACTGGCCAGAAAAGGAAAACCAGAAAAAATATTATGAAGCATGTCTACCATCCCACCACATGGAAGACTAAGGCATAAAGATCACCAATTTGAAGATATTTGGGGTTACATAGTGAGTTCAGGGCTAGGTTAGGCTACAAAGGAAGGTCCTTCCTTTAAATCAATCAATCAATCAATCAATCAATCGATTGATCAATCAAGGTTCATTTAAGTCTTTGGCCTTGGGAGCTATCCTGAATGTATGTTCCTTCTTGGGAGTAAATTCAAGTCCCTGTGTTTCCCAGTCAAGTCATCTCCCTAGCCTAGCATTTTGAGTTTTAATACATCTTGGTGAATGCAACAGTCCACTAAAAGGACTGACTTTATTTATTTTGCTTACTTATTATGAGTGCTTACTTGAATGTGTGTATGTGCACCAAGGGCATATCTGATGTCCATGGAGGTGAGGGTGTTAGCAGTCCTGGAACTGGAGTTACAGTTGCTTGTGATCTGCTCTGTGCTGGAATCAAAACTGGGTCCTTGGCAAGAGCAGAAAATTCCATCTCCTCAGCCCTTTGGTGGCCATATATTGTATATTTTTTAACATGGAATAATATTTCATTTTATAAATATGTCATTGGTTATAATCTTTAACCAACTGTGAATAGTGCTTTATTTAAACTTTATTTATTTGATTAAATAAATTAAAACATTTAATTTTATTTATTATTGATTGATTATGTATATATGTGTGGGTGTTGGGAGGCACATGAGTGTGGGTCCACAGTTAGAGGTCAGAGGATGATTTGTGACAGTCATTGCCTTGTTTGGTTATGTGAGTCCTAGAGCTTGAAACTCAGGCCATCAGGCTTGGTGTGTCAGGTGCCCTTACCGCCTGGGCCATCTCACTGGTCCTTACTTTATGTTTTAAAAAAGTTCCCTCTGACTTTCTGCAGATCTTCATGCCTTCAGCTCATCAGCTATAAGATACTTGCCTATGTGTGTTCGTCATTTCTTGTAGCCCCTTTGGGAAAAATGTCCACACTATGAATGTTATTTTAAAATCCCTCTACTTTGGATGTGTGTTGCTATAGATGCCACACAGTGGTAGTTGATAGTGGTCATGCTGAGTGACAAATGGGCCGAGACAGCTCTGAAGAGGATGTCACTTTCCTTCATTAATTCAATCCACTGATGAGTCTCTCCTCTGTCGTTGCTTCCAGTTATTCCTGGATTGTATATGGAGAACCCTCCTGATGTAATCCCCAGGCCTTTGAGGGTGGTGTCCATACACTCATCACCTAGTGCCCACTTTGCTCCACAGCAGTGTGCAGAAACTGGGGCTCTGAACCCCTCTTGGCTCCAGGCTTTCTTCTGTCACTCCAGGCTGCTCGTCAGTCTTTTCCAGGTAATCACTGTATGGAAGCCATCTTTGCCATTGTACTGGGAAGCCTGGAATTATCCTCAGGTGAAACTAATCGTATCACCAAGTGAACTAGAAGCACCCGTGTCCACCATAACTGGTATGCTGTGGCTAGGAGGTCGGATAAGGAGCAGGCCAACCTTTCCCTTGGATTTCTTGGATATCCCTAGCCTTTTCATTTCTGCTTTTCTGTTTCTTCTCTCAAGTGAGAACTACCTTGTTCCCTGCTCTGGCCCTGGGTATGTGTCTCCTGTGTTCACTGGCCAGATGATTCTGGCTTTTCCTCCTTGGATTCTGAGGATGACACCTTCTCCTCTCCACAATGAAGAGGTTTCTGCTTGCTGAACCCCAATCACAGCTTCATGCTTTACGGATAATATCCAGGGCCTCTTGGCAGTTTATAGATTCTTTGCTTGAAACCTCTTGCTTTGTTCCCACCCTGGGCCCCTTGGGTGTCTGCAGTGTCATAACCTGAAGGAAGCATTTTCATATTTCAGGTTCTTTCACTACCAAGAGGGGAAGAAGTTGACATTTTCTTTATATGTTTATGTGTGGCTGACAAGGGAACCAATGAAGGAATCCAGAGGAATTTTCTCATGCTCACTCAAGGAGACAAAGAGCTATCAGGTGTACTTTTGGGCCCAGTGGGACTTCCTTGTCCAAGTTCTAGTGTGCTGACATGTGACTTAAAAGGCCTGCGGTGCCTGTCCTGGGCTGGAGCTGTGTTGTCTCGATCCTTGGGTGACTTATGGGAAACTTCTGACTCTGCATGTTACCTCCCTTCGCCTTCGCTTATACTTCAGTGCCCACTGTCTGGAACTGAGGAAAGTCCTTCTTGTTCATCTTTTCTCAAGTTCTTCATGACTGCTGCTTTGCTCCTTGACCTTACCCTGTGCACACATTTTGTCTGTTTCAGTTCTGGATAGGTCCTGTGGGTGATGCTTCATCTCTTCCACAGAACGATGAGAAGATCTGCACTGTGGACAGGAAGAAGAATAGGTTGAGCTGGGACTGAAAGTGGAACCCTCTGAGTATGAACCAGGCTGCCGTCATAGTCTGAGTGTTGGAATTCCAACAAATCGATGAACTCCTTAGTTTGACAGTCAATGTTATAATATGAGCCTTCCTCATGCACTATTTTGGTTCCCTAGATTCAAGGTAGACAGGATCTGAGTCATTGCTGTCATGAGGTTTTGACAAAATGAGATCAGTGGTGATGTCTAGAAGAGCTGCCTCAAGAGGGAGCAAACTTTCTCCTGCTGACCCTAGACAGTCTCTATCGGAGATGCTGGAAGGCAGCTTCTGTTTCCTTCTCACTAGAGATTATGGATACTAGTTTTAATTTTTTTTATATCATCAGGCCATGCTTATAGTGCTCTGTATCCCACAAGCTCTATCCGCGTTTCCATCTCCATGGATACAACCCTGTTCTAAGCGACTTCTCATTCTGGAACCAGCACATGGTCTCCCGAACAGATGCACCTAGGTCTGCCTGACCTTTCATCTCTCCATTTTCCATTCTATTATGTAGTTGCCATTTCTGAATGGGATTCAGTTCCTTAAGACATTTTGACAACTTCTCATCATCCTCATGGGTAAGGTTGACATACCTTACTCAGGTATGATGATTTACAGTGTCTCCCAGCTTACCTACACACTCAGGTCAAGCCATATACTCACCCTGCTCATGAGCACCAGCCCTTCTGTCTCAACCCCGTGGGATTTACAGTTTCCTCTGTCTGGAGAGTTCTTCACATGCTTTGCTTTTTCTCCTACAGTATGAATGTGAAATGTTTCACAATAGCCTCGAGAACTTGGACCCCAGCAGGGAGATCCAGTCATTGAGGGCTAACAGACCAACCCAATGGCGATTCCTGGTGATATGACATTATTTAGAGGTGATGAAAGTTTTTGAAGATGGGGCCCAGTTGAAGAACTCTGACACTGAAGACTATGTTTTGGGGAGCTATATTTTTTCGGAACCCTCTCTGCTCCAAAGCTTTCATAATATGGATATCTCTGCATTGCATGTGTTCACCACAAAGCGTTGTAATCCTGCCTCAGGCCCACAGCAATGCAGCCAGTGACTCAGACCTGAAATCTCTGAAATCTTGAGCCAAAATAAACCTTCCCTCTTTTAAAGTTGCTGGTGTCAGGAATTTTGTTATAATAATGGAAGACTGACTTACACATTAGCTTGTTCTTTAGATTTTGTTACACATCTTGCATTCAAAGTCTTCCTAGATCCATATGGATGGCAACTTCTGTTACTTCCTGTGGTTGATAGAACACTGAATATCTGAAATCATTTTCAGTTTTGCTACTTAAACCATCAGCCCCTCAGAGAAAGGATTATGTCAATCCCTGTGATCATTGCTGTACCAAAGCTTACATTTCAGCAACCACCCCCAAAATCCACCAATCTGTTGTTAAACACACAGAGACACGCACACACACACACACATACTATCAATGCTGAAAATCCTATTTCACATAAAAACTTAGTACAAACTGGCATAAGCATGTCTAGCACCATTTCAGAAATTTTGGAAATAGCATATCAAAATTCATCTTACATTTTTTTTTCAAGTGAAATTCAAGTGTTCTTTGGCACTGCATGGTGAACAATGTGCACATGTGTGGAGATATTTTCTAACACATAAAGTTTGCATGAAGATTAGTGTGCAGAGCTAGCCATTAGTTAGTCATAGAGGCCAGTCAGTGGTGGCACACACCTTTAATCTCAGCACTTGGGAGGCATAGGCAGATCTCTGTGAGTTCAAGATCACCCTGGGCTGCCCAAGATTGATCCAGTCTAAACGAGAAACAGAGCCAGGCAGTGGTGGCCCACACCTTTAATCTAGTATTTGGGAGTCACATGCCTTTAATCTCAGCTTTAGGGAGGTGGAGGCAGGAAGAAATATGGCTGGGTGGAGAGAGGAAAATAAGGCAGGAGGAGACAGGAGCTCAAGGCATTAAGTCTGAGGATTTGTAGAGATAGGACACCCATTTGATCTGAAGATTTTGTAGAGGTAAGAACTAGTGGTTGGCTGCTCTGATTCTCTGGTTTCTCAGATTTCACCTCCTAATATCTGACTCTGGCTTTTTATTATTAAGAGCAATTAGAATTCATACCATACATGTGTGTTCAGAACCAGGGTTGCAATGAAGTCACACTATGAAACACAGGTAAATACTGGCAAAGACTTTGGGTTTGTTCCATGTTTGATTTTGAACTGATTTTTGACTGTTTTATGCTGAGAAACCTTTTTTTTTTTTTTTTTTTTTTTTTTTACCATTGCCTATTGTTTCATGAAAGTCCATATTCAGGAAGACACACTATTATATGGGCGGCACCATCCTGTAGGCTGGGTCCCACAACAGACAGGTGAGGAAGGAGGAGAGAACCATGTGAGTACTGGCACTATTCTCTCTGCATCTTGATCTGCCCAGATGTGTACAACTACCTGTTGCCACAGCAACAAATCTCTCCCACCACTGTCCCATCATGATAAACTCTGTCCCCTAAAATATGAGCGAAAATAAATCCTTATTACTATGTTAGTTAGTTTTCTTTTTGCTGTGATGAAATACCCAATGAAAAGAAGGGTGTATTTTGGCTCACCCTTTGGTGGTGCTGTCCATCATGGCACAGAAGTCCTAGTGAGAGGATTATGACTTGGTCACCTTGAATCAGCAGTCAGGAAGTGATGAACGCTGGTATTTCACCGCCTTTCCGGAACTGAAGTTTGTAAGAGAGTACCACCCATATTTAGGGTGGATGTTCCTTCCTCAGTTAAACCTTTCTGTAAGCATGCTCAGAGATAAACTAATATGTGCGTTTCCATGGTGATTCTAAATTCACTCACGTTGTCAATGAAGTTTAACCATCACATTTACCATAGGTAGCTTCTTGCTAGGTATTTGGTCATGGCAACAAGAAAAAATAACAGATAGCAGCTTGTGTCCTCTTTTCCTCTCGCAGGCCCAGACTTGAAGGGACAGGAAGCTAGTCATCTGCTCCTAGGATCCGTGGGATCTCCTCCCACTTTGAATGAACTGTCCCTTGCTGAATAAGGGGCCCTACACAATTATTTTCTCTGCCCTATACCATTCTGCGTACATAAGGTCCTGTCACATTTAACTTAGATTTTAAGATTCTTGCACAATTTAATGTAGGAAAGGGGACACTTAAGGAGATCCCAAAACACTCTTATTGAGTGATTATAAGGAATGTGGCATCAAACCACTGCTGAGTCACTGTGGAAGGTGGGCAGGTTTCAGAAAAGACAAATAAATGTGTTCTCTTCCTACATTTAGACTGAGTTGGGGAAGAGGGATTTGGACTGAAAAAAAAAAACAATCGACTTTGCCTTTGCTGCCTCTTATTTCACCAGGTTTTTACCTGCAAAGAGGCTGAGAAGGAGTGTCTCGGGGAGTGTGGCATTACCTTTGTTGTCTGAGTGCCAGGAGTTTGTGCCAGATGAGATTCTACAAGATGAGAACTTTTTGAGACAACCAAAGACCCATTGTCACCCCACTTAGAAATTCTCCCTTGTAGAGTATGACCCCATATGGCATTTTGTTTCATTTAGATTCGACAAGGTCACGTGAAATGATATTTAAAAATCACCGTGGCCTGGAAGGGTTTGTTAAGAAGGACAACTATTTCCCCGAAGTCCCACAAGTGCCCGTTGAAGGGGCTACACTCTGATTTTCTTCTAGCCTCAAGCTCAAGGGCATGGTAGAAGTGTTTCATCCTCCAGCTTCCGTGGGTACGGCTGGGATGTTTTGTTTCTGCGCTGTGGAACTCTGGGATGGTGAGTGCTCTGAACAGGTGTGTGTGACTTTTGGAGCAGGAAACCTGAGCTTTTTGTTGCTCAGATGTGGGCAACATGTGGCCTCTTCCTAGACACATCTCAACATGGCCCCGATGGTCTTGAGGAAGCACCCACAAAGGGACTACCGAAGGTCAAGCTTTCTAATGAGCAACACAGGAACTGTAGGACAACTTTTGACCAAGAAAACCACAGTAAATAAACAACCCTCCCACACCCAGGCAAGGCACTAAACTGAGCTTAGATTCCGGGAAGTTAGCTATTTGGGAACTGCAGAAACAAAACAGGTAACTCAGCCCTGCACACCAGAACTTGCCCAAGGAGATACTAGACAGTGTAGTTTCAAAAACAGTATGTTTAAGGGAAACAAAAAATTTCCCCTTTCTTTCCCAAATAAACCCTCTTTCCCCTTCCCTACCCCCTTAGCTACAAAAATATGCTTGGAGCACATTGAATTCTGGTTATTGAGTGGCTGGGTCTTGTGCCCTGACCACTGTGTGCCAGGACTCAAGGCAGAGCCTCTCTGGAGTTCGATAAAGCCTGTCTACCTGTTTGAAGTTGTCTACTTTTTCATCCTTTTTTTCTCCTACAAACATTTTGTTTTTAAACATATTCTTCCACACAGAATACCTTCTCCTTTCCATGTTGCAGCTTGGAGCAGTCTCACTTTATTTCTTTTTAAAATTAATTTTAATTAATTAATTAATTTTAATCCTCTCCTCCCAGTCCCTCCCTACCATTTCTGTTCCCACCCACCCTTCCACTCCCCCTCCCTCAGTTCATTTCATTAAGAGAAGACACATAGCCCAAACTGTCAATGGGATAAGTGTCAAATACCGTATGGTCACAGAGGAGTTATATCCAAGTGCCCTTACTCTGGAGCTGCTGCTCTCCCCAGGACATAATGTTGAGAAGATGAAAGAGTCACTGTGTCTTGAGGGTCAGCAGGGAAATAGAGGGCATGTCCTTACATAGACACACTACTGAGTCCCCGAGGCCCCTTTCGGAAAGAAGCTGCAACATGTAGCTTAAAGTTTAGGAGTCCACGTGGCTGCACCTGGGCATCTATTGATGCTCTGTGCGGTGATCTTGCCTCAGGTTTTCCTCTACGAGGCAAGGATAATCACAGCATCCCCTTGCTTGTCTGCAAGACATAGTGCTCAAACCTGGAGAACGGTCCAGCTTGTCTTCAGAGAGGAAGATGCTCGCTATGGCCACATGGGGGCCCTGCTGTTCAACTCTGGATCTTAGATGTGCTCAATGGCGGGTCTGCATTTGGAAGCCAGGCCATTGTCCAGAAACCTAGCCAGGTTTACTGGACTATCACTCTTTTTCTTCCGTCAGCATCCGCACTGTAATGACTGCAATACCCAGAGGCTCCTTTCCACATCCATCCCAGCTGAAAAATGCCGTACATTAAATATGCATTTCATAGGCCTTGCCCACCGACTACTCTAGCTTAGCAACACAGCGCACTGCAAGAATGGGTTGTTCCCTCACGAGACCATGGCTGTCTGGGAGTTTCAGCTCTGTGCTGCAACCTAGTCTTGCAAAAAGAGTGTCCTACAGGATGTTGTTAAACCACACACACCAAGTCCTGACTTTTGTGTCTGGAGTCTATCAAGTCTGCCTTACTTTTCTACCTCTGTGAGTCAGACTGGAAACCCGAGGGAACATTTATATCTCATTCATTGGCCACTCATCACATTCTGCAAAGTGTGTTAAGTTTGGAGTCACAATGTCCGCCTGAAGACTTTATTTCAGAGCTTGAGGCAGCGGCGGGGCTGTCCCGAGTGCTTTTGTTTTGTTTTGCATTGCAGTGCGGCGTCTGTGTTTCAGAAAAGCGATGAGGACAGAAGGAGTAAGCAGGGGAAAGTGTTTTCCAAGCTGATAAGTAGAAGATATGCCAGACACTTTTACTGCTACCATCTCCCGCTCCCGGCACGCAGAGCGCTTCGCTCCCGGCAAGCGCTTAATCAATCTGTGCACTTTAGTACAGATTTACTCCAGACCCTCATGACGTTCAGGGCTGGAGGAGATTGGAATTTTCATCTGCTGTCCCACCTGGTTACATATGTCACAGAAGCCCTTTTATATGCATTGGCCACGCTGTGTTTTCCCTTACCCTGCCAAGTTGGAAGAGGGATTGTAGACTTTTGTAACTGACATAATCTCAGCATTGATTAAGAAGTAACTGACTCTGTCAATTTAATTAAATAGCTAGGGATCCTCAGCCCTGATCTCAGGCTGTCTCCTCCAGGGCAATACTGGTGTGGAAAGAAGAATCTACATCTGTGATCAACTGCTTTTTTTTTTTTTTTTTTTTCCCAAGAGGTTTTGGAGGCAGGACGTATATTTTTTGAATGACTCACTCACTCCATCAGGGACTCAATTACGTTAATCTATGAACTGTGTAGAGTACTCCCCCTCGAGATCTCTGTTTGACCACAACAAATTCCTAAGGGGTCCATCTCCACACAGGTCACATTTCTGAAAATGTCTGATCTATTCTATTTTTAATTGTAATCAGTGGATCTGTAATTTATTTTTGTTTTATTTTTTGAGACATATTTTAAACAGCAGGCACTCACCAGGTTCCCGCTGTGCTGTGCTCTGCGTGCTGTGTGCTGTGCTCTAGGAGCTACGGGGACTGTTGAGTAGCAGGCACTGTCCTTGCATTTACGACACTTGTGGTGCATGTTTAGAGGAAACCTTTCCATGCACAGGTGTGAACGTGTGTACAATGCTGTGAGAGGAAGTGGGTCCAGCCAGACCACTGAAGAGCACAAATCAGGCATGAACTTTAAAAGATTAATGTAAAGTTCATACTTTCTTTCCTCCTACCTCCCCTCCCCTACTCCTTTTCTCCACTCCCTTTCTCCTTTTGTCTTCAGCATCTAAATCAGCTTGAGGGTCTCCTCAGTCATCTGGGCTCCAGAGAAGCACAACCACTTTGGTTTGGATGAGGTAGTGTCTAGGAAACGTGATCATTCTGGAAGGATGGCCTCAGTGTGGTTTCCACAGTTTTCTGGAAAGTTAGTGGAAGATGCTTGCACTATGATTTGCCCAGGAGAACTCCTAGCTTATGCCCAACCGTCTTCATCACCCCAGGGTCCTTAGAGTTGGCTTATCCTCAGCACCCCTGACTTCCTTCTGCCTTATCTCTCGGTTACTCTGAGGTGTTCCTTCTCACGAAGGCCTCGATGAAAAATCAGATCCGTCACTCCTCTGCCTCTGAAACTTCCCTCCCCAGAGACTATCTTACCTCTGTGATGGTCAGATTTGGAAACCAGTGACAGTGTATTAATTTGTATATCACTTAGCCTGGTAGAGAGAATTCAGACTTCAAAGAAAAATTGGTACCCTCCATTTGTTTTTATTGTTTTATTAATCCCCAAAGCATAGTTTTTCTTGATTTTTGTAGACACTGGGAAGGCTTTTGTGGCTCTTCGTCATTTGGAAAATTCCTCCTCCATTTGGTCAGTTCCTCGTCTAAGGCCTAAAGTCACCTTCCCAATGGAGGTTTTCTTGTGTCCCTGCAGTATGGTTCCCATCTCTCTCTGGGTGCATTACTGGGATATTAGTCTTATCAGTTTCTAGGGAAACACACTGAGGATGTGTGGTTTATGTGTCTGGACCAATGCTTCTCCTTATGTTTTGTCTCTGTAGCATGGAGGACAAGCCCATGGGTGTCCAGGGTGGTTCAGTAAAAGAATGAGAAAAGAACAGTGGAAACAGAATTAGTCTACTTAAAGCTGACAGATTGGAGGTGCCAGGTTGCAAAAAGCAGCTGGGTATGAGAAAGAAAACCCAAGATAGTTAATTAAAAACATTTTTATTTAATCTGATTAAAAAGAAATTAAAGCTGTGTGAAGTATCTGCCGAGGAATTAAGGTAGATATGAGTCAGCTGGATGGGTTGGTATGCACTCTGAAAGGCAGCGGAGCCTGGACTCCTGGGTTGGACTCCGCATCCCCATTGACCACAAGAACCTAGGCTTTGAACCCTACATTCAAGGCAATGAGGATTTGCATTTTCCGAGTACTTAGGCTTCTTTTGGTAGATTTCCAGTGTGCTAGTTGAGCAGGTGGTGACTAGTTCAACCAAAGTTGATTCAATATCTCTTTTGGGCAGAGTTTAATCCAGGATCAAGCCAGGGTAAAGAGAAAGTTAAGACCCACTAAAGTTTTTAAGTTGTACAGTCAGTTGTTGCTTTTACCGGGAAACATGCCCACCAAGGTATTTAGAATCCTCTGTGCAGAACCTTTTCAGGGCTGATGGGGAATCCTAACTGGGTTTTGCTGTCTTTAATAAAAGTCAAAACAGCTGTGTTGGAGCCAAGGGTGAGCTTTCTGTCTAGAGGACTGATATGAAAGCCTTCAGGATTGTATGTGGCTTTGCTATAGTCTGAATGTTAGTGTCCACACCAAGCTCATATTTTGGGTTCCAGTATCCACCTCGACAATATTAAGAGGTAAAACCTTTGGAACTTTCTTTTCACCAAAGCTGGAATCAGCCAGCTCTCTACAAAGTCCCAGCTTCTCAATGGGATGAGATATGAGCAATCACAGCATGGACAGGATGGGCAGGAAGGGTTTGCACAGCTAGACACTGTCTTTGACCTTGATGATTGACAGCATTGGGAGGCCAGGAATGCAGATGTCCCCAAAACCCCAAATGAGACATACAGAGCTTTAACTTAGCTTCATTGGTCTTATATACCTCCTCTTGGTCATGCTCAAGAACAGCACATAATGCCCCGTTCCTCCATATAGTTGTACGTAGTTGTGTGGGACACTACGTGAAATAGGATAGGAGAGAAAAGAAGAAAACTGAGCTCCCAAGAAAAGGGCTTACGTCCTGGTTGGGGTAGGATCTGTCTTGGTATATAGTAGAAAGTACCATGGAGTAGTCAGACTTTTCACCTATTCCCTACCAAATGCTAACATCCCTTTCAGTGGAAAGATGTGGTACCAAAGAAGTTCAAATCAATCATAATATGGGCAGTGACAAAATGACTCCTGGAGGATGTTAGGAAACAAATTCATTATTATTATTGTTATTATTATTATTATTATTATTTTGGGGGAGGGAGTTTATTTGTCTTAGTATCCTGAGTCACAGACCATTTAGGAAGATCAAATCCAGAAAAGGAAGGGCATCAGAAACATTTCTCATGCTTTTATTATAGGACTTTTTCCTTTGCACAAGGGATTGACAGGAAAAGGCTCTCTGTGCTGACAAATTTTAACTTATAAACAAAATATGGTAGAATCGGATCATTTTTCAGTCTCCAAACAATGGAATAAGAAAATCCTTACAAATGGCTGGCAATAGCTACAAACAAGTAGACAGTGTGAGGACTCATATTTCTGTGTATTGGGAATTGGCACTTAAAAATGGAGATTTGCTGGAGAAGGGTGCTGAGGGGGTCTACAAGAGGGAGGAAACCAGGGTGTTCCACAATGATAAACTTAGTCGACTAGGAAAAAGGGTAGAGAATGGGTAGAAGCCACAGCAGGTCGGCTACTGAGTTGTGGGTGAGACCAGGAGACTGGATTTGGAGGAGTGGAGGGAGAGATGAAGCTCTGCAGTTAGCCTGCCTATTCCCTGATTGGAATGTCCTGTGGCTTCCTAGAGGGTGCTTGTGGAGTTGGGGGCTGGTACAGAACAATTGGTGGAAGGGAGGAAGTTTGGAGAGGAAAGAAGATCTATGAGATCCATTGGAGGTGGGTGCAAGGGGGAAGGAGAGGCTGCAGGAGGTGTTTGACTGCAGAGCTGGGAATGAGCCATGGGGATTGGATCTGGAGGAGGAGAGGGAGAGGTGGTGATCTGTGGATTCCCAGAAAGTATCATTTTTCCCATTTATTGGAAAAAGATTTTTTTCCTTACAAAATATGTCCTGAATATGGATTTCCCTGCCCTCTACTCCCTCCAGTTTCCCCCCAGAAGCTTCCCTTCTGGATCCACTTCTTTTCTGTTTTTCATTAGAAAAAAGCAAAACTGGCACCTAAGGAATAATAATAAGGTAAAATACAATATAACAAGACAAAACAAAAACAAGTTGGAACAGAACAAAACAAACACACAGAAGAAAAAGAGTTCAAGGTACTGATGATATGTGAGTGTGAATGGAGACTGTGCTTTCATTTGCTGGCTGCCCAGACTTGAATAATCACACAGAAACTATATTAATTATAATACTACTCAGCCAATGGCCCAGGTGTATTCCTAGCTAACTCTTACATCTTAAAATAACACATTTCTATTAATCTATGTATCATCATGAGGCTATGGTTTACTGGTAATGTTCTGGCGTCATTCTCCTTTGGCATCTCTTTGACTCCACCTACTCTCTCTTTATGTTTCTGTTCAGATTTCCTGCCTGGCTTTACTCTGCCAAGCCGTTGACTAAAACAGCTTTATTCAAGAACCAATGAAAACAACACATACAGAAGGATATCCCACATCATCTCCCCTTTTCTGTCTAATAAAAAAGGCAGGTTTTAATGTTAACAAGGTAAAATTACATAAACAAAACAGGTATCAAGCAGAAATTACAGTTACAATATTTAGAATCTTTGTATTTGGCAAAATTAAAGAAAATATTCTATCATCTATTTTATCTTTGAGTCTAAAGTTTTATATCTAAGTTATCTTTTATTATAGCTAAGGAAAACTATAACTGTAACTTTTTGTTTTCAACTCCATCAAAGATCCCAGAAGGATATAATATTATCTATGTAACAGAAAGTGCATTGTAAACAACTTCCACAGATCTAGAAATGACAGAGACATCTTGCTGTCTGGACAGATACCCCAAGTTTTTTTGTAACCTTAGGGTATTCATCTTCAGCCTATAGGCCCATAATATTGGGCAGAATTTTTAGTGAAGCAGGAAATTTGAAGATCTCTTCTGCCTTGTATCAACAAAGTTCATCAGTTGCTTTCTGCAGAATGGCTGGCAATTTCTTCATGAAGCAGGAACCCTGAAGGACCATCCCATCTTTTAGAAAGTTCAGAAGTCATGTTTCTGTGTGTCCTGCTTGTCCAGTTCATACAGCTTACTATCAAGCAATCCAGGCAAGAGCAGTTTCTTAGTTTCTTTCTTTCTTTTTTTTTTAACATTTTTTAAAAATAGTTTTTTAATTGATTTTTATTGATTTTATTGAGCTATACCTTTTCCTCTGCTTTTCTCCCCTCCTCTCCCCTCCCCTTCAGCCTTCTCCTATGGTCTCCATGCTCCCAATTTACTCAGGAGATCTTGTTGTTTTCTACTTCCCATGTAGATTAGATCAGTGTATATCTTAGGGTCCTCATTGTTGTCTAGGATCACTAGGATTGTAAATTGTAGGCTGGTTTTCTTTTATTTATGTCTAAAAGCCACTTATGAGTGAGTACATATGATATTTGTCTTTCTGGGCCTGGGTTACTTTACTCAATATGTTATTTTCTAGATCCATTCATTTGCCTGCAAATTATAAGATGTCATCATTGTTTTCTGCTGTGTAGTACTCCATTGCGTAAATGTACCACATTTTCCGTGTCCATTTTTCAATTGAAAGGCATTTAGGTTGTTTCCAGGTTCTGATTATGACAATCAATGCTGCTATGAACATAGTTGAGCACATGTCCTTGTGGTATGATTGAGAATTCTTTGGGTATATTTCCCAAAGTGGTATTGCTGGGTCTTGAGGAAGGTTGTTTTCTAGTTTACTGAGAAATCACCATTCTAATATCCAAAGAGGCCGTACCAATTTACACTCCCACCAGCAATGCTGTCAACACTTTACAGGAGTTTTCCCTTTATCCCACATCCTCTCCAGCATAAGTTGTTATCAGTGTTTTTGACCTTGGCCATTCTTACAGGTGTAAGATGGAATCTCAGAGTTGTTTTGATTTGCATTTCTTTGATGGCTAAGAATGTTGAACATTTCCTTAAGTGTCTTTCAGCCATTTTAGATTCCTCTGTTGAGAGTTCTCTGTTTAGGTCTGTGCTCCATTTTTTTTATTGGATTATTATATTTATTTGTTCTTTTGTTGACCAATTTCTTCTGTTCTTTATGTATTTTGGAGATCAGTCCTCTGTTTGATGTAGAGTTGGTGAAGATCTTTTCCCACTCTGTAGGCTGCCATTTTGTCTTGTTGACTATGTCCTTTGCTTTACAGAAGTTTTTCAGTTTCAGGAGGTCCCCTTGTTTCTCTCAGTGTCTGTACTGCCGGGGTTCCATTTAGGAAGTGGTTCCCTGTGCCAATGCGTTCAAGTGTACTTCCTACTTTCTTTTCTGTAAGGTTCAGTATGGTTGGCTTTATGTTGAGGTCTTTTATCCATTTGGACTTGAGTTTTGTGCATGGTTATAGATATGAGTCTATTTTCATTCTTCTACATGTTGATATCTAGTTATGCCAGTAACATTTGTTAAATTTGAAGAGCATTTTCTTATCCCAGTGCCTAGCCTTGTCACTTTGAAGGCAAATTCCATAATGAGCATTTTCAGTGTCCATGAACTTCTCTAAAGTAATTGATGCTGCTAGAAGCAGACATATCTCACTGTTGAGAAAAGTCTAGTTCTTCAAACATTTTAAATGCCATATTATGCAGGTCTTTGAAAGGTCTGAAGAATACCTGTCCATCTGAAATATATCTCTATACATCTAGAAAAGCTAACTACCATGACTGCAGTTTGACTGTTATAAATGACTATCTAGTAATCCATAATTTTAATTATATATTACATTTTAAAATGAGCTGTATACTCATAATACATTAAACAAGGGTAGAAATATTCATATAACAAAATTGACCTTAAATTTGTATCAATAAACCAAGTCCATACCAATGTAAAGTATATCATTTCCCATTTTTTTTGAAAGACCCCGAGTATGGTTGGGGTACTGCTAATCAGGTGTTTCATGGTGTATCCTGAGTGATTGATGCATCTCAGACAACAGTCCTGAAGTTGTCATGGATGTTGGACAACCTTGGCTATTGCTTCAGGGTGTCTTGTTTGATCAAGCCATATTAGCTGATAAGGAATCTGCTACTTCCTATCCTCTGTGAAAACAAAAACAGAACCTCTTTTCCAAAGTAACATGTCCTTAGACTTAAATTTTGAAGTCAAGATACCTTTAAAAAATGTATATGTTGGTTAGCTTAGCAGCACATACAATGAAATGTCTTTCTGTAGTTAGCTCACTCACTTTCAAAAATTCAAAGAATGCACAATAATAAACATAATCCAGACTCTGTGTATTTTCCATTTTTTACATGGCTTTTAAAATTCTATTTCTTTTATTTTTTATTTTTTAATGTTTTTGAGATAGGGTTTCTTTCTGTATCTTTGGCTGTCCTGAGGACCAGGCTGACCTTGTACTCATAGAGATCTGCTTACCTTTGCCTCCCAAGTACTGGGATTAAAAGCATGTACCACCATGCCTGGCTACTCTATTTCTTTTTCTTTTGTAGGACTTTTTTCTATGCCTTTTATTTTCTCTCCTAAGCCTACATATATTTTTAAACACACCGTAAACCATTTAGTGGGTTCTCCCTGTTTGAATCTGTATTTATTGTATATCCGTAGTGACATTTCATTTGTATTTTAATAAATAAAGCTTGCCTGAAGATCAGAAAAAACAGGAACAGTGGGAAGCCTTACAGACCAGGCTGCAATGACATACACCTTTAAGCAATTCCAATAGCAACACTAGCCTGCCATGAAAACCAGGTGGTAGTAGTACATGTTCCTAATCCACAAACTAGAGAGAATTATAAGATGGGAGGAGATGTTCTCAGTCACAATCTCATTCTGAGGTTTCCTGAAGGCAGGATCAGCATTTTTGGACCTATGCCTAGGAAAGAGCCAGAGACTGGCTACTTTGCTTTTCTTGTATTCAGGCTGAACTCCAAAATCTGTCGCTGAGATATTAATAATTGTGCTACATATATCTCTATCTTCTTCTGAGCATATGAGTCTTAAATCTTCTACGCAGTGTTGTAATATGAGTGGCAGGGCTGCGTCCCTGGCACCCGGCCGCCCACATGGCTAGCTTATGCCCCCAAATAATTACACGGAAACTGTATTCTTTTAATCACTGCCTGGCCCATTAGTTCCAGCCTCTTATTGGCTAGCTCTTACATATTGATCTAACCCATTTCTAATAGTCTGTGTAGCACAATGAGCTGGCTTACCAGGAAAGATCTTAACCTGCGTCTGTCTGGAGTGGGAGAATCATGGCGACTCCTTGACTCGGCTTCTTTCTCCCAGCATCCTGTCTGTTTACTCCACCCACCTAATTTTCTGTCCTATTAAAGGGGCCAAGGCAGTTTCTTTATTACTTAACCAATGAAACAACAGATAGAAAGATGACCCACCTCCATCAACGTAGCATGGCTAGGGTTAAAGCTGGAGCTTTGTCAGTTGGTTCTGCCCCATGAAGTTTTTTGAGTCTAGCTTCATGGTGGAGGTACTGGTAGGAGCTATACTTATTGTATTGTCTCAACTCTGTAAATTTTCAAGGTCCCTGTCACCATCAAGAAGCATGATGCTGGCTACTCATAAACACCATTTAAGTGTTTGGTGGTAGGGCCTCTTAAAAGAGCTGCAGCAAGGTTTTTACATCCAAAGCTGAGTCAGAAAACTTCTCTTAAATGAGCTGTGCCTCTGCTTGCCACCAGGAAACAGAGTCTACTGGAGAAAAGACAGTTACCAAGAAGCTATGCTTGACTTTCTTCTTGTCTTTCTAGAATCCTTTTTTTTAAAAAGCTTTCTCAGACTTTATGTGGAAATTCTTGCCAAATGTTTGGGCACCATTTGTATATAGACTGTGCTTTCATTTCCCAGCCACCTAGACCTGAATAATCATGCAGAAACTATATTAGTTACAATACTGTTTGGCCAACGGCTCAGGTGTATTCCTAGCTAGCTCTTATGTCTTAAATTAACACATTTCTATTAATCTATGTATGATCACTAGACTGTGGCTTACTGGTAATATTCTGGCATCTTTCTCCTTTGGAAGCTACATGGTGTCTCTTTGACTCTCCCTATTCTCTCTATATATCTGTGTTCAGATTTCCTATCTGACTTTACTCTGCTAAGCCATTGGCCAAAATAGCTTTATTCACCAACTAATAGAAGCAACACATATGCAGAAGGACATAGCACATCATGTGAGTATAGCAGAATATCATTAGGAGTCATTTTCTTGCTTCATTCCTTCTGTAGAGCAGTAGTCTTTGGTTTTTCAAGAGTTCCTTAGGCTACCTAATCTCAGGTTCTTGGTCACCCAAGCCATGTCAGATACGCATTCCATTTCATGGAGTGGGCCTTAAGTTTAATCAGTTATTGGTTGGTTACTCCCAGAAGCTTTGTGTCACTATTACTCTAGCATATTTTTCAGGCAGGACACCATAGAAGATTGTAGCATTTGTAGCTGGGTTGGTGTTCCTGGTTCTCCTTTGGTATCATGCAGAGAACCTTCTTTCACCTAGAAGATTAGTCAGGAGGGATAAAGAATCTAGGTAGGCACCTTGACTTCTTCATGTACAAGGAGTTGTGAATGTGTTATTTTCAGAAACGGGGCCTTGCCATCAGTTTGTGGAGAGCAACCTATAGCCTTGGCAACAGTCAAACCTCTCTGGTATCCAGGCTAATTCACTAGTTCCATTTAACTCTGCCCAATTCAGAGTTTGGTGAACCTGTCTCAATCTATTAAAACATATCAATGACCCTGTACTTATTTTTTCAGAATTCTAAGTTAGATTTTTAACAGTTTCATTTTTCCTGTCTCTGTTTTAAATGCAAAATTTCCACTTTTTAATTGGGTTATAAACTGCTTCAAATGACATCATCACCTTCAGCCTTGTTACCTTGTCTTCTTAAGAACCTCACTTGAGAACTTTCACCCAAATCTCTGTCCTGCTTCCCACAAAAAGGTATGGGTGTAGGAACAGAAGTTACATTAGTTGTGCCAGTATTCTAGAGTAGTAGGTGGTCACCAAGGCAACAAAAGTATTTTCATAACATTTATTTTATGTTTTCAGGAAGTGTGTTTGGATTACCCTGGTTGATTCAACAAAAGCATCCACACGTAAACCCACTGATGTAAATTGTTAAGTCTGAGACTTCTTTGCAACTTTCTCTATGAGCATCAATGGTAGTACGTTATTTTTTGAATCCTTGGTTCGTTTGCCACATAGCTGAACCATCATTCATAATTTCCGCAGAGAGAGAAACACATGTGCTGTGGTTGTTCTTTCAGACTCCCTAATTGCAAGAACAGAGCTGGATGTCCTTCTGCAAAGTTAATGCGGAATATATATCTTTATGACATTTAGGATTGCCAATAACTTTCAAAATGAATCTTTCATATTTTCAAATACCTCATAAGTGAGTGATAAGACTTGTGGGGGTCACATTTTTGGTAAGAATTTGAAGCCAGTTTAAGTTCTGAGGCTCACCTGGATCTGGGAAATTTATTGCCACCTGTAATTCTCATTTATACTCAGACCTTTTGGTATATTCTTTACATATTGCACTTGTGAATGAGACAGATAGATCCCGAGTGATATTTTTTTCTATATCTTGCTCCCTCAACTTTTGGAAACTTATGACCATTTACCACAAACTTTCTTAGCTACTGACAGCAGGATTAAATATAGCATGAGACATCTGAGTGTTTGTCTCTTTAGATGACTTTGCCTTTTCTGTGATTCTGTCCCTGGGCTCCTGGGTGTGTTCTGTTCCACTATGGCATTTTATATATTTAAGTCCTACCTCTGGGCAATGGTGACTGCCTTTCTTTAGGCACACAGAGTGAAAAATATCTGAAGTTGATGCTAATATATGCCTGGAGCGTGGCTACTCAGCTCCAGGACGTTTGAGAAAGGAAGGACTCCAAAGTACACTTTATAAGGAATTATGGTGAGGCAGAGATTGCCTGAAATTACCTTCCAGATAATTTCAGCTGTGCTCATCAGGCTTCCATTGCTAGAACAAAGTACCTGAGATATTCAGGTTCATAAGCTTCTTTTAGCTCATGGTTTCCAAGGTTTTCATTTATGGTTGATGGGTCCTGTTGCTTTAAGGCCTGTGACATGGTAGGACATCATGGCAAAAGCACACAGAGAAGGAAACTTCTTACATCATGGGAGCCTGGAGACAAAGAAGCAGGAAGATTAGGAACTGATGTTGAGATTTCAAGGATGCACCATCCATGATATAACTTCCTCCACTATGCACATCTCCTAAAGATTCAATGCCTCCTAATATTGCTGGAGACATGGGCCTCTGAGGGACAAGCTGTAACCTGGCTTTGTACCTTATTTTCTACGCTGCTCCACAACTCCTTCCTGACTCACTAAGGTAACACCGCCAGTACATCACCTTCTTATGATCACAATGTCAAGATTAGCTTTAGGAGACTCAGGCTTGTCATATCAAACATCCTGAACACAGATCAAACCATGCTTATTTTGTGATGTCTGAAAAAAAGCCCTCCATTTTATGCCAGACCTTTATATTGGTACTCACTAGCTGTTTGTCTCTGACTCCGGACCCTGTAAGAAAAGTTACCAGTAATTGTGACTCAGTGATCTCCCACCCAGAAATACCCAGCTGTGACTATCTACTTGTTATGTTAAAACTAACTGCTTTTTGGCTTTTGTAATGTGCTTACGCAGACATTCAGGTCACCTTGACTACCTAATTGGTAAAGCCAAACTACTTTTGGTTTTCTCGTGCAGATGCTACGGTTTTCCTGTGATTTTTGCCCTTCCTCCCCATTATCATGGCAATCTCATATTTGTCTCAAAGACTGTTGTCCTTCCATTAGTAATCAATAAATTTTTAAATAATAATTGTATGGAATCTCTGGACTTTCCCCCGAGGTTGGGGACTACATAACAATTTCTGCTCCTATTTGGAACATCTGTGTTACAGGGAGACGGGTGAGGATTTCCAAAGTTCAATGCCTATGAGACAAACACACAGAACTTCACTGGTGCATTGGAAAGACATACAGTAACGGATTCAGAGCTTTTCTTCACAAGGCTGAGCAATGCCAGGGCACACCTTGGGAAACCTAGTATTTGCAGGAGTCAGTCCCATCACACTGTGGAGTATGGAGATATGGACTTTTTGGGTATTCAAGCCTTTGCATGGGCTCTGTTACTGGTTGTTGGTCTTCGGTGACTATTCCACTCTGTTTCATGATCTTACTGTTCTTTGGAAAGTGAATTCCCTTGTAATAGTAACTTCTTTGCTGTTACAAGATATGTATTGCTAATTTAAAAATGTTTTTGCTAGCATATGTTAATTATGCATAACAATACATTGTACTATGACATTTTCAGGCATGTGGAAAATGTATTTTGATCATCTTTACCCCTCCACAATTACATTCTCTTGCCCTTTCCCGCTCCTATGAGTACTCTTCTTTTTTTCAACTTGCCTTCCTTCTAATCTTATACCTCTTTAATTTTGTGTGAATCAGTAGGTTGTTAGCAGAAGTGTGGGCTATACCATTAAAGAAAATGCCTTTTCTTTCTCCATCCAGCATTTGCTTTGTATAAGTCAGCAAGAGGTTGAGTCCCATGAATTCCTCATTCTCCTAAAACGAGATATCGATGGGCTGGATCCAGTGCAATTACTCACCTAGTCTTGATATTTTTGTTTGTTTTTATTTTTTTGAGAAGTTTCTTTCTATGTAGTTCAGGCTGGCCTTGAACTGTCAATCTGGTTGTTTCAACCTTTCCAGTGCTGAGATTACCGACATTCACCACCGTATATGTTTTCTACTGTTGATTTTTCAGGTGACTCCTCAGAGTTGTAGTAGGGGTCTCCAGGTAAATAGAACTGATAAAAGAGACAGGTGTTATTGGCAAAGGAAATTTATTAGATTGGCTTATACAATACAGGCTGGGCAGTCCAACAATGACTGCTTTTACATTGGAGAGGATGAGGACCCAGTGACTCTTCAATTTGGGAGGCTAGATGTCATAGCAGTCCCAATCTGGTGCTGGAAGCCTCAGGCAGGGGTGGTTCCTGGAAAGCTGCTGGTCCCCTCCTTCATGTTGGAAGGCTGAAGAAGATGGTTTGATGGCATGGGTTGCACTCAGCAGCAAGAAGCATAGGTGGACAAGTTAGTAGCATCACTGTTCCCAGGATCCCCATATCTTAGGCACCAGCACAAGGAGCAATCTTCTCTCTCAGTTAATCCTTCTTGAAAATATTCTCACAGAATCACCCAGATTTGTCTCTTAGTTCCAGACCCAATCAAGTGGTCAACAAAAGCTGATCATCGTAATGGTTTGAGATTTTCATGTATTTTGAAGTCTTGTTTTCCTCTGGGATCTTACTGAGTGATTGTTTCCTCTCTACCTCCCCCCCCATTTCTGCTCCCATTTCTCTCCATAAATCAAGTTTGTGTCTAGGCTATCTCCATCTGGCTAAATGAAGCCTAGATTCAAGACTTCATCGCGTCTTGGTGCTGATAAATCATACACAGAGGATTTGGTCATACATAAGCATTTTCTTCTTTCTGGAATTTTTCTTGCTAGTGCTTTGGTTTGCAGCCTCAGGCATGGTCAAGGGTGTCTGTCTTTGAAGTTGACTCTGTTTCTCAGTGGCAGGTGAAGACAGACCTGGTCTTGTTTCCATGAATGTGTGTGCATGCATATATGTGTATATATGTGTTTGTCCATATGAATGTGTCTTTTTATACGACTATATATGTATATATGTGTATGTATGTATATGTGTTCGCATGTGTGTATTTGTGTGTATATCGATGTTTAACCTTGCATTATGTCATTCCAAAGAGAGTAGAGGCACTGCCTGGAGAAGAACTCTTTTTTTTTAAACACCTTCCCTCCTGTAAATGCCTTACAAGACACCATGGTGGCCTAAAATCACCCTACTGTGTACACCAACCATAGTTAATCTGATCAACCATATCATAGTACCCACTGACCAACCTGTTCCCCCTGTGCTGGTTAGCTTCATGACAACCTGAAGCAAGCTACAGTCATCTGAGAGAAGGGTGCCTCAATTAAGAAAATATCTCTATAAGATCAGGTTGTAAGGTAAACCTGTAAGGCATTTTCTTATTTAGTGATTAATAGGAGAGGAATCAACCCATTGTGGATGGTGCCGTATCTGGACCAGAGATCCTGGATTCTAGAAGAAAGGCTGAGCAAATCATGAGAAGCAATCTAGGAAGCAGCAACTCCCCAGGGCCTTTGCATCAGTTCCTGCCCCCAGTTCCTGCTCTGCTTAAATTCTGGTCTTGTCTTTCTTTGAAGATGAACTGTGATATAGATGTATAAACCTAATAAATCTTTTCCTCTCCAAGTTGCTTTAGGGATTATGTTTTATTGCAACAATAGAAACCCTAACTAGTACATTTATCCTTTCTTCTCTGGGCATCCTTCCTTGCTTCTGATAAATACCTTTTCACTCTCAACTTCTTTGAGATCAACTCTTAAATTCCATTGCATGGTGAGACTACAAAGTACTTACTTTTTGTGTGGCCTAATTTATTTAATACAGTCATCTCCAGTTTTAGGCGTACTGTTCCCCATGATAGTATTTAATTCTATTTTATGGTTGAGTAGTATCCCATGGTCTCCATGCATCATCGTTTCTTTTGTCTCCCTTAGCTGTTGGACAATGGGTTGTTTGCATTTCCTGGCTACTTTCAACAGTGCTGCCATGAACATGGGAGTACAGAAATTCCTTTCATATGCTGACCTCATTTCCTTTCAATCCATACATGCCACACAACTCATTGATCATCCAGTCGCTATATTCTATATATCCTAAGAAAACACTATACTATTTTCCACATGATTGTATTTTAGCTTCCCACCATCAATGTGCAAGGATTCCCTTTTTCTGATACCTTCCCCAATGCTTTCTGCCTTCAGCCCTTTTGAACATAGCTGTTCTTATTGGAGTGATGATGAAGGCTTACCAGCTTTCTCAAGCTGGACCAGCTGGTTCTAGCCCATCAGAGCCAGATGCTCACATTTTGTGTGGAACTTGACATCAGGGCACGAGTTTGCAATCCTTCTATCAAATTCTTTAGAAGGCCCATCTGGCTTCAATATACTCAACCTCTGTCCCCTGCTGCTCCTCCAGCTGGTGTGACCTTCATTGTTCCACCAGCAGCTGTGTTTGCTGGAAGGTCCATGGCGACAGGTATTTGGATGGATACTCACTAAAACTGAATCCTAAATTAGTTTATTTTTGTTTGAGATTCAGAATGAATTAAATAATTATTTTTAAAAAAGGAAGCCTCATCTTTTAAAAAAAGAACTATCGAAGACAGGGTGAGAACAAATGAAACAAAGTTTCCTGTTTGGACTGCTCATGTTTACTTCCTCTGTCTCAATAACACAGCAGAAGGAAGGAACAAAAATAGATCAGAGTGTTGTCGCTCAGTAAAGATTCTGTCCGTGCTCAGACATAGAGGAAAAATGGAATAAATTGGTGAATAACCCCGCTTTGGCAAATGTTTCACTCCAGCCGTCTCTCTCTGGCTGTTCATATTGGTAGCTCCACCAATGTGTTTACAGACAGAAAAAGTCTCAGAAGTACAGTTATATTGATCACAGTATGATAGGGGCTCATGGCTACTCAGCGATTCACAGAAGGCAATTTAGGAAATAAAGCATGCGGTGGTGGGGACCTAACAAGACAATGCAGACAATACAGCTTGAAATCGGCTCTTCACAGTGCACATCGGTCAGGGTAAGATCTTTTAAGTGAGGACAATATATTTGATTGTTAGCGATAATGACCATGGAAAATAATAATGATATTTGTTTTTCTGTATTACCGTTCTGACTTAAAAACAGACTCACAAAACATATTTATTGAATTTGTTAGAGAGAGACAAAAGCCTGTCCCATCCATTCTATAAGATAATGACAGGGAAATTAGGTTATAATTAGGGTCATTTCCCACATGTACTTCACTTATAAAACCAAGAGACACTGGCGGTTATGTTTATTATCTTCTTTCATTTCTATTTTCTCACTGACTCGTTGTGGATTCCCCTAGCAGACCCACAGAATATTAAAATCTTAGCGTCGGAAAGAGGCAGGATTCAATCAATTCTAATGGTTCTTTCATTGAAATCAGGCAGCTTGGCCTTGCTTTGGGTTGTCCACCGTTAGATTTTGGTGTGGGAAAGGAAGTTTGAGAGAAAGAGTTGGAACCATCCTTTAGGCCAGAGGTTTATTAATTGTGCTGTGTGTGGGAGGTTTCACGTAAGAAGTATGTAGGGCAGAGCTAAGGGTCTGCCATCAAAGATTTCATGGGGAAAGAGGGTCCTGCATCACAATATTCAACAGAAGTAAGGGAGTGGGGTTTAGACTATGTGACAGGACCACTCTTTCTTGGGTTGGGAAATGGGGCTTAGATGCTAATTGACAGTACTCAAGATTCAATTTCTGGTTGGCATAGGGATAGGACTAAGTATGCCCCACCAATCACTTTGTTGGTCCCATGACTTCATAGGCCAACACCACATGCAGAGGAGTGTATAGGTAGAGTCAAGCAAAACCACTGAGAGCCATTTCTAGTACTGTTTTCCCATGAGTGCACAGCAGAACAGCCCTGTTTGTAATACGTAGCTACCCAGAATTGAAAGCTGTGAATCAATGCCACAGTCAATCGATGGCCACAACATATATATTAACATGTTTATTTATCATTCACTATATATATATATATATACATATATATATAATGTGTGTGCATTAGAAGCATTCCATATACATGTATGTGCAAGAAATCCCATTGCATTTAATTGGTGCATTAGAAGCATTCCATATATATGTGCAATGAATCCTAGGCCGTTCTTGAACTCACAACCATCCTGCTTCAGCCTCCTGAATTCTAGGGTACTGGCAAACACCACCATACCTGGATCTTATATGTGGAGACTTCAGCTGCCACAGACTGAACCAGAAAGCACCTTACCGGTGTGGTATTCCCTGTATGTATATGTGTGTGTGTGTGTGTGTGTGTGTTCATCAGCTTGATAGGCACGCATAGCATTTTATCAGTGTAGTTCCCATACCAGTTAACACCTTTTCACACACTATCATTTTAAATTTTTAAACTTATTTTCTTTTGTGGATCATTTATGCCAATTTCCCATGTTTGTTTTATTACTTGGTAAATTGTAGATGGTCTTTAAAAAAAACCCAAAGGCATTATCTTTTTTTTTCATAAACATTGCAAACAGTTGTTCAGAGTTTCCTTAAATTTTAAAATACTATGTATAATGGCTTTTGATCTATAGATCCACTTCATGGAGCCAAAATTCATATGCATCATGGTGCCAGTAAATATTTGGTTTTAATAAATGTATTAAAATAATTGTCCTTTATATATACAAAAAGCCCCCTCATCTCGTCTTAAGAAGCATTTGTGCATTTCTTGTTCATTCTGGCTGCTGTGCTTGTTGAAATGTCTAGACTGGAGGGTTCTGCTTACAGTTGTCTGTTAGCATGAGCATCACCTGGAAAGTTCTCCATCTGTCTAAGGTTTGGGCGAGAGTCCATATTTTTAGCATGGCCTCCTTCTCTTGTTCTCTGGGATACTCCAAAGCAGTTAACAAGGTGTTGGGAGATCTCTTATTATTCATATTTTAATTTTGATCGTCTTAGTCTAATTTTTATTTTCTTACTTGCTTTATTTATTCCTTTAGTTTTTTTTGCATAGTTTCTGAGGAACTACTGCCTAATGCAAGATTGCAAAGATTCTCTGCTTTCTTCTAAAAGTTTTATAGTTTCAGACACAATGGTTGGGGTATAATTGATCTTAAGTTAATTGGTATGAAGTAGGGGCTTATTTTACTCATGAGCATGTGAAGAGTCAAGGGCTCAGCACTGTTTAAAGAGTTATTCACTACTTCGATGTGGGATTGTCATGTCCCCGCTCCCATACAAAGTCATTTGCTGTCAAACATACAGTTTATTGAGAATCTTACTATGTTCCTCTCTTCTCTGTTCTTTCCCTCCTCCATTCCTCCTCTCCCCATTCTTTTCCATGCCATACCCTTATCTTCCGTTCTTCTGTCTTATACTGTTGATCTTTGTGTCCACCTTTATATCAGCAACAGACAAACTTGATTAGTGTAGAATCGTAAGCAAGTTCCGAAGCGCAGAAATCTGAATGCTTCGACTTTGTCTTTTAGCAAGGTTCTTTGGACTCATTTAAGTTCATATAAATTTTAGGATCAGTCGATCAATTTATAAAAGAACTACTTCTTATCTTCTTTTCCTAACCATTATGAGCAAAGCGTTGTCATTTTTCCCTGGCCACAGGCCTCTTGACACAATTGTATGAATGAAAATTGTTTATAAAGTAGATGGTGATTATTTTTAGTGTGGCTGGGAGATCTTTCAGCTCCACAGTGCTGTGGGAAACCTTTGAGTGAATCTTGTGGGATTTAGGAGAAGGGGTTGGAGCAGGGCAGTAAGTTCAGATGTCAGTGTGATGTGTCCAGCCTGAACTCTGCTACCTGCTCTTTACTAACCCCGTCCACAGTTACCCGATTTGCCCTTTTCCATATGTACTTTTCTTCTCCATATATTTGTGCAAATGTCTTCTGGACCATACCTTCTTTGATCTCTCTCTCTCTCTCTCTCTCTCTCTCTCTCTCTCTCTCTCTCTCTCTCTCTCTCTCTCTCTCCCTTTCTCTCTCTCACCACAATGATACGAGGGAAAACTATCTCAGAAAAACCTCCTTTCTAAGAATTTAGTGTTACTTTTATTCTGGAAGTCATTTGTAACTGTGGGTTCTACTCAGGTTGTCTTAATCTCTTGTTGCTTTAGAGGCATAATAAGCTGGTCTCTGTGAAAATCTCCATTAAGCCAGACTGTGTCTGTGCCTCATAGATTTTAGTCACTTCATGTATCATAAGAGCAGAGAAAGTGTTGAGGGATAATAAACATTTTATTTCCCCAGAATTGCCTGTCAGTTTACATTATTGATAGTTGGTTGTTTCTGAACCACTGTGGCAGACTTAAATATAAATGGGATTCACCAAACTGAGAAGACAGCGAATCCACAACCAGGGATCTGCTTAAAGTCACTCTTACTGGGGTTTGTTCAATCTCGTGAGCATTTCTGAGCACATGATAGAGTTCTGCAACGAAGAAACTAGCCTCCAGATGCTCTGATGATCCTCTGGCTCCTGTCTGGTTACCATTCCCACACGTGTGAGAGAAGGGGTCATAGCAGTCTCCAACTTTGATGTGAACTTCCAAACACTTACTGATAAGTGAATGAGTGATGAATACATTGATTGTATCTTGTATTTGGCAAAGCATGGCACTATGTATTTCCCTGAATCTAAACGTTCTTAGTATTTAATCCACTGGTGGATATCAATACTTTTTAGTTCTCTTTTCTTTCTGTTATTTGAATTGCATAACATACCATGATAGGACATAGAATATGCAAGCCTGAAAAAATGGTGTTTTAAATCAGTGGTTTTTCAAATTTAGTATGGGTATGAACCACTCAAAGTACTTAGAAAATATGTTTATTAGTGTGTACTAATTGTGAAAAACAAAAGGTTTCATTGTGACATTTTCATATATGCACAGAGTATGCCTCAATAAACCAACTTCCTATTCTCCTACTGACTTGACCACTATTCCCTTTCTGGTCTCTCTTCTCTAATAGTTTCCATACTATCCAGGAACTTTTGTTCTGGATTCCAGATATGGGAGAACATCTAGTATCATTGTTCTGAGTCTAACTCATATTCTTTCCCCCCCCTTAGAGACAGGGTTTTTCTATGTATCCCTGGCTGTCCTGGAATTCACTCTGAAGAGTAGACTGGACTGAACTCACAAAAATTCACCTGCTTCTGACTCCCTAGTACTGGCATTAAAGGTGTGTGACACCACCTCCCAACAATTTATATTTTTAACATGTTGATGTCCAGTCTAATTCCTTTTTTTTGTGCACACAATGTGGGTTCATTCTTCTTCATGAAGGAATAAAATGTCGTTGTGTGGCCATAACACTTTTTCTTTATCCATTCTTTTGTTGATGGATATCTAGGCTGGTTCCACGTCTTGGTTGCTGTTACTAGTGCAGCATAAACACAGGTGTGCAGTTATCTCTACAATATGTTCAGATTCTCTCAGCCACATACTCAGGAGCTGTGTAGCTGAATTATCTGTACTTACTGATTTCCATAACCCTTGTGATTCTTTTATTCCTAGTAACGGTGTCTAAGGTTTCCTTAATTCCCAAATTCTCATCAACATTTATTATTTGTTTTTTTATAATCATTCTGGCAGGTGGGATGGAAACTCAATGTGGTTTTGATTTGCAAAAGATGTTAAACATTGGTATTTAATATCGGCTATTTGCACAATTTAACTGAAACTGTGCTGCCCATTTGTTATTTAGATTATTTGTTGTTTTAATGTTTAATATTTTGAGTTTCTTATTTGTTCTGAATATTAATGCTCTGCCAGGTAACTGGCTGGCAAAGAATTTTTCCCACTGTATTACTACTTTGCTAAACAGGATGTCTATTTTTATATAATTTTATTTGCGAATTTATTTTACTGTTTCCTGAGCTGCAGAACCCATTCAGAAAGCTGCCCGTGGCTACATCATGGAGGTTTCCTGTATGCTTCCTTCTAGTGCTTTTAAACATTCAGATCTGACATTAAGGACCAATTAACTTTTGAATTGATTGTTGTGCATAGTGAGAGATAAGCATCTAATTATACACACAAACACACACAGATAACACAACCTTCTGTATATCCAGAACCACCTGAAAAAGAAGTTGCTTTTTTCCAGTGTATGTTTTTGGCACACACAATTACTAAAAAATAATATGGCTGTAGTTGCTTGGGTTTATTTCAGGTCTTCTGTTTTAGTCTACTGTATTTGTCTGCATGTCCGTTTTTGTAAAACTTGTTTGTTACAGTGTCTCTGCAGTATAATTTAAAGTTACTTATAGCAATTCCTAGAATACTGTACTTTGTTCTTAGAATTCCTTTGTCTTGGGTATTTTATACTTCCATAAGAATGTTAGATTTTTATCTTTGTATGGTCCTGTGAACAATGTTATTGGAATTTTGGTGTGTATTACACTGAATATGTAGATCTCATTTGGTAGTATGCGTATCTTAAATATTGAGGTGTACAGTGGCCCTGTTAGGTCCAGTAAGTACTGGTTTACTCTAGGCACTCGCCACCTTTGCCTCTTAAAATCATTCTGTCCCTTCTTTGCAATGATTCCTGAGCTTTGTGGGGAAGGAAGTGATACGTGAATTCCAGTTTGAATAAAAAAAAAAAAAAAGAAAATGAGTTAAGCACCAGCCTCATTTTTCTTTTCTAAACCCTGAATGTAGGTGCAATATGACCAGCCTGATGCTGTGTCTTCCTCACCATGATGGAATGGATCCTTGAACCAAGATGAACCCTTCCTTCCTGATGTTGCTTTTGACAATGTTCTGTCATACGATTAGAAAATCAGCTAACATAGTCATCATTAAATTGAAAAACCAGTGACAAACTTTAGGGCATTAGCCATTCTTCTGAGTTTACATTGTACTCAAAGAAACAGTGCACTGTAAACCAACAAAGTAGAATGTTACAGAGTTCGGATTTCAAAGCTAAGTGCAAAGCTGTTGTTTCAAATACATGGACTAAATTTCATAATATGCCTAGAATATATCCTTGGAGAAAAAAAGAACTCAAAATCTATAGTTGGATAAAAATTATTTTCTTCCATTTTTTTCCTAGCTACAGATAGATGGAGGCTGAACATTTCTATCAGTCTTGGTCACCTTCAGCAGCTACCTAAGAGACTAAGGAGTCCGAAAGCATGAAAATAAAGACTTGATCTTTATAACAGTGTCCTTGACCAGTCTTGGACTTTCTATCTGAGATTCAGCAGGTATTCATCTTTGCTATTAACTTTTTAAATCAGGCTTCCTCATCTGCCCAGAAGAGATAATCACATATCTTCTTGTACTCACTATCATGCACAGCCTTTGTTCCTTAAAAACGTAGAGGCTTTGGAAAAGAAGGGCACAAGGCAGCAAGTAGGTGGAAGCAGCAGATATACCACCTTTAAGCTGATGGATCATATCAGAAGGCAAAACACTAAGGGAGGGACAGTGGGCTATTAGATTGCTGCTGAATGAAACGTTTCAAAGCTCACACCCTCTTGGTTTCCATTTAGTAGAGGTGCTTTGTAACTAGTGTGTCTCCAGACATTGATGCTACAGATTTAAAACTTGTATCTGAATTAAGCACAATGTAAACTCCTAGGGGAAATTGGGATGAGAAGAGTTGCAACAATTGCTGCCTCAGAGAAAGTCAGAGTAAGGAGAACCTTTAGAAATATTTGAGCTTTGTCAGGAGTTCCACTGGATGACTACCAGGACACAGGCAAGTATCAAACGATGTTGCCCATTTGTCAGAGTGGGCATGGTATTCTGCATGATAAGTTAGACAAGATAATGTCTAGTGGAGCCTGACCAACTTATAAGATGCCAACAACAAAAATAAAGATGACTTGGGAATGAATAGATGCAAAATCCTTCTCATGTCTTCCTAAGCAGAGTTGAGAAGTGAGAGAGACTTGTAGCACAGTCATTGAGATGTATTTGAAACATTTTTCAAAGATCAACATGGCCTGGTGGAGGTACTGAAGAAGACTGGATTTGTTGCCCATTCTCAATTTTCCCTTCATTTTGATGAGGTTCTCTGTGAACTGAAGTCACAGGAATGGCCAAGTTTTCAGGGGGCAGGGTTCAAGTTAGAGAAGGACTTTGCTCACCTTCAGACGGTGTTGTTGAATTAAGAAGCAAACTTTCAGTAAAGGCTGAAAAGAAACTTTGAGTAGCCTCTTGTGAATGCTGTTTCCTTTGTTCCTAAGGACAAGATATTCTTTCCTGACTCGCCAAGATCATGGTAGTTGAGTATATACAGATAGAGCTTTCTGAGGAGCACTGGGCTACATGAATCTGGACTTCACAGAAATTTGGGCTAGAGTGTCTCCTGGGGATGGAGTGGAGTTTATAAAAGAGGACCTTGACCCGGGCTGAGAAGAATTACAGAATTAGAAAAGGATGTTTTTGGTACTGTACTGAGAAGAAGAACCTCAAGGGATCTTGAAAAGAGGATTTTGAACACAATCATGGGGTCATGAGATGTTATGACTGCTCAGATATGAGTGTGGGGTTAGCTCAGCTAATTTAATTCTGGAGAAAAGACCATTGCTTGCAGATTGGAGACTGAGGAAGAAGCCACTACTGAATTTCCTGTCTCAAGGTAGTCTTGTAGAAATCCTTCTTCCTCTGAAGACTTGAGTTTTATTTAAAGACCCGCAGATGATTGGATGAGACCAACTCACCTTGTAGACTGTGATCCGCTCTATTCAATGTCTATGGATTGTGAAAACTATTCTAATCATTGGAATACCTTCATACCAATATTCAGGTATATTTGATTGAATATTTATATGGCATTATAAATTAAACCCTTATTTAAGGTTTGTAAGTTAAAGTTGTAAGGGGTCCCAGTCTAAGCGCAGCATTACTGATACCTTGTTAGAAGCCCCATTCAGAACTTGAAAACCAGGAAGGTTGTAACACCTGCTGGAACAGAAGAGAAGACCAAGGCTCCCTGTCAAAACCAGAACAAAGGCTAAGTCAGTGGTTTCTGAGAATTTTTACCCTGTACTTTAAATGTACAGAAATGTACTAACCTTGCCTTTTGGCTTTTGTAGTTCTGCTTGTTGTTAAATGAAGTGGGACAACCAGGATGTGTTTTTCTGTGCATAAGAAACAAAGAGCTTGGGCTTTATGATTTGGACAAATTCTCTGTGCAACCACTGACTAGAAATAGAGATTTTCTCTTTGGGTTTAAGAGCATCCATGCAGTTTTCACTGATATACTTAGCTCACAACATTTTTACAGTCTCCGGTGAGATTCCCAGAGACAGATGCCAGGGTACCAAGGGCATCTTAGAGTTACAGAATGGAAGATGAACAGCTCCTAAGGGTTTTGTACCTTAAGACATTCTAGGACCCCAGGAATCTCTCCCACTTCTGCTTCTGCCAACCCAGAGGCCCCTTCTATTTCCTAATGGAAATTATAGAAAATTGCTTGGATTTTTCCCCTCCAGAGGTGAGTCTGTTTATGGCACCTTCTAAATAGGACAGTTAAAAAAGACTTGATGTGGCCCTAATTCCAGTGTCCAGGATCTGTATGAGAAGTCACCCGATCCCCTGGTTTAAGTCTGTTTGATGGTTACCCTTGGTTGTTTTTACTTTTTGTCTCTCTGGGTATCTCTCCTTCTCTCTTTTTCTGCCAGTTCTTTTGGCCTTCTGGAATGTGGTAAGCACAGGAGACTTTGGCCACCCCAACCAAGTTCCATATATTGGCCAATGACTTTCTCTTGTGCAAGATCTACTCTGGTGGCTTAAGACCTGAGCCCTCTCTCTAGGACCCCTCTTCATCAGGCCCTCATAGGAGGATTGAAGGCAGCTGCTAAACTGCTGGGAGCCGATTGAGTGGGTGCCATTACAAGATGGCGCTTGGCCCCGGCCTAGGGCCAATCCCGTGGCCAGGAGCATCGGCAGGCGCGCATCGGCCAATCCAGGCACGACTCGTTCCCTTACCCCCTATATAAGCAGCTGCCCTTTGGCGCTCGGGGCCCCTCGCTTCTGCTCTCCCTTCAACCAAGAGGCTCCAATAAAGCGTGATTTGGGAAGAATCCTCGTCTGGTGGTCGTCTTTTCCTGCTGGTCGGGGAGTTCGCCGCACTAAACTACCTCCTAATCTATCTAAGATGAGTGAGGTAATGTAAGAGCCCGAAGAACTGCCTGCTGTGTTCCTGTAGTACCTCTCTGAGACTTACTGGGTGTTTGCCCTCATAGACCCAGACACACAAGAAAACCAGTGACACCCAATATTCCTTTAATTATGCAGTCTGCTCCAGATATGAGAAACTTCAGCAGTTAGAAGGGTGTGAGGGTATGAATAAGTCCCAATTATTGGGGATTGCTGAAAACGCTGATAACAACCATGGCTCCATGAAAGGAAAGCAGAATAGAAGATTGACCAGGGCTGTGGTGGAAGTGCCTGGAGACACTGTTAAAAGGGATCCTAGAGGAATGGCCAGAACTACCAGGAAAAAGAAGAGGACAAGAAAGCACCAACATGCTTATTACAAACAAAAAGGACGTTAGAAAACTGGATGCACAAATCAGAAGAGGGAAGAAGTGTGCTCCATCCTTCATCTGGGCGACAGCTTATGAGGCCAGGGATCCATTCCACCGAGCCCTCAGGAGCCTACAGTTGTGTTAAGGGTAGGGGGAAAGTCTGTTAAATTGCTGGTAGACACAGGCACAGTTCATTTGGTCCTGACAACCGTTCAGATCAGCGATGTCTCAATGTATGGCTGTTCAAAGGGCAACTGGACACACTGCACTCTTCCCTGGATGACCTCCCAGACAGTGGACTGGGTACAGCATTCTGGGACCCACTCCTTATTAGTAATGCCAGACGACCACACTGTTCCTAATTAGAAGAGACATATTACAAAAACAATGGGCTACCATGTGCATTATGGAGGTCCCTGCTCATCTTTCTTCGAATTCTACTCATCCATCTCCCTGTGCTCTTTTGACCTGCCTTTTGTAGAAGGGATACCTCTACCAAGTCTAGTACCTGAAAATGGTGCTTAACATTTCTTGATTGGAATATTAGACCACTCCTTATATATGCCAAAGCAAGTCAACAGATATTTCCCTAAAGTCTTAAATGCCTAAATGTCACTCTTCCCCAAATAAAAGCACACATAAACCTTTTCTTAGGTGTGGTTGTTATGCTTTGAGGAGGCAGGACGGACTGATTCTAAGTGTTGAAGACAGTTAACGAGATTAGCTTGTCAGTAACTACCCTGGAATTCAAAGTCAGATATCCTGGCCTCAAATCTTGCTGTATCACATTAATTCTTTAAGTTTTAGTTAAAAAGATGTTAAGTATAAAGTTGATTAATGTCCTCTCAAGATCTGTGAAGAATTTTGATAGGATTTTAATGGGGATTGCATTAAATCTATAAATTGCCCTTGGTAGAATTTTTACTATGTTGATCCTCCCAATTCAAGAGCAAGGGAGATCCTTCCATTTTCTGGTATCCTTCTCAATTTCTTTCTTCAAAGACTTAAAGTTCTTGTCAAATAGATCCTTCACTTCCTTGGTTAGAGTTACCCCAAGATATTTTATGCTATTTGTGGCTATCGTGAAGGGTGATGCTTCTCTGATTTCCCTCTCTGCTTCCTTATCCTTTGTGTATAGGAGGGCAACTGATTTTTTGGAATTGATCTTGTATCCTGCCATGCTACTAAAGGTGTTTATCAGCTGTAGGAGTTCTTTGCTGGAGTTTTTGGGGTCGCTTATGTACACTATCATATCCATATCATCTGTAAATAATGAAAGTTTAACTTCTTCCTTTCCAATTCGAATCCCTTTGATCCCCTTATGCTGTCTAATTGCTATTGCTAGAACTTCAAGCACTATATTGAAGAGGTATGAAGAGAGTGGACAGCCTTGTCGTGTTCCTGATTTTAGTGGGATGGCTTTGAGTTTCTCTCCATTTAATTTGATGTTAGCTGTCAGTTTGCTATAAATAGCTTTTATTATATTTAGTTATGACCCTTGTATCCCTAATCTCTCTAAGACCTTTATCATAAAGGGATGTTGAATTTTGTCAAATGCTTTTTCAGCATCTAATGAAATGATCATATGGTGGCATGGGGCTAAGGGAAATAGGGTGAGAAACGTGAGAAAGGGAGGATGGGGGAGCTTGGGGGAATGGGATGGTTGGGATAAAGGAAGGGTGGATACGGGAGCAGAGAAATATATATTCTAATTAAGGGAGCCATCTTAGGGTTGGCAAGAGACTTGACTCTAGAGGGGCTCGCAGGTGTCCAGGGAGATGTCCTCATCTAGTACCTTGGGCAACTGAGGAGAGGGAACCTGAAATGACCCTATCCTATAGCCATACTGATGAATATCTTGCATATCACCTTAGAACTTGCATCTGGCGATGGATCGAGATAGAGATAGAGACCCAAATTGGAACAACGGACTGAGCTCTTAAGGTCCAAATGGGGAGCAGAAGGAGGGAGAACATGAGCAAGGAAGTCAGGGCCACGAGGGGTGCACCCACCCACTGTGACAGTGGAACTGATCAATTGGGAGCTCACCAAGGCCAGCTGGACTGGGACTGAATAAGCATGGGATGAAACTGGACTCTCTGAACATGGCGGACAATGAAGGCTGATGAGAAGCCAAGGACAATGGCACTAGGTTTCAATCCTAATACATGAACTGGCTTTATGGGAGCTTAGCCTGTTTGGATGCTCACCTTCCTGGACCTAGATAGAAGTGGGAGGACCTTGGACTTCCCGCAGGGCAGGGAATTTGGACTGTTCTTCAGTCTCAAGAGGGAGGGGGAATGGGGTGGGGGGAGGGGGAGAGGCATGGAGAGAGGGGGGAGTGAAGGCGTAAGTCATAAACAATCCCACACCAGTTTGGAATTATGATTAATAGGGTGGTATTTATCTAAAGGGGAAAAAACTTACAGATCACCGTCCCAGACAACAGCCCTCTTCACAATCAGGAAGAAGTCTAGTCACCGGAACCGGAGCAGGAAGTAAAAAGAGTGAGAAGGGAAGTAGCCACTTTTTTAAAGGGAGAGAGACCACGTCCCAATGGGCTGGTATCTCAGCGGCTATTGGCTGGAGGAGCGGAAGGACCTCCCACAACAGGGGAGGGGAGTGGGAGGAGGGAGCGATGTGTGGGAGGAGGGGGAGGGAAATGGGAAACGGTGAGTAGGCGGAATCTTAATTAAAAAATAATAAAATAAAGAGAAAAAAAATTAAAAAAAAAAGAAAGAAAAAAAAAGATGTTAAGTATACCAAACTCACTGATCAAGGGTTTGGGATGTACCGGACTAAAGCAAAGGACAGTTGATTAGCTCCACTCTGATTAAACATACAGACGCCTTTCCTACATTCCAGGGATTGAAAATTCTTAGCTGTGTGGTCTGGGCAGTAATAGTTCTGGGTATTACAATGTGTAGTCTACTTTTAGGAAGAAGAGTTTTATAAAGCTCATAGCTAGGAAAACTAAATATTTTTAAAGGACAGATAACTATTGATACAGGCCGTTTTGTTCTTCCCATGGTGGTTAGTGGTGTTTTAGGAGGGCTGTTGGCATTCCCATCTCTGGACTTGTGGAATTTGCCTCTCAAGTCCATACTTCAGCCCAGTAGTAACTCCTCATCCTTGAAGGAAGCACAGTACAGTAGGGTCTAGCAGCTTCAAAATCAGAACTGGCTAGCCCAAAGAGACAGGCATCATGGTTGTTGTAAGAACATCAAACCACAGATACTTTTCATTTTACAAATTACCTTAAACTTCAGAATCTAAATGATGTGCAAACAGAGGCACCATTTTCTGGATTATTTCTTTAATAGGCTGGAGTCTAATAGGACCTAAATTGCTTTGTGACTGACTCATTAATTGTGCTTAATAGTCAAAATCTAAGTTGCTAACTAATAGACACAAATGAAAATGTGCGATCAACTCTTGCCATTGGATGTTGATGATTCTAGCTAGGGCGCTTCTTCAAGGCACAGGGTATGGTAAAACTGTGTAATAGGTATGAATTGTCTTATACTTGGGCTGTTTTACTTGAGACTGACAGCTGCTGGCAAAAAGAGTTTTGTGTATTTGGTAAATACGGGAATACCAGCTGCATTCCCTTTTCTGGTCCTGTAGGAATTTACTGCCCAACTCAGTGCTACAGTTCTGTAGTAACTCATCTCATCCTGCCAGACTTATCCTAGTAGGTCCAGCTTCTTCGGAATCAGAACTGCTTAGCCCAAAGAGATGTGGAAACTGGTTCTGGTTCCAATGTGAACCCTGGGCCCAAATCTCCCACCATAAGGGCAACATAGAGTAACGAGCAAACATGCCACCAAGTATAGTCATGAAACCAGGCCAGGGTTTCCAATCATCCCAGACTTCTTGGATATAGGGGTGTTAGAGGGCTGGGGTGAAGCCCCCAACTTAATATTACACTTAGTAATAGTTTTTTAATGATCCATTCACAATTGGAGAGTTTGGCTCCCTCTTGTGTTAGGAACTTACAGAGCTGTATAGATGGCTAGATCCTTCAAGATGTGACCAGTGAGTGAGCCTGAAGGTGAGAGCACCAGCTTTCATTTTAAGTCCCCTTTTGTAAAGTAATTACAACTGCTCAAGTCTGGTTCTCTCGGTATTTCCCCCCTTTGTTTTAGATTTAGTTTCTGTACTTAAGGCCTTGCAATCTAAAATCCATTTCTAGGAGAAAAGTTTTTTTTTCCTTGAAAAGAAATAATAACTAAGCTCACAGTGTGACCAAGATTTCTTTTTTTAACTTCTAAAGCTCGGTTTCTTTGCATTAGTATATAGCTTTTTAGAAAGATAGAGTCTTGTATTTCAAATTACTTCCTCTCCTGTATCCATGAGATATGTTTCTTGGAAAACATTCAGTCATCTGCTAAAAGCTGTAGCTTTATTTTTTTTTCCCCTTTGAAGGATTGACAGAAATATTTAAGTAATGTACTGGTTTATCAGCTCCAAAGTTTAATTATGGCAAAACACCATTGGAATTAGGGTAAAAATACTAGGTGGGGTTTGTCCTTTCCATTTTATAGGGAAGAAATTTGCCTTTCCTGGGGGAGCTGCTTGCTAAAGCTTTTTTGAGGAAATGACAAGGAACTTTCTCTTCTGTTTTTAGACTTTCATCTCTCCAGGTCATTTTCATGATCTCATTTCATCTGCATAATAAACTTTAGAACTCATCAGAGCAAAGCCCATAAGATAGATGCCCAGAAGTGGAGCCTGATGCCTAGGTGGTGCTGTCAATGAGGACCCATTTCTTGCCATTGCAAACCCAGCCAAAAGTTGGTGATCCCTGAAAAGACCTCAGCAAGGATGAGACGTTGGAATTTACTTGAATTGTTAAGTCCAGGGACGTTGATGTTACATTGAGACTACTTATCAGTGTTTTTGTTATTCTTTATAGGAACATTTGGAGGATCTTTAAATGAGTGTTTTATAGTTGGAAACTGTGTATCTGTAACTATTTTCTGACCAGGGGCACTTTTTTTTTTAAAGCTAAGTGGGTGTGTCTAAGACCAACCTGTGGCCCTGCCTGTTTGCTTTGCTCAGTCCAACATGACAGAGGTATGTTCACCACCTCTGTCAGCAGTGCTCACTGCCCCAGTTCCATGGATGCAGTGGGTCTTTGTCACCATCAAGCAACTCGTAGCACTCTGCTCATAAACCCCATTTAAGTACAGAACCTCCCAAAAGAGCTAGAGTTACTGCTGCAAGCACAAAGGGGGAAGCAGCCTCTTAAAGAAGCCATGCAGGTTTTGCTGCTAATGCGGAGTCTGGAAACCTCTTAAAGGAGCTGAGCCTTTGCTCAATGCCAACAGAACAAATCTGAAAAAAAAATGCAGCTACCAAGAAGCTCCAATTGACTCCCGTTTTTTGGGGTCTAAAAGCCCATTTTTTTAAAGCTTTTTTTTTTTTAGGTCTTATGTGGATCTATGCCCCAGATGATAGGCACCATTTATAGTTGGAGACTGCTCATTCATTTCCCAGCTTCTTATACCAGAATAAACACACAGATACTATATTAATTATAACACTGTTTGGCCAATGGTGCAAGCGTATTTATAGCTAGCTCTTACATCTTAAATTGATTCTATTATTTTATATTTTACCAAGAGGCTCATGGTTTGTTACCTCCTGCTTCTTGGGTGGTTACATGGCATCTTTTTCCTTCAGCAGCCATGTGGTGTCTTTTTGACTCTGCCTACTCTCTCTTTATCTCTGTTCGCATTACCCTGCTAAGTCATTGGCCCAAACAGCTTTATTTATCAACCAATAAAAGCAACACATATACAGAAGGACATCCCACATCAGTGTTTTTTCCTGATGTTGTGTTGCTGTACTTAAAAACATTCTTTATTGACATACAATGCATAAACTGATGTTCATACATTGTATTTTGATCATAGTCATCCCAGATCATTAGACTTAGCACTTTCATTTTCTTTTATCACTGGCCATCAGTGGAGTGTGGTCAGTTTACCTGGGGTCACACCATTACAAAAAACAAAGTTCTCTTATCTAGGCTTAGAGATCATTTTGGAAAAGGAGGCAGAAAGATTGTAAGAGGCAGAAGTGAGGGATGACTACAGTCAAGCAGTTTTTCTGGACATAACAGGGAAGTTATATATAAGAACATACAATGATTCTATCAGCTTGCAAAAGGCATGCAGAAGACCAAGCCAGAGAAAAATCTCAGAATGTAGGGGCAGATGGACAGTCCTGTCCCTAACTAAGGAGTTATTGGTGAAGATTTATTTTTGTTTTTAACCATGTGAGGGTGAATGTCTCTGTGTTAATGTATGTGATTCATATTTGGGTAGCTATGGAGGCCAGAAGAGGATGTCAATTAAGTTGAAATTAGAAGTGGTTGTGAGTTTTCTGATACTGGAAGCAAATTTGGTTCTTACTTCTTCCCCACTGAGTCATCCCTTACTTGGTTTTCCTTCTGGATTTCTCTTTATATAATACATAATATTATGTATTATATAATCTTCATTTATATCTTGTATTGGTTTCTTTATTTCATTCAGCTGTTTGCGTTAATGAGGATTTAAAAATTCTTTGAACATATTTACAATCATTCCTTTAGTTCCACATCTGGAATGAACCATATTCATATACTCCCAACTTGCATTTTCTCGAATTTCATTTGAACCGTCACACTTTCCAAGTTGTAACATCCCCCATATTCTCGTTGTCTCCCTTGTCCTGTTCCAGTTTTAATTCAAGGTGCATTGAGTTGCTCTGTCCTCATAGGGTGACTTAAAGAGTGTTTTATTCCCCCCTGGTGTATTCCTGTGTTCTGGAAGGAAGAGCTGAGTGACATTCAAAGATTAATATGTGTGTAACTTGGAGTTTGCCCTTAAAATCTCTTAGACCTTGTGCTATCTTAGAGGAAGAATCTTGTCTTTATTTTTCTAAAGACATCATTCATGTTGTTTAAAAGCAACAAATTTATCGTAATTTTTGTTAATCTTTGACAATTGAAAATCTAGTCATTTTTCTAATTGAATATTCTTCTCTTTTGTTCACCTATCAAATTTCGATTTGTTTGTATTAGAGCTATATTTGAAGGAAAATATAATCATGTCTTCTTTATTCCTCTTTAAACCTTTACTACATGAATTACTTTTCTTTTGAGAAACAATAATTTGATTTCTCTTTATAAGTGTGTGTATTAATATCAGTGTCTTTGATTCATTTCTATTCTTCCATCCCTTCATTTTTGTCCCATACCAACCTGTTTTCCTTACTGTAGTTCTATAATACAGCTTAATGTCTGAGATGGTGATGCCTCTGGAAGTTCCTTTGTTGGACATGATTGTTTTGATTATCCTGCACTTTTTGTTTTTTTCATATGAAGTTGAATATTGTTCATTTGGGGTCTTTCTTTTTTCTTTGCCCTATATTTTCTTTGTCCTTGTCTTTTTTGTTGTTGATGGTAATTTGGAAATTATGTACTCTATTCCAAATATATTTAGAGTTATCTGAATTTAACATATATTTAAACACTCAATATTTATTTACAGTTTGACACATTCAGTAACTATATCTTTCTATTGATGAGGCAAGAACTTTATCTTCTCATTCTGCTATCTCACCTGAAAGATCTACCGTGAGATGCTTTGCTACTTTTTGAAAATTAAGAATTCAATTTCATTCACCATAGCACAAAATGACTGAAATATGTAGCAATATGTTTTTCAAAAGAAGTAGAGGGCATGTGTATACAAAGCTCAATATATGGCTAAGAAAAACTAAAGATACATAAATTCCCAAATTGAACATTGGATTCAATTCCTACTTTATCAAGATTGTAGACGTTGATACCACCACTACAACCACATTCTCCTCCTCCCTCTTTCTCTTCTCTCCCACCTTTCTTTCTTTTTTCCTTCCCCATTTTTCTCCTCCTTATTTTCTTCCCCTTTCCCTCATCCGTTTTTTTCCTTTTCTCCTCCTGCTCTTTTTCCCCTTCCCGTTTCTTCTTTCTTCCCTTCTTCGTTCCCATTTTCCTTCTCCTCCCATCTTTCCTCCTTTCTCCTCATCCCTCTCCTTTTTTGTTCTTCCTTCTCATCCCTTTCTTCCTCTCTCCTTCCCCCCCTCCTTTCTCTTTAATCTCTTCTCTTTCTTCTTGTCCTTCTTCTTATTATTCTGTGGGAAGATTGACAAGCATGTGTAAAGATTTGTATGGAAATGTAAAAGATATAGAATATAAATATAATTTTGTAAAGTCATAATAAAGATGAAGTTACTCATTGAAACAGTGTGTTAGTGAAATTCAGATATATAGATCAATATAACTGAAATATGAGATCAGAAATAGAAATGTTCCATTTTATTTTTTGGTGAAGAAGGTATCAATGTAGTTCCTGAAAGATCAAAGAGACTTTGCACCAAGATTTGTTGAGAGAGTTGGACATTCTTATATAGAAAGATTGACTTTTTTTTTTCAAAAACCATTGCCCAATACCATACACTAGAAAAAAATATCTGTTGGAATAAGGGAAAGGTGTCATAGAGAGGTTTTTATAAGTTGTTCATCTGGGTTAGGGAATAACTGCCCTGTTTCTGGAAATTCAGATTAGAGAAATGCCCTGATTTCAAAGGCTTCATTTGGTCAGGATGTTTATTCCCATTTCTACCCAGTGTAGGAGGCTGTATCTTCAGAATGTACTTCATGCAAAAGTTTCCCTCATTCATCCTTATCTGCATACTCTGTGGTAGTGGAATGTAACTGATCCTCATAATCTCATAGGGAATGTTACTGTTAAGATGTGTGTCTTTGTTGGAGTGGGTACGGCCTTGTTGGAGGAAGTGTGTCACTGTGGGAGTGGGCTTTAAGGTTTCCTATGCTCAGGATACTGCCAGTGTCTCAGTCAACTTCCTGTTGCTGCAGGGTATAGGACTCTCAGTGGCTACTGCAGTACCACACCTGTATGCATGCTACCATACTCCCTGCCATGATGATAAAGGACTGAACCTCTGAAACTGTAACCCCAATTAAATGTTTTACTTTATAAGAGCTGTTGTGGTTGTGGTTTCTTTCCATAGCAATAAAAACCCTAACTAAATAGCCTGACCTTCTGTCTTTCTACCCTAGAAGTCTTAGTTCATGAGATGAATGGGTTTAAGTTTGAGACAAAACACACAGCAGGGCCAATTTCTCTCTTCTATTAACTCTACACTAATCTGTGACAGAGACAATGTCACAAGTATAGCAATTTTACATCTTATTGTCTCCCTTATTTTTTTTAAAATCAAACCCTATTCTTTGACTCACAGGGCCAAGAATTTGTGCTATGTATATGCATGTATATGCAGAAATAACTTCCAGTTTTTTAGAACATGGACTGTAATATTTAACTTTAAATTTGATCTGGAAATGACATCAAGGACTAGATGAAACTAAATGCCTCTTAATAACAGAATCTTATGTTTGTGACCAGCAGCTATGTTGACTAAAGTAGAAAATCAGCATTCCTATCATGAAAATTAGGATACTAGATTGGACCTAATCAGAGCCCACAATACTTTCAGATCCACTGTCTACCTCAAGCCTTCAGTTCCTTGTCTACCATCTGATGGGGAGACAGATATGAGAATGCCTTCTATATATTTTCTGGTTGAATTTCAGCAAAACCCCTTCCTTAAGAAAAACACTAGCATCTTAGCATTGCCTTAGAATCTAATACCACTGTATTGGCTTCTAAAAACCATTTCTTTTGTTTTTGAGATTATAATACAGCTATATTAAAATCAACACCATCATTTGGCTTGTCTGCATATTAAGCAGTGAACCTTTCTTGATGTGATGGTTCTTCTCTTTCCAAATTGTGGAATTCAAGTCACCTCTGGAATTTATTTTTTCCTTCCCAACACTGCACACTTACTTGGACAAACAAATTTTCACTTTCCATATGTTCCTCTTTCAGTTTATTATTATAACATTTATTTTATTATAAATTAATTCTTATTAATTTATTAATACACAGACTAATGGCTTCCATTGTGAAATTTCACATATGCATGCAACATGCATGTTAATTCATGAGTCATGCTGCAAGCTCTCCAGGACTTCTCATTCTCTCTGCAAACTTTTAGATGATAGATTTGAGAATCAAGGAGAGGAAAAACAATATGATTGGTTGAAATGGGCAATGTTCTAATGAGATGATCAGTTGACAGTTTCAGACAAAGTCTCACCTTTTTCATCAAGGTTGGCTTTGCTTTGTTTACAGAGGAGCCCATGGCACTGATGCCGCCTTAGTCTAAAGGTCACACAATAAAAAGTTATTTGTCAAAGCTTACATTATTTCATAATTGGTTTGTGGGAGAGGGAAGAGGAGAGGAATGGGGAGAAGGAGAGAAAGAATATGGATAATTTATGATGGCTTTGGCAGACATCACAGTTTTACCTTTTTTGAATTTTTTAAGAAATAACTTTTGGACCCTTCTTCCTTCTGTCCCCTTTCCTCTTTGGGCACATAACACCATCCAGCTCAGTCTGTCTGGCGCTGGGGGCAAACCCTCAGGGCAAGTAGGCAGGCGAGACCTCCTTTGTCTCACTGGCCCGCCTGCACCAACCAAGGTAGGCGCTTTGTTTACGAACTACCCAACCTGCACGGAGATCTGATCTTGGCACCAGGAGAGACAGCAGGGCGGTGAGTTTGTGACCAGTGGCGGCGGAAGCAGCCCTGGACAGGGAACTCTGAAGTTCCTCATCCCCTCCCTATACTCCCCGGGCTCCCTGCAGGGGCTCTACCCCCCCATACTGCCTCTCTCTTCTTGTCCCACCCAGCTTGCATCCAGAACCCTTCTTCCTTCTGTCCCCTTTCCTCTTTGGGCACATAACACCATCCAGCTCAGTCTGTCTGGCGCTGGGGGCAAACCCTCAGGGCAAGTAGGCAGGCGAGACCTCCTTTGTCTCACTGGCCCGCCTGCACCAACCAAGGTAGGCGCTTTGTTTACGAACTACCCAACCTGCACGGAGATCTGATCTCGGCACCAGGAGAGACAGCAGGGCGGTGAGTTTGTGACCAGTGGCGGCGGAAGCAGCCCTGGACAGGGAACTCTGAAGTCCCTCATCCCCCTCCCTATACTCCCCGGGCTCCCTGCAGGGGCTCTACCCCCCCATACTGCCTCTCTCTTCTTGTCCCACCCAGCTTGCATCCAGAACCCTTCTTCCTTCTGTCCCCTTTCCTCTTTGGGCACATAACACCATCCAGCTCAGTCTGTCTGGCGCTGGGGGCAAATCCTCAGGGCAAGTAGGCAGGTGAGACCTCCTTTGTCTCACTGGCCTGCCTGCAACAAGCAAGGAGAGACATCACTATAACACCAGGAGACTAGCACTGCAGAGAGCCATCACTGGGAAGGTACATCAGTAGGCAAGGAGACCTGATCCGGTAAAAGAAGATCCAGAGGGGAGCATTCAGAGAAAGAGATGGGCAGGCGCCAATGCAAGAATTCACCTAACAATCTGAAAAACTATATGAAACCACCAGAACCCAGCGACCTCCCAACAGGTGGACATGAACACCTTAATCATGAAGAAGTAGATAAAATTGACTTTATGAAAGTGATTGACGCCCTTAAACAACATGTAAAAAATGCCCTTATAGAAATGGATGAGAAGTATAACAGAAAGTTTGAAGAATTGAGTAAATCAGTGAATGATACCCTAGGAAACCAAGGAAAAACAATCAAACAGATAATGGAAACAGTTCAAGACTTAAAAACTGAAATGGAGGCAAAGAAGAAAACACAAACAGAAGGTCAGCTGGACAGGGAAAATCTAGGTAAACGAATAGAGACTACAGAAGCAAGCATAACCAACAGAATACAAGAGATAGAAGAAAGAATCTCAGATTCTGAAGATACCATAGAGAAAATAAACACGCTGATCAAAGAAAACAGCAAGGCCAACAAATTCTCATCACAAAACATTCAGGAAATATGGGACACAATAAAAAGACCAAACCTAAGAATAATAGGAATAGAAGAAGGAGAAGAAGCGCAGCTCAACGGTCCAGAAAATATATTTAATAAAATTATAGAAGAAAACTTTCCCAACCTAAAGAAAGATATACCTATGAAGATTCAAGAAGCATACAGAACACCGAATAGGCTGGATCAAAAAAAAACATCCTCTCGCCATATAATAATCAAAACACAAAGCATACAGAATAAAGAAAGAATACTAAGAGCAGCAAAGGAAAAAGGCCAAGTTACTTATAAAGGTAAACCTATCAGACTTACACCTGACTTCTCTATGGAAACCATGAAAGCCAGAAGGTCCTGGATAGATGTACTGCAGAAACTAAGAGACCATGGATGCAAGCCCAGACTACTATACCCAGCCAAGCTTTCGTTCACTATTAATTTTCCAGGATAAAAACAAATTTAAACAATACGTAGCCACAAATCCAGCCTTACAGAAAGTAATAGAAGGAAATTCACTAACCAAGGAGTCCAACAATGACCACAATATCTCAGACAACTAGAGACCCTTCACCAGCGCAACACAAAGAAGGGGAACACACAAAATTTCCAACTTAAAAAATGACCGGAGTTAACAACCACTGGTCATTAATATCACTTAATGTCAATGGACTCAACTCTCCTATAAAAAGGCACAGACTAAGAGATTGGATACGAAAACAGGATCCAACATTCTGCTGTTTACAAGAAACACACCTCAACCACAAAGACAGGCACCTACTCAGAATAAAGGGTTGGGATAAGGCTTATCAAGTAAATGGACCTAAGAAACAAGCAGGGGTGGCCATACTAATTTCTAACAAAGTTGACTTCAAACTTAAATCAATCAGGAGAGATGGAGAGGGACATTTTCTACTCATAACAGGAACAATTCATCAGGATGAAGTCTCAATCCTGAATATCTATGCCCCTAATATAAAAGCACCCACGTACGTAAAAGAAACATTGTTAAAACTCAAGGCAGCCATCAAACCGCACACATTAATAGTAGGAGACTTTAATACTCCTCTCTCACCAATGGACAGGTCAAGTAGACAGAAACCTAACAGAGAAATAAGAGAATTAATGGAGGTAATGAATCAAATGGACTTAACAGACATCTATAGAATATTCCACCCAAATAGGAAAGAATATACCTTCTTCTCTGCAGCTCATGGAACCTTCTCAAAAATCGACCACATACTCGGTAACAAAGCAAACATCCACAGTTACAAAAAAATATTAATAACCACCTGTATCTTATCAGATCACCATGGATTAAAGCTAGAATTCTGCAACAATGCTACCCCCAGAAAGCCTACAAACTCATGGAAACTGAATAGTCAACTACTGAACCATTCCTGGATTAAGGAAGAAATAAAGAAAGAAATTAAACTCTTCCTTGAAGACAATGAAAATAAAGAAACAACATACTCAAACCTATGGGACACTATGAAAGCAGTTCTGAGAGGAAAGTTCATAGCACTAACTGCCCACTTAAAGAAAACAGAGAAAGCACACATTGGAGACTTAACAGCCCACCTGAAAGCTCTAGAAAAAAAAGAAGCAGACTCACCTAGAAGGGGTAGAAGACTGGAAATAATCAAACTGAGGGCTGAAATCAACAAAATAGAGACACAGAAAACAATTGAAAGAATCAATGAATCAAAAAGCTGGTTCCTGGAGAAAATCAACAAGATTGATAAACCCCTATCCAAACTAATCAAACGGCAGAGAGAGAATTTGCAAATTAATAAGATCAGAAATGAAAAGGGAGACATAACCACAGACACAGAGGAAATTCAGAGAATCATTAGATCTTACTACAAAGGCCTGTATGCCACAAAACTGGAAAATGTAAAAGAAATGGACGCTTTTTTAGATAAATACCATTTACCAAAGTTAAACCAGGACCAGGTGAACAACCTAAATAGACCGGTTAGTCGTGAAGAATTAGAAGCTGTTATCAAAAACCTCCCTTCCAAAAAAAGTCCAGGACCAGATGGTTTCAATGCAGAATTCTACCAGAACTTCCAAGAAGACCTAATACCTATTCTCCTTAATGTATTTCACAATATAGAAACAGAAGAGTCATTGCCAAATTCCTTTTATGAAGCTACAGTAACTCTGATACCAAAACCACACAAAGACACAACCAAGAAAGAGAATTACAGGCCAATCTCACTCATGAACATCGACGCAAAAATCCTCAACAAAATTCTGGCAAACCGAATCCAAGAACACATTAGAAAAATTATCCATTATGATCAAGTAGGCTTCATACCAGAGATGCAGGGCTGGTTTAACATACGCAAATCTATCAATGTAATCCATCATATAAATAAACTGAAAGAAAAAAACCATATGATCGTTTCATTAGATGCTGAAAAAGCATTTGACAAAATTCAACATCCCTTTATGATAAAAGTCTTGGAGAGATTAGGGATACAAGGGTCATACCTAAATATAATTAAAGCTATATACAGCAAGCCGACAGCTAATATCAAATTAAATGGAGAGAAACTTAAAGCCATCCCACTAAAATCAGGAACACGCCAAGGCTGTCCACTCTCTCCATACCTCTTCAATATAGTTCTCGAAGTTTTAGCAATAGCAATAAGACAACATAAGGGGATAAAGGGGATTCAAATTGGAAAGGAAGAAGTTAAACTTGCATTATTTGCAGATGATATGATAGTGTACATGAGCGACCCCAAAAACTCCTCCAAAGAACTCCTACAGCTGATAAACGCCTTTAGTAATGTGGCAGGATACAAGATCAACTCCAAAAAATCAGTCGCCCTCTTATACACAAAGGATCTGGAAGCAGAGAGAGAAATAAGAGAATCATCACCTTTCACGATAGCCACAAACAGCATAAAATATCTTGGGGTAACTCTAACCAAGGAAGTGAAAGATCTATTTGACAAAAACTTTAAGGCATTGAAGAAAGAAATTGAAGAGGATACCAGAAAATGGAAGGATCTCCCTTGCTCTTGGATTGGGAGAATCAACATAGTAAAAATGGCAATTCTACCAAGGGCAATTTATAGATTCAATGCAATCCCCATTAAAATCCCATCAAAATTCTTCACAGATCTTGAAAGGACAATAATCAACTTTATATGGAGAAACAAAAAACCCAGGATAGCCAAAACAATCTTATACAATAAAGGAACTTCTGGAGGCATTACCATCCCTGACTTCAAACTCTATTACAGAGCTACAGTAATGAAAACAGCGTGGTACTGGCATAAAAACAGAGAAGTCGACCAATGGAATCGTATAGAAGACCCGGATTTTAACCCACAAACCTATGAACAACTGATTTTTGATAAAGGAGCTAAAAGTATACAATGGAAGAAAGAAAGCATCTTCAACAAATGGTGCTGGCACAATTGGATGTCAACCTGTAGAAGAATGAAAATAGACCCATATCTATCACCATGCACAAAACTCAAGTCCAAATGGATCAAAGACCTCAATATCAATCTGAACACACTGAACCTGATAGAAGAGAAAATGGGAAGTACCCTACAACATATGGGCACTGGAGATCGCTTCCTCTGTATAACCCCAGCAGCACAGACATTAAGGACAACATTGAATAAATGGGACCTCCTGAAACTGAGAAGCTTCTGTAAAGCAAAGGACACTGTCATTAAGACAAAAAGGCAGCCTACTGACTGGGAGAAGATCTTCACCAACCCCGCAACAGACAAAGGTCTGATCTCCAAAATATATAAAGAACTCAAGAAACTAGACTTTAAAAGGATAATTAACCCAATTAAAAAATGGGGCACTGAACTGAACAGAGAATTCTCAACAGAAGAAGTTAAAATGGCCAACAGATACTTAAGGTCATGCTCAACCTCCTTAGCGATCAGAGAAATGCAAATCAAAACAACTTTGAGATATCATCTTACACCTGTCAGAATGGCTAAAATCAAAAACACCAAGGATAGCCTTTGCTGGAGAGGTTGTGGAGAAAGGGGTACCCTCATCCATTGCTGGTGGGACTGCAAACTTGTGCAACCACTTTGGAAATCAGTGTGGCGGTTTCCCAGAAAAATTGGGATCAACCTACCCCTGGACCCAGCAATACCACTCTTGGGAATATACCCAAGAGATGCCCTATCATATGACAAAAGCATTTGTCCAACTATGTTCATAGCAGCATTATTTGTAATAGCCAGAACCTGGAAGCAACCTAGATGCCCTTCAATGGAAGAATGGATGAAGAAAGTGTGGAATATATACACATTAGAGTACTACTCTGCGGTAAAAAACAATGACTTCTCGAATTTTGCATGCAAATGGATGGAAATAGAAAATACGATCCTTAGTGAGGTAACCCAGACCCAAAAAGAAGAACATGGGATGTACTCACTCATAATTGGTTTCTAGCCATGGATAGGGGCCACTGAGTCTATAATTTGTGATCCTAAAGAAGCTAAACAAGAGGGTAAACCCAAGGGAAAACATATAGATATCCTCCCAGCTATGGGAAATAGTCATGACTGATGGGCAAAAAATTGGAACCTTGGGGGTGGGGTGGGATGGGGATGAGGGGTGATGGGGAGAGAAAAGTGTGAAGGAGAGGATGAGGGGAACTGGGGGAATCGGGGTGAATGGGGATAAAGAAAGGTTGGATAGGGGAGCAGGGAAACTCATACCTTAGGTAAGGGAGCCACCTAAGGGGTGACAAGAGACTTGAACTTGGAATGGCTACCAGATGCCCAGGGCAATGTCCCCAGTTAGTTCATTGGGGCACCTGAGGATAGGGAACCTGAAATGAACCTATCCTATAATCTTACTGATGAATATCTTGCATATCGCCATAGAACCTTCATCTAGCGATGGATGGAGATAGAGCCAGAGACCCACACTGGAGCACCGGACTGAGCTCCCAAGGTTATAATGAGGAGCAGAAGGAGAGAGAACATGAACAAGGAAGTCAGGACCATGAGGGGTGCACCCAACCACTGAGACAGTGGGGCCGATCTATTGGGAGCTCACCAAGGTCAGCTGGACTGCTACTGAAAAAAACATGGGATAAAACCGGACTCTCGGAATGTGGCGGACAATGAGAGCTGACGAGAGGCCAAGGAGAATGGCACAGGAACTTTCATCTGGCGATGGATCGAGAGAGAGACAGAGACCCAATTTGGATCAACCGTCTGAGCTCTTAAGGTCCAAATGAAGAGCAGAAGGAGGGAGAACATGAGCAAGGAAATCAGGACCACGAGGCGTGCACCCACCCACAGTGACAGTGGAACTGATCTATTGGGAGCTCTCCAAGGCCAGCTGGACTGGGACTGAATAAGCATGGGTTGAAACTGGACTCTCTGAACATGGCGGACAATGAAGGCTGATGAGAAGCCAAGGACAATGGCACTAGGTTTCGATCCTAATACATGAACTGGCTTTGTGGGAGCTTAGCCTGTTTTGATGCTCACCTTCCTGGGCCTGGATGGAAGTGGGAGGACCTTGGTCTTCCTGTAGGGCAGGGAATTTGGACTGCTCTTCAGTAGCGAGAGGGAGGGGGAATGGACTGGGGGGAGGAGAAGAGGAGTGGGGTTAGGGGAGGGGAGAGGGGGGAGGGGGCAATGTGTGGGAGGAGGGGAGGGAAATGGGAAACGGGGAGCAGTTGGAAATTTTAATTAAAAAAGAATAAAAATTTTTTTAAAAAAAAATAAAAAAAAAAACAAAAATAAAAAAAAATAACTTTTGTTTATTCATGAGAATTTTGTGCATGTACATAAGGAAATATGATCATATCTACTCCATTCCCCATCCATGCTCTCTGTTACCTTCTGACATCCCCCTCCTATGTCATGCTTGTACCTTTTTTTGATAACCCACTAAGTCCAATTAGTGCTGCTCACATGTGCACAGGTGTGGGTATCCAGTAGAGAATGGAGACCTATCAGTGACCATACCCTCAATAAGGAGAGATTCTCCATCACTGAGCAGCTACTTAGTAAGAGAGGAGTCCCAGAGATCACTTCCACCATCTATCGTGGTGAGGACTGAGTCTGACCTAGGGCAAATCCTACAGGATTATGGGGAGTCCTTCAACTCCCAGAAGTCAGCAAGGCAAGTCTGAAACACATGGTGACCTGTTTAATGTTTCTTTTCTTTTATCATTTCCTGTGTTACTTTAAGACAATTTAGAGAGGCCAATATCTCATCACAGGCCTTCAGTAAGCATGGGGAAAATTTGTCCTTATATTTAGATCTAAAAGAAACTCAAGTCTGAGAGGCACTTGTACTTCACATTGTTACACAGAACAATAACGTGCTAATCACCTCTAATAATTGACTCTAATGTACACACTTCACTTGGTAGCAAATTCAAAGGTGGCATTTATCTTTTTAACCTTTTTAAATACACAGGGATAAGAAAACACAGAATTTGCATGAGGGCCCAGAGAAGGTAGAGACATTATCTTTAAAAAATATTGCAAATTTTTGAATTTTGATTTTGAATGATTGCTGTTGATGGTACATCGGTGTCTCTTCCAAATTCATACTTAGAAATTTTAACTTGGAAGGTGCTGATGATAAAAGGTGGGGCCTCTTGGAGTTGATAAGTGTTGTTATAAAAGAGATCCCACGTAGCTGCCTTCTCATGTTTACCACATTGGGACATAATGGGAGTATGCCATCTCTGAGGCAAATGATGTATCTGCTGGTAATGCCATGTCATCTTGCATTTTCAGCCCCCAGGACTTTGAGGGACAAAATCCTGTGGATTACACTAGACCTGGATTATAGCATTGTGTTACAGCATCCAGCTAAAGAAGGAGAGTGATAGGTTTTATCCTTCACTGAGATGTATAGAATTATCCTTGGAGTTGGCTAAATAGTAGGTGTAGTTGAAACTCTGAGTCTTTGTTGTTAAAACAGCCAGGGTTTCCCAGAATCCCATAAGTGGTAGGCACCTTCCCTGTAGACAAAAATCTCTGTCTTGGACTGCCTCCCATTCCCAGCACTGTCTGTCTAGCTGTAAATCCTGCCTCATGAACTTGTTTGTGATTTTGGATTGTCCTTGGACTTGGCATGGACTTCCTTTCATGATCTCTGTCTCAGACCATGTTCTCTTTCCTTTTAGATTATAATGTATACCTAAGGAAGCATTTGTGCCCATCTCTTCCTTATTTGCCTTATAAGAGGGCATTAATTCAGACAATACTCACACAGAGGATACCTGAATATATCCTAAAGGACACTACAGAGAATTTGAAGCACACTGGGATGGAACATATTGAGGAGTGGACAAAAGCAGGGCTGGGTGGAACAGAGGAAGTATTTTACTGTTAGCAAAGCCATCAGCACGTAGATGGCTGTCTCTATTTTCTACTGTCAGAATGAAAGCTTCTGGCATAAATATTACACATTACAAATGTATCATTAACCCCTAAACAAGCTTCCTTCTGAGAAACCCTATAAATGTAGAAAAGTCTGCAATGACCCTGAAGGACTGTAGAGGGAGCCACCATGAGCCAGAAATTCTAATAAAGTTTTGCTGTTAACATCCAGAGCCACTAAACTGAGTGACAATGGCGCCATTGTGACTGCCCTTTTGCAACAGCAAAGCATTGCCGCAGGAAATCACACCAGGCTGGACTGCAGAGTCTTATTCTTTCGCTGATTCAGTCCATTTGGGGATGAGACTACCTTTATGATATGGGGAATAATCTATCCAAATCTTTTTTGACCTTTCAGAATCAGCTATTTGGTAAAATCTTGGTAAACCACATAAGTAGTACCAATGCCCAGAATTTTAAGAACTCTTCTGTGGATGAAAGGCAGGAAGTAGACAAATGTTTCCTGATATGGTCCAGGAGTGTATCTCAGAGGAAGTCAGGAAAAACAAAAAGTAGAGTAGGGCAGTTCTACCCTTCTCAGACTGTGTAAGCTGAATCTGAGTAGGAAATGGTGATTCATGAGAAGCCAGTTACAGTACTTTGTATGAAATAAAGTTCTGTGATAAATTATTTTATTTTTGCACTTGAGATGAATAACAATAAATTAAAAGTCACTGTAGGTGCATTTCCTTCATAATAGATTATATCCCCAGGGAGATGGAAAATCAACCTGTTATCTCAATTGGAGACCAAGTATTGCTCGAAAAAAATTCCACATCAAAAGTAATATAATAGTACAGCTATTTTAAAAAATGGGTGCAAAATTATATCTTAAGCGATTTCATATCCATCCTGAAAGTATGAATCAAAAGCCTTTAAGTGTGCTTGCTTTTGTCTCAACATTTTCATTTCTGAAATTCAGCTAAGGAATAATTCAAAGGGTGAGCACACTATTTCCTTTCTAGACTAATTATCTCTCATTTCAAAAGCTGAGCAGGATTCACATTTGACTCACAATTTGGACCTTGACAGGGCAACCACACGCACCTGTACAAGACAACTGCATTGCTGTTGGTCTGTGGTGATCCCACTGTAGAAGAGGTGTTGGAAAATATTTTCCATGTGGGACAAAGTAGCAAGTAGGCTTGGGGGGCTTGAGGTCTCAACAGCAATGCTTGAACTTTACTCCTGTGCTAGGGGACATCTGTACTCCTAGGTAAGAGTAGGTATTTATTATAACCAGACCTCGAATACAAATTTTATAAAATTTTCTTGCACCATAAAATAGTATTCTTAGCCGGGCGGTGGTGGTGCACTTGGGAGGCAGAGGCAGGTGGATCTCTGTGAGTTCGAGACCAGCTTGGTCTACAAGAGCTAGTTCCAGGACAGGCTCCAAAACCACAGAGAAACCCTGTCTCAAAAAACCAAAAAAAAAAAAAAAAAAAAAAAAAAAGTATTCTTTTAAAACCCCCCCACCCCAGGGATTTAAAACTTAAAAATTCTCAGCTCAGAAGTTACATGGAAACATTCAGTAAGTCCCTGCTATAGAGTAAAGCGTTACAATAGAAAATCCAAAGATTCTGTATGACTAAGAATGGGAATAAGTTATGAAACAATGTATTCCCCAAAATTGTAGATGCTGCTCAAGGGTGCAGGTTGGATATAAAAGCAAGTTAGCACAGAGCTACGGACAGCAGCACAACCTGGAAACCTGCAATTTAGTGAAAACTGGGATTAGCAAAGGTACTTGCATGTGTTTCCTCTTTCCTTTTAAGATCCTCTGCCATAACATGATGCCCAGCCTAGCCTACTACAGGGATGTGAGACATAAGAGAGCCAGGCTGCTGAAGCTAAGGCTCTCCTAGATCAACTGTGTACTGGTTAGTGAGTGACCTTTGCTAAGATCATCAGTAAGAAGCGGGGGTTGTTTTGTAACATGAAATTTTTTGGGTGGCTTATTGTACAGCAGTGTTGAGTCATACAGTTTTGAGTGATGTTATCTACATTAGTAGGTGATTCAATGGATCTAAGAGATGCAGGGAGACCAAGGTTAGAGGGCATGGGTTAAGTACAAGAGAAACTCCAGCTCAGGGTAGAGGGTTATACTTACTCCACACTTAGGGTAAAGAGAGGGCCCAGTCTTTGTATCTGATTCCCAAGGCTACCTGCCATTGTGTTTATCACCTTTTCAATGACCAGAAAGCAAAATGTTCTCATAAATAGGTTTTATAAGGGGTAGCCTGTACTTTCTCCTAACTCCCTTTGCTGAAGCCTTTCTGTTCATGGGAGCAGCCTAGGAGTTGTGGTTGTCATCTCCAGTACTCATTTCTGGGTGGTAATTTAGAATTTGAGTCCCAAGTCTCCAATGATTTTAGATAATTTTTCTGCAGAAGAATTAGGTATTCTTATTAAATAACAATTCCTGGACTTCTTACAAATACCTCCAAATACCAAAATGGAGATTCTTAGACAATCTCTCTCCCTAGGCTATAATGAGTGGTAGGCAATAATGGTGCCTTTTGTTATTTGGATTCCAAAGAAGGGTCTCAGGTCAGACAAAGCTGCAAAGTATATATACTTTGCATATATAATGCAACAACTTGAGATTGCTTTGGTAAGTATGAAACTTTTTCCTTTTTTTGTGAATTCCTTTCCCTGTAGAGTCCACATGCAATTAAAGATCTCTTAGTCTTCTGAGCAGAAGCAACATTAAGCCCTTCACTTTTGCAAAGCACCCTATGAAGCCCCTTCATATAGAGTGCCCCACCTGCTTCCATGATAACCCAAGGCATGCACTAGTATTCACATATTAAACAAGAAAAGAGCCTAGAAGCAACAGAGAGTGACTTATTTTGGGTTCAAGCTCATTGAGTAGAAGAAATTGTACATGATACCCATGTCTTTGATTTAAAGGCCATGCTCCTCTTTAGGACAGCACAGCTTTCTCTCTGAGCACTGCTTCTTGGGTTAGCTATTTATGATTGATTTGGCCAATTTTCTCTCTCTGAAGCTGAGAAACTGGTTCCTTCAGAGCACTGCCTGCTGTTTCCAGGAAACTAGCTGCAGAGTGAAGTGGAAGATTGCTGCCTGTTAGGCAGTCATTGGGACCATTTGTAAAACCCCTCAGCTATGCATTGTATTCAGTACAGTAGCATGGTGCAGACCAATCACTACAGAGTCCTAAATTGGTGTTTTGTTGAATGTGCCCTCACTAAATTACAGAATGGTGCTAGGTCCTTCTCTCTTCTGTTACCTTTTATGTTCTATGCTTCTTTTTAGGTAGCTATCACTCTTTGAATTCCCAAGGACTTTGTCCCCTTTTCTTGTCTCACTCTTAGATTTGAATGCTGGCATATACCAGATGTCAAACTTGGTGAGTTATCTCATTGTAACATCATCATTCTGATTCTTGCTTGCACTCTTTCACATACTGCATTCAGTGATCAATTGCCTAGAATTTTGTTTTCTTTCTCATTTCCATTCTCCCTTCTCACTGGATACCACTGTAGTAGGAGGCTGCTTGTTTATTCCTGGTTACTCGGCCCAGAAATAACCACACAGAAACTGTATTAATTAAATCAATGACTTAGCTTCTTATTGGCTAACTCTTACATCTTAATTTAACCCATTTCTATTAATCTGTGTGTCACCATGTGGTTGTGGCTTACCAGCAAGGTTCCGGCTCTACTGTCCCCAGTGGAGGCTGCATGGTGTCTTGCGACTCTGCCTTCTTTCTCTCAGCATTCAGTTTATTTTCCCCATCTAGCTCTACTCTGCCCTATCACAGGCCAAGTCAGATTCTTTCATTAACCAATAAAAGCAACACATATACAGAAGGACTTTCCACACCACACTACACCTTGGGCTAAGTTTTGAACTTGGACATAGGTCACTTCCATATCTATCTTCAGAAAAATCACCAAAGCGATCAGTTTATTAGTCAGCCTTTCTGTTCCAGGCTGGCATAAATAACTTCTGGAGTGTTATTTTTAATCACCCCCTCAGGGATTTTTGTCTGTAATCTTTGACTCTAGTGATTATGAGCCTTTAGTGAGGCAACAACATGGTGATTGGAACATGGCAGGTGCTACTAATTTGATGGATGACATGGCAAGGAGAGGAGAGGGGGAGGGGACGGGAGAGAGAGCACTTGTGTAGGTAGGACCATCACCCATATTTGGCAGGTTCCTCTTGGGGGGACTTCACTGATGCTTTAGTGCCACCCTCACAGTTTAATTTCTTGTTTTCCAGGAGTTGCCCGTAGGGTTTCTGACCCTGCCACTCATTTCTTGGCCTCCCAGGACTTCCTTTGAGATCTTGGTAAAAATCTACATGAACCTGCAGCTGTTGCATTTTGTATGCTCACAAAACCAGCACAGTGTGGATGACAGGAAGTTTTACCACTTTGAGTAGCAGCCAAGTCTCCTCGAACCATTAGCTATAATATCCTCTGTGTGACTGGATGGCTGATACAGGGAAACTCTTAGGCTGCCATGGGTGGGCAGAGAGCCCTGGAGTTGTCTTCTTAAAGTGAAATCTTTCAAATGGGCTTAAACTGTTATGCCCTAGAGTCCGTGATGGGGCTGAATCTAGCCAGCTCTTAAAACACACCCAAGTCATCTATCTTTCCTATCGTCCTGATACAAAACACTCATCCTCTTTTAAATGACTCCGATCTCTTCAACAGCCAAACTTTTCTGGACTCCAACTTTGTACACTCTCTTCTTCTGGGCAAATTGCAAGTTTTCCAAACCTTGCTACTTGGTTTTTTTTTTCTCACAAATTTTACTAAATTTTATAAAAAGCAGCCAGCACTATCCATCTGACAGCCTAAATGTTGGATGAACATAAGTTTCCTCCACCAGTTTAATTAGTCCATCAACTTTAAAGCTAGCTTCCCACAAAGTCTTCAACAGGAACAAAACATAGAAAACATTTTAAACAGAATATAGTATTAATGGCCTCTAGCCCAGTTCCTCCACATAGTTCTCTTCTCAACTGGATTTATGAGTGTAGTCTTTACTGTCTGTGTTCCCAGTGGCATTCTGACTTTCAAAACACTCTTCAGAATCCATTAAGCTGAACTTATCTATCCAACAACTTCAAACTTTGTTAGTGTCCTCCTGCAAACCAGTTGCAGGCTTATGAATGCAAGATCATGGCATTCATCTACTAAAGTTCTGGACATCATAAATTCTTTCCTAGTTCTGTTTTGTTCATCTAGGAGTTTTGTAAATTTCATTAAAGGAATTTGTTTGTTTGGTTAATGCTATCATGGTTGAGTCTGTTTTTTAAAATCTTCCTTTGTGTTCACAAACCTTATTTTGTGCTTTTTGTAAAATGTTCTTATTTCTTTGTCATTTTTAAAAGATAGCATTGCTGGATATAGCAATTTTGGTTGACAAGTATTTACTTTAAGGATCTGCTATTTCTTCCTCAATGCTTTTCTAGCTGAGGTTAACTGATGAGGAATTAATTACATATTATTCTAATATACATAGAATATTTATATTATATTCTAATAATATATAATATATATATATGTGTGTGTGTCTTTGAAATTGAGTTTTTCCCCTTGTAATTTTAATATTGTCTTTGTTTTGTAATTTTGAAATGTTAGATATGACATGTTATAGAGTTTTCTCTAATAATGCTTATTATTATTTTTAATCTCTATAATTTCCTGCAAATGTGTCCATTTTTTTGGACCTTTATGGTTCCCAGGAGAGCGGTGAATGAGCCCCATATGCTAGTTTGATTACGTAGACATGCTGTAATAAAAAGGTCAGATACTCCTATTTGGAGGCTTGTCTGTCTTTTTATTTTATTTTATTTCATTTTTATCTTTTATTAAAAATTAGCCTTCTTGACATAGACTATGCTTTGATCATATACTTACCCTTCACCCACTCTCATACTCATTTGAGATTCTAAATGAATGTCTATTTCTTTTTCCAGATTTGGGGTTTTCTGCTAAAGCTCCATTGGATAGGTCCCTTATCTTCTAGCTGTATGTTAGCTCCTTCATATAGTCTATGAATTCTTAGGTTTGGCTCCTGATTCTATCCCAGAGTTCCTGGACATTTTGATTTATATTTTTCTCTCATAGAATTCTGCTATACTATTTCTTCTACATTGTTCTATATCCCGGTTTTCTCTCTTTTCCTTGGTTAAGTCTATTGGTGATTCTTTTTACTTTATTTTTATTTTTATTCACTGAGTTATTGACTTCCAAATTTTCTATTTTCATTTTTAAAGTCTCAATATCCTTGCCGAATTTTTTTTCTGTGATTGATTTTCTCATCCATGTTTTCTTCTACCCTTTCCTTTGTCTTGTCTTTCTCTCTAGCTCTTAGGTGGAATTTTTTTTTCTTTGTGGTATTCCTTTTTAAGTCACTGATGTCTTTTTAATAATAAGCTTTGAAACATATATCCAACAATTTATCAGTTCCAGGATCTTATATCCTGGATCTAGTTGATGAGTTACAATATTTTATAGGAATCTTGTTGTTCTGATTTTTTGGATTTATGTATGTGTCTCCATTTGGTTTCTCTGCCATTAAAAAAATTATTTTATTGTGTATACAGTATTCTGCCTGCAAACCAATAGAGGACACCAGGTCTCATTACAAATGGTTGTGAGCCACCGTGTGATTGTGGGAATTGAACTCAGGACCTCTGGAATAGCAGTCAGTGGTCTTAACCACTTAGTCATCTCTCCAGCACCTCTCTGCCTATTTTAAATTTAGGTATTCCCTTATTTGAAAGCCTCTTCAAGGGTTCTATCTCCAGTGACACTCAGAGAGGAGTAAACAAGCTTCTCCAACAACAACATCAATGCGTACAATATGTAGAAACATACTAACAATAACTTTAAGCCTCATGATTGCTACCATGAGTGAGCATAAAATGGCAAGGTGCAAAACCAATGCAAATGTATTCGGAACTTAAAGACCATTTAGGGTGTATATGAAAATGTGAATGAGATAAAGGAAGGAGGTATGGAAAAGGAAAATGGAAGAGAAAGCAAGAAAAAAGGAAGAAAAGTAGTTGAGAATAATTTTATGGAGGGGAAGAGAAAATGCAAGGGACTAGAAAAATAAAAAGTTCAAAAGCAAAATTACATAAATATAAGAAAGGGAATGGTGAAAATGAGTTACAAATAGGATAAGGTCAAAATTCTATTAGAGATATTATACAGAGACAAAAAGGGAATTGCTGGGTTTCCTCACTGACTTCTTCAATGACTTAATTAGTTACTTTTCTCTTAGCATATAAAATTCCCTGACTAAAACAACATAAGGGAGAAAGGGTTTATTACGGCTCAGAGTTCCAGATGGGATACAGTCCATCACAGTGGGGAAGTCACAACAGTTAGGCAGTGTGAAGCCAGCCCAACAGTCAGTAAGCAGAACACACAACAGTAAGTGGGGCCAGGCACAAACCATCAAAATCTGTCTACAGTGACATGCTTCCTCCACCAGGCCCTGCCTCCTAAAGGCTCTGTAACATTCTCAAGTAGCTCTACCCGCTGGTCACAAAGGGTTTAAGCACGTGGACTTTATTCAAACTGCAACAAATGACCCACTTGTTCATTTAAGAGTTTTGTTCATTCTCTAAACATTTCTATAGTGCTACTGACTTCTAATTTTTATTTAATTGTGATCTGAGAGGAAACAAGGAAATATTCTTCTTCTTATTTTTTTTTAAATACTCTTTTTTTTTTTTTTTTTTTTTTTGGTTTGGCCTAAAAGGTCAATTTAACTAAATTCCAAGGGCTGCTGAGAACAGGATATTTTTCACTTGTTGGAAGGACCATTCTGTGGCTCTGGTCCACATCTCTTTGGTCTATAGTAAGGTTTAACCTTGAACATTTCTTTGCTGAGTTTGATATGACTGGCATAGTGAATTTGTGCTTTTAATTGTATCTGGATCTGTCTTCTCATGCCCAGTGGTGTCTGTTTTATGAAATTGGGTCCAGTAATGTATTTATGACTTTATATCTTCCTGATGAATTGTCCTCTTTAGTAAGGTGCTGTGATTTTCCTTACTCCTTTTTACTAATTTTGGCTTGTAGTCTGCATCAACAAATGTAAGTATAGGTGTCCTCTCTTCTTTGGGGCTTCTGCTTGTTTGCTGTGTTGATCCCACCGTTTGTTTCTAAACATGTGTTTCTTTGACAGATGTAATGAATACTTAGATCTCTCTTTCTCTCTTAAATGTAGTAAGTCTCCTGGATTATTGCTTATTCTTTTCTTTCTCCTCATTTGTATTTGAGGTTTTCTAGTTTATTGATCTAGAAATGATCAATTCTATCATTAGTGTTAATTGTCAACATGACGGACTCTAGAATCTGGGTTAGGCACCTCTGGCTATGCCCTTGGGTATATTTTGATAACATTAATTGGAAGGGGAAGATCCATGCACTCTAGGCAGAGACTTTCCCTGGCCGGGGTCATGGACTCTGTTGAGTAGCAACATGCATTCATTTCTCTTTGTTGCTAACTATTGATGTGATGTAACCAGCTGCTTCGTGCTCCTGTAGCCTGTCATTTTGGATCACAGCCTTGCCCTTCAAGTTAGATTCAACTCTTCTTCACCTAAATCCTTTTATCAGAGTGTTGTTAGCACAGTACCAGGAAAATAAACTCGTGAGACATCTTCCTAGTCTTCCTTGTTCATCTGTTCCTTTTATGAAATTTATTCTTTACTATGCTTATCTGATTGAGCCTATCATTCTTCCTTCCTCTCTGTGTTTAGGATTCCTTTAAGTGTTTTCTGAAATTGTGGCTTAGTACTCATAACTCGCTTTTGTTTGCACTTAACTTGAAATTTGTTTATTTCTCCATCTGTTTTACAAGCTAACTTTGCTAGATGTAGCTATCTTGGCTGGCACTTACTTAATTTCAGCAATGAAATATATCATATCATGGTTTCCTGGCTTTAGGGTTTATATTGTGCTTCATGTTCCTTTGTGTTTGAGTGAGTGTTTTTTTTTTTTTTTTTCCTAGAAGACTTCAATACTGCTTCTTTTATTGTTTTGAGATTTTTTTCACTATAACATATCATGGCGTGGTTTTTCTCTGGTCCTGTCTATTTGGGACTTTAAATGCCTCTTGTATTTGGATATCCATCTATTTCCCTAGATTTAAGAAAATAATCTGCTATGATTTCATAAATGGATTTCTTACACCTTTAGTTTTAATTTTAACTTTTTCTTTGACACCACTGACCCTTAGCTTGGTCTCTTGCAAGATTTTTGAATGTTTTAGTTTTATATTTTGTTTCTTTCTTGGTATCTGAATATACAGTTTTTCCACAACCATGTTTTCCATCCCTAGCATTCTTTCTTCTCCTTGATCTAGTCTAGAGAGAGAGTGGTACAGTGAGTTTTTTTAGTTATAGTATTAATATAATATTACATTTTCAATGTCATTATCAAATTTTTGGGAGTCACAATTTTCTTGTTGAATTTCTCATCTCTGTTGCTGACATTCACCTTGACATTCATAGTGTTTCCTTCTACATTCTGAATTGATGTCCTTACTTCATTCATCTGTTTCTTTCTTCTTTCAAGCCATTGGCTATTTTTAAAAGTATATTTTTTAATTCCTTGTCTAATATTTTAACCTTTCAATATCTTTAAATTCTGTAATTTTATTCAGACTTATTTTATTTATTTACTTATTTATTTGTTTCTTTCTTTATTCTCTTTGATGTATAACATCCTGATGGCAGTTTTTCCTCCCTCCTTTTCTCTCAGCCCCCCTCCTCCATCTCTGCTATCCTCAAGATGCCCTTCTCCTTCATTTCCCTTCAAAAAAGAGTGGGCCTCTCAGGGATATCAATAAAACAAGGCATAGCCAGTTACAGTAAGTCTAGGCACGTAATTAAGATTGGATAAGGCAATCCAGTAGGAGAAAAGGGGTTCCAAAAGCAGGCAATAGAGTCACAGACAGCTCCAGTTTTCACTGTGGGAGTCCCACAAGAACACCAGACATCATAACCATAATGTATTGCAAAGGGCTAGATCAGAGTCATGCAGGCTTCCTGATTTTTGGTTAAGTCTTTGTGAAGTCCTATGAGCCCTGCTTAGTTGAGCATGTAGGCCATGATCTCCTGGTGTTCTGATTCCTTGAATCCCTCCAATCCTTCCTCCCCTTCTTCCTTGGGATTTCCTGAGCTGGACTTAATGTTTGGCTTGCAGGTCTCTGCATCTGCTCCTATCAGTTTCTTTTCTGAAGCCTTTCTGAGGATGATTATCCTAGGCTCTGGTCTTTGAGTATAGCAGAATATCATTAGGAATCATTTCATTGACTTTTTTTTTCCTGTTGTGTTTGGTTCTATTCTAGGTCTCTGGCCTATCCAGGCTCTGGTTCTGGTCCTGCAGGTAATGTAAGGCATGTTCCTGTGTTGCTTCCTGGTAGGCTGGGAAACTTTGAAGTGAGGAATTTACTTCTGATCTTCATTTTCCCTGGTAGTCACGGATCCTAAAAGCTTAGTATTAACATGAAACAGAAATTGTTTTTTTTTGGTTTTTCAAGACAGGGTTTCTCTGTGGTTTTGGAGCCTGTCCTGGAACTATCTCTGTAGACCAGGCTGGTCTCGAACTCACAGAGATCCGCCTGCCTCTGCCTCCCAAGTGCTGGGATTAAAGGCGTGCGCCACCACCGCCCGGCGAAACAGAAATTGTTAAGTTATACAGGAAAACTTGAAAATATTCATCTCTCTTTTGCTGTGAGGGGTCCAATTTTCTCTTAAACTTCCTGACCAGAGTCACCGACTCCCTCTATCAAATGTACTATTCTCAAACATGCCCACTAGTCCTTTGTATTATTATCTTGATTTTACATCTTTGGTTTGGCTTTGTTTTTGAATATCAGGCAATATTTACTTATTTAGATAATTTTACTATGTATTCAAGGCTGGCCAGAGTGAAAATCTTCCTGCCCCAGCTTCCCCTTCTGGGATTAGGTTTGCCAACATGGCCGGCAAGTCAGATAATTTTGAACCCACCAAGAGAGGATGGAGGGGCTGAGCAGATGGCTCAATGGATAAGGTGTTTTCCCAGCAATATTAGGACCTGACTTTGCATTCTCAGAATCCATGTAAAAAAATAAACATGTGGCTGTGAGCCCAATGCCCATACCCTGAGTGGGAGGCAGAGATGATAATTCCCAGATGCTTATGGGTTAGCATCAGTGAAGAGCATTGAGACCCCACTTGACTTGTCCCAAACAAGGTAGAAAGATCTGAATGACTGACACTTGGGTTATCCTCTGATCTACATACACACACTTAGGCATGTGCAAGCCTACCAACAAAGACACACACACACACACACACATACAACATGCACAGACACATGCACAGACACACACAGACACAGACAGACAGACAGACAGACACACACATACACAAACACACCCGGGGGTGGTGGTGTTGATTTAAGAAAGAAGACAGAAGGCTGAGCAGTTTGGATATTTAAAGCACAGGACCACAGGCTTTTGTATTACAATCAGGACGAATTGGGGAGAAGGCATTCCATGATGCTCACATCTCCCTAGATGAGCTGGAAACCTGTGGTTTTACTATATCTCACGGTTAATTGTGATGAGTTGATTTAGTTCTAGTTAGCATTAAGTGTGACCTCTGTGGGTCACCTTGGGACCCAGAAAAGTGCATGGCTGCTGAGAACAAGAAGTCTTGCTTTATTTTTTTCTTCAGTTTTTTGAGACAGTGTTTCTCTCTTTGAAGCCTGTCCTAAAACTCGTTCTGTAGATCAGTCTGGCCTTGAACTCACAGAGATCCACCTGCCCCTTCTTCCCAAGTACTGGGATTAAATATATGCATCACCACAGCTCGGCTAGAAGTCTTGCTTTTATTTTTTTTTATTGAATTTTGTTGAGTGCTACATTTTTCTCTGCTTCTCTTCCTGCCTCTCCCCTCCCCTTCAACCTTCTCCCAAGGTTCCCATGCTCCCAATTTACTCAGGAGTTCTTGTTTTTCTCTACTACCCATGTAGATTAGATCTATGTATGTCTCTCTTAGGGTCCCCATTTTTGTCTAGGTTCTCTGGGATTGTGATTTGTGGGCTTGTTTTCTTTGCTTAATGTTTAAAAACCACTTATGAGTGAGTACATATGATAATTGTATTTGTGGGTCTGGGTTAACTCACTCAGAATGATGTTTTCTAGCTCCATCCATTTACCTGCAAAATTTGAGATGCCGTTATTTTTTTCTGCTGTGTAGTACTCTTTTGTGTAAATGTACCACATTTTCCTTATCCATTCTTTGGTCAAAGGGCATTTAGGTTGTTTTCAGGTTCTGGCTATGACAAACAATGCTGCTATGAACATAATTGAGCCCATATCTTTGTGGCACGATTGAGCATCCTTTGGATACATACCCCACATCAGACAGAGGGTTGATCTCCAAAATATACAAAGAACTCAAGAAATTGGTCATCAAATGAACAAATAATCCAATAAAAATGGAGTACAGACCTAAACAGAGAACTCTCAACAGAGGAATCTAAAATGGCTGAAAGACACTTAAGGAAATGTTCCACATCCTTAGTCATCAGAGAAATGCAAATCAAAACAACTCTGAGATTCCATCTTACACCTGTAAGAATGGCCAAGATCAAAAACACTGATGACAACTTATGCTGAAGAGGTTGCGGGGTAAAGGGAACACTCTTGTATTGCTGGTGGGAGTGCAAGCTGGTACAGTCCCTTTGGATGTCAGTATGGCCTTTTCTCAGAAAATTAGGAAACAACCTTCCTGAAGTCTTGTTTTTGTAAGAGTGCATAAGGAGGCCTGCCAAAGCAGAGGGTGTGGTGACTCCACGCTCAGAGAATGCAGGCTGCTTCAGTTCTGCATAATTCACTGGGTTCTTCATTTTAAAATATTTTTTTTCCTTGAGAATCCAGCTATTAAGTCCCCACTGGTTTAGATAGATATGAAACATTGAACATCCATTTGCTTTTGAGCCTTCAATGAATAGCCAAAAGGATGTTACTTTAGAAAATATATATTTTATTCTGTCCATTGCATCTAAATGAATCAGTGGCAAAGCTGTGTTTATACACATCCATATGCAAATATTGACTTATGCCTTGCATTGAAGTAAGCTTCATAGGTTTTGGAAGAAAAACATAACTCAGATAAACATTTATAAGCAATTCAAATATTAAAGAACTTGAACATTTCTAAAAGCATTCCTATATGAGGTCTTTTTCTTTCTAGGATGTCATTATGGTTCTATAGTTATTTGCAAAATATAGTTACTGAGCTCCCTAGCTTTTATATATGAAAGTATGTGTTTATTTCTGACAGCAATAAAGCCAATCTATTAGGTATTCATACCATCCCTGATAATAGTCCTTTGGGAGAGATACACAGCTCACAATTCCCTTTTTAGGTGATGCCTTAGTGAAATGGGACAGTAAATTTCAAAAACTGTCACAGGTGCAGCTAACTATTTCTGATAATCATAGCTGCAGAGTATTTTAAATGCTGATTCTGATGTTAAGAGGCAATAACTTTGCAGCAAAATATGTCCTTTTAGCTCTTTTGCATCTAGCATTTTCCCTCTAATATGACTTTTATTAAAATGCTATAGAACCTGATTAGTGTACATGCTACCATGGTATTCTGTCTCCTTTTTCTTTTTTACATCCAGTTATATTAAAATGTCATTTCAACTTGCTCTAAGTCCTAAAAACATACCCCACACTGGCAAATTAAAGATGAAAGCTGGAGATGTAAGAAATGTGGCGAAGACCCGTTACTATCCTCCATTACCTTCTGTCTCCCACTAGGCAAGCCCTCTATAATATGTCTTATAAAACAACATAGAGCACATTTATGAATGGTTAATCTCATAAGTCAAAAATGCAGACATTACTTCATTTGAAAGTCTAAAATCATCTCTTCTTTTGAATAAGGAAAACATGGTACTAAAAGAAATGACATTTGAGGAAGATTGTATTATCTTTTTATAAGAAAAACAAGCAGCAAGTAGGTGACCATGGCGTCTACAAATTAGAAAACAGGTTTCAGTTTAACTGACAATACTTATAATGAAGTTATTTTTGAAAGGCATTGGCTAAATTCTGTGAGACAGATGGAACTTTTGAGAAAATTGTGGACTTCAGGTTGTGTTATGACATGCTTGTGCATATCTGCAGGGCACAGAATAAAGTGTTTCTGATGTGTGGGAAGCATGCGTAAGAACTGTGGAGCCAGGAAGAGCAGGACTTGGTGACAATTAGGTCATTCATTCTGGACCCCAGAGAAAGGTTTGCAAAAGGAAATAGCACAGAATAAACTAGGGAATGGGAGTGTAGAATCTCTATTTTTTTTCTATGAAAAATTTTTTCAGTTTGGTACAATAAGAATTTATTAAGTGACTTGCCTGCAGCTAATACCATGTCAGAGAATGGGTTACACAGCAATGAGGGTAGATAGGGTGGTGCATGAGGGCTGAAGCAGAACAGAATAATCCAATGGTTAAAGGAGTCATTGCAATCACAAAGGATGACATCTTGTTTTGATATCCTCTGTTTTGTTCTTTGGATCCACATGTTGCCAGCTCCTCCTTGTTCTCTGCTGTACCTTTTGAGAAATTTATGAAGAGTTTCCTTTGCCTGGGAGGAAAAAGGGTAAGAATGAGAGATTTCTTACACTGTCCTTCTTACCACAGGCTCCCTTTACTAAAGTTCTTGTTGGGGAGCCTCTTTAAATTAGAGAGGCTAGCTGCTCCTTTCTCTTGCTGTCTCAAAGTGGGAGTAGAAATAAATTACCACAAACCCCACATTCTAACAGTTCCATTACTTCACTCTTTGTCTTGTCTGTTGCTGGATGGTTCCTTGATTGGTACAGCTTTGATAACATATTAGTTTTCTGTGACTGTGTCTTAGTTTGTCAACTTGACATAGCCCAGAATTACCTGAGAAGGGAGGCTCAACTGAGGCATTGCCCAGTGGGCATCTCTGTAGGAGACTGGCTTAAATATTGACTGATGTAGGAGGGCCTGGCCCACTGTGGGCAGCACCATTACCTATATAGGTATGGTGTGGGAGGTCCTTCTGTCTATGTGTTGCATTTATTGGTTAATGAATAAAGAACTACTTTGAGCCTGTGGCAGGGAAGAAGAGGACTAGGTGGGGGAAAGCTAGGCTGTATGCTGGGAGAAAGAAGGGAAGAGTCAGAGAGAAGCCACATAGCTCCACCTGAGACAGACGCTGAAACTTTAGCCAGTACGCCCAGCCACGTGGCAATAGACGGATTAATAGAAATAGGTTAAATTAATATGTAAAAGTTAGTCAATTAGAAGCTAGAGCTAATGGGCCAAGCAGTGATTTAATTAATACAGTTTCTGTGTGATTATTTTGGGGCCAAGCAGCCAGGAACTAACAACTGGCTCTTTCCTCCTACATAGGTAGTCTTGGGCTATGTAAGAAAGCTAGTTAAGTATGAGTCTATGAGCAGGATAACACTTGACATTCCTCCGTGGTTTCTTCTTGATTCCCCTTAATGATTGTCTGCGATTTGGAAGTGTAAGCTAAATAAGAGTGTTTTTTTTTTTTTTTCAGCCATAAGAAGGATGTTACAAAACCAAAACAGGATGTTAGAAAAATTTGATGTGAAATCAATGGCTGAAACTATGTATTTATTCTATTTCTGAATACGGTAAGTATGGCAGGAGCATGTGGGTGTAAGTGTGGGTGCCCCAGGAACTACATCCCTTTGGGGAATAGCAGGGGAGAATCTGCTGACTTTCCAGTCTCTTGGTTGTTACAGTCTTTGACTTGTTCCCAGATTCTTTCTTCATGGAAAACTATTTCTCTATGAGTGTCATCCCCTTCTATTTTTATGTGACATAGCCTTATGCCTTTTTCACTGAGATATATGACTAAATATAAGGATCACGTCAGAATCCATAGTTATATATATGTCTACTCTTGCACTTTATACAGAGAAATTTATAGGTTCTATAAGACCAGACTCCAGTATTTTTGAAATATATAACTTTTTATTAATTCTTGGAGAATTTCATGTATGCCTACAATTCTGATCCCATTACCATCCACTCACCCAACTCCTCCCAGATCTACCTCATATCCAAAATTAGATAATTGTAGTTACCCTCCTCATGATTTAGCTAAACTTAATTTCAATACATTATTTAGACTCCTTGAAATAGAATGCTTAGTAAAACTTTTGTTACGTGTTTCTTGCTTAATATTGTTTATTGCTTGTAATTTTGTATTTGGTATCTGTTCCTATTGTATATAGTTGTATTGGGTTTGGTTCGTTCTTGTTTAGACAAAATGGGGAGATGATGGGAAAGCTCAGCAAATCGCATCTGGCTTGGGTATGGCCACCTGGAGCCAAGTAGATAAACAGGGGTAGATAGGTGCCGCACTCTCTGTGCACAGTGCTTGCCTGAACCTTTTGGACTTCGGACCTTCTCCGGTAGCGTGAGTTTCCCGTTTTTTCAATTATTAAATTATATCTGTTGTTTTGAGCTGGTCTGGTTATTTTAGCATACCGATCAAATACACCTTCACTTACCCACCCTCCTTGCAACTTCATACATTTCTTTTTATAACTCATAGAGTCCAATTTGTGCTGTCCATATAATCATGGGTATGGACCATCCATAGGACCATCGTTGATGTGCTGGGGGCCACACCCTTACAGAAATTTATTTCTTCCCTAGCGTTCATAAACTGTCACTGGCTCTTCAGCCAGGGATGAGGCTTGTGACACTTTGCTATCATACTGAAATGTTGTCTGGTTTGATCTTGTACAGGTCTCATGTAGGCAATCACAAATGCTGTGAGTTTATCTATGCATGGGTTCCTTCAGGTTTTCAAGACACTGTTTTGTCCTGGCTTCCCTTCAACCTTTGGCTCTTATAATCTTTCTTCTCTTTCTTCTGTGGATGGTCTCTGAACATTAGAGTGTGTGCTATACAGATGTCCTATTTGCGGCTGAGCACCCACTGACACCTATTCTCTGTGTTTGGTGAGCTGTGAGTTTCTGCATTGGCTTTCAGGGCTTCAGATAGATGAGTTCAATATGGAGACAGGCTACTTAGAGCATGGAAAGCCTGGAGGCTGGAAATCATTTCTTAATAAAATTCAAATCTTTCTAGAGCTGACTATTCAGTAGACATCTGAGAGTTCTGGACTCCTAGTAGGGTGTGTTCCATGTTATAAATCACCAATGAATCCAAGCTTGCAGCATATATCATGTTGAGATAATGCTTAGCTAAGGTAGAGGGAATACAAGCCTGCTAGATGGTCTAGCACACAGATAGTATGCAGTTTAGTTGCTTTGACTTCTTTCCTGAAATGATTATTTCTTATTTACTATTTAGGAAATATGATATCTACTTCTTATCATGACCATCTTGTCAGACCCATTACTGATTCAAGAAAGAAATGTTACGTCTGAAATTTAATTCTAGGGGTCAAAGGCAAGGACAAAAACATTCTAGATCCAGGAAACTACTTACAATAAAATTTTAATGGCTTTCACTAGAAAAACACTGCCCAGAAGCCTGAGATTTTTGAGATGTGCCAAGAATAATGCAGAAAACAAATGCATCACAAGTATTTTCTGTAATTACAGAAATACGATTTCAGTGGCTGGCATTTCTTGTGTGCTGTGTTAATGGATAAATGCAAGAGAATCCCTGCTGTAGGCTGATTCGGTGAAATGTGAACAGATCTCTTGCTATTGTTACCTTTCCACTGTGAAAACATACTCAGAAATAGAATACACAGATTAACAAAGTTTTGTTTAATATGAAGAGAATTTAACTCTCAAGATGTCTCAATTCTCTTCCTACCCCAAACATATCATATTCTTGATGTTTATCTTAAGGGGGTTTCCCCATCCCAATATTCCATCACCTGTCGTTCATTTGGGAAATTTCTTGATTTGACAAGATGAGTGCCTATCAGACAGCAGCTAGCATTTAACTTCTGCCCTCTCATCAAAGAAATTGTCTGTGCATTTGTTCTATGTGTGTGATATGAAATTATATTTACTTTTTGAAATTAGAACTCTATGAAATGTTCATGGAGAATGAGCAAGAAGAAAGCCCCCAAGTGTGCCTGTGGACAGAGTTCAGAAGCAGAATTCATCTGAGATATCACGCTTGTCACAGCGTCAGAGAAGAGAAAGGTGCAAGCATTAGAGAGGGGTCAGAATTTTTTCTTAAATGTTTGATTTTCTACAGTTTCTTTAGGACATACAATGTGCTGTGGTTCTATTCACCCACATCACTCTCTATTATTACCTTTCCTTTACCTCTGAACCCTTTTTCTCCCCAATGCCGCTGGCAGATTTACTATTAAAGCAAATGACACTCCCTCCTTCAGCAACCATTAGCAGCTAACACCTCGCTAGCAAGGGATGGAACCTGGTGAGCTCCTTCTCCATTCATGGCAGAATGCTAAAGGGTCCAGTCTTGTTCTGGTATGTTCAGGTTGCAACGCCCAACATTATATCTGATGAGATTAGATGCATTCAGGGTGGAGTGGCTCTAGACTACATTACACCTGAATGGCAAAATTTCATGGTACTTCTCTCCATTGACTCTGTGACTGATAAATCCTTTCTATACCCTGTTCTAGAATGTTTCCTGGCCCTCAGATGGGTGGTAGAGGAGATGTAGATGTCCAATGCTCACCAGTCACTTATTCTCAGCCCTTTGACCAGACAAGAAACTCTACATTCATTGTTGCCCTCTGACAAAAAAAAAAAAAAAAAAAAAAAAAAATTGTCTGCCCAATGATGTCTATGGGCATAACAAAAATAGGAAGTTTTACAATATGCCCACATAGGGCAGGAAGAGAAGTCCCTGCTTGGGCCTTAGGCTTTAACACTGGACGTGATCCTACAACTTGACTCCAAAATAAATCCACTGTATACTCATGGAAAGAACTCATTTATATCAAAGAACTTTAAAAAGGAGAATCAGAATACATTCAATTCAGATAGAAAACAATTAACAAACAAAGTCAGTTCATTCTGTGAACAGATGTAGAGAGGGGCTGAAGGGATTGACTGTGGCTCGTTCCTGGGAAATTGCAGTAGTTTATATCCATGGAAGGTAAGTTAAGGTGAAACTCCATTTTTAGGAGAGGCTTCACCACCATCTCACCCAACGAGCACATTAAGGCTTATTTAAGAGGATTCTCTCAGTCTCTTCACAGAGCTGCTTGGCCTAAGTGTGGGATACAGCTGTGGATTCTCCTCACCTGGGGAGTGGCACAGCAGCACCTACGCTTGATTTGGTTTCTTTTCCAAGTGCTGCCTCTGTCATTTTTTACTGCTTTCCCCTGTTCTCTCACCATCTCTGGGAAATCTTGAAGTCCATCCTCCTTCTTTCAAACAGTCTGTTCTCTCTTATGCTGACTCTTCTTATCTGACCCACTGCACAGAAGCAACTTGTGACTGGTGTCTCCTGACGTGAGCCCTGGTCAGTTTTCACTTGGCTCAGTTTTATTACAGAAGTGGTGGGTGCTGAGCCAAAATGATCTCAGGGCCATTACCTCGAGGCCTAGAGGACAGGAAAAAGCCTGGCTCACATTCAGGGCCTATACTGAAGACCTGTAGGACAGAGAAAAACTTGGCTTGAGTTTGAGTAAGGATGAGACAGCAAAAACTAGGTGGACGCCCCTCCAGCCAGAGGGAGAGTTTGGCTGCTTCTCATTGGCTGGAGGTACTCCCACATCACAGGATGTCACATAACATATATAAGCTGCCACTCCCAGAAATAAACAGAGTTCCTGCTTTGACTTGACTCCCTATTGTGTCTGATTGTCCTGCATCGTGGGGCTGTGGAAAGGACAGATAGCATACTCACTGTTCCCTGAGGAATAAGGAGGCTCAGGAAGCCTAGCAGTAGGCAGATGAGACTCTTCAATGAGTTCATTCTGGGACATCTGTTAGTCTATATTTTATTAGAATTTCCAAAGATTAAGTAAAAGTTCTACTGTCTTGTCCATTTAGACTTCTAAAGAGGCATGAATACACAAAAGTGTTGGGTCATGGGGCATGATGGCATGGGCCTGTGGTCCCAGATACTCAGGGGCTGAGGCAGGAGATTCCATTGAACCTGAGAGTTGTATGCCTGCAAAATCATTCTCTCATTGTGTATACAACACTTGTCAAGGGCCAACACATCCTCTTGGTTGGCTTGGAGAATGTTGACTGCTGACTGCTATATATGCTTCTTTCCTTCTGTAATCTCAATCTTACCTTGTTCATGATTTTTCCAAGGAGACAGCTTCAACTCTCACGAAAGCAGAAAAAATCTTGTGTGAACTCCAGATAACAAATTTGTGGCCTTGAAATTCTTACAATGCCAGTCATCTGGCTATGGCTGAGAAATTGATTAAAGAGGAAATGTGTATCTATCCAACAGGACCCGGAGCCAGCAAAAGGTGCTGCTTTTCTCCCTAAGTATCTCGGCTGACCCCATTAGGGAGTCTGACTTTTCACAGGTGTTAATGATGAGCTATGGTGCCATTGAAACAGCCTCGTCTTGGAAATGAATGGATCACAAATGGCTTGAAAATGAAGGCGCTACGATTAACTGAATTAGTGTCTCATATTTTAACCTTTCGTCATTAACTTACCTCAGCTTGCCACATTATCTTGGATGTCAGCTCCAATAATCTGGGGAAGCAGACAGGATTTCTACCCACAAGCCTCAGTGCTCCTGTTTCTGAGCTGCCTGTCCTTGAGACTCATACAGAGGAGTCTCGGGATGAAACACACATTATTTCTTGCTAAGATAGGTAATGTCTAACCTGACAAACTCTATTGGTTCCTTTGTCGTCTTTGGCTTAAGGTACAACTTGATTGCATGCATTTCTCATAGGTTTTATTAGATGATTAGCCTTTCAGGGGAGAGAAGGGGTGGCTTCTTTCCAGTTATAAGAAAGGTCTACATCCAGACGACTTCCCCTTGAAGACAGATCTGTGTGATATTAGGAAGCAATGCCTTCTTTACCTATTGTATGCTCTGTGTGGAAAACGGCTAAACCTGTCCGTTTACAAGCTGCAGCTTCCAAAAGCAGCACCGCAGCTTGACTAGTTTTTGTTTAATGTATTTCTTTAGTTCGTTTATTCAACAGTTATCTATTGGCCATCCCCAGTATTTCAGGGCAGATGTCACACAAAGACAGAAGCAAGCGTGATTATAAATTGGGTTGTGTTTTTGAAAGAGAAGGAAAGCTTGTGACTTTGTGATTAAGAAGTGGGACAGGATTCAGGGAGGAGCAGATTCTGGCTTGGACGTGACTGATGAGCTTATGTTAGGTGAACAAAGAGTAGCAGGGAGTTAGGTTGCCTTGTAAACAGGATGGTGTTGACAAAGGATTTGGAGCTAGACCCTTCTTAGAAAGGGCTACAGTTTGAGAGATGCAGAGATTAAAGTAGATGGTTGTAAATGGAGCTGGCATTTAGTTATGAAAATGGAGCCATCTGTAACTCATTTGGGCCATGCCAACACACTGAAATATTTTGGGAAAACTCTACTACCTCAGGCCCCAGTTGTGGGAGCCTACCTTAGGAGGCCCTGTCAGTGACTGTGTTCCACCACGTCAGTCCTCTCTGCTTCGTTGAGCATATATGTCCTCCCATCTTCGGGACACTTTTATTGCTATTACCTTCATGGCAAATTCCTTTCTTCCCTCTTGGCTGTTGGAGACTCACTAGGAGGAAGGGCAGCACAGGGCTTGCCATATTTGACTAGAAGCCACTAAATGTGTTTTGAATTTGTTTTGTTTTCCTCATTCCCATCTCCACCACCATTGATGTAGGCAAAAGACATTTTTCACTGCTGAATTAATCTTCTTATACCGATTTCTTTCCTTTTCCATTCATTATCTTTTGGAAGATAAAGAAATTTATTTGTAAAAACACATTTGATCATACTACATCTCTACTTAAAACTCCAGCATTACTCAATACCATTTAACTCTTTGATTACTTTACTTACTACCAAGTAATATTTAGATCCTGGGAGGAGTCACATTCTTAGGCCTTTTCACTACTTTGATTCTTAAGATATGGTATGATCCTCATTTTGTGGCCCAGAAAGAACTTTGACCAAATGACGCGCCAGATGAAATTTGAAAGGTTTTTGTGTGTGTGTTTTTAAAAAGTATTTATTTTGTGACTTTAGATGTAGGTGTTTCTGTCTGTGTGAGTGAAGGCCAAATACGTGAGAATGCTCGCAGAGCTCAGAAGAAGGTGTTGGAACTCTTGCAGCTAGAATTATAGGTGATTGTGAGCTGCCTGACGGGGTAGCTAGGAGCTGAGCTCAATCTTCAGGAAGAGCAGCATGTCCTCTAAACCTCCGAGTCTTCTCTTCACCCCAGATTAGTCGGAGTTTAGGCAATAGAAGAATCAATCCTTATGATTGCACAAGGAGTTAATGTCTTGACAACATAGTAACACTTCCCTAAGAAGTGTCTGGAGTTGTCAGTCAAGAAGATAAATACCAAATCTTCAGCAGACTGAATATTCACCAATTTTAAAGGCTTGGAAGAAAAAAAAATCCACCCTCAGCTGGTTGAGAAAAAAAAAAAAAGGCCTTGTTTTAACTGGCCTTCACCTGGTACACAGGCTATTTACTGACTAATTAGTTCCTGTCAAGAAATAACTCCTTGTGGCTTGGAACGCTTAATTGATAGCCATGGATCAGTTTACTTATCGCTTGTGTCTCCATGTTCCATGTGTGAGTTTCAGTAATGACAGGCGTCTGATAACTATGGGAAATGATTTAGAATTCCCCGTGTTAGCAATTTAACACTGTCACTAATGAATATGACTGTAGAAAGAAGAGCCCAAAGCAGGCGTCTGTGCCAAATGAAAGGTTCTAGGGTTTTCCTTTGTAAGCCCCCTTCTCCCATGGCATGTCTAACTGGCAGGTATTCCTTAGTGACACATACTCTGGCGCACATTTAAAGCACTTTAGAGTACATTTTACAACTAGCTCTCTGCAGATTCCCTCCAGATCCACGAGATCATAATCCCTGGAGGTGAGTTCCAAACCCCAGGATATTGAAAGTTTCCACGGGATTCATATATACAGCTAATATTGAAAAATGAGGGGTGCTTGGAAGCCTCCTCATGAATAAGTAATAAACTTTGATAGGCTCAGATCAATTCGTCCAAGAATAGGCCTTAACTCAATAAGCCCTGCAGTGATGTATGGCATGATGAGAAATGAATGTGAAATTGTGTTAGACAGTGACTGACAACTTGTTACTAAGTCTGAGTGTGGTCTTAATTAAAACTTGTTGAAGCCACCTACGTATCTGGGTGTTCTTATCATTAATAGCCACAGGTCAATTCTTTTATAACTTTTTTCTCTTCATATAGCTTATTCCTCTTGATGGTCATTATGAGATGATGACTCTTATCTATGACTTAATGACCATCACACATACACGTTTGTACGCATTTATATGATATATATCTGCTATGGTGTGGTTTCAGTGTGAAATGTCCCCAATAGGCTTTAAACATTGAATATTTGGTCCCTGAATGTTGGCACTGTTTGGGGAGATTGTGGACTTTAGGAGGTGGAACCTAGTCCCATCATGACAGGATGCAAGTCTTGAGGTTTAGAGTCTGACCCCACTTCCTGTCACAAGCTCTCCTTCCTGAGTATGGATGCAGTGTGACCTGCTGGCTTCTTGATCCTGACACTATGCCTTCTCTGCCATGATTTACTTCACAACCCATCCAGGAACTGTAAGCCAGAATGAAGCAGAGGGGGATAGATCTCTGTGAGTTTGAGGCCAGCCTGGTCTACAGAGCTAGTTCCAGGACAGGCTTCAAAGTAATACAAAGAAACCCTATCTCGAACCCCCCCCCCCAAAAAAAAGCCCAACAAAAACAGAATGAAGCACTTCTTCCCTTTCTCAGTTTTTTTTTTTTAATTTTTTAAAAAAATGTTTGTCCACATGTATGTCTATGTACTGTGTGCACGCAATGCCTGAGGAGGCCAGGAGAGGGTGGTACATCCCCTGGGACTGGAGTTACAGGCATTTGTTAGCTGCCTTTGGATGCTGGGAAGCAAACCCTGATTCTCTGGAAGAGTGGGTGGTGCTCTTAATCACTGAGTCATTCCTTCAGCATGAGGGCAGTTTGCTTTGCAACAGGGAAAGAAACTAGGACCAAAAAAGTGGTGCTAGGAGCAGGGATGCTGCTGTGGTAAACCTGCCGATGTGATTCATTTCAGAGTTTGGAACTTTGGCTAGAAAAGCCTCCAATATTGTAAAAGCAGAAATTTACAGGTCATTCTCGTGAGAGTTAGAAAGACAAGAAGGCTGAGAAACCGTAGACACTAGAGAGGCCCAGGAGGTTTCATAGGGAAATGTAGAGTCTATTAGGAACTGTCACAATGGATACAAGCAGCTGAGGGTGGATTTTTTTCTCTAAGCCTTAAAAATTGCTGACTATTCAGTCTGCTGAAGATTCAACATTTGGAAAAAGACTTCCTTCCTTAGAGAGTTTGTAGTCAACCGATATACAGTTTATACATGTAAGAAGTATTTCATTATTCTACTGAGAGCCTTATTTGCTTCCACAGTGTTAAATCTAATGGACAACTGGATAGGGGCCAGCTTAAAACTACCAGTGCAGTGAAACAGGTTGTATTACAGAGAGTCAGGATTCACCCCCTTCAAGCTGATACTACCCTCCTGACACAAGCACCATCATCTTTCACTTGTGTTTCCACAACTGTTTCCAGACTTGCTGTTCGATCTCCACCATTTGCCTACTTCAGTATACCCTAAACACAATGACCAGGGCAATCTCTTGTTTGAACTGAATCCCATCTGTTTTCTCAGGACCCCACATCTTCTTGTAGCCTCATCCCCAAGACTAACACCGCAGTATCAGAGGAGGTGGTGGGTCCTTTGTATACCTCATTGCCTTTTCTTCCATGCTGGTTGTTTCCTCCAGTCAAGCCCTGGGCATCTCATCTCCTGTTATTAGAGCACTAGACTTCCATGAGGATTCATCTGTGTAGCAGTCGTCTGTGACTGCCTGGCCATGACCATCCAGGTGATAACTTCCTATCACTGGCATTTGATTCAATTACAGTTGAGTGGCCAAATGCACATAAGCATCATTATAATCCATGGAATATTGGTGACCTCAATTTCTTATTTAACAATCTTGTCCTAATTATGATCTCACTCACTTTTATAAAAATCTCTTTTATCTTCAAATTGGATCTTCTTACAAATTTAAGCTCTCATACAGCTTTCTCAACTATATTTCTTGGTCAATTCCTTTGCTATTAGTAATATTTAATTGTCATATGTTCATTGGTAGTGACTTCACAAGGACATTTAAATACAAATATAAAGTACTTTAGATCATTTTCTGCTGTGTACCTTATTCTTTTCCTTCTCCCTCCCACCAGTACCATTTTTCCCTGAATTAGTCACTTTTGCATCTCTTTTTGTGCATACAATTATATACACCAATTATATATTTCTTGTATATGAATATATAAATCAATATAAAACCTAGGAACCACAGATGAGAGAGAAAATTTATGGTATCTTTTTTTAATACTTGCTATGATTATCTGAAGTTGCATTTTTCTGCAAAGGACATAATTTCCTTCTTTAAGGACAAGAAGATTCTACTGTGTATATATCCCACGGTTTGTTTATTTGGGTGTTGGGTAGTAAGGTTCTTTTTGTAACTTAGATATTTTGGATAGTGAGTGCTGCAACAAATGGTGATATGCAAGTATCTCTGACATATAATAACACACAGTTTTTTTAGGTAAATACCCAGAAGTGTTACAACTGGAACATTTGGTGGGTCAAATTTTAGTTTTCATTTTTCCCATTGCAGTTTATTACTATGAAATTAGTACTTTTCAGAGTGGCCATACTGTTTTGTTAACTCATGTATTCTTTTTATATTTCTTTGTTGTGTATATGGAGTCATTTTACTGTTTTATTTTAAATAATAGATTTTATTTTATATTTTATGGGTGTGCATATGTGTATTCTGAGGCTGCTCATTTGTTCCTGTGTACCCAGACCTGAAAAAAAAATCACACAGAAACGATATTATTTGCAATACTGTTTGGTAAATAGTTTAAGCATATTTCTAGCTAGTTCTTACATCTTAAATTAACTCATTTCTATTATTTTATATTTTATCGCGAAGTTTGTGGTTTACTGGCAAGGTCCCGGTGCATCTGTCTCATGCAGCATCTCACTGACTCCATTTACTTTCTCTCTCTACATCTATCTGCTTGGAATTTCTGCCTTGCCCTATTCTGCGCTACAGTAGGCCCAAAGCAGCTTCTGTAATAACCAATGATATTCATAGCATACAGGGGGGATTCCCACATCGCATATGTAGCAAAGTATTTATATGTGCATTGTGGACATGCAGATGCCTGCAGAGACCAGAAGAGGGCATCAGATCTTCTGGAACTGGAGATGCAGATGGTTATGTGCCACCACGTGGGTGCTGGGGACCAAACCTGGGTCCTTTGCAAGAGCAATGAGTGTTCTTAACAGCTGAGCTGTCGCTCTGACTCTGATGTTTTCATCTTTCATCACTTTTCACAGTTTTCTCTTCTTGTGACCTAAACTTTAATTTTCTGGTCATTTAATCTCTGCTTGCAGACACCCTCAGTGCTGGTCTGCTTCTACTTCTGGGGGAACCACACTAACATTTAGCTTAGAGCCAAAGCTGAGAACATGCATGATAAAACACAACTGTGTTAACTTTTTCCCTTGTATTCTAATGATCAATCTTCTCAAGGACATTTTTTTAACCTCACCAAATACCTGAGGTTCATTTTCAGCTCCTTGGTCTAAGGTAGGTATTCTTTTCTTTCCCTTCTACCACTAAACCTCTCGTGGTTTCTCTTGATCTTCACCTACTCACAACTTAAGTAAATAAACCAGAGAGCTCCCACCAGCTCCCATCACCACTTCTAACTTCCACCTGCTTCAGTGTCTATATATTCTACATGTTACATTTCTTATTGCTGTTTTGAAACTGTCTATGTTCCCAGTCCTTCTCTCCTCAATATGACTAAGGTGTAGTTAGTCATATTGCATTTAGGTTCATAAACTTACCACTCAGTTTCCCTGTATTTTAAAAGAAATGGGAAGCCAGAAATTGGTAAAGCAAAAATGGATTTTTTTTTTTACACCTTAGTCATATTGAGGAGAGAAGGACTCCTGGGTTTTCAGTGCCTTTCCAGTAGATGTGCTGTATACAGTTTTATGCGAAACATGCAACAAATAATAGGGATTATACACATGCTAATTGGACTGTGATATAAGCTGTTCAAACTCCATGAAATCCCTTCCTGCCATGCAAGTTTTTTTATTTGGTACCAGGATTTTAGCCTTTCCTCCCCCAGCATTTAATTCTTTGAGGTTCATCATTTTATGGAGCCTGTTTTATAGTCTGTTAGCCTAAAGCTCACATTTAGGACACCATCTCATTGTTTGGGTTTCATTGTCAGGCCACACTCACTAAACCACATGCTCTTTTTATATTGGGTCTTTATTCCCCAGTATTCTTTCAATAATTTAATTTCTCCCTTTTTTTTCCACATAGTTTCTCCCTTTCTTCTTGATCATGCCCATAAATTAAGTAACGTGTCTTTCTTTTTGATAAAGAACAAACACAAGCTTCCTTGCCATTATCAATTTCTTTCTTTTCTTATTTGCAGAAAAACTCCGGCTGGAATTGTGGATTTCTATGAAACTCTGTCCTGCCCTCACACCAGGAGCTTTCTACTTCAACCCTTCATGGCTGGTATCTGTGCAAGGATCATTAATAACTACTATTTCCTGCAGTCAGGCACCTTCTCTTTCTACCTGACTAATTTCCAAAGACAAATCCCTTAGAAGAGTCTCTTTTCCCCATGAACACGCCACTCTTCTCTTTTTCTTTTGTTTTACAGGCTATTCTTTTTCAGTTTAGCTATTTCTTCTTTTCTCTGAATTATAAATGCCATCCTTTGGGGCCACCTTTAAGACTTAGCCTCATTATTGTTTATTATGTTAAGTCTCTAGTTGATTCTACGTGTCTTATAGTTTGGTATATTAAAGACTGGTGCCACCAAAAATTTTATCATCTGTCCTTATAATCCCTGCTCTCTGGAACTATAGACTCAGTCCATTGCTGGCCATCTCAATTGGGATGATTGACAGGCAGCTCACAGTGATTGGTTTCAAATGTAACTCTTAGTATCCTTACCCAAACCTATTTCTTGTGAAAAACATGTTTTGAAAAAGATCTTGAATCTTATATGATAGAGTGTAAAAGAAAAGCAGCATATTATTCAGGTGGCAATACCATGCTGCTCACCCCAGAGAGAGAATAGTTTTCTGTACATTAATTAGTACTGTGGGTGGATTTATTTATTTGGAGTTATAGCAATTCTGTCAAACATTGTAATTTTGAACTATATTAAGAAAGGAGAGCTTGCTGTCTGTCTTAATTACTTTTCTTTTGCTGTGACAAAACACTGTCAACAAGGCAACTTATAAAAGAAAATGTTTCATTTGGGACTTATGGTTGCAGAAGGTTAGTGTTCATGACCATAATGGTGGGGAGCATGGCAGCTGACAGAGAGGCACAGTGCAGTAGCAGAAGTGGAGAACTTATATCCATATCTGCAAGCAGGATGCAGAGAAGACCAACTGGAATGGCATGGGCTTCAGAAACCCCAAAGCTCAGCCCTGATGATACATCTCCTCAAATAAGGCCACGCTTCCTAATTCTTCTGAAATATTTCCACCAACTGGTGCCCAGGTATTCAAATGTATAATCCTAAGGGGGGCATTCTTGTTCACTCTCTTTACTCTATTAACTTTCTGTGCTGTACAATTTGATTAGCAAGATGGAAAATATCGTCCGTGAGCCATTTCCTCTTAGATTTTATGCTCTTTCTCATGTATTACAAGCAGTGAGACCATTTCTCTACTTTCCCAACTAAAAATGAGCAACACAACAGGGAAGACAGACATAAAGTATTTGAGAGAGTCAGTTGTTATGGATACTTCAATATGGAGAGACAGGTAACATCTTTTCCTGAGTTAAAAGTCCTGCAGAAAAAATTAATGGAATGGAAATAGTTTCTTCAAATAGTTTAAGTAATTGTAACAAGCTATGATAAAAGTACAGTTCTAGCCTCATAGGGAAGGAGATACTGGTAATTCTGAAGCCAAATGTGGATCACTATGGCCTGAAAACATGGTTTACTTAGCAATGTGTTTCAGTTATTTTCTATTCAATACTAGTCAACTTTTATCCTAATCAGGTTTGTTTATTTTTATATAATGTGCTATAGCATTTCCACCTTAACTGGAAATCAAAATTCACAGCATCCCTTCCAGTGTCTATCCCATGTCTTTGCTTATTTATATATAAAAATCTCTTAAAGGTATTTGGTGTGGGAAGTTCTTCTATCTATGTGTTGCTTTTATTGGTTAAAGAATCTGCTTTTAGTCAATGGCTTATCAGAACATAGCCAGGCTGGAATATCTATATCTATATCTATATCTATATCTATATCTATATCTATATCTATATCTATATCTATATCTATATCTTCAGCCCCATGTTACAGAAGAACTTTGAGTGGTTGTCCAGGCAGCAAGATATCTTTGTCAATTCTAGAGTTTTGAAAGTTGCCAACAATGTATTTCCTGTTTATTTAGGTAATATTATATCCTTCTGGAGTCTTTGATGTAGTTGAAGAATAAATAGTTATAGTTTTCCTTAGTTACGATAAAAAATAAAGTAGATATAAATACTGGAATTGTAATTCTTGATTGATACCTGTTTGGTTGTTTGTAATTTTACTATGTTAAAGTTAAAACTTTCCTTTTTACTTAAATAGAAAAGGGGAAATGATGTGAGAAGTTCTCTGTCTATGTGTTGCTTTTATTGGTTAATGAATAAAGAAGCTGCTTTCAGCCAATGGCTTAACAGAATATAGCCAGGCTGGAAGAGATATATATAGAGTAAACAGAGTCAGCAAGATGCTATGCAGCCACCGCTGGGGACAGACAAGTGGGAACCTTGCTGGTAAGCCACAGCCATGTGGTGATACACAGATTAATAGAAATGGGCTAAATTAAGATGTAAGAGCTAGCCAATAAGAAGCTAGAGCTAACAGGCCAAGTGGTGATTTAATTAATACAGATTTCTGTGTGATTATTTCAGGTCTGAGCTACTGGTAATGAACTAGCAGCCTCCCACAACAGGTATTGGTATTGTTCATACACTTCCTGTTTTTACCTAAACTCATTCTTATTTGTTTGTTCATATTTCAAATAATAGAACAGATGTACAGTAAAAGGTAGAGGCTATTTAGTTCTTTATCCTATAAAATTACATCAACTTCACCCTAGCTGGTTCTGCCATGATGATTCCATGTACATGCACATGGAACCATCTTAGTTCTGTGCTTCTATGTTATGTGGTCTATAAGGCTGCGGGTACTCCAGCCATCATGGCCAGGTTTTAGTGTAAAGATGGCCAAGGTGTGGGTAGACTTTACTGTTCATGAATTATTCTCACTTCTATTCCTCTCACCCCCAGTATTGGTTTTAAATGGATAGGAAGCATCAACAATAATCATCTTCATAGATATTTTGGCTGAGACATGAAAATTCTTTGGTCAATCAGTTGCCAAAGTTGTTGCTGCAAAACACAATTCTCACATGAAAGTGCATAAGTGATAGTTTATTCTGAAGTTATATAGGAGGGACCATAGCCTTGGAACACAGATTCAGGTCACCCAAAATTCCATGTTTCCATATGGGTTCATGAAGTTTTATAGCAACAGAGCAGAGAAAGTCAAAAATTAAGGCATTTTAAACTAACACTGGTGGAAACATTAAATAGGCATTTACAGCAAGGCAGGCAGGGGAAATTTAGAAACTAGCTGACAAACTTTTTTACTACATTCTAAAAGGTTTCACCAGTTAGTCACAAGGTTATTAGGCCAGACACAGAGGAGAATAAGGAATGGCTTCTATGAGCCCTAGTCTAATAAAAATTGTAGCTAGTGTATGGACCCACAACACTGCACCTTCTCCACAATGATTGAATTTTCGACAAGTAATTAGCTTTACCCTAAAGTAGGGTTCTTTCTTGGAACTTTTGCTCCTAAAGTAAGCATTCAGTTTCTGAGTTGAAGGGTTAGGATATGGGAGAGTGGACACAGGTACCTTGCAGCTTGCAGTCCTACCATGAGAACAGCACATTCTTTTCCAACTATGGCTCTGACCATCTTCTATTTCCTTCTTACACAGTCATTACTCATTACTGGGTGAAGGAAAGATTAGAAAAGGAGCTAGGTACTCTGGACCCCAGATAAAACAACTGGTACTGCCTGGGGGAATTCCTCCAATTGCTCAGTGGCTGCCTAAGGGAAGAAAAGTACTGAGTGGGAGGGGGATGGTCTGTAGTCAAGGGCTTTAGTGATGCTTTCAGGTTGGTGATCGATGTGCTATGGAAATGAACTTCATGCAATGAAGTGCCTAGGTGAGCATATGCATGTTTTTATCACCCTCAGATGCTTATTCGTTAATAAAGGGAATTGCACACATTATCACTATGCAATTTAGAGCACACATATACTTTTATTGCACAACCAACTGAAACATTCATTAAGCGTTTTTAATGATGTGAGAAAGTGCCCACTATAAAGTGCTGAGAACAAAAGGAAAAATGAAAACACAGTTCAAATTGGTAACTTGCCCAGGTCTCTAAAACAGGCACGATATCCCATCGAGGACTTTGTGCCAGGGCAGTCATCTCACTTGCTTACTGTAATTTTGTATTTAAATATATTTTCTGTGTAATCTTAATAAACTTTTTGTTGTTGTTTTGTTTGTTTCTGTCTTTCAAAAGAGAAGAGCAAGAACATACCTGCTTGAGTAGAAGGCTCCTTATAACTCTGGTTTAAAATAGGTGAACAAAGACTTATGTCCAGGGCTGTGGCTGGCTAACAGTTCAGGCAGACTTTTGCATTCCAGACAACCAGAAATACTGGGTATAAACAGTTTCAAATCCTGAAATTGCCTAATTGCCACACAATGGTAAAGACCTGTCAGACCAAAGTGGGAATGGTGCACTTAGGACCTGAAAGTTCTTGACTGCTTTATGATTATGTTGCCAAATTTGCAGCTTGAGGGAGTGATGGAGAAGGAGTTGAAGAAGAGAATGTTCTCTAGAAAAATCAGCATTCTGGAGTCTCAAGCCTCAGGTAAAGGTGAGTCAGAAAGAGACTAGCCCTTCTCAAAAGGGATCATACACAGCTGTTGTGCTTCCAACAGGAAAAGGTTAAACTACACACACTGATTTCATCCAGATATTGGAGGGATGTGTGATATAGTTGAGATAATTTGAAGTGGCATGTTTCTTCGTGACAAAATACAGAAACAGAAACTGATTAAGTACTCTCATTTTGAAGAGAAAATTGATCCCAACAAGATTACAGATTAAAGCAATAAAACAATAATAACAATGATGGGGCCAGAGAGATGGTTCTTCAGCAGTTAAGAGTTTATACTGAGTTTGATTTCCAACACCTAAAAAGGGCAACCCTCAAGTGCCTATCACTCTAGCTTCACCTCCTTTGGTCTTCATGGGACTTGGACTTGAGCATAACCCCACACAGGCAAACACATAAACTCATAATTACAAATAAACCTTAAAAATAAGTATGTTTATTCATTTGTATGTACGTGTGTGGGGTATATGTGTGCCTTGGTGTGCATTTAGAGGTTAGGAACAATTAAGAGGAATTGATTCTGTCTTATCGTGGGTTGCAGTGATCAATCTCAGGACATCAGACATAGCAGGAAACACTGCTAAGTGTTTTATGTACCAAGCCATCTCACTGGATGTTGTGTGACAAAGGTTTTCATGGGGAGATGCTACACATACCTCTTCTCCCTCTAGATAGGGAGCCCACGACAGACCAAATACAGAAACCACCAAGTTAGGTTGGAGAACCAGAGTTTTACTGTGGTTATTTACAGGAGCAAAAATAACTCACGACAACTAAGCTGCATCATCAGAGAGAATGTTAGAGCTGGTGGGCTATCCAGTTTACAAAGCTGCGAACTTGTATCACACTGCACATTCTGCAGGAAACTCAAGAGTTTGAAGAATGTATTTTCTACAGGCCTCAGTTGGTCTAAACCTTTTCAAGGGAACTCAGTTGCTTTCTGTTCCTTCCAGGCAACCTGTCTGGTCTCAGAATCTTCTTTGCAGTTTTGCTTGTCTGAGAGTTTTTACAGTTTTTATTGCTTACTCTGGTAGAAAGGGAGTCTAGTGAATCTTCTCAGTTTTAGGGACTTCCTGAAGCTGTTTTGAGTGGTTTACCACCCGGTTTAAAGAGTTTCCTTGCATGATAAAATGTTTCCATCTCAGAGGAAACTGTTACAGAATATTGGCCTAAATTCTAAATTTAAAAATCTTAAAAAAAATCAGAAACATTACAGAATTCAGAAAAATAGTGTTCCCCCCTTAAAAGGCAAGAACCCTTACTTCCTTGTCCTGTTTTTTGTGTATGTTTTGATAGTCTCTCTATAGGGTGATGGTTTCTGCAAAGTAGCTTTTCTGTGTGGAGAATATAAAGAAAATTTGGTGTGTAGAGTGGGTAATAGAATTCTTTTATTATTAGTGTCTTAGAAGAAAACAGTCTGAAGATTAACACAGGTAGTGCCATGCACGTTTTGAGTATTGTTATCAAGTTTGGGAAATAGTGTTCTAAATCTCTGTCAGCTATAAACTATGAAATTGCACATTGTTTAAAGTTTTCCTTGGCAGTGAGTCATCTTAAACACTCTCTGAATTAATATCCTCTGTTTACCAGTTTATTGTTGAGGTTCAGGTAGCACTGGGGTATATTTGTGTTTATATTGCTTCCATTGGTATTTCATGTGCAATTGGCAGAAAACTTAAAATTTATTAATTTGTGCAGATAATTCAATAGCTTATTAGTTACATTTTGAAGCTGACCAAGACTCCATTCTCACTTTAATCCTAAGTGTTGGAGTTTCTCTTAATTACATGCTGTTTTCAGCATAGTTATAAAGCTTTTGGGGGGGTTGTTGTTTTTACTATTATTTGCTTTTCTTGATATTGGGGTAATTTTTACCTGATGCTGTTGTTCATTAAATGTTTGTCACTTTTTTAGATACTCGACTAATTGTTTATGAAGATCTCCTCTCCTATTAACTAACAAATTTAAAGATGACAAGATTTACATGTTACATGGATCTGATTCAGGATGCTACTGTTTATCACCAGTATTACTGAAATGCTCAAGAAACTGTTCTTTTAAGCTGAAAAATTTTCTTAAAATGTCACTCTCTTCTTGTTGCAAGAAGAAACAGTTTTAATTTGGGCAAGGCATTCCATTGCACGTGTTAGATTATTGAAAAAATTCTACATTTGCATGTGTGTTTAAAATATTCCAAAAAGATCCTGATTTAAATAGAAAATGTGTAACTGTGGTGAGATTCACAAGAATTCAGGGATTTGGGGGAGGTTGGAGGCAGCTTTAGTCAGAGAATCCAAAGAATCCTTGACAAAACGGTAAGGGGCTTCAGTTGGCATGTGATTTTAACATGTATATCTGTCATGATTGTGTAACAGCTATGACACTTTGTAGAACTTCTCTCATATCATTGAATTAACAGAGAAGCTTTTTGGTTGATGAAAAAGAACTCGTGTTTAGATTTTTCTCTGTACCGTATGTGCAGAGGTAAAGATTGACTATTTCTTGCTGATTCATGTTAGTACCATACACTGACACACCTACATTATCGTAATAGTGCCCATGATCTGATTTTCTTATCTGTTTAACCTTTTATTTCATTTATTTTTACTGAATACCCACAGTCTACTTGAAATGTATTATATTTGTGTTTGCATTTGAAATTTTATGTGTGCATGTTAAGAAGGATATTAAATTTAGTAGGTAGTAGGTTATGTTTTTCTTTATCAAATGTGAAGTACTTCATCATTGAACTTTCTTGGGAGTTTCCTGTCCAGTTTGCCTCACAGAGAATGGGGAAGATGCGCCTATACCATCAATGTAGCAACTGAGCAAGCCTCTCCATGACTACCAGTATTGAGAGAATCAGAGGATAATTCTAACCACCGTCAGAAAAGAATAAGCCATGTAGGACATGCTTTACACCTCTTTAAACTCACTTTGTCTCTGAGGTTTGCAAATACACTTTTGTTTTATTTTTTTGTGTATAAAGTGAAGCTATGTCAGACTAGGTTACAATCCCCTTCTTTTTTTTTTTTTTTCACTGATCTACATTTATTTGTAGAATGAATTTCTCAAAATAGAAAGACTGTATCTTTTGAATTTTGAAAACTGTGGTAAACTTCATAGGGATTACCAGGGCTTCTTCCCTGGCCAGCGGTACTAGGGATACCTGGTTCTCCACACCTTGCCTGACTTTGGGCAGTTAGATAGCCGGAACACACAACAGCAGTTTAAGTGTTCGATTCTGTTGTTGGGCTGGCGCCTTTTCATATGGTACAATCCCCTTCTAATGCAGTCCTCACTCCCAAAAAACTCTTGCTACTTCTCAGGAAACCATAGTTGCTAGTATGCCCTCCCCTTTCCCAGGTTGGTTTTAAGGCATTTCTTTTCACAAATGGCTTTAGGAAATGTACAGTGATGTTGTTTCTGTATATTTAACACTAATTTGATTATATCTGAGCTCTGTTCTCCTACTGTACCATTTGGAATATCAGCGTTCTCAAAAGGTAGAAACCATTAGACCTACAGCAAAACCCTGTCTTCTGGACTAGTTAGCTATTAATGATAATGAACTTGGAGATGGGAGAGGCTAATAATCACAGAAACTCAGGAGCAAGAAAACTAGACATGGCTGAAATGGTAGTGGGCATTGTATGTCAGATAAAAGAAAATCAGCCAGCACACAAATCCTTCCATCTTTGCCAAGGCTCCTAACACCTCAGCAACAAAGTGTACAGGAGAGGGTCTGGTTGGCACCCAATGACCATTACAGTTTCCTTTCTTTTTTTTTTTTTTTTTTTTTTTTCAAGGTTTTATTTTTTTTTTTATTTTTTATTCTTTTTTAATTAAAATTTCCACCTGCTCCCCGTTTCCCATTTCCCTCCCCTCCTCCCAAATATTGCCCCCTCCCCCCACTCCCCTCCCCCTATCCCCACTCCTCTTCTCCTCCCCCCACACCATTCCCCCTCCCTCTCGATACTGAAGAGCAGTCCAAATTCTCTGCCCTGCGGGAAGACGAAGGTCTTCTATCTACGTCCAGGAAGGTGAGCTTCTAAACAGGCTAAGCTCCCACAAAGCCAGTTCATGTATTAGGATTGAAACCTAGTGCCATTGTCCTTGGCTTCTCATCAGTCTTCGTTGACCGCCATGCTCAGAGAGTCCGGAATCAACCCATGCTTATTCAGTCCCAGACCAGCTGGCCTTGGTGGGCTCCTAATAAATCAGTTCCACTGTCACAGTGGGTGGGTGCATCCCTCGTGGTCCTGATTTTTTGCTCTTGTTCTCCCTCCTTCTGCTCCTCATTTGGACCTTAAGAGCTCAGACCGTTGCTCCAAATTGAGACTCTGTCTCTACCTTGATCCATCGCCAGATGAAGGTTCTAAGGTGATATGCAAGATATTCATCAGTATAGGATAGGGTCATTTCAGGTTCCCTCTCCTTAGTTGCCCAAGGTACCAGCTGGGGACATATTCCTGGACACCTGCGAACCCCTCTAGAGTCAAGTCTCTTGCCAACCCTAAGATGGCTCCCTTAGATAGGATATATACTTCGCTGCTCCCGTATCCATCCTTCCTATATCCCAACCATCCCAATCCCCCGAGCTCCTCCCATCCTCCCCTTCTCATATTTCTCATCCCATTTCCCCTTTGCCCCATGCCACCTCACCCGCAAGTTCCCATTTTTTGCCCTGCAATCTTGTCTACTTCCCCCTCTCCATGCGGATGACTATATGATTTTCTTTGGGTTCACTTTCTTATTTAACTTCTATAGGATCGCACATTATATGCTTAATGTCTTTTACTTATGGCTAGAAACCGATTATGAGTGAGTACATCCCATGTTCCTCTTTTTGGGTCTGGGATACCTCACTCAGGATAGTGTTTTCTATTTCCATCCATTTGCACGCAAAATTCGAGAAGTCATTGTTTTTTACTGCTGAGTAGTACTCTAATATGTATATATTCCACACTTTCTTCATCCATTCCTCCATTGAAGGGCATCTAGGTTGTTTCCAGGTTTTGGCTATTACAAACAATGCTGCTATGAACATAGTTGAACAGATACTTTTGTCATTTGATGTGGCATCTCTTGGGTATATTCCCAATAGTGGTATTACTGGATCTTGGGGTAGGTTGATCCCTAATTTCCTGAGAAATCGCCACACTGATTTCCAAAGTGGTTGCACAAGTTTGCATTCCCACCAGCAATGAATGAGTGTGCCTCTTTCTCCACAACCTCTCCAGCAAAGGCTATCATTGGTGTTTTTGATTTTAGCCATTCTGACAGGTGTAAGATGGTATCTCAAAGTTGTTTTAATTTGCATTTCCCTTATCGCTAAGGAGGTTGAGCATGACCTTAGGTGTCTTTTGGCCATTTGAATTTCTTCTGTTGAGAATTCTCTGTTCAGATCAGTGCCCCATTTTTTTATTGGGTTCATTAGCATTTTAAAGTTTAGTTTCTTGAGTTCTTTATATATTTTGGTGATCAGACCTTTGTCTGTTGCAGGGTTGGTGAAGATCTTCTCCCAGTCAGTGGGTTGCCTTTTTGTCTTAGTGACAGTGTCCTTTGCTTTACAGAAGCTACTCAGTTTCAGGAGGTCCCATTTATTCAATGTTGCCCTTAATGTCTGTGCTGCTGGGGATAAACGTAGGAAGTGATCTCCTGTACCCATATGTTGTAGAGTACTTCCAACTTTTTCTTCTATCAGGTTCAGTGTGTTCAGACTAATATTGAGGTCTTTAATCCATTTGGACTTGAGTTTTGTGCATGGTGATAGATATGGATCTATTTTCATTCTTCTACACGTTGACAACCAGTTCTGCCAGCACCATTTGTTGAAGATGCTCTCTTTTTTCCATTGAATACTTTTAGCTCCTTTATCAAAAATTAGGTGTTCATAAGTTTGTGGGTTAAAATCAGGGTCTTCTACTCGGTTCCATTGATCGACTTCTCTGTTTTTATGCCAATACCAAGCTGTTTTCAATACTGAGGCTCTGTAATAGAGTTTGAGGTCAGGGATGGTAATGCCTCCAGACGATCCTTTATTATATAAGATTGTTTTGGCTATCCTGGGTTTTTTGTTTCTCCATATAAAGTTGATTATTGTCCTCTCAAGATCTGTGAAGAATTTTGATGGGATTTTAATGGGGATTGCATTGAATCTATAAATTGCCCTTGGTAGAATTGACATTTTTACTATGTTGATCCTCCCTATCCAAGAGCAAGGGAGATCCTTCCATTTTCTGGTATCCTCCTCAATTTCTTTCTTCATTGACTTAAAGTTCTTGTCAAATAGATCCTTTACTTCCTTGGTTAGGGTTACCCCAAGATATTTTATGCCATTTGTGGCTATCGTGAAGGGTGATGCTTCTCTGATTTCCATCTCTGCTTCCTTATCCTTTGTGTATAGGAGGGCAACTGATTTTTTGGAATTGATCTTGTATCCTGCAACGCTACTAAAGGTGTTTATCAGCTGAAGGAGTTCTTTGCTGGAGTTTTTGGGGTCGCTTATGTACACTATCATATCGTCTGCAAATAATGAAAGTTTAACTTCTTCCTTTCCGATTTGAATCCCTTTGATCCCCTTATGTTGTCTTATTGCTATTGCTAGAATTTCAAGCACTATATTAAAGAGGTATGGAGAGAGTGGACAACCTTGTCGTGTTCCTGATTTTAGTGGAATAGCTTTGAGTTTCTCTCCATTTAATTTGATGTTAGCTGACGGCTTGCTATAAATAGCTTTTATTATATTTAGGAACGACCCTTGTATTCCTAATCTCTCTAAGACCTTTATCATAAAGGGATGTTGAATTTTGTCAAATGCTTTTTCCGCATCTAATGAAATGATCATATGGTTTTTTTCTTTCAGATTATTTATATGATGGATTACATTGATAGATTTTCGTATGTTGAACCAGCCCTGCATCTCTGGGATGAAGCCTACTTGATCATAATGGATAATTTTTCTAATGTGTTCTTGGATTCGGTTTGCCAGTATTTTATTGAGTATTTTTGCGTCGATGTTCATGAGTGAGATTGGCCTGTAGTTCTCTTTCTTGGTTGTGTCTTTGTGTGGTTTTGGTATCAGAGTAACTTCAGCTTCATAAAAGGAATTTGGCAATGACTTCTCTGTTTCAATATTGTGTAATACATTAAGGAGTATAGGTATTAGGTCTTCTTGGAAGTTCTGGTAGAATTCTGCATTAAAGCCGTCTGGACCTGGGCTTTTTTTGGTGGGAAGGTTTTTTATAACAACTTCTAATTCTTCGCGACTAACGGGTCTATTTAGATTGTTCACCTGGTCCTGGTTTAACTTTGGTATATGGTACTTATCTAAAAAAGTGTCCATTTCTTTTACATTTTCCAATTTTGTGGCATACAGGTTTTTGTAGTAAGATCTAATGATTCTCTGAATTTCGTCTGTGTCTGTGGTTATGTCTCCCTTTTCGTTTCTGATTTTGTTAATTTGCGTATTCTCTCTCCGCCGTTTGATTAGTTTGGATAGGGGTTTATCAATCTTATTGATTTTCTCCAAGAACCAGCTTTTTGTTTCATTGATTCTTTGGATTGTTTTCTGTGTTTCTATTTTGTTGATTTCAGCCCTCAATTTGATTATTTCCAGTCTTCTACTTCTCCTAGGTGAGTCTGCTTCTTTTCTTTCTAAAGCTTTAAGGTGGGCTATTAGGTCTCCAATGTGTGCTTTCTCCGTTTTCTTTATGTGGGCACTTAATGCTATGAACTTTCCTCTTAGCACTGCTTTCATAGTGTCCCATAGGTTTGAGTATGATGAGTCTTCGTTTTCATTGAATTCAAGAAAGACTTTAATTTCTTTCTTTATTTCTTCCTTGATCCAGGTGTGGTTCAGTAGTTGACTGTCCAATTTCCATGAGTTCATAGGCTTTCTGGGGATAGCATTGTTGTTGAATTCTAACTTTAATCCATGGTGATCTGATAAGACACAGGTGGTTACCGATATTTTTTTGTAACTGTGTAAGTTTGCTTTGTTACCGAGTATGTGGTCTATTTTCGAGAAGGTTCCATGAGCTGCAGAGAAGAAGGTATATTCTTTCTTATTTGAGTGGAATGTTCTATAGATGTCTGTTAAGTCCATTTGATTCATTACCTCCCTTAATCCTCTTATTTCTCTGTTAGGTTTCTGTCTGATTGACCTGTCCATTGGTGAGAGAGGAGTGTTGAAATCTCCTACTATTAGTGTGTGTGGTTTGATGACTGCCTTGAGTTTTAGTAACGTTTCTTTTACATAAGTGGGTGCTTTTATATTAGGGGCATAGATATTCAGGATTGAGACTTCATCCTGGTGAATTGTTCCTGTTATGAGTAAAAAATGTCCATCTCCATCTCTTTTGATTGATTTTAGTTTGAAGTCAACTTTCTTAGAAATTAGTATGGCCACACCTGCTTGTTTCTTAGGTCCGTTTGCTTGATAAACCTTTTCCCAGCCCTTTACTCTGAGTAGATGTCTGTCTTTGTGGTTGAGGTGTGTTTCTTGTAAGCAGCAGAATGTTGGATCCTGTTTTCGTATCCAATCTCTTAGCCTGTGCCTCTTTATAGGTGAGTTGAGTCCATTGATATTAAGTGATATTAATGACCAGTGGTTGTTAACTCCAGTCATTTTTCCTTTCTTTCCTTCTTTCCTTTGGTAGTAGAGTTTGTGTGTTTCCCTTCTTCAAGTTGTGCTGGTGAAGGGTCATTAGATGTCTGAGTTATTGTGGGCATTGTTGGACTCCTTGGTTTGTGATTTTCCTTCAATTACTTTCTGAAGGGCTGGATTTGTGGCTACGTATTGTTTAAATTTGTTTTTATCCTGGAAAATTTTGTTTTCTCCATTTATAGTGAACGAAAGCTTGGCTGGGTATAGAAGTCTGGGCTTGCATCCATGGTCTCGTAGTTTCTGCAGTATATCTATCCAGGACCTTCTGGCTTTCATGGTTTCCATAGAGAAATCAGGTGTAAGTCTGATAGGTTTACCTTTATAGGTAACTTGACCTTTTTCCTTTGCAGCTCTTAATATTCTTTCTTTATTCTGTATGTTTTGTGTTTTGATTATTATATGACGAGGAGATGTTTTTTTTTGATCCAGTCGATTTGGTGTTCTGTATGCTTCTTGGACCTTCAAAGGAATATCTTTCTTAAGGTTGGGAAAGTTTTCTTCTATAATTTTATTAAATATATTTTCTGGACCATTGAGCTGTAGATCTTCTCCTTCTTCTATCCCTATTATTCTTAGGTTTGGTCTTTTTATTGTGTCCCAGATTTCCTGAATGTTTTGTGATGAGAATTTGTTGGTTATGCTGTTTTCTTTGATGAGAGTGTTTATTTTCTCTATGGTATCTTCAGTGTCTGAGATTCTTTCTTCTATCTCTTGTAATCTGTTGGTGGTACTTGTCTCTGTAGTTCCTGTTCGTTTATTCAAATTTTCCATCTCCATCCTTCCCTCGGTTTGTGTTTTCTTTATTACTTCCACTTCATTCTTCAAGTTTTGAACCGTTTCCCTTACCTGTTTGATTACTTTTTCTTGTTTCTCTTGGTTTTCTTGGGTATCTTTGAGAGATTTATTCATTTCCTCTACCTTTTTGTTTGTAATCTCTAATTGGTTGTGGCAGTTTTTCACCTCCTGTTTAAGGTCCTCTATTATTTTCATAAAATTCACTTTTGAGTCGAATTCTTCTAATTCTTCTGGATTAGGGTGTACACTTCTCATTTCGGGATTCCTGGATCCTGGTGATGTCACGTTGCCTTTCAAGTTGTTGGGGGAATTCTTGCATTGGCGCCTGCCCATCTTTTCCTTCAAATGGAGCCAGGAGAGGCCTGATGTCTTGGACCAGTCTTTGCTGTGACTAACTCTCTAGGTGTATCTCCTCAGTGTAGGGGCAGGAACCGTTCCCTTCCAGGTGAACTCCTCAACACCAAAACATGGATGCGTGGTATTCCAATGACCCGCGTAAAGAAGGCCGAATGCAAGGGGTCGGGCGGGGTCAAGTAGAACACAGGCGACACTGCAGTACAAGCTGGAGGTGCCTGCGCTCCCTTTCGGGGGTTGCTGAGGCCTGCCCGCTAGGCAGGCACTCACTGCTCTGGTTGGGTATCCTTAGTGTAGGGGCGTTTGTGCTCTCTACCGGGACCGTCCGCCCCAGGATAGTACACACTCACCCGTCCCGATGAAACTTCTGGCACCTACACAGGAACTCCTGGATGCCCCAATGAGCCAGGGACTAAGGGAAGTAGGGCGCAGGCAGAGCAGGTCCAGGAGATCACAGCAGAGACTGCAGCCCCAGCAGCAGGGGCCCGCTTTCCCTGGCGGGGACCTTGAGGCCTGCCCTCTAGTCAGGCACTCACTGGTCTGGGCTGGTAGCCTTAGTGAAAGGGCAGGAAACTGTTCCACAGCTAAGGACCTTGCAGACAAGGCAGGCTTGGGGGTGGGGGTGGGGGCGGGTGTGTAGGAGAGAAAGCTTTGCAGCAGGAGCTGGGGGAGGGGTGTTTGTGCTCTCTACCGGGACCGTCTGCCCCAGGATAGCACACACTCACCCGTCCCGATGAAACTTCTCGGCACCTACACAGGAACTCCTGGATGCCCCAATGAGCCAGGGACAAAGGGAAGTAGGGCGCAGGCAGAGCAGGTCCAGGAGATCACAGCAGAGACTGCAGCCCCAGCAGCGGGGGCCCGCTTTCCCTGGCGGGGACCTTGAGGCCTGCCCTCTAGTCAGGCCCTCACTACTCTGGGTTGGTAGCCTCAGTGAAAGGGCAGGAAACTGTTCCACAGTAAAGGACCTTGCAGACAAGGCAGGCTTGGGGGTGGGGGTGGGGGGCGGGTGTGTAGGAAAGAAAGCCTTGCAGCAGGAGCTGGGGGGGGGGGGCGTTTGTGCTCTCTACCGGGACAGTGCGCCCCAGGATAGCACACACTCACCCATCCAGATGGGACTTCTCAGCACCTATGCAGGGATTCCTGGTGGCCCCAATGAGCCAGGGACCAAGGGAAATAGGGGGCAGGGAGAGCAGGTCCAGGAGATCACAAGCAGAGACTGCAACCCCAGCAGCAGGGGCCTGCTTCCCCTGGCGGGGACCTTGAGGCCTGCCCTCTAGTCAGGCACTCACTGGTCTGGGCTGGTAGCCTTAGTGAAAGGGCAGGAAACTGTTCCACAGCTAAGGACCTTGCAGACAAGGCAGGCTTGGGGGTGGGGGTGGGGGCGGGTGTGTAGGAGAGAAAGCTTTGCAGCAGGAGCTGGGGGAGGGGCGTTTGTGCTCTCTACCGGGACCGTCTGCCCCAGGATAGCACACACTCACCCGTCCCGATGAAACTTCTCGGCACCTACACAGGAACTCCTGGATGCCCCAATGAGACAGGGACAAAGGGAAGTAGGGCGCAGGCAGAGCAGGTCCAGGAGATCACAGCAGAGACTGCAGCCCCAGCAGCAGGGGCCCGCTTTCCCTGGCGGGGACCTTGAGGCCTGCCCTCTAGTCAGGCCCTCACTACTCTGGGTTGGTAGCCTCAGTGAAAGGGCAGGAAACTGTTCCACAGTAAAGGACCTTGCAGACAAGGCAGGCTTGGGGGTGGGGGTGGGGGCGGGTGTGTAGGAGAGAAAGCTTTGCAGCAGGAGCTGGGGGAGGGGCGTTTGTGCTCTCTACCGGGACCGTCTGCCCCAGGATAGCACACACTCACCCGCCCGATGAAACTTCTCGGCACCTACACAGGAACTCCTGGATGCCCCAATGAGCCAGGGACAAAGGGGACAGTTTCCTTTCTTGAAGACCATATCTGAATGAAGAGAAAAATTAGTTTCCTTTAAATACCCAAGGCCCTCTTCAGTTTTGACGGGATGGCTGCAAAGCAGAAGGGTGAGGCATGTGTTTTAAGGATCTGCCTCAAATTGTTCTTTCCCTTGCATTGCTGAGAAGCAGCACCTGAGATAGAAGGGCTGGGACTGAGTCCTCTTCAGAAATTCATTACATGCGGCAGCCACTTTCTGACCTTTGCCTGGGAGTGATTTTGTAATGCACTCATTGGGGACGATTTTTAAACTCTAAAGGTTGATAAAGCGGCATTATGATGTCCGTGGTGAAAGGCACATCAGTACCTCGAGATTGAATTCCTTAAGGGATATCACGGCTAAAGAAAGAAAGAATTGTGTCTTGATTTTCAATATATTAACTTATTCAAAGAGCTCTGTCTACTTCTAGAAAGGACGCTACATTTCAAAACATGTTAGAAATAATTCAGCTACTGAAATTAAAATGCAGAGGAGCAAGGGAAGGGGCAGAGAAACTGCAGTGCTAGATCAAGGTCACACATCTGCTTAGTGGACAAGACAAGAAACACCCAGACTTGCTGTATTGGGCTCAATAGTGTGTGCTCCGCATTGTGCTGCCTACTTAACTTGACAACTTGACCATGACTGATCCATGTATTGAACAGTGAACTGGGATAGGCTGATGCCTTTGAGAGAGGGTATGGTGTGCAGGAAGGGTGTTAGAATGAACTTCAACCTGAATCTACCACTTGTGATAGAACTTTAGGTAAACTGATAGACAGATTTCGTGTACCTACTTGAATAGCCTGCAAGACATGGGGAGAAAGTGAAATTTTTTTGGCAGACCATACAGGCTCTAGCTGCAGAAGTGATGGCTCCTATCTTCTCTGCATAAAACAATGTCACAAGTGTGTGTGTGTGTGTGTGTGTGTGTGTGTGTGTTAGGGGTGACAGAAGAAACAACAAAACCCAGAAATAACCCTTATTAGGAACATTTCTTACCTTGGGCTATTGTATTTTTTTTTTTTATTACTTCTTGAGGTAGTAAATAAAAGTGTCTAGTTTTATCTGTTTTTGACAAATCACAATGTGATCTTGAGAACCCTGGTTTGCTGGTGTTGTATTTTGGTCTGGGAACTAGCAGAACTTTTAGAAGGTGCATCCCTGAGCAGAAGGCAGTAGGCCCATGAGGGCAAGTCTTTAAAGAAGATACTGAGATCCTCTTGTTCCTTTATGGTGTAAAAAGCTCCTTCTGTGCCCTTGTCCCTGCCATGATGTTCAGCTTCATGTAGGACAGAAGCGATGGGGCTAAGAGACTATGGGCTGAATTCAGGAGCCAAACTAAACATTTTGAAATGTTTGTTGATGTTATCCGAAAAAAGGCAGCCAGTGATGACTCCCACCCCCACAAATGGTACAGAGTTTTCTGGATTATGTAGTAGTCAGAAGTTAGCTCATCTGAGGCTTCATTAACTCTTTATTTCTTAGGTGATATCTTCAGCATTCAGAAAACTCATTTTGAAAATGTAGTAAAAAAAGTTCTCATGTTTTACTCAATGTGATATTAGAAAGGAAGCCATCACTTTTAAAGTACTATATGTTGGGATTATCAAAATGTTCTCTGAGAAACAAGTTCATGCTGATTCATTAAGTATTTTAAAGCTGCCCTCCACTACTTGGTGAAATGAGGATAACTAAGTCATTTTCATTCTGGGGAAAAATAGTCTCCACTCTTAAAAACGTGGTGGAAAAAACAAGTAGAAGATCAATACGGAGTCTTATGCTTGGGTTCCTTGTTCATTTGACACTAGCTAAAACTACCAGAGGACAGTAACTATCTTCTTAGAGAAGGGTCCTGTGCTGCCAGCAAACAGGCAGAATGAGATGGTTAAAAGGAGTCAGAGTCAGGTGGTAATGGTGCATGCCTTTGAGAGGCAGAGGCAGGAGGATCTCTGTGAGTTTGAGGCCAATCTGGCCTATAAAATTAAGCGAGTTCCAGGAAAGCTAAGGTTACACAAAGAAACCCTGACCCCAAAAATCAAAACCAAAATAAAAACAAAAATTCAGAGCACTAGTTCTGTGGTCTCTCTAGAAAAAAAAGTGGAAAATTCTCCTGGGAGTTGAGTGGAAGGAAGCCCAGATCTACCACAAGGAGATATGGCTTGAGATAAAGTCAGACAGTGAGCTACAGTGTGCATGTGATGCTCAGGCTACAGTTGCAATCTGCAGAGATCGTCTCTCAGAATAAGGGTGGTAGGATGTGGAAGGAAGCTTGAGCAGCTAGTGGAGGCACATCAGGATGCTTGGGAGGGCAGGCTGCTGTGTGGACTCCATAGCAGATGGATAGAGGATGAAAACAGCAATGAGGGGATTCTGCAGACTCCAGGCCTCTCAGCATTGAACATAGGCATAGCCATGGTTTTGGAAAGCCAGGGATGCAGGCTGGGCTGAATTGGGCTCGGTCACCGTGTGAAGTTGAAGGGAGCCACGAGCAGGAATAGCTGCTCTGAACCAGTCTTGCCTCAGCAGCTCTACAATTTTCTCACAAGTGTCAATGCCTAATGGGAGATACGCAGGTTTCCGAGGCAAGAGAGCCATGACTAGTTCTGGAAACTTTCTTTCTAGTCTCAGAAGAATGTTACAAAGCATCTTTTGTTTTCTAGCAAGCACTGTAGGGATTTCAATTTGGTATTTCATACTCATCCAGCTATGAGTCCAGGTATTGTGGTTTTGTCATTAAGTCACCTGGTGATTAGGTCCAGGCTAATGTGAACTAGAGCATTTACAGGAGAAGTAAAGGCTGAATGGGAAGAATAAGTATTCTAGTTTCATTTATGTTGCTCTGATAAGGTCTTCTGACAGAGAAAAACTCTGTGGTTCATTCCTCACTGCAGTAGCAACCTAACAATAACAACACTGGTATCCAGAACCCCAAGTACAACCCTGTCCACAGACTACCAACACTTCTCAGTGCCTTTCCCTCAGTAGCCCCTTTCCCCTTGTCACCATATTCTAGTTCACAAGTCTAATAAAGCCCTGAGCTCTACCAGAGGCCATGGTGATACCCAAACCCCATGCCCTCAGAGCTCCAATACTTCCTCAGAACCCATCCAACTTTTCCCAACACTTCTCCCTCATTACCATATCCTCACCCATAACTCCTGAAGAAGCCCCCTGCTCTTTCAGAGGCCATGACAGTTCCTAGAACCCCAGAACCTTCGAAGCCACACTGAAACCCAAAACTATAAAGGTCACCAAGGCCACCAAAAACCAATCAGAAGCACTCTACTGGACCAGAGGACTCACCTATCACCAGAGCCATAGGCTGCTCAGACTAGACCATCAGACCATGGAGAAAACAGAAACGAAGGGTGACACCCATTCAACAAAGACAAACTCAGATATTGGCAGCTACACCTATAATTACTAAATCCATATTCCTAGAAGCTATCATAATCAAAAACCAGGAAAATATGTCACCACCAGAGCCCAGTTATCCTATTATAGCAAGCTCTAAATATTCCACAGTATTAGCACAACAGAATGATCTTAAAACCAAGTTTATGAAGATGATAGGGGTCCTTAAAAAGAAAATGAATAAACCCCTCAAAGAAATCCAGGAAAACACAAACAAACAATTGGAGGAAATGAAAAAAATTTTTAAAGGAAGCTAAGAAAACACAAATAGGTGAATAAAACTGTTCAAGACCTCAAAATGAAAATAAAAGCAATAAAGAAAACAGAAACTAAGGGAATCCTGCATATGAAAAATCTAGGTAAGCAAACAGGAACTATAGATACAAGAACCATCAACAGAATACAAGAGATGGGAGAGAGAATCTCAGGTGTAGAACATAGGATAGAAAAAATTGATACATCTGTCAAAGAAAATAAAATCTAAAACATCTAGGAAATCAGGAGCACCATGAAAAGACCAAACTTAAGAATAATGGGAATAGAGAAAGAAAAAAATCCCAGAATAAAGGCCCAGAAAATTTTTCTTATAATAAGATAAAATTATATGTTTTCTAAATTTTATTTGGCAAATGCTTAGTTGCTCTAGTGGTTTGAATAAGGTTTGTCTTCCTATGTGTCTGAATAGTTGTCAGTAGGGAGTGGCACTATCAGAAGGTGTGGCCTTTGTAGAATGGGTTTGGCCTTGTTGGAGGAAGTGTGCTACTGTGGAGGTAGCCTTTGAGGTCTCATATATGCTCAAGTTACAGCCAGTAGGACAGTTGCTTCTGCTGCCTGAAGATCAAGATGTAGAACTCTCAGCTTCTTCTCCAGCACCATGTTTGCCTGCATGCCACAATGAAGACCAAGGACTAAACCTCAGAAACTGTAAGCCAGTCCCAGTTAAATGTTTCCTTTATAAGACTTGCCTTGGTCATGGTGTCTCTACACAGCAAGAGAAACCCTAACCAAGACAAGTACTATCTTCCTTGTATACATAAAAAAATATTGTTTTTAGTTCTCTTCAAATTTGGAAGGTGATGAAACCAAATCTGTTTGTAATATGTGAGTACTGTCACATGTCACTTTCATGGTGCAATATTAAATAGTCAAAAAAACAAAACTCTTTTCTTTATTCTAGTGCTTTCTTCCCTTATTAGGTATGTGTGGAAACAAATCCATAGGCCAAATTGGGCAGCCTATGTGGCATAAATGAATATGCCATGGTGATGGTCAGCTGAGTTTGTTGAACTAGAAATACACTTTTTGTATTTTGTCTGTTTTTAGGACCCTTTTCTTCCTACTGGGTTGCTCTATCCAGCCTTAATATGAGGAGATGTGCCTGATTTTATTGCATCTTGTTAGATATGGTTTGGCTGATACTCCTGGGAAGCCTGGTCTTTTCTGATGCAAAATAGAGGAGTAGACCTGGGGAAGAGAGGAGATAGTGGGGAGGTACAAGGAAGAGAGGAGATAGTGGGGAGGTACAAGGAAGAGAGGAGATAGTGGGGAGGTACAAGGAAGAGAGGAGGAAGGAAAAACTGTGGTTAGGGTGTAATGTATGAGAGAATAAACCAACAATGACAGCAACAAAAGAAAAATCTAACCAGCACACTGCACTACCATGACATTAAAGAACACTAGCTAATGAAAACCTTTGCTAAGAGATTCAGAATCTGCTTCTATATTAGGCTACAAAGCTCCAAAGGCCACTGGTAGCTGGATTCCTCAAAGATAGAGCTGACATAAATCCCTCTAGGAAATGTATATGCCAACTGGGATGTAAATTCTGTTTATGACCGTGTAAGGAGGGGAGAGGTGCAATATCTGATTTCCTGGCTCTCAGTCCTTAGAGTAAGAAGAAATGCTGTCTCACATGGCTTTTATAGGCCTTGTGATAGGGTTGGAAAGCCCCCAAGCACCTTCAATGAACAGTTTGTCTCCTGTCCTCAGTTGAAGCTGCTTTTTCCGAGTGGCCCCATGTAGCGAGCTGTGTGAAGCCACATCTGATAATTAGCTCCTAATTATGGCTAAGACCTGACTTATGCTGTGATCACGCAATGATTGTCAGCTGCTTGCATATGCGTGGACCTATGGGCAGTGCCCACCGGCAATCCGGGGTTGGTTGCCCATGCCTACTTAAGGGCTGGGAGGTTTTGCCCGAGGAGAGAGGGAGAGAGTGAGAGTGAGTGAGAGAGAGAGAGAGAGAACTGTAAAAAGGTCCTGAATAAAACTGCAGCAGGAAGAGCTCCGGTGTGTAGCCTCATCCTTTCGGGACGAGGTGGGGCGTGACAGCCCCAGGGCTTTCTGCTCCACCCACTGAGATCTTGCCACACCATATGGACTGAGCCTGCACTCATTTTACTTGTGGATGTCCCTGCTGTTTGGCACAAGTCCTAGAAGAGTGTTTAGGGGTTAGGATCAAATCTGTGCCCTCTTCTGTCCTGCCTTGACTTAACAACTCTTCTGTTATCCCCTCAGCCTTGCTTCTTCAACTCTGCGAGAAGCAGTGGGTCACCTGAGAATCCATCATAGTCTCCTACACAGGTTCTTCCTTCAGATACACCCCTCACTCTCACACTCCCTGAATTTGTGCAGCAGAATGGTTTGTGAATTTAAGGATGTTTAAGGGTCTAGGTTCCCTTTTCCTTTCCAATAGGAAGAGATTGCCTGGTCTATAGGCAAATGACCAACATATATAGGAGAAAGCACAGTGGACCCCTCTTTGGAAAGCACCAATTATAGAAAGTAGGACATTGTTTTTGAAGGAGAAAATAATGACATTCTGCCTGTTCTCGCCTTTTCTCATTATCTTTGTTGCTGCATTTCTCTCTTATTCCATCGATTTACTATTGTTTTGTGTTTGGAGTTTGACTTTCCAGCACTTCAGTTGCCACTTTGGTTGCCTTTCTCCTCCCGACTCCATTAGAACTATTGTTCTTTCTGATGTATAATTACAGCCTCAGCCGGAAGTCTAGATAACATTAAGCTGGAAATCCTTTGTTAATAGGCATTTGTAGCACAGAAAGGGAATGAGCACATTTGTATGATAAGTGAAAGCGTTATCTTGTAGGAAGAGTGAACATGAAGGTTAGGTAATGTGAAGATTCAATGACGTTTTCCCAAGTCCCGGGATTGTGCTTGGGAACTATATTTCCCTTGGGTTAGAGGCTGATGTTAAGTAGGCAGAGAATTGGAAGCTGATAAAGGAATTACTAATACTGCTGTTTGTTTTTACAAATTTCAATTAAAGGATTTAATATGATGGCTAAGCTATAAATTACATTTAGTAAAGCTATAAGACTGGCATTTCCTTTAATTTAATATGCTCGCTTAATGCCAGGAGGCATTAATCCTGGAGGCACTGGTGATCCAAAACTCCAACTAAATCCCTAGTATTTATGATTCCTGATTAAACAAAGAATACCATACAAAAGACTGCAGAGTGGAATAAAGTAATATTATTTTTCTTTTTAGAGCCTAGAATTTAATAGGATCCCACTGCTCTTGAACATTTAACAAATCTCAGAATAGAGTGAATGTTTGAACAAATCACTACAGTTTCTCTTTCATTAGCTCGACAGTTGTAAATGAAATAGATTTTACTTTGTTCTGTCACCAAGCCAACCAGGATGATCATTTAAGAAAAATAAGCACCACAGCATGACTGTTGTTTGTGTCTAGTATCACCAATTTCTGAAAGCCTTTAAAATAACAGTTCTGTTCCATTTATAAAGGTGTGGGTCCTGTGATAGTTCCACTCAGGTGAAGAAATCTTGTCTTTAATCATGGGACTTAAGATTACTTTGATAATTCTTTACATTTTTCATGTACTCTCTGCTAATGGGATAACTCTAATTCTTTCTCCATCTCATTTTTTCTCGTCTCTCTCTCTCTCTCTCTCTCTCTCTCTCTTTCCTCTCTCTCTCTCTCTCTCTCTCTCTCTCTCTCTTGAATGGAGGCTGCTTGTTTGTTCCTGGCTGCCCAGACACAAAATAATCACACAGAAACCATATTAATTGCAATACTGTTTAGTCAACAGCTTAAACACATTTCTAGCTAGCTCTTATATCCTAAACTAACCCATCTCTATCATTTTGTATTTTACCATGAGCTCATGGCCTACCAGCAAGGTTCCAGATGGAAGCTTGCATCTTTCTCCTCTGGTGGCTCCATGGCTTCTCATTGACTCTGCCTATTCTCTCTCTCTATCTCTTCTGGCCTGGCTATGTTCTGTTAAGCCATTGGCTGAAAGCAGCTTCTTTATTAACCAAGAAAAGCAACACATAAACAGAAGGACTTCCCACACCATTTCTCTCTCTCTGTCTGTGTCTGGTCAGTGTACAGCCATGTTCAATTTATAGATGCTCACATCTTTTACATAAAATTATGTGGTCTATTTGAATATGACCCATAACTCATAATTTTGTACTTCATAACCCTTCTATTTTACTTCAATACCTAGTAAAATGTAAATGATAAGAAAGTAGTAATTGTTTGTGGGATGACAGGTAGAAGAGAGCTGTACATTTTCAGAACTGATACCATCTACTGAACGAAAGGGTATAGGATCTAGATAAGAGGCAATGGTTCTATCTATCTATCTATCTATCTATCTATCTATCTATCTATCTATCATCTATCTATCTATCTATCTATCTATCTATCTATCTATCTATCTATCTATCTATCTATCTGTTGACAGAGGTTTTTGTCCCTGGAGCCATTAAGTCCCAAAGAATCACACAGAGTTCTACATTAATTATAAACTGGTTGGCCTAGTAGCTCAGGCTTCTTTTTAACTCTTATAACTTATATTAGCCCATAATTTATGTTTGTGCTAGACATGTTGCTTGGTACCTTTTTCAGTGAGGAGGTCACATCTTGCTATCTTGCTTTCACTGTGGCTGGGTCATGACTGTGGACTGACTCTTTTCTCTTCCTAGAGTACCATTCTGTTAACAGAGGTTTCTTTCCCATCCAGTCCTGTAGTCTTTCAGTCCCAAAGAAAACACACAGAGGTCTATATTAATTATAAATTGATTGTCCTATTAGCTCTGACTTTTTATTAACTCTTATAACTTATATTAACCCATAATTCTTGTCTGTGTTAACCACGTGACTTGGTATCACATCTTGTTATCTTGCTTCCTCTGTGGCTGGGTCAAAACTGCAGACTGAAACTTCCCTTTTTCCAGAATTCCCATTGCCCTGCCTCTAATTCCTGCTTGACTACTGGCCAATCAGTGTTTTATTAAAAAAAACCATTGTCCCACAGCATCTATCTATCTATCTATCTATCTATCTATCTATCTATCTATCTATCTATCATCTAGCTATCATCTATCTATCTCTACATATATAATTTAGTACATATTAATATATAATATATAATTCTTGTTTCTTCCAATTTCATTGAATGTGGTTTTAATTTGAATTGTTTTCAGTAAGACCAGTGATATAGCACAATAAAAACAATTAAATCAAATGCCCCTTGTCTCTATTTCTAAATATATCCAATGGGTAAATTTATATTATAATTATTTTATAGATAAAGAAACTGGGAAAGAATGATGTTAAGAAATAGCAACACCTTGACTTGAACCCAGGCAACTCTGAAGAGCAGACATGAGGGACAGACAATCATAGAAAGTACCATGTTTTGTCTAGTAATTTAGTTTCTGGGGTATATTTTTTGAAGAACTTATATAGGTCAAATCATTTTATCAGCTCGAGCCAGACGCTGAGATCCTGCCTATTTCAGAGCTATTGTTGACATTGAGGTATATGCTTCTATTATGTTTGTTTTTTACAACACTGTCAGTCAGTCTACATGTTTCATAAGCCCCTAGGCAGTATGATATGATGTTGTCATCATATCTGAAACTTTGCATTTATCACTGCCTCATTAAAACCCAGCAGTCCTGATGACATTTTGGAGCTGACTCCTTCCTGGCTTACAGGGCCTTTTCTTCAGGTTCTAAAGTAGGTCAGCCAGTAGCCCAGGCTAAGAGAAGGAAAATGTAGAGAAATCAAAAGCTGGAAGAAATTTCACAGGGGAAAGAGATCATTAATTTTTCCTGTAGAGAGAGCTGCATCTCTCAAATATAAAGTCTATTCTCAGGATTCCCAAGAGAAAGAGATTCAATTTTGTCTCTGGGGGAAGAGAGTGTGAGTCTAGTGCGGAGACAGGGGAAGTCCGTGAGAACTCTAAGCTTCAAACTTCAGTCTGACACCTTGGAGCAGTTACCTCCAAAGAAGCTGAGCTTCTTCTTTTTTGTCTCTAGAGATGGGGACCATTTCCTTCTATATGAAATAAGAGAAGGGTAGCCAGGTTTTCCCTCAGACTTATTTAGTTTATTTTATGTATATGAGTGTTTATCTGAATGTATGTATGTTTGCCATGTATACATAGTGCCCATGGGTACCGGATCAGGGCATTGGAGCTCCTGAAACTGGAGAGACCATCATAAACTTCTTCCTGGGTGCTGGGAATTAAACCTGGTCTCTGAAAGAGCAACAAGTGTTCTAAACAACTGAACCATCTCTACAGCCCCAACTAGAAAATTTAAAGACAAAATGAAATGCAATGGAAGGTATTTCCACACTTAGTTCAATGTCTCTAAGAAGATTCTAGTAGTAGGGGGTCATAGTTTCTTCCATTTGTCTCCCATTTATGCTTTCCAGCTTTTACTCTTTTGATGGTTGTTGGGTATTTATTTCAGCGGTCTGTTTATCTATCTATCTATCTATCTATCTATCTATCTATCTATCTATCTATCCATCTATTTATCATCTATTATCTATCATCTATCAATCTATCTTATTTATCTGCTCAGTTTTTCTTTTTCTTTAGATTTCTTAAGGTCACCTCATATACTAACAGTAATAATATTTCAAAACATAAATGACATTTCAAATAATTGTAAGTTTCCTCTTTTAAAAAATGGAATTTTCAAATTACTAAATACCCTGAGCTGAAGCAGTCATCACTGAATACTCTGTCCAGAATTCTTTAGGAACATCAGTACTTGAAGGAATGCATCAATAAGTAAGGGAAGTAATAAATAATAAATTTGAGTTTATATGTCAAGATCACATGTTGTACCACTAGACCCTACACTGTCAGGGTGTCTACAAAGGATAGCGCTATTCTTAATCTATAGGAAAAAAAGACGAGGTTACTCTGCCAGTTAGCTTGACACAAAGTAACCTCACCTAGGTAGAGAGTCACTCAAATGATGAATTGCTTTCATCAGATTGTCCTGTGTAAGCAAGTCTATGTGGGAGTTTTCTTGATTAATGTTTGATCTGAGAGGGCCCAACCCACTGTGCGTGATCATCACCAGTCAGATGGTCCTGAGTTGTATAAGAAATAAAATTGAGCAAGCCATGAAAACAAATTTAGGTAACCAGTGTTCTTTCATGGCCTTTGCTTTAGTTCCTACCTCCAGATTCCTGCTTGAGCTGCTGCTTTGTTTCCTTCAATGATGGATTATTATCTTAACATATAAGCCAAATAAGTCATTTCCTCCTCAAGTTGCTTAGTCACAGCAATAGGTAACAAACTAGATCAGTTACTTCCAATTGAGTTGTGCATGAAAAATTCAAATAATTTAGGTTCAAGGACCCAAAAGCCATTGCATCACCCTCTGCTCTTGATTGTCTCTGAGGGGTGTGTTAGTCAGTGAAGGAATGAACAGCCTTGATGTGAGAATGTGCATACATACAGGACCAGAGCAACATAGTATGGACGAATGTTTTCCTGAAGTCTGTGACAATCTGCTTCCTTGTCCTTTGCTGTCTCTCCTACATCCATCTGTTCATGATAAATTTCTTAATCACCTCTGGTGGTGTGATTCTGACTCCTTAAGTATTTTGTCCCTACCACCCATGGGGGATGCATACTGTGAAAGCATCTGTTGTCCCCTCTCCCCTCTTTAAACTCTGAGGCAGGGAATTCACTGGAGAGCTTTTAGTGACGTCTACCTTGCCTGGCAGTGAGGAAAGCTGGCCATCTGTCTGTGGTTATGGAAAATCCTTTGCTGACCTCCTGTGTTCAGTTTCCTGGACTAAATACTTTCATCCCTATCCATCCTGTTTGCTGGTGACTTTTATCCTCATCTTTCAGAGATGGTTAAGAAATTGGATTTCTTTTCAAAAAAGACAAATCTATACTTTTCAACAATGAAAAGAAACTATGCCACTATACTATGACTTTATTTATTTATTTATTTATTTATTTATTTATTTATTTATTTATTTATTTATAGAAAGGATCTCACATAGTCAAGTTTGGCCTTATGATATAGCTTAGAGTGACATGGAGTTTATGATTCTTCTGAATCCACCTCCTAAGCACTACCTGGAATTAGAGATGTATGCTTCCATGCCTTGTTGGCTTTGGCTTTCTAAAGTACACTGTCTTAGTTTATTTTTTGTTTCTGTCACATAGCACTATGACTAAATGATCCTGAGCAAGGAATAGATTTAATATATCTTATAGGTTACAGTCCAATATTGAGAGAAGCCAAGGCAAGAACATGGAGGCAGAGATTCTGGGAAGAATGTTTTTTACTTGTTCATTCTATACAAGCCAGCGGTGTGGGAAGTCCTTCTCTATATATGTTACTTTTATTGGTTAATAAAGAAGTTGCTTTTGGTCAATGGCTTAACAAAATATAGCCAGGCAGGAGGAGACCTATATAGGGAATGAAGGCAGAGTCAGTGAGGAGCCATGTAGTTGTCCCCAGGACACATACATACCGGAACCTTGCCGGGAAGCCACAGCCACGTGGTAATACACAGATTAATGGAGATGGGTTAGTTTAGGATATAAGAGCTAGCTAAAAATATGCTTAAGCTATTGGCCAAACAGTATTGCAAACAATATAGTTTCTGTGTGATTATTTCAAGTCAGGCTGGTCAGAAAATGAACTTGTGTCCTCTGTCAACAAGCCAGGGGACAAAACTCACATGTACCTGTGCTCTCCCACATCAATCATTAATCAAGAAAATGTCACATAGATTTGTCCACAAACTAATCTGATAGAGGCAACTTCTCAGTTGAGGTTTCCTCTTCCTAGGTGACTCGGGCTTGCTTCAATCTGACAAAAACTAACTGCCACAGTTTTACTGTTTGTGCTTACTGTTCCTGAGAGTTTTTGGGTTTCTTTGGGTTTCATTTACCCTAATAGGCTATACTCACTGTCTGAGTCTATAAAGCTGTGGGGATGAAATTTCTCCCTGGTTACTTCCTTTGGCTTCTTGAAAGCCCTGCATTTTTGGATGAAGAGACAAATAAGAAAGGTATAATGCTGCCTTTAACCAAGGGGTTTCTTCTGTCTCTCTCTCTCTGTCTCTCTGTGTCTGTGAGATGGATAACTTCCAATTTATTTGACAAATAAAGCTTAGCTAGATATGTCCTGTCCTATTATCTGTTTGTGTGCCTGCTCTGTGCATACATGCCCTCTCTTTAGAAAAGCCTGCAGTATCATCCTTGCTGAACATTGTGCACATCCCTCTCAAATACATGGCTCTGTCCCTGTAGCTACATAAAAAGGCAATCAAGAGATGGCCAATGTACAAATTCTTAGATTTTTTTTTTGATGTGCTGAATTGGAAATGTTTTATGAACAATAAAAATCAGGACAATCAGCACATGTGCGAACGAGGCTCTGGCGGCTCTCTGCTGTCAGCTTTCCGTATTCCAGTGGTGTCATATTTTCATTATTCATAGGTTAGTACGGAGTCTTATCCTACTCTCTCTCCCCAGGCTAGCATCTGTTGCTCTCCTCTTCACTTTCAACTCAACGAGCTTCCCCTCCATATTATTTTCATATTTAAATGTCCAGATGGAAGCTGAATTTTTTTTTCTCACACCTGGCTTCCCAAGCAATCACTTAGTATTAGATTTTTCACTAGGCACGAGTTGCTCATTTCTCCTGGTCTCCTTTTTGTAGTGTGTACAGTTTCTCCCCTTTTGGTTTGAATGATGTGATTAAGGGTAATAGAAATGGAGACTCTTGAACGTCATTTACCCAAGCACCATCCAGGTGAAAAGGCTGAGAGAAAAAGAAAAACAGCCCTAATTCCTATTCAACATCAGCCAAGCTCATCATACTGTTCTTCTAAGGATGGCTTTGTAATTAATATGAGCAACAAAGAGGCGAGAAGTACATGGCCTCCCCAAGCAAGTCACTTAGATGCTTTTATGTTGTTAATAAGACATAAATGTGGTTAATAAGAGTAGCCTTATACTGCACCAATGAAACACAATTTCAGAATGTGATGCAAATCATACTTAATTAGTAGCCTTTAAGATTCCCACAGACATATTTTCAAAGAGAATTTGATGTTTTGGAAAGGGAACCAGAAATCACAAACCCTAAATCACTCAGTTTCCCAGGGGCTCCAGGCATTCCCAAGTCTGGAAACTTGATTGAGATGTGAAGTTCTTCAATGTTGTCTATTTTTAACAGTACCCAAGAGCATCAAACTACTCCACTCCAGTCATGAGCCAGGAAACCAACAAGTACTGTCAGTGTTGGATCTTTCAGATTAAGGTACTTGTCACTCTTGATATTGTCTTATGGCAAAAAAGATCATAAAACCTTAAATAAAAACCAGCACACCATGTCAAGATGCAAAGCATTATCCCCTGACTCCTCAGTTTTTTAGTTAAAAGCACCATACATTTCCTAGTTAATTTGCCTTTCTTCTTTGTTGCCATACAAAAGAGTTCCACAGTAGCCCAGAATGGAGTATAACAAAGGTTTATTATTACAAAGGGGGTAAACTCACAGAAAGAGTAGTGATACAAAGTCCTCTGCATGTGGTGGGAACTGGAACCTGAATCTAGCAGCCATGATGCCTACACACACTTTATGTCTGTCTGTATAGTACATGAAAGCACACCCAAAGTGGACTAGAATCTTAAAGGCTATTGGCTGAAGGAGTTCCTATAGTACCTCCCCCTTTTGTCTAAATAAGAGAGTTTTAAGCCTAATACAAAACTGTATACAATAAGAACAAATCAAATATCAAGTATAAAAGAATTACATCCTGCATGAACAACATCAAGCAAGAAACATATGCTAAATGTTTCAATAGTTATCCTATCCTAAGGAATCTAAGTCTTATATTAGAAATGGTTTGGCTAAGTCATGAGAGGAAAGCAACTACGACTATCTAGTCTTCAACCCCATCAAAGACCTGAGAAGGGAAATGATACTACTTGAGTAAACAGAATGTGCAATCAAGCAACTTCCAAAAGGTGCAAGAAATGACAGAGACAACTGGCTCCTGAGAAATCATCCAAAGTCTCATTTGACACACTTGGGCAACCAACTTTGGCTAAGGCCAAGAGTAACTGATGGACCATTTTCAGAGACAAGGAAATCTTAAAAACTGTCTTACCCTCTCTTGGCAGAGTTTGGCAACTTTTTACTTGTATCCTGTTTGTCTAGTTTGAATACCATGCATTTCATTAGTGGTTGAGGCATATGGGTAGTTCTTTGTCCAAAGGCCAGTTTTGCAAAGAAGAAAACAAGCTCCAAGTGGAGTGTCTTTGGTGCCCAACATTCTTTCAGGAATAGATCAGTGCTGCCAGGAGCAATCGTGTCTCATGTCAACAGAATCCTAAGTTATTAATTGTCATATTCTAGAGTTCTTTGAAGTGGTTGAAAATTACCAATCTATGAGGAATACAATCCCTATGTATCTAAAAAACCTGATTAGTCTAACTATAAGTATGGCAAACATGGATGACTATTGACTTATACTTTTTAATACCTATTATTGCTTAAAGAATAAGGCTTCATATTAAAATATTAAACAATATTTAACCAAATCTGCAGCAAATGATGACAATGACCTCAAAATGTAAACAATATATAAGTGTCTTGATCAGAGGTGAAAATGTATAGTGCAACATGATTAATATATACTAAAATTGCATCAATATACAAAATATCCTAAGCAGAGGTAGAAATATGCATATAATATGACAAAATAAATTTGCAGAGATGCACAGATAGGAACATATTCAATATAACAAATATAATTTGAATTTCTATCAATATACAGCAATCTATACAATTGTAAATTGTCTATAAGTAATAGCTCACAAGTATTTTTACTATTACTCACTATTATTATTAGTATGAGTGAGTTCACACTAATCCCATCCTCTCTCCCCACAGTCTTAGTCCAATCATAGTTATATCTTCTCTTACATACGCCCATTTTTCTTTATGTTTTGTGGGTTTGTTATATTGAGGTAAAAGGATCACATAACTATCGTTTTTGATCCATTTTGCCATTTTCTTCTTCATCATCCATGTTTGTATTTAATTCACTGCTTCTCTTTTTCTTTAACAGTGCCTGGGATTGCACTCTGGGCCTTACATATTTTAGGAAAGAGCTCAAATGATGGGGAGCATCCTTCACCAATAACCTTTAACAGGCTGGACCAGGTTAGGGCATGACCCTTTGGGTACCTAGAGAAAAATCACCACCCACACAAGGCAATCTCTCTCTCTCTCTCTCTCTCTCTCTCTCTCTCTCTCTCTCTCTCTCTCTCTCTCGTTCCCACTTTACACACCTGGAGTTGGGCTTCTCATTCCTGTTCCATGAGTTTACCCCTTATAATAAAAAAATATAGTTGGAATCTTTGGAGTTAGTTTGGGATTCTTTGACTTGCGTCGTCACCCCCCTTTCCAGGAACACTCAACCACTGAGATAAACCTCTAGCCCCATTGCACTATGCTTATATACCTGCTATGGAATAATCAATACCTATTCAGTGCAAAACAAAGTTCCATTTTGCAGAGGTGTTGTTGTTACTCTTTCATGTATATTTACATTTTGCTATCTCATATTGCGGGGCAGCCTTACAGAGAGGTCCACAGGGAAAAGAAATCAAAGCCTTCAACTGGTTTTCAGAGAGGAGTGAGCTTAGAAACATATTGCTCATTCTTGTTATATGTTGAGATGGCTACAACCCTCTCAAACAGCTTGTCTACAACTTTGAGAGGGACCTGGAGCAGAATTCCCTAAATAAGCTACTTTCAATTTTTTTTTACCAGTTGTGTTTTTTTTAATAAAACAATAATTTTACATTTATTTTTATTTATGTGCATATGTGTCTTTGTGATGTCCAGGTTCCCATGGAAACCAGAAAAGGGACCTGTATCCTATGAAGTTAGGTTTACAGGCAGCTGTGAGTCATTCAATGTAGGTGCTGGGAATGGAAATCTGGTCCTCTGGAAAGACAAGGTGTGTTCTTAAATGCAGACAAAGAGGGGAACAGACAAGAAGGGAGGCAGAAGAGGAGAGGGGGGGGGGATAGGGAGAGTGAGATACAAAGAGCACGATTCAATAAACATGGAAATCACCATCCTTTTAAAAATAACCTTGAAGTCTCTTCTGTCTTTTAAAGATTAACTGAGCCGGGCGGTGGTGGCGCACGCCTTTAATCCCAGCATTTGGGAGGCAGAGGCAGGCGGATCTCTGTGAGTTCGAGACCAGCCTGGTCTACAAGAGCTAGTTCCAGGACAAGCTCCAAAATCACAGAGAAACCCTGTCTCGAAAAACCAAAAAAAAAAAAAAAAAAAAAAAAAAAAAAAAGATTAACTGCAAAACTGCAACATGGTGTTTCTGCACACCAGAGGAAACAGTGGCCACAGTATTCTGTTTTCTCTATAGCATTATTAAACATTCAGCAGTTTTCCATTGATTGTCTTGCTGTCATCTCCAGAACTTAGGAAACTCTTACACGCATTAATTTCTGACCCGTACATTTTCATTCATTTGTCTGCTTCATACTTGTAGTATTTCCGTATGTCACCACTTATTTACGATCCTTCCTCTTGTCCTCTTACCTGGACACACATAATGGACACACAGTGAATGGTTAAATGGCATTCTCATAGCCCCATTACTCAAAGTATTTTTTTGCTTAAAGAGAAGGCAATTTGGCCAAGTCTCCTTCTAGATGTGCTAATGGACAACCTCATGACAATCAGCAAAACTTATTTTGTTGGTGGAAGAATTATCAGAGGTCTGGCTGTCTATGTGCATTTATGGTAAGAAAGTCTAGGATCTGAGAATTGTGCGGGTGCAACAGCTCTTTGAGAAATGCCACATACATTTTGGTAGTTTCTGACTCTATGCAATAAATACTTCTTGCCAACTGGACAAGCAGGTAAGCAAATTTAAATGCTTACTTTAATTCAGTTTCCCCCTCCCCCAAGGGAAACTTCTTAGATGGGTTTGTTTATCATTCAACAAGAGGTATGTTTGTCTCTCCTTTGGTGACATTACCAGTCATTGACAATCGAAATGAATATTTCCTGGGACTTATACAACGGTAGTGTTCACTTATTACTGAACTTACTATCTTAATTCCTTCCATGAAGAGAAATTCTCTTCCTTTGCTATTTGGTAGCAAATTTGTATAGTTCTTAAACAAAGTCAGGGGATAATACCTTTAATTTCCACCTATTGGCTACGTTTCAAGCACCATAATCTTTCAAAACTGTCCAGTTATTGCTATCAGATACTATTGTTATTAAGATAATATTTAAGTGCTTTTTAAAAGTTTTAGTACATTAGAGTTATTAGTCTTATTGGTGTTGAAATTGTACCATACACGGTAATCTGGAGCCTCGTTTAGACTTTTGAATACTTTAGACATGTTAATGCTTTTCAACGTTCTTATTCTCACATCTGCCAAGACTCACCTTGCACACTTCTGGGGCAGACTGGAACTCAGCTATTTAGTGAGCACTCCTGGTATTCTACAGGTGAAAATATCATTTAGATATTTGTTTTATTTTTAATTATCTGCACGCGTGTGTCTACACATGGATGTGTGAGGTACCTGAAGAAGTCTGATGAGTCTAGCAGACTCTGCTGTAGCTAGAGCTATAGCAAATCTGAACTGCTTAAAATGGGTGCTAGGAACTGAACTTGGCCCCTCTGCAAGACAAGTGCCTACTTTTAACTGATGAGTCATCTTTCCAGCCCTGAAAATACTGCTGAGAACCCCCTTTTGGAGTGCTAAAGTTCTTCCTGCTGGAGGGTTTTCCTCAGCACTGCTGGTAAGTCCAACGTTGAATCTTTTGAGAAAGCTCAAAAACAAGTTTAATGAATAGATTAGGACTTTCTTTAAACATAAACAAACTTAAGCCTTGCTTCACATACTAAAGTGTAAAAGGAACTCAAACAATGCTTTGGATTCAAAGTTACTGACACCTTACTTGGGCCCAAAAGGCAACTGAAAACTGAAAAAACCTAGCAATTTCTGTCTTCAATTTGTGTGTGATTCCTTTACTTTTGGTCAGACATTTGTTTTAACTCTGCAAAGACAAAACAATTGCTGAATTAGTATCTATCTATCTATCTATCTATCTATCTATCTATCTATCTATCTATCTATCATCTATCCTATGTCTTCCCTCTCAAGGCTAAAGACAGAAAGACCTCTTTGTCCAGAATTTGAAGTCATCTTGGATTCTAGGAACAGCCATGCTTTGTAGTACAGTATCCCTCCCCAATCCAATTGAAGACAGTTATCTGTGATGCAATGCTACATTCTGGCATAGATCACCTCAAAGGAAACAGACTTGTCCCCCTGGGCAATGACTGCTTTGACAACTTCTTTTTAGATCACCTTGCAGGGCCAGAGCTGAGACAATAATTGGTGGGGCCACATCTTGCCCATGACTGTTTAATTAGACAGATGGCTTACTCTCTACCACAATTTTTATTCTTTTAAAAGGTGTGTCAGTATTTATTTTTAGTGTGTGTGTGTGTGTGTGGTTGTGTATGTAGGTTGTATATGTGCATGTATATAGGAGGATTATGTGCCTATATGGTGTGGGAAGTCCTTCTGTATATGTGTTACTTTTATGGGTTAGTGAATAAAGAATCTGGCTTGGCCCGTGATAGAGCAGAGTAGAGCTAGGTGGAGAAAACTAAACTGAATGCTGGGAGAAAGTAGGTGGAGTGGAGAGATGCCATGTAGCCACCAGAGGGGAAAGACGCAAGCTGACAGTTGGAACCTTGCTGGTAGGCCATAAGACTCGTGGTAAAATATAAAATAATTGAAATGGGTTAATTCTAGATGTAATAGCTATCTAGGAATGTGCTCAAGCTATTGACCAAACAGTATTGCAAATAATATAGTTTCTGTGTTGTTATTTCAGGGCTAAGCAGCCAGGAATGAACTAGAAGCCTCCCACAACACCTATGTGTATATATACGCAGAGGCCAGAGGAGGAGAGCACATTGCTTGTCCTGAGCTATTATTTTTCCTCTTATTCTCTTTATGTATAGTGCTTCACTGAGCCTGGGGCTAGGCTGGCAGTCGGCAAGCCTCATCCATCCCCTGTCTCTACCTCTTACCACACTGGAAGTATTGGCATATAGAAGCACGCCTTGTTTTTTATATAGGTACTGGGTATTTGAATTCTAGTCCTCATTCTTGTGCTATAGATGCTCCTTACCTACAGAGCCATCTCCACAGCTTCTATTACCCTTCTCTTAATTGGCAATTTGGGATAGGTATCTAAGGCTTAGCTTGTTGGGACTGGTAGAGCTGGGATTTGTGCTAAAACTCTGATTACATAAGGGCTATTACCTTTTCCTGTTCAATACCCTACTTAAAATAACCTTGTTTCTTAGTTTCAGAAGCTTTTTTGGACAGTGCTCAAAGTATGGTCTGGGGAACTCTGGGGTTCCTCAAGACTATTTCAGGGAGTGTGGAGAGTGTAAAATATTTTCTGTGGTGACAGTATAGTCTTTGCCTTTTTGCTGTCATTATCTCATGAGTGCCCAGTGGAATTTTCCACAGGCCGTGGGAGGTGTGAGACTATTGCAGCTCCAATAGAGGAACAGCTGTCTTTTATTAAGCCAGACTTTTTTTTTAAACAGCACAAATATAAGGCAATATCAATCTCGTCATTAATGTTTTTGTTTCGATTCTTTGTGTAATTAAATTTCTCAATCTTTTGTTAAGTCCCATTGAAGTGTGTTAGAATTTTTGCCTGAAACACTAGATACAAGAGGATAATGAAAGGAAAAAAATAATTGAGCTGGTGTCATACTTCCAGTTAAAGTGTGAGGGTATACAGAAAAACATATTTGGGGACTTTTGAAACACAAGAATTTTAATATGAAAGATCATACTGAAGCTGCTTCTATATAGGTGAGAGAAAGAAAGGGATCGAAGGTCACACCACAACATCACGATCCTGGCTAGCTGAAGTCACAGAGCACAGCCTAGATTTCAAGCCAATGCAGGTGGTCAAGGCACGCTGTCTCATGGGCAGTCAGCTCTATGTTAGACTTAGGTTAATGCATTTTCTTTCTAAGATACACTGTAAATGATCTATTGTTTACTCTTAAATGAATTAGCAGAAAGTATGGGGTAATTGTGTACAAGATTTTCTTTCTGAGCATTGCCTACTTAACCTTATGCATATCTGGGAAGACCACTTTGACTTCTACCATGATTCAGGCATGCCCAGAAAAGCGATTTTTTTTGTTTCCCTCAAGATATGTATATATGGAATGAGTCTCGGGGCTCTGTCTTGTGACATGGTACAGCAAGTTCTCCAGTTCCTGCCAGGAACTCTGCAGCTGTCTCGTTATCATGACTGGAAATGTTCAGGGAGAACAACATGTAACAATGCTGGATTGCCAGACAGACCTGCTTTTCTGGACCTATAACTTTAATTTTGTTCTTAAAGAAAATGGAGGTTACATATTAAGGGGTCTCAGCAGCCCCATGACAAGGACACACACTTTGGCAGCATCATAAGGACCAAGAGACAGTCATAGTTCCTGGAGTCATCAAATGGTACTGTGAGAAAGCTGGGGAGGGACTACGGGAGCCCAAATAAATGTGCTTCAGGATGCACTGCACAGCTGTGTTCTGCCTGCTTATTAGCTCTTTCCCCGTGGTGTGAGAGAGAACAAGCTGACATGTGTGCCGCTCTCTCATCTCCACCACCCAGGAGATAAACCAATTCTCTCAAGATTGTTTCCCCTCCAGCCTCTGGCCCTTGTTTGCCTTTGTGTTGCTCATCTGACTATTATTTATAAAGTGGCAGAGATTAGGTTTCAGAGTGAAGCTAGGTTTGGTGCTGGAGGTTATGAGTACTTTTCAAAAGTAAATTTTCATTAATAAGCCCAGATAGGAGAGAATTGCTGTTGGGATGATGTCTACTCAGTCTTTGGGTAGAACATTCTTTCTTCACAATCTCTGATGGGGGCCTCCTCCTTTGGTTTGTGAGTTGGTGTTCTGTTGTCCATGAAGTCAGAGACATTAGTTTGGAGTAACTGAATATGAGCTCCTATGTCTGGAGCTAGCTGTTTTTACTTTAAAATCTGCGTGTGGATTTAAAGAAGGATCTTGGGCAAACAACCAACAAGATCATTAATTTTTAAGCATTCATTTTCAATTATACTTTGTTTACTTATTTACTGTGTGTGTATCTGTGTATATATACATATGTGACATAATGCATGTGCAGAGGTCAGAAGACAGCTTGTGGGAATAGGTTCTCTCCTTCGACTGTGTGGATTCTTGGGGTCAAATTCAGGAGTGAGACTCCGTGGCAGGTGCCTTTACACACTGAGCCATCTCCCAAGCCTGCCATGAATGAGATCTTATCCTTGATTTGTGCTATCTAATGTGGACCAAACCAAGACAGAAATTTATAAATCTGCTCCTGATGCATTAACTTACAATGGAGAGGATCTTTATGGATTCTAGAACACAAAAATCCATAGTCCCAAGGACTGTTTTCTGAAAAACACATAGTAGTTGGAGCCAGGTGAGCTGGATCTCGGGTAATTATTCAGGTCATTGCTGCAAGATATTGGGTGAGTCACAAAGGGGTCCTTTCACGGGTAGATTCTGTGTCCTTCTTTACAAACAGAATTTAGCAGCCATCATCTGCCCTGAACTACATCTCTTCTCTACTCAACATGAATGCTTGTATCAGCTCCACAACTATTCTGCAACATCAAGAACAGAATTTAGCTTCTCACTAGTGGTACCACACTCATGTCTTTCTAGATTTATATTTTTCATGATTAAAATCCCACAGCAAAGTGCAGAGACAGAGGTTTGAAGACATTGCTCAGTGGTTAAGAGCACTTGCTGTTCTTTCAGAGGACCCAAGTTTGGTTTCTAGCAACCACCTGAGTGGCCTGCTATTGCCTAAAACTACAGATGCAGGGTATTTGATATATTCTTCTGGCCTTCATGGGTATCTGAGTATACATCACACACACACACACACACACACACACACACACACACACAGCAATCAGACAAGAATGCTTGGTTAACCTGTTCCCATACATTCTGTCTGTTAGCTTTGAGCTAATTTTCTTTTCTTTCTTTGTTTTATTGAAAATAGATTTTTTTAAAAATCCATCATAGTTTCCCCTCTCCCACTTCCTCTCAGATCCTTCCCACCTCTCCATCCACCGAACTCTAAGTCATCTTTCTCTTTTTCTGTAGAAAACAAATAGGCAAATATAAACAACAAATAAGCCAGAAGAGAACAAAAGAAATGAAGAAAAAACAAAACAAAGCAACAAAACCATAACCAGAAAAGAAGAAGCATGAGAAACACATATATACAGAGAGACACGTGACCCCCAAAAAAACCTCCCACAAAATTGTAAATCATTATATAAGCAACAGTAAGGTAAAAAGATTCCTTGACAAAGTATTATCATACAAATAAAACAAAACAAAAAACTCCAAAAATACTGTGGTATTTGTTTTGAGTTCGCTACCTACTGCTGGTCATAGACCCTACTGGGAAGAGAAACCTAATTTTTCTTTGCAAAGACTTGCCAATTGGTAATAACTTCTTGGTTAAGGATGGGGGAAACATGTCCACTTCTGCTTTTCAGTGTTTAGACTCTGCTGTGGGACAATGGTTTTACCCTGTAAAGATTTGTTTCTTGTACTTGTTTAATAAAATGCTGAAAGGCAGGAAGTATAGGTGGGGTAACTAGGCATGAAGTAAAGGCAGGGCAATGAGAACAGGAGAATTCTGGGAAGAGGAAATCTTGGTCTGTAGTCGTCACCCAGCCACAGAGGAAGAAAGATGTGACTGCCTTGCTGAAAAAGGTACCAAGCCATGTGGCTAACATAGACAAGAATTATGGGCTAATATAAGTTATAGGAGTTAATAAGAAGCCTAAGCTACTAGGTCAACCAGTTTATCATTAATATAGACCTCTGTGTGTTTATTTGCGACTAAATGGCTGTGGAACCTGGTGGGACAGAAACCTCAGTCAACAAGACCCCATCTGGCTTGACTTATGCAAGCTCTGTGCATGCTTCCACTGTCTCTGTGAGTTCATTTGTGTGTCAGTCCTGTTGTACCTGGAAGGTATTGTTCCTTGATGTCTTCCATCTCCACTGGCTCTTACAATCATCCCTCCTTCTCTTCAGCAAAGTTACCTAGATAACTGCTGCTCAGTCATTGCCAGAGACGCTTCCACTTGGGCTCATTTTGAAGTCCTAAGTATTAATTTTCACATCTACAGAAAGGTATTATCTATATGTGGACATCATATCATGTATCCATAAGTAGTCACCAGTACAACCATATTATCCCATGGAGTGTATAATAAATAGAAAAGAAATAGTTCCTGTTAAGTGTTAAGTAGATTTGGTGGATAGGTACATGGTGACTTCAATGAGCCTCACATCTGTTATTCTTATCTTCTTGCACACTAGAGTTGAGGACTATAACTTTTGAGCTTACATCATAAATACCATTTTATCGTCTGTATTCCTTTTGTGAATCACTTAGCGTGGAAGCTATACTCAGTAATACTTAAGGAGGAGACCATGAGTGGAAACCGACACCTCTAGTCAGTAACCATTCTGATGCAATATCTTAGAATGGAGACTCTAGCTTCAGGCAAACTTTCAGGTGACTGGGGAACTGGATAGCATTCTGACTATGACCTCAGGAGACCTCATGAGCAGATATGTTGCTCTTGAATTTCTCTTTTTCAGAAATTGTGAGGTATTTGCTGCTTGGGGCTGCAACATCTTTAGATAATTTATTAAGTGGTAATAGATAATGAAAACAGTATGGAGATGCTCATTAAACCATCATAACTATTATTGTTTTGTTCAGGTTTAGTCAGTTACATGTGTTTTAGCTTTTGAAGGGGTTCATTTTGATGTTGGTAAGTGCCAAGATAATCATGGACACCTGCTATACACCTATAGAGTAGACAACTTCCATAAGTGGCTCGTTTACCTTGGTGTGTTTACCTTTACTTATTTTGTGATCCTTCATGGTAGTTGTTTAACTAGTGCTTGCACCATTTATTTATGCCAGACCAATTGGTATGGGAACTTCAAGATTACTATATTAGGATCTATGTTAAAGAAAGGAGGAGACATTTTAATGCAAATAAGGTGATTTGTTTGTTACTTGTGTGTTTTGAAGCCCTGTGTCTAGGTATTGAATGAGAACAGCAAACAAAGAGCTGGAAAAAATTAAGGCCATAAAGAATTCTATGAATTTTTGTGCCAGGCCAGGCGGTGGTGGCGCACGCCTTTAATCCCAGCACTTGGGAGGCAGAGGCAGGTGGATCTCTGTGAGTTCGAGACCAGCCTGGTCTACAAGAGCTAGTTCCAGGACAGGCTCCAAAACCACAGAGAAACTCTGTCTCGAAAAACCAAAAAAAAAAAAAAAAAAAAAAAGAATTTTTGTGCCAATCAGTAACTGGAAGTTTGTAATTATTTGGAAAATTATCTGTCTGTGAAATATAAATAGGTTACAGCCTTGGAAAAATATATATTATATATAATATATATTACACACACACACACATATATATATATATTACACACACACACACACACACCACATGCAAAGAAGGAGCTAACTCATCCATCTTGGGAATGTGCATACTTTGAAACCCTTGAGTACAGAGAAAACTAGCCTTGAGGTATTTCCCAGCTGCATATTTTATGTCCTCTCAGTATGACACACGGGGATATCCCTACTACAGATGTTACTGCATAGAATCTAAAGATGCTCAGCAAGAAAGTCAACCTCTGATTGCAGCCTCATTCTTGTCAACTGTGTGGATATGAATTGATTATGTGAGCATGAGATTTTCATACGAAAATACTGTAAGTCTCACTCAAAGCCCTTAGGTTTAAGTCAGGAGACTATGTGCCTGCCTGTATTCACATAGTGCTTGTTTTCTATCACATCAAGTCAATGAGAATGACTCTGAGTCTGAATGAATGGAAAAAGACTGAAATTACTGAGAATGAAGTCTTGAGCACAATCTTGTGTGTGTGGTGAAAGATTTTCTGCTTAGTTCCATGTGCACTTAGAAGGAATTGTAATGAAACTACTCAGGAGTCTTAAGAAAAATGAGGAAATTGTGTGCCATATCCTATACCGAGTGCTCACCTGTACAATTTCAGGACCCAGCATTAAAAAGGCTAGTTAGTTAAACTTTGATGTTATATATTTGTATCATAAAACTGAGGTTAGGAATTTGTGTGGAGAGTTAATCACTGTCTAAGGTTATCAGACAGATCTAGCAAAAGAAGCTGGGATAGTGGTTAGGTTGCTTTTCATTTTTGACCTTAGCTCAAAGATCAGACAGCTTGTTATATGCCTTTGTGAGTTAGACACCTTGTCTAATCTAAAGCTACTTTGAAGTTTTATATCAACTGATAGTGCACCGCTATTTTGGCAGTTGTGGAAAATTCAACTATTTTCATGGGTCATGACTGTGTACCATTTCTTTTTATTTATTTATTTTTTATTTTTTTACTCTCTTATTTATTTATTTATTTATTTATTTATTTATTTATTTATTTATTTATTAAAGATTTCTGCTTCTTCCCTGCCACCGCCTCCCATTTCCCTCCTCCTCCCCCGATCAAGTCTCCCTCCTTCGTCAGCCCAAAGAGCAATCAGGGTTCCCTGTCCTGTGGGAAGTCCAAGGACCACCCACCTCCATCCAGGTCTAGTAAGGTGAGCATCCAAACTGTGTACCTTTTCTTTGTATTCATTTTTATTCATTAATAGTCTGTATAAGCTAACATTATTGATATTAATAAGACAATACAGTTTAAGGAGGAATCACCTTTTAGACAATCCACAGATAAAAATGCCCAGCAAAATCCAAGTGTATCCATGAGATAAACATGCATGAGATAAAAATACAAACAGTGGAGATCTTCCCACATCCACTCACACTACGTGAGATATCAGAGAAATATTGCAGTAGCAAAACATGTAAAAGGAACAGCAGAAGCAAAAGATATTCTGGGGTTTGTAGTCTTGTGGCCTTGCCTAAATTGAGATTCACCATCAGAGTGAATTTATTCCTGGTGGGTTGACTCTGAATTTTAATTACCAACTACTGTTCCTTTGACAATGTCCACCAGCATGGGATAAAGGAAATGGTGACCTCCGGGCAAAACATCACCCAGCTAAGCTTCCAAATTGTGAAAAGGAATTAAAGGAAAGCTTAATCAAGTTCCAGTTTCATCAATCAGTGAAACTTGGAAGCTTTGGCCATGTGGTTCTGGCTCTAATTTATGGAAACAAGAAAGGAGTTGTGGCACCTACCTCCTTGCTTCAGAAAAGCCACTGAGGCCAGGCATGTAGCAGGAAGCCCCTGCTCGGAAGTCCAGAAAAGCCATTTCAGGAAGCTGCAAAGGTGAAACCTGGATTGTATTGGAGACTCCAAGATGTTGGAGATTATAGAGTCACGTGATGCCTGCCAAAGACAGCTTCAGACTGGGTGTGGAACCAGTCTGAAGAGAAAGAAATATATTATAGTAAATGAAGTTGAAAGGTGTTGGAGATGTAAAGAGAATTTTGACATCAGATATGAAGCTACAGAGCTTGGAATTTGCTCATCTGGATTTCAGAGTTGCTTTGGTCTAAAATTTCCTCGCTATGCTTTCTTTCATCCCTTTTGGGATGGTAATGTGTATTCCATGACATTGTAAGTTGGAAGTAAGTGATCTGCATTTTTATTTTGATTTTTCATGGAGCTACAGTTAGGAGATTGTCATGAGTCTCAGAAGGGACTTTAAATTTTGGACTTTTAACAGTGTTGAGGCTGTGATAGACTGTGGGGAATTTTGAAGTTGGACTAAATGCATTCTTGCTTTATGATATGGCTACAAGCCTATGGGGTAGGAATGTAGTGTTTTGAATAAGAATGATTCCCCTAGGCTCATATATTCTAATGCTTAGTATCTACCAGGGAGTGGCAGTATTTGAGAGGATTAAAAGAATTAGGATGTGTGTTGGAGGAAGTGATTATAGTGGGGTGGATTTTGAAGTTTCAAACACCCAAGACAGGCCCAGTTTCTCTCTTTTTCTCTCTCGCTCTCTCTGCTTAAAGATCTCAGCTACTTTTGCAGCACCATGTCTGCTTCCATGTCACCCTGTACCCTGTGATGATGAAAATGTACTAAACTCTGCAACTGCAGGTAAGTTCACAATGAATTTTTTTTTATGAGAATTGTTCTGGTTATGATGTCTCTTCCCAATAGAACAGTGGCTATGACATCTACTCTGCAATTGAATGACAAACTCATGTCCCTTACCTAATTATAGCTTAGTATCTTCATGAATTTTCTCTGTCCTTCCTGCCTCCTCCTCCTTCTTCTTTCTTGTCCTCAAATGTTCTTAGAAGAATACTAATTCTTCAAAATCCTGCCCTAAACTTTCTTCAAGATTCAAAGAAGTTTGGAGAATATTTAACACTGATCTTCCTCTTTAGAGAAATACATGGATATGTTTCTGAAGTCTGGTAAAGTTGTTATAAAATAAATAACTCATTGCAGACACGAGATGTACAAAAACACCAGAAATCCTTGCTTATGTATTAGAGTCTTCTGTGGACATCATTAGAGGACTTCAATTTTTTTTGTTTCTTTGTGATTGTCAAGTCTATTTAAGAACAAGAGACAGCTGGAAAAGTCCACACAATGTTCTTCGTATTCTACATAATTTGGAATCTTGTTTGTGCCCTCATCACAGACGTGCTGGAAGCTTGGTACCAGGGTGGTGGCACCGGGAGGAGTTGTGGTACCTGCTGGAGGTGGGGACTAATAAGAAGTTCTTGTGTCAGCTGGGAGTGCTGCCCTTGGAAGGGATGCAGGACTTTCTCAAGGAAATCCTTCGTAGTTCTCAACAAGGCTGCTGTAACCCTGATTCTGGCACACCCAGCTCTTAGGCTGCCTTTTCAAGCTGTATCTCCTCCCATATATGTCTATCTCACATCTGCCAATGGCCATGGGGCCCTTACCAGAGCTAACACTGTGCTATTTCATTATTTCATATTTATTTAGCTTCCCAAACTGAAATCTAATGATCTAACTAGAGCTAGACCTTTTTTTTTCTTTCAAATAAAGTTAGCTTGCCTTTGGTATTTAGTCACAGCAAGAAAAACTGATCAACAGAAGCCTACATAGTTTGGTTAATGATGTGCTTCAGAAAATTCTCGTCCCTTCATTTGCTATGAAATTTTAAATTAAAAGATACTTAACTCTTTGTAGCTCAGCTCACTTGTTAACATCATGGAACCAACAATGCCAGTGTTATAGAAATTTATAAGAATTCAGTGAAATAAAAGATTTAAAAATTAGTGTATTAGGGACCTATTCATGTAGTAATACTTACAGATTTATCTTAGTTTTTGACAGTTGTGTAGAATTTATTTTATTATATTTAACAGTTTAGTGACTCTTAAAGTACAATTTAGAGTGAATGGCTCCTCTAAAGCATGGCATGAAACTTTAAAGTCATAAAAGAATGATTGCTAAATTTGCTACGCTCATATTCATATTTATGAACAAGAACCAACCTCAAGAGCAATGTTAGAAGGCAAATGGCAAAGTAGGTGGAAAACTGCTATTCATAGGAAAAAGGCCTAACTTCTTAAAAAGTATAGAAATATATAAAATACATATTTGTATAAGTATATGATTTTATTAAATTATAGTTATATGTAATTTTAATTATATATTTATATATTTTAGTATATAAATTATAAATATAAATATATAAAATGTATTTCTATATAGATTAACCCAACAGAAAAATGGTAATGTCTCAAATACTTCTGAAAATACATGCATACATATACACCCATACACTCCTCCCACCTATATACATATATGCACCAACCCATGTATATACACACATACACACAGTTATACAATCTATATCCCCCCATGTTCACACACACATGCAACAGCTCACATAAACATGTTTACTTTCATATTAACATTCAAAATTCATACACACATATATGATACACATGCATAATACACATATCCACATATCCACATATACATGTACAGACACATACACAAGTAGACACATAAACGTCACATACAGGAATACCCATAGACATATAGATATACACATACTTACATGCCATGCCACAATACTTACATATATACATACACTCATACACTCATATATATACATACCCGTAAACAGACACACATGTGTACACACATGCATGTATAGACACAAAACTACATACACTAATGCACATACATGCATAAACATGCACCCATGCTACACGTGTACAGACAGAAACACACATGCACACACACATACAAACACATACACATGCTTTGACAATCTGCAAATAAAAACCTTGATATATTCCCTTTCCCTGTATATTTGGCTAATATTAAAAATATATATTAATAAATGGACCTTATAAGGAAATAGGAATATTAATATGCTATTTTTCGAGGTTAGACCAAAGCAATTTTTCTAGAGTCTAAAGTATGAATTTGGATAGAAAAATTGAAAAACACATGCTATTTGCAGCAAAATGTCTCCTAACTCTTTATCCACTTATATGGTTATGCACATGCACAAGGATTTGCTGAAGACATGCACCAGATGTTACCAGCACACACTGCTCTTGCAGAGGACCTGAGTTTGGTTCTTTGTACCCAGCTCAGGTACTTCATGAGTACAGAAGCAAGTTCACAACAACTTATTCTATACTTAGTGAAGACAGATACAAGGGGAGTCCAAAGGCTCATGCAGAAATATCAGCATGTGGAAATGCTCAGGCTCTGCTTTGCTTCTACACACCATTCACCTACTGAGTTGTCAGAGTTCTCAAAAGAGAGAAGAATGACAACCACAAGAATTCAATGGAATAGAAACACACTAGAAAATTCTCTAATAATTTCCCTCCCACTATTTTCTGAAGACTTTGAGAAGTGCACTCAGGAACATTCTGGAAAGATCTAGAACTCCACTAAGAGGCACAAACTCATAGGCATTATTATTTGTGTGTGTGTGTGTAAAGTTTTTTTTTTCTTTACTCCTTTGGCTCTTTGGGATCCCTCCACCCAGCTCTGAAATATTCACATGGAAACTTATTCTTTCTTCTGAATGCCTGGCCTTACCTCGGCTTGTTTATAGCCAGCATTTCTTAACTTAAATGATCCCATTTATCTTTTGCCTCTGGGTTTTACTTTTCTATATACCTTTCTTTCCTTCTCACTCCAGGGCTTGCTGCGTAGTAGGGTGGCTGGCCCCCGCAGTCCTTCTCTCCTCTTTTTCTCACTCCTCAGTCGTCTCTTCCCAGATTTCTCCTCCCATTCATCCTCGCTGCCTGCCAGCCCCACCTATCCTTTCTCCTGCCTAGCTATTGCCTGTTCAGCATTTTATTAGACCATCAAGTGTTTTAGAGAGTCAAAGTAACAGCTTCACAGAGTTAAACAAATGCAACATAAGAGAATATAACACATCCTTTCATCATTAAGCAAATATTCCACAGCATCAACAAATGTAACATATCTTCAACTAATATTGCAAAACACTCCTGGAAAAGGAGTGAGCTTTTTAAAAATCATTTTAATAGAATTGCATTTGAATTTCTGTGTAAAAGACAAAGTAGTTCCACTTTCTCAAATAAGGTGGAAATTGGCAAGACTACATACTTCCTACTCCAAAGAAAAGAAAGGCCACATTCACTATAAGGTCCTATCCTTTTCTATCTATACAGGTCCCATGGAGCAAGATAACCATATTTCAAAGAGTGTAATGTTATTGGAATTGTTAGGATTAAAGCTTGGGCTTTGGAAGCTCTACCAAGATAGGTTTAACTTCCAACCTCAATAGGCAATTAAATAAATAGTGGGTAAGTTTAGATAAAGCATCACTGGTTGGAATCTGGTCCTGGGTTTCCAGGTTTTTAGTCTTGCATTCAAAGAATTTGGAACACATAAGAGTGCAAAAGAAGCAAGGTCACTACAACAGGCTTTCTTGGACTGCCAGCATGGAGACTTAATAATTATGAATACTCCCTTATCTTAGTGCTGTCCCACTAGCTCTTCTAAGTTAACTTGTTTCTCTTCACCTACATTTTGCCTCAGAAATTTTTACCTTTCTTTCTTTCTTTCTTTCTTTCTTTCTTTCTTTCTTTCTTTCTTTCTTTCTTTCTTTCTTTCTTTCTTTCTTCCTCTCTCTCTCTCTCTCTCTCTCTCTCTCTCTCTCTCTCTCTCTTTCTTTCTTTCTTTCTTTCTTTCTTTCTGTATGTCCTTCTTTTTTGTTTCCTCCATGTCTGGCTGCCTGGTGGCTGCCTGGTTGACTGACTGGCCCTAGGTGTCTCCCTCCTTTTCTCCCTCATTCTCTCTGGAGCCTAGATTTCTCTTGTTACTTATTCTCTTTGTCTGCCAGGCCTACCTATCCCTCTATTGCTTAGCTATTGGCCATTCATCTTTTCATTAGACCAATCAGGAGCCTTAGGCAGGCAAAGTAAAGCAAATGCAGCACATCTCTATATAGTTAAATAAATGCAACATAAACAAATGTAACACATCTTTGCCTAGTTAAACAATTATAGCACAAACAAATGCAACATATCTCTATTCAGTTCAACAAACACTCGATTCCACAGCAGTTAACTTTATTCAAAGCAAAGTGAAAAACAGATTAGAGAGGGAAAGTGATCGAGTGTGATGGCAGGCCATGTGATTGGTAATCAGGGGCCTTAGCTACTCAAGGGGGCTTTCTTTCATGCAGTTCAGAGAAGAAAGGGCATTTATAAGGGTCTGGAGAGGGTGGTCTTCTCAGCTGGCTGACCAATCAAGTTATGTGAAGCTTTTTCTCATGCATGTCCCTTCCCATAATGAGTTTGAGTTTAATAATATGAATACCCAATTCTGCTTAGGCATGACAGTAATGGAAAGCTCACTTGGAGAATACAGTTTGACTTATTGCCCATATACCCAAATCACCTCATCCTAATCAGCCTTTCTGTTCTTCTACTCAGGAAAAACTGAATTTAACTTATAAAATTGATCCAAGTTTTATGGTCTTCAAGAGGAGGAGAAATATTATTCAGAGTGGGGTGTATGTACAAATCAAAGCATGTTGGGCTTCTAGGTAGCTAAAAGGTTGCTAGGTGCTGGTTTGGATGTGGTTTGTGAGCCAAGTATGTGCTGACAAGGGTCTCAGGCTACCTCGTACATTATTACTACTGTGTGTTTGTGTGTAGCCCAAATCTAGTGAAATCCCAGATTGTCAAGTGATTCCCTATACTTGTATCTTTTTCCTTCTAAGGTGCTTCTTCTAAACTGGTTAGGAAAGGTGAAGGCAGAGGTCATTTTCTTAATACTCCTTTGCATTGAGAAAGGTACAGAGCTAAAAAGGCAGAAGGAATCTCCTCTATTCTGTCCCCCAAACTATCATAACTCTTGGGGTTCCACTGAAAAACATCTATAAACATCTCAGCTTGTTCGTTCAGTGACCCAGAAATTTATTCTGTTCTGTTGTGCTGATCCATGGGTGGCAGTAAATGGAGAAGACTTGTAATTGGATTTGTTAGATTCTAGAAGAAATGAATTACATAAGTGTGAGAAGAAAAGGCCAAGGAGTAAACAAGAGAATAAGGAAGAAAACAGATATCATCAAGGAATGGAGTGCTGACAGAGCTTGGGTATCTGCACCCGAATTACTGCAGTTGCAGTTCAGACTTTCCATTGACTCCATCCCCAGCAGACATTTTAGATAATGCATTGGACTCTTTCAGATTTGTCAGCATAAAATGATGTACATATAGCCACTAGAATGTTAGGTTCCACATGAGGGTGAGGCCATAGATAGCCCAAGATTGGCTCCCAACCCATAACAATCTAGGTTTTTATAATTGCGGGGGTTCCTCATCAGTCTGAAAGCCTTATAGAACCTTGACCTTGGTGTGTGTGCCCCAAGCTCTTGTTGGTCAAGCATCACATTTTATGCATATAGAGACCATATTCTATTTTATATATCATTATGCAAGAAAGTTTCCAGGAATCTGGTATAGATGAATCTACCAAAATAGGCAGCAAGGCAAAAAGCAGAAAGCACCAGGGAAGAGAAACCGTTGCTAAATCCATTAAGGAAGAAATATCTGGGCTATATCAAATAAAATAGTCATCATTATTTGAACCTGACTTTCTCTTTATCTCCCCCAATCCCCAGTTTGACACAGCATTTATACACAACATATAAAAGGAATATTATATCCAAAGTAAAAACCAAGAAAGGTGCTCTCCCCCATCTCCTTGAAATCTATTTCTCTAGTCTCATCTCCAACTCTGACGTAAAGCACCTGCTCCTTCCTCTGTTTCTGCATCCATCTCCTGTGGATCACACAGCTCTTCTCCTCCAGTCTTTTTCTTCACTCACTGCTTTGTCTCGGCCCCCAACTCGAGCATTTCTGGGAACCTGGTGGCTAAGCCCGCCAGAGAAGCAAGTTAGCCAGAAAAGAAATACTAAATCTAAAGGTTGGAAAAAGATTTTCCAAGGAAATGGACCCAAGAAGCAAACTGGTATACCTGTTCTAATATGTAATGAAATAGACTTCAAACCAAGATTAATTAAAAGAGACAGAGAAGGACGTTTTATACTCTTCAAAGAAAAAGAATCCACCAAGGCAACATTTTAATTCCTAACATCTCTTTCCCAAATGTAAGGACTCCTACATTTGTAAAAGAAACACTATTAAAGCTTAAATTACACATTAAATCTCACACGTCTATAGTCGAAACTTTAATAGCCCACTACCACCAATGAACAGGTCATCCAGTCAAAAACTAAACAAAGAAATGGAGCTAATAGACATTATAAACAAAATGGACCTAACAGATATCTACAGAACATTTCATCCAAACTCAGAAAAATATACCTTCAATTATATATACACAATATACAGCATCTCCTGTAACCTTTTCTGAAATTGAGCTCATGCTCTCTCTGTCACAAAGCAAGTCTCAACAGATGCAAAAAAATTGAAATAACCCTCTGCATCTTCTCATATCATCACAGTTAAAACTGGATTTCAACAAAAACAGAAACAATAGAAAGCTTACAAACTCAAAGGAAATGGAAAACACCCTACTGAATCACCACTGGGTCATAGAAGAAATAAAGAAGAAAATGAAAGACTTCTTAGAATTCAATAAAAAAGAATGCAAAACATATCCAAAATTACAAACCATAATAAAAGCAGTGCTAAGAGAAAGTTTGTAGCATCAAGGAGTTCATAAAGAAATTGGAGCAAACTTATGTTAACAACTTAACAACACACCTGAAAGCTCTGGAACAAAAAGAAGTGAGCACACAAAAGAGGAATAGATGACAGGAATATATCAAACTAAGGGCTGAAATTAACAAAATAGAAAAAAGAGAATGATGAAATGAATCAGTGAAACTGAGAATTGGTTCTTTGAGAACATCAACAACAAAGACAAATAGTTATCCAAACTAACTTAAAGGTGGATTAGAGAATGTCCTAATTAACAAAATCAGAAATGAAACAGGGGGCATTACAAAAGACCCTGGGGAAATCCAAAGAATTGCCAGGTCATACTTCAAAAACCTGTACTTCACAAAATTGAAAAATCTAAAAGAAATGGACAATAAAATTAAATCAAGATCAGATCAACAATTCAAATAGACTCACAACCCCTAATGAAACAGAAACATTTATTAAAAGTCCTCCAAAAAAAAAAAAAAAAAAAAGCCCAGGGGCAGATGGGTTTAGCACAGAATTCTACAGACTTTCAAAGACCTAATACCAATACTCTTCAGATTATTTTACAAAATAGAAACAAGCAACATCATCAAATTCATTTTGTGAGGCTACAGTGACTCTGATACCCAAACCCTAGAAAAAGATTCAACAAAGAGAGAGAATTACAGATCAATTTGTCTCATGAACATTGATGCAAAAATACTCAATAAATCACAAGCAAACTGAATTCAAGAAAACATAAAAAGATCACCCATTATGAACCATAAGCTTCATCCCAGCGATGCATAGATTGTTCAACATATAAAAAACTGCCATACAAACAAACTGAAAGAAAAAAATATGCTTATCTCATTACACGATGTAAAAGCTTTGACAAAATCTAATACCTCTTCATGATAAAAGTCTTGGAGAAGTCAAAATCAAAAGGGATATTGCTAATTATAATAAAGGCAATTTAGCCGGGCGGTGGTGGCGCATGCCTTTAATCCCAGCACTCGGGAGGCAGAGGCAGGCAGATCTCTGTGAGTTCGAGGCCAGCCTAGTCTACAAGAGCTAGTTCCAGGACAGGAACAAAAAGCCATGGAGAAACCCTGTCTCAAAAGTCCAAAAAAAAAAAAAATAAATAAAATAAAAAAAATAAAAAATAAAAATAAATAAATAAATAAAATAAAAGATAAAAAATGAATAATAAAATAAAATAAAATAAAGGCAATTTATAGCAAGCCTATAGCCAACATAAAATCACTGGGATAAAATTCAAAACAATTCCACTAAAATTAGGAACAAGACAAGGCTGTTCACTCTCTCCATATCTATTCAATATAGTTCTTGAAGTCCTACCTAGAGCAAATAAAAGAACTGAAGTGGGTCAAGATGATACAATTGGAAAAGAAGAAATCAAAGTAGTATACATAAAGAACCCAAAAATTTTAGCTTTTAACTCCTATAGTTGATGCACACCTTCAGTAAAGTGACGGATGCCTGATTAACTAAAAAGAAAAAAATTTAAAAAATCAGTAGCCTTCCTATATGCAGAGTTGAGAGTAAAATTAGAGAAACAACACGCATCACAATAGACACAAATAATAAAACTTCTTGGGATAATTCTCACAAAGCAAGTGGAAGTCTTATATGATAAAAGTTTAATTATTTGAAGAAAGAAACTGAAAAATGTATCAGAAGATGGTAAGATTTCCCATGCTCATGGATTGGTAGAATAAACATGGTAAAAATGGCCATTGTACCAAAAGCAATTAAAAGTCACATACAAAATGCAATACAATTTTAGACCTTGAGAGGAAAATACTCAGCTTCTTATGGAAAATCCCAAAACCCACATAGCTAAAACAATCTTGAACAACAAAAGGACTTCGGGAGGTATCACCAACCCTAATTTCAAACAACTAAGTGGTATTGACATAAAAACGGAGATATTAATTCTTGGACTTCAATCAAAGACCCAAACATAAATCTGCAAATATATGGACACTTGATTTTTGATAAAGAAACCTGAAAGATACAATGGAAAAAAAGAAAATATCTTCAGCAAATGGTGCTGGTCTAACTGGATATCTGAATATAGAAGAATTCAAAGAGATTCATACGTATTACCCTGTCCAAAACTCAAGTATATCAAAAATCTCAACGAAAAGCAGATACACTGACTCTGATAGAAGAGAAACTCAGAAAGAGCCTTGAACAGTTTGGCATAGGATACAATTCCTGAACAGAACACCAACAGTGCAGGCATTAAGCCCCCATTAAACTGAAAAGCTTCTGTAAGACAATAGAACAACAAACAAACAAACAAACAAACAAACAAATAACAACAAACAAACAAATGAACCAGTCTACAGAATGGTAAAAGAGTTTCACCAACTTCACATTCAATAGAGGGCTAATATTCAATACATAAACAATTCAAGAAACTAGACATCAAGAAAAACAAATAATGCAATTTAAAAATAAGATATAGATGTAAGCAGAGAATTCTCAATAGATGAACCCCAAATGGCTGAGAAACACTTAAGGAAATGCTTTAAATCCTTTGTCATCAGGGAAATACAAATCAAAATTACTTTGAGAATTCATCTTACACCTGTCAGGATGGCTAAGATTAAAAAACACCAGTGATAGCTCATGCTGGCATGGATGTGGAGCAAAGGGAATACTTCTCCATTGCTGGTGGGAGTATAAACTTGTACAGCCATTTTAGAAATCAATATGACTGTTTTTCAAAATATAAAAAAATGGATCTACCTCAAGATCCAGCTCTACTACTCTGAGCATAAACCCAAAGAACACTCAATTCTATCATAAGAACATGTTTATTCATAAATAGTCAAAAATTGGAAACAACCTAGAAGCTCCTCAAATGAAGAATGAAGAAAGAAAATGTGTTGCACTTACACAATGAAGCATTACCAAATTATTAAAAACAATGATAGCATGAAATTTGTAGGCAACTGTCTGGAAATAGAAAAAAAAATCATCCCAAGTAAGGTAACCCAGATCCAGAAAGACAAACATGGTATGTACTCTAAAAGGGAATGGCACTAATGGGAATTGTGGCCTTGCAGGAGAAGGTGTAGTCTTGGAAGAATTGTATCATTGTGGAAGCATGTTGTGAGGTTTCATATATGCTCAAGCCACACCCAGTGAGACGACTCCCTGCTGCCTGGAAGTCAAGATGTAGGACAGTTTCTTCTCCAGTACCATGTCTGTCTGAATGCTACCATGTTGTACCACAATGATAATGGACTAAACCTCTGAAAATACAAGCCATCCTAAGTAAATGTTATTCCTTTCTAAGAGTTGTCATGGTCATGGTGTTTCTTCACAGTAATAGAAACCCTGATTAAGACACTAAGTAACAAAGAGGTTTTAAGTGGGTATATAAGGATCTTTCTGAGAAGAGGAAATAAAATAGATTTTGTTGGTGGATTATGGTAGATGGGGTTGGGAACAGGAGGAATCAAGTGTGGGTTTAGGGTGGAAAAATACTTGGAGAAATTACTGAAAATTTGAAATTGGGGACCATTTCAGGCATCAGGTGGAAACCTAGTGCAATTTAAATTCCATGGAATCTATGACAGTAACCCTACCAAAGACTCCTAGCGATGGGAGATATGAGCTTGAACAGGCCGTTTTCTGTAACGAGGCAAGGCCTCAAGTTGAGAGATTGGGCTACTAACTCAATCACAAAATCTTTGATCTATAGTTTGTTCTGCCTGCAGAGTGTTCTGGGACTAGAGGCTAGCAGAATTGTCATCAAAGAAACCAGAGATCCTTCATCAGGCGATGAAAGAAGAGAGAGACAGAGACCAACATTGGAGCACTAGACTGAAGTCTCACGATCCAAAGGAGGAGCAGAAGGAGAGTGAGCACGAGCAAGGAACTCAGGACGGCGAGGGGTGCACCCACACACTGAGGCAATGGGGATGATCTATCGGGAACTCACCAAGGCCAGCTGGCCGGGGTCTGAAAAAGCATGGGACAAAACCGGTCTCGCTGAACATAACGGACAATGAGGACTACTGAGAACTGAAGAACAATGGCAATGGGTTCTTGATCCTACTGCACGTAATGGCTTTGTGGGAGCCCAGGTAGTTTGGATGCTCACCTTAATAGACCTGGATGGAGGTGGGTGGTCCTTGGACCTCTCACAGGGCAGAGAAACCTGCTTGCTCTTTGGGCTGAGGAGGGAGGAAGACTTGATTGGGGGAGGGGGAGGGAATGGGAGGTGGTGGCGGGGAAGAGGCAGAAATCTTTAATAATTAAATAAATTAATTAATAAAAAAAATTAAAAAAAAAAAGAAACCAGAGAGACTTCATTAAGCAACTGATGGAAGCAGATGTAGAGTCAAACATTAGGTGGAGCTCAGGGAGATCTGCAGAGAATGGAAAGAAAGAATCAGGGGAGCCAGAGGAGTCAGGGACACCACCAGAACAAGGCCCACAGAACCAACTGATCAGGACTCAAGGTAACAGTGTGTGTGGAGGGGAAGCAAGGACTGTCCCTAACTCTTTTGCTTACTTGTGTGACCCTTCTTGTCCCACTGGATTGCCTCTTCTAGCCTTGATGTGATGGTATGTGCCTAGTCTTATGGTAGCTTGTTATACCTTGTTTGATTGTCGTTTCTGGGATGTCTTCTCTTTTCTGAGAAGAGGTAGAAGGGGTTGGATCTAGGAGAGAAGGGATGTAGGGGGACAAGCTGGGGAAGGGGACGTAGGGGAAATTGCAGTCAAGATGTAATATATGAGAGAAGAAAAAACCCCACTTTTTCCCTGATGAACATAGATACAAAATTTTTCAATAAAATGATTTAAAACTGAATCCAAGACCACATCAGAAATGATCATCCACCATGATCAAGTAGGCTTCATATCAGAGATACAGGGATGGTTTACCATATGTATAAATGTAATTCACCATATAAACAAATAAAAAGACAAAAACCATGTGATCAACTCATTAGATGCAGAAAGGGCTTTTGACATAATATAACACCAATTCATATTGAAACTCTGGGAGAGATTAGGAATATAAGAGACATTCCTTAATATAATAAAGAGTTACAGCAAGTCCATAGTCACCATCAATTGAAGTGAAGACGAAACTCAAAGCAATTCCATAAAAATCAAGAATAAGACAATACTGTCACCTCTTTCCACACCTATTCAATACAGTACCTGAAGTCTTAGCTAGAGCAGTTAGCTAACTAAAAGAGATCAGGGGAATGTAAATTGGAAGGAAAGAAATCAAAGTACTTTTCTTTTCAGATAATATGATAGAATACATAAGGGAGACAATTTTTTTTAAACTGGGTAGCTCCTACTACTGATAAACACTTTCAGCAAAGTAGATGGATACAAAATTAATTCACAAGAATCAGTATCCCTCCTAGACAGCAATCATAAATGGACTGAGAAACAAATAAAGGGACCAACACCCTTCACAATATTCTCAAAAATTATAAAATATCTTTGTGTTAACTCTAACCAAGCAAATGACAACCTTGCATGATAAAACACTTAAGACACCAAAGAAAGAAACTGAAGAGGATTTCAGAAGATGCAAAGATCTCCCATGCTTGGTAGGATTAATGTAGTAAAAATGGCCATTCTATCAAAAGCAATCTACAGATTCAGTGCAGTCCTATCAAATTCCAACAGAATTCCTCACAGATCTTGAAAGAACAATTTTCAGTTGCATATGGAAACACACATACACGTAAATGCAATGGTACATGTATAAAGGTCAAAGGAACACTTGTGGGAACTGGTTGTCTAATTATATGGACTTTGGAGATTAAAAGCATTGAAATTAGATGAGCATTATTTTAAAAAAGTTTTCAAAGTATTTAAACACAGAATTTTGTATGAAATATTAAAGAAGCAAGAGTGGCAAATGCTGCGAGAGAAGTTTTGAGTTTAGTTACTTGAGGTACCCGTTTGTCTTTGCAGTTGAAGATGAATGCCGTGCCACTTTTCTGAAGCCCTTGAGAATGTGCCAGAAGAAACTTGTCCAACTCTGAGGTGAGAAATATGAAGTTATGGAGTCAAGTGTTTGTTTCTTAAAGTAGTCATGATTAGGGCTTTCTGATCCAGCCTTTCTTTCCAGGTAGAAGTATATCTTTGGTGGGATGTCTTTCCTAGTTAATGAATTTATCTGTTTTTAATTTTTATTTATTCTGGTTTGCTTTTCCCCTTGGGACCACATTGTGGAAATAATCTGTAAGCAGTTATGGATTTTTAATGACCACAGTTTAAAGTTTCTTTTAATAGTACATGCTTTTCTTTATAGAGATGGCCCATAAAGGTTTTACTTCACTTTTATAGGATGATTAGCATTTATTTTGTTTAGAAGCTAATAGATGGTTCTCCAAAGAGACGGATCTTATATTTAGATGAATTAAGGGAGCATCCTAGCTTATGGAAGCTGAAAGCTTTAGAGAATTTTGACAATTAGTATCATTGGTCTATTTATTCATCAACTTAGAAAACTGAGGAATGTACACATGCACAGACACACACACACATACACACATGCATGCATGCACACACACACATACACACATGTATGCATGCACACACACACACACCACTTACTCCCTCCCGCATAGTTTTGTAAAATAGGTTAAATTTTACAAATAGATTGAAATATTTGTAATTTAGAAGGAATTCCCCAAATAGGAACAATTCTTTTAACATAGAATTCTTCCTATTTTTATGACAATGATAATTTGGCTAGTGAAATTTTGAAAAACATAAACAAAATTTGAATGAAATCTAATTATTGAGTCTCAAAATGTTTATTTAGTGACTGTATAAAACACAACTCCTTGCTCTTCCAGCTAGTTTGGGCAGACCAATCTTTCAAACACTCTGTTGCTTTAGATGTAAACTAAGACAGTTACACCTCAGAGTACTGCATTTCAGCCTCTGGGATTTTAATAGCCTTGAATTATGGTAACTTAGTGATACTCATGTTATTTTTCCTTAATTAATTATTACAAATTCTTTACAACACACTTTAACTCTTTAGTTTTTTTCCAACATAATAATTTTATTATTTCATTTGTGAATTTCATATACAGCATCCTGATCACCCTTGCTCCCATTTCTCCCAGGTCCACCATCCCACCCTGATACACCCTGCCCAAAAAATACACCAAGTGAAGGCAACAGCCACAAAGAGCTATACTTTAGCAGATTTATCACAATTTTAATGACTCTCTTCAATGGTTTCCTGTTTAGATTGTTTTTTTTACTATTACTATTATTATTATTGGTGCAGGAGAGGTTGTTGCTGAAGCCGTCATTGTCTTTCATTCTCAAATATGAGCCTGAAGTCATCGATATGACTGTAACAGATGCTCCATTGCCCATGACAACCAGTAGTAGCATAGATCATGGACTTTTTCATGACTGTACAGATCACAGACATACACCCAGACTCTGAGGTGTATCACAGACCATGGACTTCATCATGGCCTCTGGCAACAGCTTGGACTACAGACATTCACATAGCCTCTGGCTGTAACACAGATGACAGATCTCAATATGGCCCCAGATGTAGCATGAATCACAGACATAAACATGGTCTCTCATAGAATCTGAGACCACATACATCAACATGGTCTCCTGTGTGAACTGTGATCATTGATACCAACATGGTCTCCAGAGTCCACACAGACCACAGACACCAACACAAATCTCTGTAGCAGCATGAACCACAGACGCCAACATGGCCTCCAGCAGCAGGACTGACCGTGGACATCAGTGTGACCTCAGGTGGCAACACAGAGCACAGACATTCACATGACCTCTGAAACACTTTAATTTTGATATCCTCTATCTATTTCTGTTTTAGAACAACCCTTTACCTTAGGATAAAATCTCCACACAAAAATCTTGTCTCATCTAGGAGAATTATCATTTTATTTAGAGTCAAATATCACAAAGATAAGTTATTGTTCCAAATAGTTAACAAAATAGAATTTATAATTATGATATAATATAACATATTAGGCCTTTCTATGGTCTTAAGTAGGCTAAGCAGGTTTAAAAAACATTTTTGTCATTTTAGATCTTTACAATTGGATTATTACTTAGTTTTATCAAAATAAAAACTTTGAAGAACATTTTGAAAACAAAATATTTATTTTATTATTTTATTAATTATGTGCATGCAGGTGGGGTCATGTCTCTGTGGGGTCATGTGAACATGAGTACAGTTGCCAGGAGAAGCCAGAAGAAGGCATTGGATCCTGGGGGCTAGAGTTTCAGGACATTGTGAGCTTCCTGATGTGAGTCCTGAGGACAAAATTTGAGTCCTCTGCAAGAGCAGTATGACTCTTAAGTACTGTGACATCTCTCCATCCCCTAAAATGAATCACTAAATGTTTATTGTATTCCTTGCAGTAGCAAGACATTAAAAAGACTTTGTTCATAAAACTAAGATTCTTTGTAATTAAAACATGCTATAGGTGTTCATCATACATTGTTAATTTAAAAATGTGACTTGCCCAATGGTATATAAACACACACTTACACATATTTGGGAAGAGACATAGTTTTACATCTCTAAACTTGGAAAGCCTCATATCACTTTCAACTAGGTAACAGCTGTGACATCATTATGTTGGCTTAGAGTTGTAATCTCAACACTTGGAAGGCTCAGTCAGGAGGATTGCCATGAGTTCCAGGCGAGCCTGAGCTGCAGAATATAATGTTGTCTCAAAGGAAACAAAGCAAAACAAATCAACAACAGTAAACCATCAAACTTGAAAACCAAGAAACCCTAAAAACTGTTATCAATAAATATTATAAATAAGTGTATCCATGATTTCTGTCCATCATGAAGGCAAACTGTGAGGAATAGAGGCATGTAACAAGTCCAAATTGTTAAACTTAGTGGGTCCCAAAACAAAACAAAGAGTTAAGGATGAAAGAAGTCTGTAGAGCAGAGGTTGGTAGACAGGTTAGGGGCGAAGGTAAGTGGAGATGGGTGTGAGAATAATCACTATGCATTATATACATGTATACAATGATTAAAGAACAAATTTAATTAATTAGTTATAAAAGGAGTTTATCAAAAGAGTAATAGTAAAAAAATTATGTCCCAGGTGTTCACACAAACACACACACACAGTGTCAAAGATCTTTTGGTTTGTTCATTTGTTTAGCTACTGATCTTCTTCTTTTACTAGTACTAGCTAGGATTTGCTTAGTGTGTATTTTTAGGAATCCACTCAGGGTTCCTTAGTCAATTTTTTTTTCCATTAATACTTGCAAGTTAGATTAACACAACCATAAAATTAACTAGAATGGAATGCTAAAGGAAAGTCCTTCGAATATTTTTTTAATTAATTTATTTATTTAGTAAAGATTTCTGCCTCCTCCCCGCCACTGCCTCCCATTTCCCTCCCCCTCCCCCAACCAAGTCCCCTACCCTCATCAGCCCAAAGAGCAGTCAGGGTTCCCTGCCCTGTGGGAAGTCCAAGGACCTCCCACCTCCTTCCAGGTCTGGTAAGGTGAGCATCCAAACTGCCTAGGCTCCCACAAAGCCAGTATGTGTAGTAGGATCAAAACCCAGTGCCATTGTTCTTGATTTCTCAGCAGTTCTCATTGTCCGCTATGTTCAGCGAGTCCGGTTTTATCCCATGCTTTTTTCAGACCCAGTCCAGCTGGCCTTGGTGAGTTCCCGATAGATCATCCCCATTGTCTCAGTGTGGGGTGCACTCCTCGTGGTCCTGAGTTCCTTGCTCGTGCTCTCTCTCCTTCTGCTCCTGATTTGGACCTTGGGATTTCAGTCCGGTGCTCCAATGTGAGTCTCTGTCTCTGTCTCCTTTCATCGCCTGATGAAGGTTAATATCCAGGAGGATGACTATACGGTTTTCTTTGGGTTCACCTTCTTATTTAGCTTCTCTAGGATCACGAATTATAGGCTCAATGTCCTTAATTTATGGCTAGAAACCAATTATGAGTGAGTACATCCCGTGTTCCTCTTTTTGGGTCTGTCTTACCTCACTCAGGATAGTGTTTTCTATTTCTGTTCATTTGCATGCAAAATTCAAGAAGTCATTGTTTTTTACTGCTGAGTAGTACTCTAATATGTATATTTTCCATACTTTCTTCATCCATTCTTCCATTGAAGGGCATCTAGGTTGTTTCCAGGTTCTGGCTATTACAAACAATGCTGCTATGAACATAGTTGAGCATATACTTTTGTTGTATGATAGGGCATCTCTTGGGTATATTCCCAAGAGTGGTATTGCTGGGTCCAGGGGTAGGTTGATCCCGAATTTCCTGAGAAACCGCCACACTGCTTTCCAAAATGGTTGCACAAGTTTGCATTTCCACCAGCAATGGATGAGTGTACCTCTTACTCCACAACCTCTCCAGCAAAGGCTATTCTTGGTGTTTTTGATTTTAGCCATTCTGACAGGTGTAAGATGGTATCTTAAAGTTGTCTTGATTTGCGTTTCCCTGATCGCTAAGGAAGTTGAGCACGACCTTAAGTGTCTTTTGGCCATTTGAACTTCTTCTGTTGAGAATTCTCTGTTCAGCTCAGTGCCCCATTTTATAATTGCATTGATTAGCTTTTTACAGTCTAGTTTCTTGAGTTCTTTATATATTTTGGAGATCAGACCGTTTGTCTGTTGTGGGGTTGGTGAAGATCTTCTCCCAGTCAGTGGGTTGCCTTTTTGTCTTAGTGACAGTGTCCTTTGCTCTCGTTTCTTTTGTGAGGACATCTGGGAGGTTTTTAGAACTCTGTAAAATATTTTTCTAAACCTAGATCTTAGCATTTCCCTTAACCTAGCATACAATTCCAGGGGAAATTCAAATTTCTTTGGAAGCATTGTTTCAAGTGTCTGATGACTCAAGGGAGGGACACAAGTGTCTCTCTTTAGAGTACCTTCCTCTTGCCTAGTTACAATAAATACTGGAAGATTTAGCATCTGTTTAACACAAGATAGAGTATTCCTGGAGGAGGTGTCACTACAGAATCACACCAAAAGAAAATGGCAGAACAATCCTTCAAATTTGGAACCAAATACTAACAAGTGTAGCTGTCGAGAAACTTCATTCCCAAGCTACAAGGGGGTGTCCGGTGTCCCTTAATATCTCCTTTCAAATGATATCACAGACAGATGGAGCCAGGAGGAACCTGCAATTCACTAACCTGCCAAGCTGCTTACACAGGAGCAAGAACCCTGAGATGCTAGTGTTACAAACATGAGGAAACTATCTGTCTTTAGAACTCAGGCAGAGATCCACCACTTTTGTATTTACTGTGAGGGGTGTGTGTGTGTGTGTGTGTGTGTGTGTGTGTGTGTGTGTGTGTGTGTAGGGGGCTGGGGTGGGGGCAGGGAGCAATTTTTCTTCCACCTTGAAGGAGAAAGGGGGATGCATGGTTCTTTAGACAGGCATACCTGAGAGATCCAGATGCTCAAGGTTAGACATAGACTGAGGCTACATATGGGAAACCTGTCTGCAACCTCTCAGTATCTGGTCATCATTAGCCCAGATATCTAGGCAGGGGAAGAAGGAAGGCCCTGTGTGCCACAGGTGGGCATGAACTGCCAACGGTTAAAGGTCAGATGGGCGCAACGAGAAAAGTCCACTGAGGGCTCACTGTGCTACTGGACAGTAGCAGCCCATTGCTGGGTTAGTTCACATTTGTGGAGTCCTAATAGTAATCTAGCAACAAAAACATCCAATTCTGCTCTGGTATTCTCCAGACCTGACTCAAGCCCTATGTCCCACCCTCATAGGCAGGCTAACAGAAGAGGCTCAAACTAAAACCCTGTGAGAGAACAGTAAAATAAAACGACAAAGGGTTGTCTCCTGAATGCTGCCTTGGGACCCAAGAATTATCATTCCACTCTCGGTGGTAAATAATTTTATTTATGGAATATTCTCTGATTTCTTGGGGTTGTTGTTACGTGAAAGAGTGGCATCAGAGGGCTCTCCCATGTCTAAAGCTTTTAACAAGTGGCTAGAGAAGCTTGGAAGTTTCTTACGGAAACAGGGCTCAGTACAGTGAGTTGCTCACAAGAACTGCTTAGAAAGTTTTGTTGCTTAAAGAAAGATTGGTTTTCTCCCAAAGACAGAGATTATCTCTCTTGCTTCAGGATTTTATTATGCAACCAATCTACCCCATGCAGAGGAAACACACATAGTTCTTTGCATGGCCATTTTCCTTTACTAGGTTGCCCCCAGAATCTTACAATGATTTCTGGCTTTGTTCCCCTTAAAAGTTTGACAAGTAGTAAAAAAGTAAACCTCTCTGTCTATGAGTGATGGAACTAAGGTGGAAGGAGGCTGTGAATATTTTATATCAAAGACAGATGGGGAAAGATAATCCTCCGATGTGTTGTGTTTGACTAAAGCATGAGGCTGTTCAATTTTTTATCTCAGTGGTTTATCATTTTCTCTGGGTCAATGACTCCATGCAGAAAATAGCAAATCTATATTCCCCAAAGCAAAAGTTCTGATCTGAATATGAGAATGCCACTGGTGTGTGCTGAGATATGGGTCTCCTGTTTACAGTTGATATTCCCGCATTAAGATGTAGCAGCTGCCAATTCAAAACGACGGCTCTCGAGGAATGCCCTATGGCATAATAAAAACACAGCAAGATGTCTGGTACTTCCCAGGGCCTAGTCTTGCCACACATCCTTCTTGTTAAGTTTCGTTATAGATATTCTGATGAGGGAGGGGTTTCATGATGTGGGAGCAGGAGAGGAAGTCATTGGCCCCTGTCACAGACAGCGAGAGGACTGTGGGAAGCCATAACAGAAGCTTCATGTCTTCTGAGAATGTGATTTTGTCTGGAGAAAATCCAAGCTCATCACCTCTGAGGGAGATGTGGTACCCTGATTAGGTTTAGTGAGATGGAGAGAACCAACAGTTAGGCCTTGAGCTTATTATAGTTAACAATGAGCCTCTGATTGAAGAAATATGGAGTTTCTTTTGACATTGGGGAAATACATAGATCTTTGTAAATTGTGCCAATGTGGTATTTATGTGTATGTTTGAAAGTTTTGCATGAGATATTATGCATGCATCTTTTGCCATAATTCTTGTAATATCTGGTAATGAAGTGATGACTGAATTGAGACTGTGGCTCAGTAATTAAGAATAGCCATCCTATTATGAATGGCATTTTACTGGCAAGTGGGAAAGTCCCAAATACAGTAGGGAAGATGAGAGCCAGCTTTGGTGAGGGCTGTTAAGAGAAAGATAGTTTAAGGTCATTCTTCATAATCATGGAAACATTTGGTACAGGATGGATGACATTTGGGAGCATCAAAGTAGTAACTAGAAATCCTGGTAAGAATAAGGCAAGGAAGAAAATGCTCCAGGCTTGGTGGGAAAGAACAATAAGAAACTACGCCAGAAATGATGGTTCAGGCTACTGTGAAATTTGTGTAAGAAAAAGTATCAGTTTTATTATGTGGAGACTGAGATGACATCTAGGCTGTAGTGTGGTTCTCAAAGTCCTCCTAAGGTGAGGGGTATGTGACCAGGACCATGACCATGGGAAGAATGCCTGATGGGTTTATTTGGCTCCCACAGGGAGGGAGAGTTGATACAAAGTCCTGTTCACAACCCAGCAGGGACTGCAATCTGTGTTCCTATACAGATATCTCTATAGAATAACTATCACTTTCCCTCGCAAATAAGAGGCTCTCTTCTTTCACATTTTGCTCACATTGCTGAATTAAATTCTCCTGCACAGAATCACATACTGATAAATGGTCAATGAGTGGATTATAATTGGGTAGATTTTGCATTGTTTTTCATCCAACCACCCATTACTATGACCTTCGGTTCCTTCTGTTTTCTGGACACCTGCCTGCAGACAGATCTTCTCTAATTGTGCTGGTGTGGATTAACTTGCAGATGGCAATTGAGCTTTATGATTGAGTTTTTTTTTTTTTTTTTCCTGGCTCTCTTGAATACTGTCATATTAGGAAAGCACAGAGTCCCCAAAGTCCTGGGAGATGTACCCTGAGCTGTCACTCTGCAGGTTCATATGGCCAGCTCATTCTAGGCTTTTGCTTGCTACTCTAAATTCCAGGGACCCAGTGTTGCATCACAGGTTATAAACATGCCTGCTTTCCAGATGCATATGATTAAAATTCAAAACACATCCAGATACCACATTAGTCAATAGAGTGCAATAGTTTTGAAAGATAAAAACCAGATAAATCATGCACATATGTATCTTAGGGCTGTGTTAATAGCTACACTAATGTTTATGTCAAATCTCAAGGGAGAACAAATAGTTTAACTAATGGTGTATAACAAAGCATCTCCCAGTGTGAACTACACAATAGAACTTGTTAGTTGGAGGCTACCTGAGTACATCTCAGACAATAGTTGTCTGAGATGAACTAACTGATCTGTGAATGTTTTGTTTAAATGGCAGAATAGCAGATACTTGGAATGTAATATGTTTAGTGGTGGCAAAACTGAGATATCTTGGTATATCAACTTCAGAGACAAAAGATCAATCATGAGTATTTATATGTTTATATATATTTATATATATCATATATGTTATATATATGCAAGGCTGTATTATTGTATGTGAGAATATTATATTATTTCAGAAGAGATTACCTTTCTGCTGATTGGATTTTTTATCCTTCACTTTTAATTGTCATATAATTGACAAATGGAAATTGGAGATACTCAAGTGATACAATTTGATGATTGGATATATGTAGCAAAGTGATTATTACAATTAAGATAATTAACAGAGTCACCACTTTACATAGCTAGTGATTGGATAATTTAATTGCATTTAATAAACAAAATTTATTTTGATATTCCAGGTATTTTAAAATAAATTTAAATTTGAAAATATAAACTTTAGAAATACTGTGGCTTGTTTTATAGATTCACTCAATTTTGACTGTGATTAGTTTATTTATTTATTTAGAGTTGCATGTTTGAGAAGGTCCACAGTGTAAAACATTACAAAGAAAAATGTTCTCTTCTTACAAGTGAGGGTTCATGTTCCAACCAGTGGTCGTGGTATTAGGAAGCTGAGCTCACAAAATATCTGAAACCTCCCAGGTAAGAATCCTAATACTGTATTTGTAACTTTTAATCAAGTCAATGAACAGCTTGGCATTCTGGAGGAAAATCCTTGTCATAAGCCTGTAATATCCTCTGCAGTCTGAAAGGTTAAAGTAATTTTACTGAGAGATATCCTGGAGTCGTCACTCAGGGTCAATTTTTCTAGTGATTGCAGTTCTTTCAAAATCAAGGTTAAAATATTCTTTTATTTCACAAAAATGCCTTTGAACAGTAAAACTAAATATACAGTCCTGTTCTTCAATTTCTTCTTCTCTTCTCCCCCTCTTTCACTCTCTCCCTTCTTCTCCCTTTTCTTTCCTTCCTGTCCCTTTCTGCCTGTCCCAAGGCATCCTGTTCAGTTGATGGTAAGGGACCTCTTTACCTTCTTCCCGTGGGTATCTGAGATATTCACTATTCATACTCAGTTCCCAATATGCTTCATAAGCTATCAGAGCAACCTGATTCCAGGCCTGTGTGCTGCTCTAACTCAGTGTAATTCTTCTGCCTATGATGATGTCAGCTAATTCTAATTTTACTTATGGTTGCTGTACTTCATGATGGAATGCACAGGATTTCTGAGACTTAGTATTGAAAGGATTGATTAAAGATGATTTTGTATCATCTCTATAATTGTCACTCTGTGACAGAGCTATTTTTCCTGAAAAGCATTACCTAAAAATGTATAGGATCTTACAATAGTTGTGCAGCTCTTCCTGTTCCTTAGCATGCTCTGGGTAAGGAAGAGCTTATTCTTACCCAGCGGGGTGGTTACCTGTGGTCATAACCAACTTTTTGGAGGGAACACATAAATGAAACACAGGAACAAAACCAAATCCCTTCATGGGTGACATTTCCCAATTTCTGTGGTAAAAATGTAGCAATTTCTACCTATCAGCGTGGCATTTCTGAGCCCTGGAATTGGGCAGGGGTCTTCAGAGTAGCTCTGAGAGTGGGTATGAGCTGCCACAAGCATCCATTACCCCCAACATAAACACTCCCACGTTGACTTTCGCTTTCTTCCGGTGATCTCTAGGAAACTCACTGCAAAACATGATTCACATTTAGTCTCCCAAGGTCCAGCTCTGGGAATTTTGGTGCTGGAATAGAGGAACCTGGTTCTTGTTTGTCACGAGGTGGTGGCATCAATGAACACAATATCCTGTGGAGGAACCTTAGTACCAGCAGCATGAAGTTGGTTGTAATTATGGTTGCTAGTCAGAAATGGAGGCTATCAACTAAACATGATGTTGCTGATCAGAGGCTGCTGGAAATGTCTTAGGACATTTCAGTTGCAGCAGATGGGCACATAGTGTTCTGGCTAGAGTGTCTGCAAACATTCCACAGTGGCACAATTAGCACTATTGCAATAGAAAACCTTGGCTCTACTTGGAACCTGGAAGGGCAGAGATGTAGTGTGCACTTCAGTCTTTACCCCTTAACTTGTTCTGGGGATTTCTCACCATTTCTGCATAAGATGTACCAGAGATCCCTAGCTCTGTCTCCTATTGCCAGAAAATGCAAGAACGGTTTTATTTATGTATGTATCTGAGTACCAATGTGTAGCAGTGCCACTGGAGCTCTCTTACTTATAACTTGAACTTTTGCTTATACTTGAGTCATCCAACCCAAGTACAAGTGCCAGGAGATGCTGCCAGAATGGCATTTTCTGTCTTTGTTAGGGCTACTACTGCTATAATAAAATACTGTGACTAAAGCAACTTGGGGTGGAAAGGGTTTATTTGACTTCTGTTTCCATAATGCTGCTCAGTGTTGAAGGAAATCAAGTCAGGAACTCAAACTCATCAGGGACCTGATGTAGGGCCATGGTGTTGGGCTGCTTACTGACTTCCTCAGTTTGCTTTCTTTTAAAATGTATGGCCATCAGGCCAGGGATGGAACTACCCACAGTGGGTGAGCTCTCCTCTCCTCAATAATGAACTAAGAAAATGTCTTTCGGGCTGGTCTATAGTCTGATCTTAAGGAGGTATTTTCTCAAATGAGGTTCCCTCCTCTCTGATGACTTAGCTTGTGTCAAATAGACATAAAACTGTCCAGCACACCTTCCTACATTAATTTCTCACTAGGAACAGGTGGCTTTGAGAAGTGGGTGTGGCATCATCTCCCTGGAAGTCTTGTGTGTTTACCATTGTCTGTGTAGTTCTATGTCCCAGGAAAGATGCCTTTATGATATTATATACTCTATTTCTGAAAGACTGGCCTTGGCTTCTACCTGTGTCACACTTTAAAACAAAGTTGAAGAGTTTTAAATATGTAAAGTCAATGGCCATAATTTGCAGAGGCCTGGTTGTGGATAGAAAGTGTCGGACTCTGTACAAACCACCTATTATCTAATAGTCTCCTCAGATCTCTGTGCTGTAGATACATTTGACTTAGCTTTTTATTGAAGAGGAAGGTGAGGTTCATTTAATTTTAATTTCAACTGTATGTCTCAAAGCATGTGATGGGTCACCTGTTTAGAATAATGTGCCAAGTTGGGTGGAAGTTATGCCAAGTTTGCTGTTGTTGATACTGGAACTCAGATGTACCTCCAGACAAAGGCATGAGGGAAAATATGGGCTCTGACTTTGGAGCAGTTAAGATGATCTGTTAGCCCAAACATTTCCCATGGCAAACAAAGGCAGGCGAATTCACCTTTTTTTGAGTGGCAATTTGTTAATCTGGAATTTGAATAAGCATAGTTCTTCCTTAAGTAAAGGGTTGTTGGGAGGATTAAGTCCCAAAGAACACTTAACTTGATTAGAAGACAGTATTTAATAAATGTGTGTGCTTCAACTTCACCCTTCCTGTTTTTCCTTACTTATATCTAAGAACAACTTTGAGCTTACTTCAAGCTGTAATAAATACATTGGAATGACTCAAAAGGAGCCTGGGGGTATTTGCTTTGTGTTTTCTAGTCCGTTGGAATAATGTATTAGGTTTTAGTTTTCTGTTACAACAACCACAGGCTTGCTCATATGTTCTCTTAAAAATAGATTGAGATCACACCCAGGTGTAACGAAAGTCTTTGTATCTTGTTTCTCTTAATTTCTGAGATACAATTTTCAGATGGTAGTTTTTGAGAAAATCTTTTTAACTATGAATTTTAAATAATGGCAGCACAAGATGCAAGGATGGCTATAGGTGTTCAATCTGAATTCACCAAGAAGGTTGGAATAGAAATGTAGGAGTGATGTGTTAAGTAAAATGCTTCAACTGCTTTGGAAGTATATTGAAATTCATAGCTGCTTGAGAATTTTTGGAAACCCCAGTTAAACTTTCAAATGGGTGCTTTTTTTCTTCAAATGTAATCTGTATTCATTATAAAGCAATTGGAAAAATAAAAAGGAAGGCAAAGCGTTGGGGGGGGGTGTCTGTGTGTACGTGTGTGTGTTCAAAGATATGAGTGTGTGTGCATGGCTGTGCTCACATGAGTGTGTGTGTGTGCACATGTCTGAATAATAAATTCGATCTTATTAACTGGTCTATACAAAGCACTTGAGGGTTCAATGCTCTGTAACTGTCCTCATTTTCTGCCAGAGTTCCCTTCCACTCCCCCATGCCAATAGGTGAGAGGGAGGAGTAAAGAGAAGGGATAGCTATATTTATTTCAAGTTTGCAATATCTTCCCAATAGTTCAAATTGCCTGTTTGAGAAAGCCATTTTATGCTCGAATGACTCAGGTAAGTGATTATTCTCCCGCTTGGAAGAACGAGGGTGGGGGAGATGAGATGACTTCGGGATGGCAGGAATGAGTTCCTTGAATTTTCAAGATGTCTCTGGTTCACTTGGTGCGCTGTCATGGAATGACCAACCAAGGAGGTCAGCTTCTTGATTATGTCTGTGACATCACTGATTCTCTTGTTCTGAGATGTAGCAGGATTGCTCACCATGGACACCAGCTAACATGCTTCTAGTTTCAACTTCCCTACAAATTTTTGGGGAAGAGTGTCTTTGTTTGAACCAAGCTCCTTCTATATAAATTCTGTGCAGGACTTTTGCCACCTCCATTCCCCTGTGGAGTCAGGGACACCCTGAGGTCCTCAGCGTGTGCTATGAAATGGGTTAACCAGAACACTACCTCTGTATTGCCCACTGCTGTGCCACAGGCTTATGCTGTGTTTGCATTGGCAGCATGAAGGTCTTCCTAGAAGGCTCAGAGCATTTTACAAACATGTCCTGTAGTGCACCGGTATCACACTGCTTAGAATTTTTCATGTTTTTCTGGGTCTGATAAATGGGTGTTTGGTCTTTGATCTTACTGTTGGAATAAATAGCAATACCTGGATAACTTCTGGACAACAGATCTTTTTTTTATTTGAAACAAATGTTTTTATTAATATTTCTAAGAAACCAAAAATTTAAAGTGGGATGACAATTATGCTAACATTTTAAAAGTAATAGCTAATTTTTTTTATTAAAAATTTCCGCTTCCTCCCCACCTCCCATTTTCCTCCCCCTCTCCCCACTCCCCTCTACCTCCTTCTCCAGTCCAAAGAGCAGTCAGGGTTCCCTGCCCTGTGGGAAGACCAAGGTCCTCCCCCCTCCATCCAGGTCCAGGAAGGTGCACATCTAAACAGACTAGGCTCCCTCAAAGCCAGTACATGCAGTAGGATCAAAACCCAGTGCCATTGTCCTTGGCTTCTCATCAGCCCTCATTGTCTGCCACGTTCACAGAGTCTGGTTTGATCCCATGCTTTTTCAGTTCCAGTTGAGTTGGCCTTGGTGAGCTCCCATTAGATCAGTCCCACCGTCTCTGTAGGTGGGCGCACCCCTCGCAGTCCTGACTTCCTTGCTCATGTTCTCCCTCCTTTAGCTCCTCATTTGGGCCTTGGGAGCTCAGTCCAGTGCTCCAATATGGGTCTCTGTCTCTATCTCCATCCATTGCCAAATGAAGTTTCTATGGTGATATGCAAGATATTCCTCAGTATGGCTATAGGAAAGGGCCATTTCAGGCACCCTCTCTTCAGCTGCCCAAGGAACTATCTGGGGATATCTCCATGGATACCTGGGAACCCCTCTAGAGTCAAGTCTCTTGCCAACCCTAAAATGGCTCCCTTAATTAAGATATTTTCTTCCCTTCCTCCATCCCAACCATCCCGTTCCCCTAGGGTCTCCCCATCCTCCCCTCCTCACTTTTCTCTCCCCATCTCCCCTTATCCCCACCCCACCCCACCCCCAAGATCCCATTTTTTCCTGGCAATCTAGTCTACTTCCAATATCCAGGAGGATAACTATATGTTTTTCTTTGGGTTCACCTTCTTATTTAGCTTCTCTAGGATCACGAATTATAGGCTCACTGACCTTTATTTATGTCTAGGATCTACTTATGAGTGAGTACATATGAAATTTATCTTTTTGGGTCTGGGTTACCTCACTAAGAATAGTGTTTTCTATTTCCATCCATTTGCATGCAAAGTTCAAGATGTCATTGTTTCTTACCGCTGGGTAGTACTCTAATGTGTATATATTCCACACTTTCTTTATAGGACAACAGAATCTTTAGTGTTGTGGTGGCAGAGGATAAGAAATCTATGATGATGGTGTTGGAAGTTTGATGAGTTTGAAGGTCTTTTTGATGTTTCATGGGTTTTTACTGCCTTTTCATTTTATCCACACAACAAAGGAACTGTGTGAGACCTCCTTTCTGTAGTATTAATCTCACTCAGAGGCTCTACCTTCATGACCCAGTAACTTCTGAAAGACCCCAATCTCCTAGTTATGGGGATTCATTATTAGCATTTGATTTTTGAGGGAACACATCCAATTTGAAGCTGCCTCTTTCTAGCTTCTCCCCCATCAACCTCTTGATATGTTATTAGGAAACTATTTATTGATAAGGAGACAGGAAGCCATTACACAAATATCATCTGATCTCTTTTCTTCTCATCTTCTAGCAACAAATCCAGCAAGAAACTATATTGAACTATAAGAAGAAAAACCAGAATATTAATTTTGTTTATAAATAAATACAGAGATTTCAGGTTCCAAAACTCTAAAGATTATAGATATTGAGGTCTATTTTATATCATATAAACCTGATGTGTGTCATAGACTTAATGTATTCATGTATGTGATTTTTTGTTGTAAAGGTATTGGAAAACCTAAAATTAAAGTATTACAATATTTCGTATATAAGTTGTGGGCACATTTGATGCCAAAAATCCACACAGCTCAATCAGTGTTTGCAACAAACTATAAACTTTTGTGATACTTTGTAAAACTTTTATTAGACAAGATTTTTAAGTATTACTCATTCAGAAAAGGCAGGAACAATGGAATTCAGTAATAGTCACAGTCAGATAACTGACAAAACACAAAATGCAAACACTCAATGAATTTATGCAATTGTCTTCAATTTTACAATGATTCCCATACATTCAATTAAGTACATATTTTAGGTTTCAACAGTTCTTTAATGGTTCTTGTTGTCATCTATGCAGTTCAGACTGGTCACAGGATCTTGGTTAGCAGTAGCTTCCACCTCTGCCTATAAAATGTCACCAGGAGAAACAGACATAAACGTGGCAAGGGATTTTCTGGCCCATGTACAGCTGTGCCGATGATGGAGTGATTGTGCTCGGTGGGTAACCCTAGACCTTGCTACCACTCTGGCAATAACCCCATCAGCCCACTCTGGGCAGTCCATGTCATACACAATAAATGGCTCAGCTGTTGTACAAGGCAAGCAGTTGTTTCAGAGAAAGGAAATTATGTCTTATCATCCCCTGCAAAGGTAAGCACTGTAAAGTATTTTTTTTTTAAACTGAGTCACCTATGTGTTGGCCTCTTTAAAGCTATGATGGATTTGAGATCCTTTATATTTAGTGAGAAACAGAGGGTAGTGTCTTGAACAAGATATTTATTTTAAATGAAACACTGAGAAAAAGCAATTGGCATTATTAAAACAACAACATTGAAATTATTATACATTTGTAATCAGTGTTGTACTTAAGGTTGATGGGTGCTGTTTTCATTTCCACTTCTCTGGCATAAAGAGGAATAATAATTGGGTACACACTAAGCATTTACTAGACCTTTCCTTGATAGAAATTGTATCTACATTCTCTGGGGTGGCTTTAGGTCACACATTAATTGCTGATTCTCAGAAATATTATTTCCTGTTTCATTAGGAGAGAATTAATTCTGTCTCTCAGTTGTTGACTCTAAATAGTTTAGAATTTTATAAATTCAGGTTTTCACTTGGGAGGAATGTTTCTTATTAAGGACATATTTATAGCATGAACACATTTGTTTGTGAACACCTTTGGATTTTTGAGATAAATCTGTAAAGTTTTCTTGGTATAACTTTGTATAAAATGCATTCATGTATGTTTATATTCATGTGTGTGCACTTTTGTCCACGTTCATGTGTATGAGTGTAGGCACTTGAGTGCCCTGGTGTGCATGGTGTCTGAGACAATCTTGGAATTCAGTCATTGACTTTTCGTGTGCTATGAGATTGGGGTCTATTGGTTTCCACTAGCTAATCCAGGCTAACTGGCCTCAGGATCCTCCTGTGTCTCTCCTCATCTCACTGTAGGGGTGCTGGGGTTACACATATATGCTATCTTGCCGTGGTCTGTTTTATATGGTTATAGATATGTGAACACAGGTTGTTATGCATGTGAGGAAGTTCCATGATTACTAAGTTATCTCTGTAATCCTTGTATTGTTATTGTAAACAAAAACAAAACAAAACATGTTCAGTACTTGAGATAAAATGAAACATTCTTATATAGACACTTCTATTTCCTTCCAGTTAATGCTACCTAATGCATGGCAATGAAGTTTTATTTGTTAAAATAGAACTATTAAAAGGAGATTAAGCTTTGGACTTGAATCTATATTATAGAACTTAATAATTTTGGACAATTTTATAAGATGGCTGATCCCTCAATATTTCCTTATTTGCTTACTGATGGGCTAGAAGACATATTAATGAAGAATTTTATTTTGGAGTGTTCCATAAAGTCTGCCTTAAATTAGATGTCACTTAAATTCGGGCTATGTGCTCCAGTTATTATTGTCATCATTATTGACTGAGAAAATGATGAAACATAGCATCCTTGAATTATAGATGTGAATAGTTCAGTTAGGCATTTTAATAAAAATGCTTGAGCATTTGCTAAGCATCCAACACTCTGTATGTATGCCACACTGGATGTGCTATATATAGAGTGATGGATTAGGCACAGTCTTTCTTCTACAGAGATGTATGATCTAGGGAATGGAACTAAAGAGATTTTCCCCCCTATTTTTTACTATAGACAAGGAAATTATTTCATACCTTTGCTGAACCAGAACTCAGCTAGAGCATGGTTCCTGTGGGAGAAAGGGCAACAGGTTATGGTGCGGAGCACCTCCATTATTAGTCTGGCCATGGGAGGAATGACCTATTTATGGGTAAAGAACACTACTTGCCATTCATGTTTATTTTACATTCTAACAATTTCTTCACACTGCACAGTGTGAAGATGTGCCATTCTATTTGGTTTACTCAAAAGATGACTGTCAATATCTAGGCAGGATTTTCAGGCATACAGGATGCTGGGAAGATGATGAGGAGGAGGAAGAAGGAGGAGGAGGAGGAGGAGGAGGAGAAGAAGAAGAAGAAGAAGAAGAAGAAGAAGAAGAAGAAGAAGAAGAAGAAGAAGAAGAAGAAGAAGAAGAAGAAAGGATTTGCCAGCCAGATGGAGAGGAAACAGCATGGACAATACAGAGTAAAGGTAATAAAGTCATGAGACAAAAAAAAATTGGTAAAAATGGGTAATTTAAGTTGTAAGATAGTAATAAGCCCAAGGTATCAGCAGAGGTTGTATAATTTACAATAAGTCTCCATGTCATTCTTGGGAGTCAGCAGTTCTGACGAAAAGGTCTGACTGCAGAGGAGGAACAATGAAGCTAGCAGGCTGCATTAGTGAAGCAGAAAGACATGATTACACATTATTGTCATGAACTGTACATGCATTTTGTGCTTTGAGGATAAACGACCTGACCTCTCCGAACCTCAGTTTTCTCATTTCATGAAGATATAAAAAGAAGCTAAATAGGATTTAAAAAAATCTTAGGGCTGGGAAGATGGCTTAGTGAATGAGTGAACTGCTCGGAATGGAAACCCAAGGACCGGAGTTCAAATCCCCAGTACCCATTTAAAAGCTCCTGTCTTGGTAGCACCAGTGATGAACACCTGGAACTCTCTCATCAGTAGGTCTATCCAAAAGGGTTGCCTTAGAAAAAATAAGAAAACAATAGAGAAAGATAGCTGATATCAGACTCTGGCCTCCACATTCATGGGTGAGTATAGTACACACACACACACACACACACACACACCAGGTCTCATACACATGTGCATATTTGCACACACTAAACACAAAATTAAAAAAAAAATCAGAATTTAAATGCCTTATTCCCAGTCTAAATTGCATGGGCAGGGTTCATGTTTGTGGTGGTGAGGGCTGTGAAAGAACAGATGTCCAAGGAAGGAGGACTAAGAGAGGCATGCCGAGTGCCAGAGCAGCTGGTTGGCTCATCCATAGGGCAGATCAGGAACAATAGCCTCATGGGGCTTTAAAATATGAAATTCCAGCATGTTTGTCATTCCTTCTCTATCTCTTTATTAAATCAAACAAAAGTAAATTTTTTAATCATAAAACTCTACGGACTTTAATAACATGCGTTGGTGAGAAGAGAAGAGAGAAGAGGAAGCATTGTAGAACTAAATAAAAAGAGAGGAAAGAGAAGAGATGAGGGAATGGTAGGGAAAGAGAAAGGGGGATTTTGGTGTCTCTTTTACAAGGGTGCTGATGCCTTATAAAAGCTCCACTCTCTTGACCTCATGAACCCAGAAAACCCACATCACTAAATAGCGTTGGGAACAGGAATTCAATGTGTTGATCCAGGGAGGCAAAATTCAGTCGAGAGTTACTTATTTTCTGTTGCAACCAGCTCGAGGGGCTGTCAAACAGCTCCTAAAACGATTGCCAGATGTTCCTCACATCAAACTGAATTTTACGTGACTCAGATGTTTAGTATATGCTTCCCAAAGCTGGTCTGAGATGAACAATGGAAGAAAGCAACCGTGCAGCACGACACACTTGTGATACTGTCCATTTGAACACTTTGGGGTGTGTTTTTGTTTGTTATCTGTATTGTTTCTTTTTTTAAAACTGCATTGTTTTTTGAGTCAGGGTTTTACAATATAGTTCAGGCCTGCCTCCAAATCTCAGTCCTTCTGCCTCAGCCTTCTGAGTGCTATGATTACAGGCATTTGCTAACACACCTGTCTTGGAATGGAATGTCACTAACCATGTAAAACCACTGCTAACAGCCAGAGAGTTAAATGGTGTGGCAGTCAGAAAAACTGGAAGAACTCTAGGGTGAGCCTTGAGTTCTAAATTCTGATCAGGCATTAGTCTAAACAGCAGGACTGGGCTGATTTTAATAAGCTTCATCCTTTTCATGATTAACCTAACATTTTAAAAATGTGTATAATTTCTGTGATTCATCTTGATGTCCAGAAATATGAACATGTGTCTAGGAGAAGACACCCTCACTATGCTAAGTACATTAGGATTTCTTTATTTGAATTACTGATTGTTCCATATGGAAGTGAGTAGCAGACCAAATTAGGAACTGCTAATTGACCCATTTGTAACTCAAGGGGACAAGAAACCCATTACATTTTGCACTTACGTCTCTTTAACTATAAAAAAGTTAATTTATCTAAAATAAAAAAAGATTCAAATTATTTAAGAAGAGAAAGTAACACCTACCTCGGAGAGAGGCAGACATGTTTCTGATCTTTCTTCTAATGAGATTCAGATGCACACAGTTATTCAGCATACTTCGCCATGGCACAAACATGTCACATGACATCATCCTGTCACATGATGCAAGCCTGTCCCGTGCCAGTTGAATAAAGGAAGGGTTGCTGTACCCTGGTTAGGGTTTTGATTTTGAAGATTCTAAGACTGGGTTGTAATGTAAGCCTGTGACTTGCCTGCTGTGTAATCCTAGAGAAGTTAATGAACCCCTCTAAGACATTTATTCATGGATACGAGTAGGTAAAACATCTTGTGTGAAGGATTACATGGAAAAATGCTTGTAAAAACACTTTTTGCTGGCATTTGCTAAGAGCACATGAATATTTAGTATCAAAATTAGCAATGGTGAAGATAACTGTAGGAACAACAAAAAGCTATTAATTAAAACTAAATGATAAAGAAACAAACAACCTAATTAAAAAGGGCAGAAGATCTCAACGTACCAAACATATGTGTGAAAGATGCCCAACACTCTGTGTAAGAGAAATGAATTAAAATGGTGAGCACCATATCCACTGGGTTGGCCAACACCAAACACTGTTGAAAATGTACCCTCTCTAGGACTCTCATTTGTTATTGGTAGTAAGACAAAATGCTCCTTCTTTTTCTGAAGAGAGATTGACTACTTCTGACAGAGGTAAGAAAATATTCATCCTATGATCCACCATGATAACATTCCTTGCTATTTGTCCAAACAAAGTCAAGGCTTATGTAAATGCAATGATGATTTCACACATTTCTACAGCACTGTTGTTCACAGTCGTCCAACTTGAAGCCAACCAATTTGCCCTTTAATGGCGCAATGCTTGAAGAAAAACACCTGAAAATTGTAAACAGAGACTGCTTGTTTGTTTTCCAGCTGCTCAGACACAAATAATCCCACAGAAACTATATTAATTACAACACTGTTTGGTCAATGTTTCAAGCATATTCCTGGCTAACTTTTTTTTGGTGTTTTTGTTTATTTTTTTATTGAAAAAAATTTCTGCCTCCTGGCTAACTTTTATATCTTAAATAAACCCATTTCTATTAAGCTTTTTATTGTCATGAGGCTGTGACCTACTGGTAAGGCTCCTCCATCTGGCATCTGTCTCCTTTGGCAGCTATATGGCATCTCCCTGACTATGCCTACTCTCTTTCTATATCTCTGTTCAGATTTCCCACCTGGCTTTATTCTGCTAAGCCAATGACGACTGAAACAGCTTTATTCATTAACCAATAAAAGCAATATATATATATACATACTTCCCACATCATCTCCCCATTTCTGTCTAATTGAAAAGAAAGATTTTAACTTTAACATAGTAAAATTACATATAAAGAACAGTTGTTAAGCAAGAATTATAGTTACAATATTTAGTCCATTTACATTTGGCAAATTAAGGAAAATACTCTATCATCTATCCTATCTTTGTGAGTCTAAAGTTTTATATCTAATTTATCTTTTATTATAACTAAGAAAAACTATAACTATCTGTCTTCAACTCTTCAAAGACCCCAGAAGGATATAATATTAGCTAAGTAAACATGAAGTGCATTAAAAGCAACTCCCAAAGTTCTAGAATTGACAGAGACATCTGGTTGCCTGGACATACACGCAAAGTTCTTCTGCAACACTGGGGCATCCATCTTCAGCCTACAGGACCATAGTATTTGACTCACTTTTCTGTGAAGCAGGAAATTTTTAAGTGGGAAAATCCATTCTAAGAAACCTTCAAAGGAGAATACAACTGTGTTCTGGAAAAGGCAAAGGTACGGAGACAGTGAGGAGGTCAGTGGCTGCCCAGGTCAGGTAGAGGCAAGGTGAACAGGTAGAATACAAAGGTGTTCTAAGTGCATCTAAAGCCTGAACATGTACAACACAAAGAGTGAGACCAGATTTAAACTGTAGGCTTAAGATGAGGATGTGTCAATCTGGCTCACTCATGTAACAACTAAATTTGACTATTGTAAAAATTGATAAGAGGAGAAAAAATATACATGGTAAGGAGGGGAGTGGAAGAACTGAAGGAAGATGTGGAACTCTGCACTCTTCACTCAATTAGAGTTTTACATAAATCTGAAAATGATTTACAAATAAGACTAAGAATCAAAAATCAGTAGAGACAAGATGTTAAAACTGGCAAGAAGACCGTTGAGCCAGAAGTATCAAAATCATAGTAGTAATACACATCTCAAAAACTTGGGTTAAAGTGAGAGGATATGATTTCAATAAAAATGCATACGAACACATACATTTCATTACCAAATACATACAAACTAATATTTTATAAAATCAGACAAGAGATGATTGATTCTTTGACCAATGTGTATATGGCAAGGCTGAAAGAAGTTCAGAACTACTACTTTGGAAAAGCTCTTTAGAGATGTTCAATAACCCAACAACCTTTAAGACCAGAAACTAAGCCGGTAACTCATTGGGACCAGCTGACTTGTTTACAGGTGCTTGAAAAAGGGAGTGAGGATTAAGAAAGAGACAGGAGACAGGAGATAGAGTCAGGAGGGCTTCCAGTGAAGATTATAACAGCCCCAAGCTTATTACTCATAGTTCTTACATACCCCAATCAAAAGAGAAGGGCAAAAGGCTTTCATAACATGTTACAAGGAACAAGCAAGCATAATTACCTCCTTATGTCTCAAAACACTTACTAACCACATCCTAAGCCAAACATCCTGTTATATGGTCTTTGAGTAGCAAGACATCCAGTAACCACACCTTGGCCAAACTTCCTATTATTTGACCTTGAGGAGCAAGGATGGGTTTGAACTCTCTCACCTTTGGTCAAGATGGAAGAGATCAAACTGTGGACTCCCACAGTAACTAAGAATTGCATTAGTAAGGAAAATGCATTTGTAACAGAAAAGGAAGAAGGAGAGAAGCACCATGGATAAAGCAGCCTCTTATATTCTGGAGACTGCCAATATTTTCCTGTGGTTTTGATCTCAAGTAAATATACTGTAGGGTAAATGTGAAATGTGAGTGGACCTTCATAAATGGCCCCATATGTCGGCCAAACTTGTGAGCTCTAGATTATGCCAGGGGTTGGCAAATTTTCAATGTAAGTGGCCAGATGGTAAATATTTTTGACTTTGTGAAAACATATGGTCTTTTTTTTTGCAGCTATTAGACTCAGCTGTGGTAGCATAAAAATGACACAGACAATATGCCTATGGCTGGAAATGTCTGTGTTCCAACAAAACTTTATTTATAAAACAAGGCAAAGGTCTAAGTTTAGCCTGGGATCACTTTGGCAATACCTGTTCTTCAAGTATATTTAAAAAGGAACTTTAATCAATAAATGGCATCATCATATATAATTTTTAGAAAATATATTCCTACAGTATTGAGGAAAATGTGGACATACCCTCCATAGCAGGTCTTGGGGGGCAAGGGAATTTTAACAATAACCAAAACACTGTTATCTAAGACCTGGGTGTTTTAAATGGTGTATAAAATTGCTAAAAGAGTGTGGAGAGACAACTCAGTCAGTAAAATACTTAAGAATGAGTTCTTGGGTTTGGATTTCTGCTACTCAGGTAAAAGTTCAACTTGCAAACTCTAGCCTTGGGTAGAAGGTGTGCAGGCAGGAGAATCTCTGTGGTTTACTGAACTGTTATCTCCAGGTTCAGAGAGAGATCCTGTCTCCAAATATAAACTGTAGAGATATAAAGACACCTTCTGACTATCTTTTATGTCCATACACACGAGTACATGCACACACACACACACACACACACACACACACACACACAAACACGTTCACATCAATACAACACATAAACCAAAAATAAATACTAGAAAGATTTTGAATTAATAAAATAGCCCTAGTTTAGAGTGCCTCTGTGTCATGGAAGTTAATAGGTGGGAAAAGTTGTGTTGATCCGCAAAGAAAGATTTTTTCGCACAGGAGCCCTAGACAGGCAAAGAAAGATAATCCTTCTCGATGCTTGTTTGATCTACTGAATTACAGCATCTGCTCTGGATAAAGAAATGCATAAATTCTATGAGGAGGTCACAGCCCCTAGAAATAGATCTTTAAAAGATGTGTGATTCCAAAGATTGTTAATAATATGTGTGGAAATAAGGAAAAAGAAAACTGTACAGGTGAAACAAAAGCATCAAGACATTATCTGGAGCTGGGGAAAGACAGCTAAGCTTCATATCAAATCAAGATCTGAAAGGTGATTACAGCACTTTTCCTAGCGGATTGGTATTATTTTTTTTTATTTTTTTATTTTTATTTTTTACTTATTTATTTATTTTTATTCTTTTTTAATTAAAATTTCCACCTGCTCCCCATTTCCCATTTCCCTCCCCTCCTCCCAAATATTGCCCTCCCCCCACTTCCCTCCCCCTATCCCCACTCCTCTTCTCCTCCCCCCACTCCATTCCCCCTCCCTCTCGTTACTGAAGAGCAGTCCAAATTCCCTGCCCTGCGGGAAGACCAAGGTCCTTCTATCTACGTCCAGAAAGGTGAGCGTCCAAACAGGCTAAGCTCCCACAAAGCCAGTTCATGTATTAGGATCGAAACCTAGTGCCATTGTCCTTGGCTTCTCATCAGTCTTCATTGACCGCCATGCTCAGAGAGTCCGGAATCAACCCATGCTTATTCAGTCCCAGACCAGCTGGCCTTGGTGGGCTCCCAATAAATCAGTTCCACTGTCACAGTGGGTGGGTGCATCCCTCGTGGTCCTGATTTTTTGCTCATGTTCTCCCTCCTTCTGCTCCTCATTTGGACCTTAAGAGCTCAGACCGTTGCTCCAAATTGAGACTCTGTCTCTACCTCGATCCATCGCCAGATGAAGGTTCTAAGGTGATATGCAAGATATTCATCAGTATAGGATAGGGTCATTTCAGGTTCCCTCTCCTTAGTTGCCCAAGGTACCAGCTGGGGACATATTCCTGGACACCTGCGAACCCCTCAAGAGTCAAGTCTCTTGCCAACCCTAAGATGGCTCCCTTAGATAGGATATATACTTCGCTGCTCCCGTATCCATCCTTCCTATATCCCAACCATCCCAATCCTCCGAGCTCCTCCCATCCTCCCTTTCTCATATTTCTCATCCCATTTCCCCTTTGCCCCATGCCACCTCACCCGCAAGTTCCCAGTTTTTGCCCTGGAATCTTGTCTACTTCCCCCTCTCCATGCGGATGACTATATGATTTTCTTTGGGTTCACTTTCTTATTTAGCTTCTATAGGATCACACATTATATGCTTAATGTCCGGATTGGTATTAAATGAAGCACACAAAGCCCTTTGAGCTCAGTTCAATGGTCCAATGGAAATATTTACTGCTCTATGGTATTGTTGGTATCAGACTCAGGTGAGATGACAAAGATCATGATACTTTATGCAAATAAGACTGAATTGTGCGACCTGAATGGTGTCTTAAGTCATCACTCTGATGGGCCTCCATCACAATTTCCTACATAGTTTCTTAAAACAAAACAAAACAAAACAAAACAAGAACAAAAAATATGCTTTGTTCCTAGTCTTTTAAATTCAGGGTAGATCCCAGGAAATGGCCAAAACAAAATGAATTTAATGGTAATTTTGTAGATTTTTCATATCAAATTGCTTTGCTTGGGCATTTTTTTTTATCTTACTGGTCTTATATACTATGGTTTCTTATTTTGTGTTTTGTTGAGGTGTTGTTAAACCTGAGAATCACTCAGAAAAAAAACAAAATCCATGATTGTTCAATTAGAGCAAGTTGTACTTTTGGATGTACCCCCAAATGGCTCTCTGTCTATTTCATCCTAACTCGGGGCTTGAGAAAGCATCCCACGATGACCTCTTGAAGTCCATTATACAGAAAAGATAAGGTTTTCACAGGGATGAGAGGGTTGGCTGTTATACATTGTTAGAAAGATAAATGAAAGGGAAGGAACAAGCTATTTGAATGGGGTTTTAAGCAGTTTACATCAGAAACAGAAACTTCTTTTTTTCAATTTTCTTAACATAATTTTTAATTGATTCTTTGGGGATTTTACATCATGCATCCCTATTCCACCCATTTCTAGTCCCTCCAAATCTTCCCTTTACCCTTGTAGAGTTCCCTCCAAAGGAAAACTTAAAAAGAAATAATAAAAATAAGATAAAATAAGAAATAGAAAAATACTAATAAGAATATTGATACCAACAAACAACCCCCAGCCAAACAAAACCAAAAAAAAACCAAAAATTAAAAACAAACAAAAACACTTTGATCCTGCATCTTTCCTGCTTCTCCATCACTTCTTCATTCTTCTTAGTGGTGTTGGGAACTGCTGTGTATCATGAAGTAGGCCCCTTTGTCCAAATAGCTTTACTTGCAAATGTTCATTGTATGTGTTGTTGGTCAGGATCTAGGCCTTTGGCTTCTGGTGTACCATCAATACTGGACCCTCACTGGATCTTCTCAGATATCCTGCAGTTGCTCCAAGTCATGGAGATCCTGAAGCTATGGTTCTGAAGGACCAGTCCCTACATGCACTCCAGCAAGTCATAGATGGGGTAGATGTCAGAGAGTGACAACTTGAAGTCCTGGATGTGTGCCTTGGTAGTAGCTGAGTTGGTAGGTCTAGGTTATTGGGAACACCCAGCTCAGGTGAGGAGTGGATTTAGCTCTCCCATTCTTTGGGTGAGGGATGGGACCAGCTTTTACAAGTGCAGGGGGCAAGCTCTCCTTTGAGGAGTAGGACCAGATCTCCCATGCTAGGGTCATTGGAAACCTTTATCCCAGGGACCAATGAGGGGTCAACTCTCAGGTGTGTGTGTAGGTGGGTTGGCTCTTCCCAGGCCAATGACAGGTGGGGCCAGCTCAACATGGCCCTTGTACTTCAACTCATGGTTCAAAACAAGATTCATTAGCCCCTGTGGTAACATGGGCAATGGACATCAACACAACCGCAGCTGCAACAGGACCACAGATCCAGACATGGCCATCCGCAGCAATTTGGTCCTAGATGTCACCGTGTGACGTAATTTGCATCCTATATTAGCATCGGACCACCAGCAGCATGGTCTTGAGACTCCAACAGGGCTCCACATGGTGGCTCATACCATAGCTTGGGCCAGATGTCACCATGGCTCACGGAGGCAGTGCAGACCACACCAATCCCTAAATGACCTTGGTGACATCTTTACCCTTGGGCACCACCATGGCCTCAGTGTTAGGCCAGGTCCTGGACATCGGCACAGCCTTCAGTGGTAACAGGGGTCATGAACATTGACATAGACCCGGCTGGGGTAGGGCCATGCAGGAACTTGTTCTTAATTACAAATAGAAGCCTTAACTTGCAAGAACTTAGCACAGGACAAGCAGGAGCTTATTCTTTATTGTCTGAAAAAAATTTCAATTAAAAAAGAAGAAAATAGCTCTTTCCCATCTTGCAAGATGGCGGGTGAAAAAGCCGAGAAACCTGATACAAAAGAGAAGAAACCTGCAGCCAAGAAGGGTGGCGGTGATGCCCCTGCCGCTGGTGCAGCCAAAAAGGGTAACCCTAAGGCTAAAAAGCTCAAGAAGGGGAAGCCCCATTGCAGCCGAAATCCAGTCCTTGTTAGAGGAATTGGCAGGTACTCCCGATCTGCTATGTATTCCAGAAAGGCCATGTACAAAAGGAAATACACAGCTGCAAAAACCAGGGTTGAAAAGAAGAAGAAAAAGGAAAAGGTCCTTGCCACTGTCACAAAACCAGTTGGTGGTGACAAGAATGGTGGTACCCGGGTGGTTAAGCTTCGAAAAATGCCCAGGTATTATCCTACCGAAGATGTGCCTCGGAAGCTGCTGAGCCATGGCAAAAAGCCCTTCAGTCAGCACGTGAGACGCCTGCGTGCCAGCATCACTCCTGGGACTGTCCTCATCATCCTTACCGGGCGCCACAGGGGCAAGAGAGTGGTTTTCCTGAAGCAACTGGGCAGTGGTTTACTGCTTGTGACAGGACCTCTTGTCCTCAACAGAGTTCCTCTGAGAAGAACACATCAGAAGTTTGTCATCGCCACCTCTACAAAAGTTGATATCAGCACAGTTAAAATCCCCAAACACCTGACTGATGCTTACTTCAAGAAAAAGCAGCTGCGTAAGCCCAGGCATCAGGAGGGCGAGATCTTTGACACAGAGAAGGAGAAATACGAGATTACAGAGCAGCGCAAGGCTGATCAGAAAGCGGTGGACTCGCAGATTCTGCCAAAGATCAAAGCTGTTCCTCAGCTGCAGGGCTACCTGCGCTCTCAGTTCTCTCTGACCAACAGGATGTATCCTCACAAACTGGTTTTCTAAATTGCTGACGACCTAATTAAACAGCTTTATGTGTCAAAAAAAAAAAAAAAGAAGAAAATAAAACAAGCTCTCTGAAAGCAATTTTCACATTCAGTTTGGATGAATAAACTGTAGACTCTGGAAACTAGTTTGAGTAATAGAAATGTTTGAACAGCTGGCTGGTGGGGTTCCCAGAGAGCAAAGGTTTCTACTCCATTTCATTGTCTTTAAACAGCATTTTAAGCAATGATAGGTGTATTTGTCCCTAAGAAATGTTGCCATCTTATATTTTTATTTTTTCATAGATAGAATAACAAATAGGATAACCTCATTCTATTTCATAATTGTATGACATGCTTTTAGCTTACATCATCGGGAAAATGATTCAATACAAACAGAGCTTATGGTGAATGACAAAAGCATTATAATCAGATTGACAGGAATAGTTGATGGAATAAGACAAGAAAAGTCAAATAGTTTGTAAATTTTTGTATAGAATCAAAGACTACAGAAAGCATGGTAGGCGAAACAGAGTTCATTCATTTTTCCTTTTAAGTAATTGCTGTTTTTAACATTCTATAGTTTTATGAAGGCTTTTGCAGATGTTATTCTATTTTGACATTCAGATGTCCTTAAGAACTTGAGAGGTTTTTCACTGTTGTCATTCCCTAATTTACCAAGGTTTGCAAAGTGAATTGCTGGAGCTACGCCCCTAGTGAGTAGCAGTGCTGCTTTCAAACCAGATAACGTTACTTAAAAAGTTTCACTGTGGGAAAAGCTCTGTAACCTGAAAGCAAAGGCAGAAGGTCGAGGTAAGTCCATCACAACTAAGTTAAAATTACAGGAGTGTTGAAGGAATCTATGAAAATGTTAGACTGTGTAGCTCCGGTTTCTGTTCCTTCACAGATGCAATGAAATATGTGCAGCAAACTATACGAATCAACCCTGTCATGACTCTGAAAACTGGTCAAAGGTTTATGGCAAATAAGTAAAGAAGGTACTGTGCCATCCACAGGGAAGCTGTGTGCAGTTTTAGCTGCGTTCACTCTTCTCCCTTCTTTCTCATCCTAAACTCACTTGAAGACAGAACTGTGTGTACTCCAGTTTTGAGCTTCTGGCCCCATCTTTGGAGGAAATAAAGAAGGTCTTGATCTCAAATAGTGTTTTAACCTGCTTGAGAGCTACAGAAAAGTCTGATGTAAATCAATTGGCTTTGTTCAACATAATTTGGAAATTCAAGACAAGAAAATACATTGGCTTGAGGCATTACTTCTTTTTTAAAAACTATAATATAATTATATTTCCACTTTATTTTTCCTCCCTCCACACTTTCCTATATACCGTCCCCACTCTCCTTCAAAATCATGGCCTTTTTCTTTTTCTTTTTACTAATTGTTATTACATACATTTGTATATACATATATATCCAGTCCATATAATGAGTTTTGTGACCAACTGCCAACTGGTATGTTCTTCCTTAGGGAAGGCCACCTCTCTTGTTGCCAGCTTTCCTCAGTTACCAATAGTGTTTTTTTTTTTGTGTGTGTGTGTGTGTGTGTCTGTGTGTATGTAAAGTTGAGCTTCCATGGACTTTCCTTTGTCTGCGTTGGCATATTAATTTGTGTTATTCTTGTTCAGCTCACATTTGTGCAGTCATGCTTGTGAGACTTTAAGGGTGCAGCTTCTGATATGACTAGGAGACACAGTCTCACAGCAAACCTGATGCCCTGACCCTTACAATGTCTCTGTCCCTTTTTCACAATGTCCTCTGGGCCTTTGTAGACATCTTCATTGGGACTGGGATCCACAAGTCTGCTTTTCGATTCATTGTAGTTTTCTGTAGTGGTCTCAGTTGTTATAAAAAGAGATGTTCTTGATGAAAGACAGAGACTATATTTATTTGTGAGGACAAATGTTTTTAGATTATATTATTAGGAGTTATTTAGTTAATTAGTAGTTGTAGATTCTTTTCTTTTAACCATGACTTCACAAATAGAGTAGTTACTTAGGGTTCCAATACCAGGCACGTTATCCCTCTTGTTGAGTGAGCTTTGAGTCCAATGTAGAAAACTGTAAGTTGTTAGCCTAGGAATATGAGTCTCCCATTCTTTGAGATTATTTTAAGTCAAATAAGCAACACATTGCCACCTGGAGCAGAAGATTACAGTTGATTCAAACAATGCAGGGGACGAAAGCTTGGAGGAGAAGTTTCTTTGAGAAAATTGACAAATTGCTTAAGTATATGAAGGAAGTTAGAAAGGCATCCAGAAGTCCAGGCAGAGTGCAGGCTCAAACTGAAGAAGCTTGTAAGTTTGTAAGTACAGAAGACAGTAAGGTTTTCATCTCTGGCTGACATCTTGGCTACATGCAAGCTGAAGTTAAGGTCTGTTCTAGCACAAGTATCTGGCTAAGCATGAAAGAGTGCCCCAAGATCCAGCTAATCTTCAGAGACTATGTAGGAATAGAAATAAAAGTTATTAGGAAATGATTGCACCTCTGCTCTCAAAGACTGGCTTTTTGTAATGAGGATTGAATGTACGATGCTGCCCATTCTAGGCAATCATTCTATCACTGAGCTACAGAATGTTTGATTTTGGTCCAGAGTCTTGGGAAGCTTCCAAGGCTGGTCTTGAGCTTATGATTTTTTTTTTATTTTTTGCTTCATAATAGCCAAGGTAACAGGCCTGAGGTATCAGGCCCAGTTAAACACAATTTTCTATGGATAAAAACTGAAAGACTCTAGAAAAATGATTAAGATTAGTGAATGAGTTAAGCACAATTACAGGCTAGAAACTCAAAGACTAAAATCAACTTCATTTCTGCCCACTTGAAATGAATAATCTGGAATCAGAAATAGTGTTTATGATTATGATAGTATTGCAAAGAACTCTATGCAAAATGTTTCCCACAGGCTCAGGTGTTTGAACTCCTTGTTTCCTGCAGATTCTGCTGTTTGGGGCCAGTGGAGTCTTTTGGGCATGAGCCTTAAGTAGGAGAGAGGCTTGAGTGGTCTAGGCCAGCTCACTCTTCTGACTTTGTTCTCTTTGCTTCTGATATGCCAGGCTGTTAAACAGGAGCTGTAACTGGTCATCAGAGCTCCCCACCACCGTAGACCCTGATGTACCCTTTGTGTTTAAGCGTCTGTATTCCTTAAACTGCAAGCCAGAATAAATCTCTCTGCTATTAGGTTGCTTCTGTTAGGTATTTGGGCATGACAACAAGAAAGTAAGGAAGATAAACATTAAAAAGAATTAAATACATAGGAACAAGTTAAGAGAAATCCAAACATGTGATTGGATCCTATAAAATAACATTACAAGAAATTAAAGATATCCAAAAAAAGGGAAAATCCCCCATTTTGACAAATCTAAGGACTTAGTATTAAGATGGTAGTACTTGCCAGAATGTTCTGTAGCTCAGTGCTGTTAGTGTTGGTGTATCAGTGAGTTTACATTTTTTTTTTCTGATTTAAAACCTGTATGGAATTCAAAGTGCCCACGAATATCTAAAGCAAAAAGTTAAACCTGATGTTTTTGATTTCTCTGTAACCCTGGAGGAACACTTCAAAGAATGAAAAGATCTGAATAAATATAAATGCATGACTAAGAATGTACAGAGAAGCACTGTTCCTACAGCTAACATGTGTGACAGTGTCTTGTATTGGACAGATGGGTCAACAAATTGCAGTATATGCATGTAATGAAATATTCAAACAAGAAATATGGAGGCATGCCCATGCATGATACAGAATGAATAAACCTTGCAAAGATATTAAGTTAAAAATCATAGATACACATGGTTGTACACTTCATGGTTCCAAAATATGAAACAGCAAGAATAGACAAGCCAGTAGAAATAAGAGTATGGGGAGTCATTATCAGGCTGGGGTTGGGCATGGTGAAGAGAAACTAATTGCTTAATTGGTTTCTTTGAGGTGTTTAAATATTTTGTTTCCTGACATAAGGATCGGCTCTATAGCATTACCATGTATCTTACTATTACTGTGAAGAGACACCATGATCATGGCAACTCTTCTAAGAGAACACACTTAATTGGGAGCTTGCTTAGAGTTTCAGAGGGTTAGTTCATGACCATCATGTCAGTAATCAGACAGGCCTGGTGCTAGAGCAGTAGTTGAGGGCTTTGCATCTTGATTCAAAGATAGCAGGCTGAGTGGGAGAGAGAGGGAGAAGAAGGAGGAGGAGGAGGAGGAGGAGGAGGAGGGAGGAGGGAGGGAGGGAGGGAAGGAGGGAGGGAGGGAGAGACTGGTGAGGGTTTCTGAAACCTCAAGGAATAGACAATTTCTCCAGATGTTTCACCAATGACACATCTCCTTCGAAATGTCACATCTATCCCAGTACGGGAAAACTTTCCTTTAGAAACAGTTTATCAACTGGCAATCAAGCATTCAAACATATGAGCCTACAGGGGCTCTTCTCACTCAAACCACTACACCATATGATAATGGATGCAAACAATATACACTAAAAGAGTTAGTTTTAACCCAGGCCTAGGGTGCAGTCTGGTAAACTGAACCACTTGAGAGCCTAAGATGAGATGTAAAGGCCATAGGCAGGAGTGATAGCTCAGTGGGTAAAGGTGATTGCTGCAAGGCTTGGTGGCTTGAGTTTGATCCTCAGGGTCTACAGAGTAGAACGAACTAATTGACTTCCACAGTGTGTTCTGTGACCACTACAAGTGTGCCCTGGCTTGCATTCACACCCCAATGCACACACTCACAACAGATGTAATTAAATATTTTATTTTAGAGTCCAAAGCCAGTATAGACAACTTAGTGGGAACTTATATAAAAATACAAAAGTAAGCAGTTGGTTATAGCTCAGTAGGAATGCTTCCCTACAGTGTGTGAGGCTCTAGGGCCAATCTCCAGGGCTATTAAGGAAAGTTAATTTTTTTCATGTAAGTTTCACCTCAAAATATATTTAATGCAATACTATATGTCTCATGTCTTTCCAATGTAGTAATTCATAAACCTTTCATTTTTACGACTTTTAAGGACAGATATTATAAAGTGAGTTCAGAGAACAACTCTCGCCTGAGTACAGTAAGGGAACCCAGAGAAATCCAGATGAGTATAACTATTGCATTTAGACCTCTTTCCAGAGACAACTGAGAAGAATCCCTGTCATTTAAAAGGGTCATTACCGTCACAATGGAAGAAAAATCATGCCCAAATATAGGACATAAAAGTAAAATGTTGTAATGTTTTGGTGATAAATATTTGGTCATGGCTTCTTTCTTTTTTTGCACTGTATAATTTTGGGAGGAAGTAAGTGAAGCCCCATGTTCTGAGGTTTCATTTATCTGTGTGCAGAATGATGAGAAGGAAGATGACCGTATCACAGCAGATGGTGGGGAATGAGCATGCTCTGGGAATCTTTGAACAGCCCAGTATCAGAAGACACATCAGACTGCATGCTAGGTGTTGGGATGTGGACATGGGTGGACTACATGCTTACTATGACTTAAATTTTTTTCAGGCTGGGGTATAGATTCTGTGGCTGTACCTAGGAACTATCTTTTGGGTACTAATTCCTTGAAATTTCAAAATATCTATAACTGCATTGGGTAGACAGTAGGGGAAATGGGTAGTCATTCCTTACAGGGTTATTTCCATAAAAATGACATACGAAGACATGACCTGAATTCAAGTGAGAATATTGCTATCTTTAGAATTGGAGATTTCATCAGAAAAAGATCTGCAGTATGCAGAATTTGTCTTTTTAAAGTCTTTTTAAAAGATACTTTATGAAAAGAAAATTCTTCTCTTTCTGTCCTTTTTGCTTGACTGACAAAACAGAGTTTTGATATTGACACAGGGAAGTTTTTTGCCTGGTCATCTGCTAATCTTTCTTTCCTAAGTTTTGAAGCCTCTTTCTTATAAATAATTTGTTTTTGCTGCTTTACAGATTCTTTAGTTTCATAGGCAACCATACATTTTTCTCATGACTGACAGCATTTCTAGGAATTTTTTGAAGGAAGTAGTGTGTCTATCAACCTTTCTCTGCAGTTAGATTAGTGTAATCTCTCTGTTAATATCTATTGAGTTGCATGTACTTAGTTTCCAGATGGATAATGTTTGTTTTTCCATTATGCATATAATTTGTGGTAGTTTTCTCGTGTCAGCTCTGACACACACCAGATAGAGGTTACTGTGCAAAAGCTAAATTCTAATTAAATCTCTGGAATACACAGCTTTCCCATACTCTGAGTCCACTTGCTCCCACACAATGAATATTGGAACACCTCTTGCTTGCTCATTCCCCTAGCTGCTCTTCAAGAGACCTTTATATTATCAAATGGCCATATTGTATCATTCATCTCCATATTTCAAGTCACTGCGCTACAACCTAAATCCTTACCAAAGAAGTCAAGAGTTCTTATCAAGAATGTCTTTATCCTTTGCTTAGACTTTAGTAAATATCTGTATACGGATTTAGATATTATAACACTTAACACATGTTATTTAATTCTCATCAAATTCTATGTAATAGATAAACATTACCTGTGAACATATAGAAAAAGAGATTGTGACTCAGGAGAAATATAATGTCCTTCCTGATAGAGTTAGTAAGTCAGATGCCACTGGTCCACCGGTCCACTATATTGCTTGTAAGAATCCTTGGCTGGATACCTTGTGCTGATTGTCATAGCTGAGGATTTAGACATATTAAAATGATGTCATGAGGAGTAATAATGAGACAATGAGTAGAGAAGTGGTTCAAAATACAATGACCTGAAGGACAGGGGATAGAAGAATATTATTATATTGAGTTAAAAATAAGTTATAAAGAAGTGCAGTAGTTCTATTTCTACACTCATTCCTTAGAGGAAAACTTTCTTTAACTTCCTTGCCTTTGATTTCTCTGTGCCTCTATTTTATCATATGGAATGTATTGATATTGTTTTACCTGCCCACATAATACCTTTCTTTTCTTCCCTCTATTACTATTTTGAAACTTGTAATTACCATACAGGCAATTTTAATGGATTTCTTCCTTTCATTGAGTTCTGACAGCACTTATCAATTGAAAAAATGTTAAACAGGGCCTCATCATTTCCTAATTTTTCTTATTTTACTGTCCTTCCTTATCCCACTTTGTGCTGTTTATGCTTTCAAGGTCATTTGCCTTTACAACCAATTGGATAAGCATAGGCAACTCTCCTATTCTTTGTTTATAGTTTTATTCCAAAAGGAAAAAAATTCAATAAATAACATGTTCAAAATCCTTATTATCTGAAATATTCTTCATAAGCCCAAAGCATGTGGAAAATTAAGGGTAACTGAAATGAAATTAGTATGAGCAACTGTAACCCAGTCACATATATGCTTTAATATTTGAGAGTGTGTGGGTTGCTGGAACTGATGCTAAAGATGGGTATAAGCTTCCTGATATGGATGCTGATAATCAAACCAGCATCTGTATAAGCAGTAAGTTCTCCTAATTGTAAAGCTGTCTGGCCATTCCAAACACTTTTAATGCTTTATTTCTTATCCTATGGCATGGTCATGACAGGAGTATTTTCATTACAGAAAGATATTGTTATTTATTTATTTGTTTGTTTGCTTGTTGTTTTCAATACATCCAGGAAGAAAATGTTGCTTTTTATTCATTTTTATTTGTTTGCTTGCTTTCTATACATCCAGGCTATAGTTTCCCCTCCCTCCATTTCCTCAATTTCCTCTACTTCCTTCCCTAGTTTCCCTCTCTTCCAGATCTACTTTTCCTCCACTTCCCGTTAGAAGAGTTGACTGCCCAGGGATATCCATCAAACATGGCATGACCAGAACACGATAAGACTAGGCGCAAACCTCATATCAAGGGTGGGCGAGGCATCCTAGTAGGAGAAAAAAGGGTCCCAAGAGAAGACAAAAAACTCAGAGACACTCTCATTTCCACTGTTAGAATTCCCACAAAACACCAAGCTAACAACTATACCATGCATGCAGAAGACTTAGCATAGACCTATGCAGGTTCTGTGACTGCTGCTTTAGTCCCAATAAGCTACTATGAGCCTTGCTTAGTTGATTCTTGGACCAAGTTCTCCTGGTTTCCTTGACCTCTTCAGCTCCTACAATTCTTTCTACCCCTCTTCAATGGGGTTCCCAAGCTTTGAGAGAAGGGGTTTGACAGAGATTTCCAATTTGGGCTCTCTCCTCACCTAATGTTTGGCTGTAGGTCTCTTCATCTGCTTCCATCAGATGCCAACAGAAACCTTTCTGTTGATGATTGGGTAGACATCAATCTATGCATATATAAGAATATCATTAGAAATCATTTTATTGATTTGTATTCTTTCATAGGTTTCTGGGCTATCCAATCTCCAGTTCCTGGTCATCCAGGCAGTGTTGGGCATGGGATCTCTCTCAGGGCTTGGGCCACAGATTAAACCAGTCATTGGTTGGTCACACCCCCAAGTTCTCCATCTCCACTGCCCCAGTATATCATTCAAAAGGGTTAGATAGTAGGCTTAAGATTTTGTGCCTGAGTTGGTGTTGTGGTCCCACCAATGGAAGCCTTAGATGGTTACAGAGCACGGCTTGTTCAGGCTCTGAGTTCTCCATTACTGGAATTCCTCAAGAGGGTCACCATCCTGGAATCCTGGAAGTTTTTACTGCACTGGGTTTCCAAGTCATGCCCCTGAATGACCCCCAAATTTACTCATTTGTCCTAATCTTCTCCCTCCATTCCTCTTGACCTAATCTAATCCTCCTTCCCATTCCCTTCTTTCCCCAATTCACTTGCAAAAATCTATTTTCCATGCCCAAAGAGATCCATTTGTTCCCTTAGACCCCTTTTTGTTACCTAGCCGTTCTAGTTCTCTGGATTATAGCGTAATTATCATTACATAATATCTAACAACCACTTATAACTCAGTACATACCATATTTGTATTTCTGGGTCTGGGTTACCTCAGTCAAAATAATTTTTTACCAGTTTCATCTATTTGCCAACAAATTTCATCATGTCATTTTTTTCCTTAACATTTAAGTTATTCTCTACTGTGTAAATCTATCACATTTTCTTTATTCATTCTTCTGTTGAGGGACATCTAAGTTGTTTCCAGTTTCTATTATGACCCAAATGGGCAATCCTGCCTCCACAAATCCCCAGACTGAGATCCTGAGCTCCTGTCTCCTCCTCTCTTTTATAACTCTCTAGTACTGGGATTAAAGGCATGCACCACCATTGCCCAGTCTCTATGGCAAATTAGTGTAGCTGCTGTGATTAAAAATGTGTGAGTCCTGTATGGCTGACTCATGTGCCTGCTTTGTACTCTAACCTTCAGATGGACTTTATTTATTAAAACACAAATACTATACCACTGTAGTCTCTCCTTACCTCATCCTGATGTAAGCGGGTACTTTTTTGTTTATCTCCCATCAATCTTCACATTGTCAATTTATTTAAAGCAGACTAAAAGATGCAAACCTTCATGATTCTTTCTGCAGTAAAATAATTCTTTCTGCTTTTACAGTATTAAAAGCCTTCTGCAGTGAAATGATTGCAAGTAATCTCCTTTCCAGGCTATTTCCTGCAGAACTGAATACAAGATATTAGGAGTAGAAAAGTAGTGGAAGAGCTATACACACAAAAAAAGTAAGAATGATTGTCTCTTTAGTCTCTATCAGTATAGAGAGGAGTGTGGGATGAATTATGTTTCATATCATTGAAGCCATATTTATATTAAATAGAATGTAAAATTCAAGACTGTTCAAACTCAAGAAAAAAAACTAACTATAGAGAGGATTAATGGCTCAATATGGTAATTTTATAATTAATTTATCATCCAGCTTGTGTAAATCCCCTTGAAATTATAAAAAAATGTCAGCTTTGGAAGCCATGCCAGAAATTAATTTTGTAGAATTTTCATGCAAAACATATGCCAGAAAAACATATAGAGAAAAGGACAGAAAAACAGATTAAATATTTATTGACACCTCCAATTATCAAAAATTGTAATTTGTGTGTGTGTGGTTAGGAGACATGCAATAGATACAAGACACTGTCTGTGACAGAAATATCTGTTAGGAAAAAGAGGACCATATTACATATTTTTGGAAGAAATGTATTCAGTTCAATAGTTGTGATGAATATATTATGCTAAGTAAAAATTGCATCATTTATCTCTGTCTCTGAAGCTACTAACTAGTTAAAGCATGGAATATTGCCTCACTTGACTTGATGCTTTTGGATTAAGCTAAAAATACCAATAATCTGGAAGAGCTAATTAAAATTATAGTAAAGAAAAGTAAAAATTTGTAACCGACTTGCTTTTGTTTCCTAATAACAGAAAATTCTAGGAAGTTTCAATCTCTAAAAGAAATTCTCTTCAAGTCTCTAAAAGATTAGATGTTTGGTAGATGATCTCAGTTGATCAAACTTTCTCCAGTTTCTCCTTTTGAAAGCCAGAGAGAATAATAGTTCAATATTTGTAAAGCTTGGTTTAATTCAAAGAAGCAAGATGGGACTTATTTGAAACAGATTCTTAACATAAAAAGAGAAAATGGGAAAGTCCAATTCATACATGTTAAAGAGATTAGAGAAACAATTACAAAAAATGAAAGCAAGATAAAAGATTGTAGATAATGAAAAGTGAAGTATTTTGATTCCAAGGTTTGCATGAAGAGGAAAATAGACAATATAATACATACCAGACCATGAAAAAAAAGCAAGTAAGAAAAAATTGTGATGAAGTGAGAAATCCCCTCAAGTTAGAGAAAAGGAATGAAATAAACATATAATGCAAGGGGAAAATATTTGAAAAGACATGGAAGATACCTGCGTTGTGGGATTTCTCTCTGTATGCTGTGAAATGCCATTGACTAATAAAGAATATTCTTTGGACCTATGTCAGGGCAGAACAGAGGCAGGTAGGAAATCTAAACAGAGATATATAGACAGAGTAGGTGGAGTCAGTGATATGCCATGTAGATGCTGAAGGAGACAGACGCCCCAGAAACTTTACTGGTAAGCCACAAACTCATAGTGATACTCATATTAATAGAAATAGGTTAATTTAAGATGTAAAAGTTAGTTAATAAGAAGCCTGAGCTACTAGGCCAAATATGTAATTAATATAGTTTGTTAATGTAATGTAATATATAATTAATTTTATTACATATTGATAAACTCTTAATATAGTTTATTAATGTTATGTTATATATAATTAATAAAGTTTCTGTGAGATTATTCTAGTTTGAACAGCTTGGAAATGAGCAAGCAGTCTCTGTTTACATAAACAGATTATAGAAATTACATGTTGGATTCACAGAACATTGAGACGTGAAAGCAAGTAGGTTTTCACACAGTGGTCACTACACAGATCTTTGATTTCACCTTTGTTTACTTCCTTAACTCTAGAGACAATTTTCCTAGTAAATGCTATTATCTTAATTTTTATGCTATCGTGAAAGAAATCAGCCATAAAGTGGTTACAGAATTTCTCTAAGGACTCAGTAGCTTAAAACAATGGGATTGGAGGACCTAAATCCTGGACTATCATTGTGAGATGATATTGTTTGAATTGAAGTGAAATATAAACAAAACTCATATTTATCTTCACCATAAGAGTGGTGGAAGTCAGTGAAAACCTTGGTATGTCTTAAAAACAAACAAACAAACAAACAAACAAACAAAAGAATCAGAACCTCAAACAAACAGTCAGCTTTGTCTCTCTGGCAGGAAACCTCCATTCAAAGGAGGAAACTATTCAGACATCAAGAGATGATTAGGGATAGCAAGATCTGCATTCCAGACACTATGAAAGATTTGATCAGCAAGAAATATACAACAACAAAAAATTTACAAGTGTATGAGACACTTTTCTTGAGCTTTCTTATTTATAACTCCAAAACCTAGACAATAAAATGGTCCTCAGAACAGAGACTGGATGTCTTTGAGATGGCATGTCTCAGGAGGATCCTGGTTTAGATTTGGTTTGAACTCCAAAGGCTCAGTTTAATGGTGCTGTGAGGTGGTGGGACCTTTCAGAGGCCAGGGTCAGTGGAGACCACTCTAATTTCCACGGCCTGCAGCTCTTTTAGACTTTCAGCAAGTAGTGTTGTATCGTCAGCAAAACACAAGTTATTGATTGGCACACCATTTATCTGCACGCCTATCTCCTCATCCTTCAGGATTCTTGTTAATTTTAATTCCAGGAACATATTAAAAAGTAGTGGTAAGAGGATGCACCCCTGCAACATTCCTATGATTGCTTAAACTAATCATTTAATTCTCACAGACTTTGACTGATGTTATGAGAATGACTGACGGCAGATACCCAAGATAGCACTGCTTGGAGGAGTGCACAGGATAAGGCAAAGAAGAAGCTCCCGCCCCCGCAAAAAAAAAAAAACAAACAAAAAAAAACAAACAAAAAACGCTGGATAGACAGCATAAAGGAAGACTGTTGAACCTTGGGTATGATAATAACACAAACATCTAGGACTGCCCAAGATAGGAACAACTGGAGAACCACCATAAACGGACTGCCCATGCATGCTTAAGCATTGCCAGGGAATGAATGAATGAATGAATGAATGAATGAAAGAGAAGTTAGAGTGTTGATGTGAAATTTTATTAAGAATAAACAAATGCAATTTATTGTAAAAGAAGAGCGATCCCATTATGAAAATGGACTCAAGCACAAAAATAAAATTGAAACAATCGAGAGTTTATACTCAAAAAGCAAATGATGGATAAACTATTATTACTAAGAGAAAACATAGACTCTGGGAGTTCTGACAGAACTGACTTAATCCAGCATTATTCGGCTGAAGGCAGCTCAAGGGATATATAGGGGATAACATATCCCGAGCCCAGGTGAGGAAGGGCTTAGATTACAGACACAGCAGATAAGGATTCTGTTAAACTTGGCAGAACTGCTAAAACTGGGCTCTGCAGGAAGTTCACGGGTGGGCCATGTTGAAAGGAGGATTCAGGGATACTGACTTAAGTCAGGTCAACTAAAAATAATCTTTGTGAATAGAAAAGTGGTTGGTAGGAAACCAAAATGATAAAAAAAAATGGCCAACTTTTAAGCTAGCAATTGTAGGAAACAACTTCATTCACAGGGCTGGCAGAGCAAAAGAAAGAATTCTCTAAATAGTAAAGTATAAGCAAAGCCCCAGAGGGCTAAAATGTGGACTCTGCAGGAGCTCTGCCAGCATGTGCTTGTTTCTACAAGGCTCGGCAGACATTAGCCTTGTTTTGCAGCTGATGGAAAAATTGCAGAGTTGAGCCCTGCCCCTGTGCTGCAGTTAGAGTAAAGAAATGCTGCTCATTTTAATATCATTTGTGCTAGTGCCAGGAAGGAGGCAAATTGGGAGCAGATGCCTCACTCTCTCTGCCAGCCCCTACCTAATCTCCTCTATTGAGTTCTACTTGTAGAAACTAACAAATAAGTAAGAAGGTGGATTGCATAGCTTCAGCTCAGCTTGGTAAATCAAATCTACAACATTAGGTGTAAAATTGAAAAACATTACTTAATATGTGCATAAATACAGAACAAAAGACTTTCTTAGACATAAATAACATATAACTTTGAAGACAGTTTGGCTGGGAATAAAAATCCAGAGCCTTGTATCTGTCAATCAGGCCTCTGCCACTGGGCTATTTCTCTAGCTCTTAAATTTCAAGAACTTTAGGAAGAGTTTTAAAGCCCTTGGAAGTTTGTAGACTATTATAAACACAGGGACTTCAGTCTTGAAGAGATCAGTTGCTTCTTCTCATCCCTGAAGATGCTGAGATGTGATTGTATAGATGAGTTAAACCCTCACTCTCTGAAATCTCAAATCCTTCAGTTTAAAATAAACCAGCAATGTATTTCAAGAAAAACATTTAAAAATTAGTTTGTGCGAATCAGGAGAAAGCAGGAAGGTAAGTATTCAATAATCCAGCGAGATTCATCAACCTATACTCCCTTCTTGAGGGGGAGACAAAAATGAAAGCCATAGACAATTTAGAACAAGCACAAGTGATTTTGATGAAAGAGGAAGTACAGCTCACACAGAGCCTGGGGACAATGTTCTCTCTAGGTCATGGGTAGGGTAGTCAGTTGCCAGTAACTTCCTATGTGATATGAGTTTCATTGTTCTTGGATAAGATGTTTCAGTAAAAGGATTAAAAACAATTGAATATATTTCGGACAGATCTGGTTCTTAGTGTAGAAAATGAAATTTGAGAGAAGAGCTATTACTGTGTTGGCAAAAACAAGGAAAGCTCAGAGCGAGCGATCTTTATTCCTAAGTCTTTCAATGTCTTCCAGGTGCGTTGCATCTTGGTGACTGTACTTAAGAGTATTAATTTTGAAGGTCATTCCTACTTCAGAATTCAGCCAAGATACAACTTGGCTTAAATTTCTTGGAGAATAAAGTGATTGTCCTCAGGAAGTACCCCCAGAATAATGCAAGGATGGTGGCTTCTCATGAATGGACATCCTCAGAAGCTGGCTCTTTGGGGTTAGTGTTATTGACATCACACTCTCCAAATACCAAAAATTAAAATATCACTCTTTTTCAAAAGAAACATAACTAGTGAAGGGGCATGACAACGGTTGACACTTGCAAAAATAACTCCATGGCATTCCCTTCTGGACATCCAATCAGAAAGCAAATTGTTTTCCCTCATTCCTATGGATTCTTTATGTACCAGCCCAATGGCAGTGGCATTATCTACATTGGTACTGTCAGAGGAATTCACAACAATTTTTTTCCAAAGACGTGACATCCTTGGTTTCTTTGCTTATTGGGCATTGCACACTTGGTCAGTAAATGTATAAAGCTTGAAGTTGAAGACTCATTTATGTTTGAGCCTCAGGTAGAATAGAAAGATAGAATTATAAGGAATATTCAGCATCATGGAAATTTGTTCTTGGATTGTTACAAGAAATCTACCTCTTTACTCAAGAGGAAACATATTTTCTGTGATGCTGTGACATGTTCATTTAGTTCTTGGCCAAGATTGTCTCTAGAGGAAGACACAGATGATATTGCATTTTTAATGCTGACTGAGGATGAGGTATCATGCCTTTGGAACATTTTTCAAATAGCCTGGGATTGTGATGGGCATCAATATCATATTCATAGAATTTAGAATTATCAAAAGATCCTTTCATGTTCTTTTGTAGAAGTAAAAGAACATTTATTTAAATGTATTGAAAACAATATTTTTCTTAGAAAAGAGATGCATCTGTCATGCAAAACGCACCAAAGACAAGGTAAATATAAAAAACACAAAATCATTGATTATTATACCACATCTAAACAATGTTGTTCATATTCTGATGTTAAGGTTTTAGTTTAAGGCTAAACAATATATAAGTGGGAGATGGGGTTGTCCTGACTTGCTCTGTCAGTTACAGTCTCTATACTTATCTATACTCTCTCAGAACAGAGACTAAAAGACACTTAATATACTTAACTCACCGACACCATAGTTCATCCACTCAACATACTGCCAAATATTACTTGTTTCCCCTCTTGATTATGCTGGTTGCTTGAAACTATAGTTCTTTTTTAATGTCAAGAATTGTGAGAAAATACAAATACAGTTTATCCATAACCAATATTTATCCCACAATTTAATAACTATTTATTTCTTTTGAACAGTAAGTAAGCTGAACCATCTTAAATTGGGATCATATGTCTATATATTATTAGAATTCTGTTATGTTTATCTTTTTAGTCTGTCTTTTGTTACAAGAAATGCCAGCTAGGAATTTTCCACTATATTTCTTTTCTCACAGAAGATATTTTGGATCTCATGATTAAAGTATTTAAGTCTGATTTTATTGCTAAACAGAAAATAAAATTGAGGGGAATAAATGAGTAGCATGGACATTAGAATAAACACAGATTTGTTATTGGCCCCCATGGCTTATTTTTTTAGTGAAAACTCACTTATTGTCTATGGTTCAAAGTGAGTTCTATGGCATGGAGAAAGCACTGAATGATGGACTTACTGGAATCTAAAATTCAACTTTCCTTTATGAACTCTAGGTAACTCAACTTTCTACTTTTTTTGCTAGAAAATAAACCGAAATCCTTTAGACAAAGTGATAGAGAACTTCTTTTGGCATTTACCCATTAAAAGACACAATTTTATTTCCCTCATGATTTTTGAGGCTATAGAATCAAATAAGAAGAGATAGCACATTAAATACCACATAGAGCTTTTTCACATGAAAAACCCTTGTCTGGATTTTATATTCTTTCTTCTGTCTTCACAGCTAAAGTTGCCTGAGAAATCACTGACTTTGTTAAAATCAACACATGCCCTTTCTGCAAATTGTACTAGACTTTAGGAGTTCTATATACACAAAAAAACAGCAAATAGGCAAACCTCTCACTTGATACCATACAGATCTTCAAAGTCACCAAAAAGTACACAGAGAGTACATCTGGGCTCTTCCCTTTACTTTCAAATCAACCTTGTACCAGGAAAGCACAGAGACCAAAGTGGAGAAGCCTCTGAGGGAAATAGTTCCCTCTCAATGTGAACAAGAAATGTTGGCAAACAACAACAGGAAGAGAAACATGGTAGATTATTTGAAAATCCAGAATATTTATGTAATGAAAGTTGTATAAATAAGTTTTAAACATAGGAGTGAAGATTAAGGTTTTTGTTGTTAGTCCTGATTTATCTAGCAAGTTGTCTTTTGAAGAGGTAATTCTGTCAAGTACAGAAACAGCTGTACTAACATAATTTCCTGTCTTTGTTCATGAATTTCATGCTGTGATACCAGTATTCTTCAATGAAAATGGTAGCAATGAGCAGCAGTCATTGAGAGTCTTACTACCAACCAGGACTCATTCTAATGCCTTGTATCTGTTATCCCTTAGCTTTCAAACTCGTTTTCCTTAATGACCTAATGAATGAGTTTTATAGAATATTTACAGGGAACGTTCTACTTTGCATTTCTTAATGAACCACTGCTGGAGGAAAAGAGACTAAAAGAAAAATATCCAAACCCAGTCCTGGTCTTCGCAGAGCATATAGCTTAATAGCTGTTCTATGAGGTGGACACTGTGGTCTAATTTGTAGCGTGTAAAGGTCCAGAAAAATATTATGGCTCAAGAATGCATTGGGACTAAGGCTAGATAACAGGCTTTCTTTATGGTCTTCGTGTTGTTGGATTGCCAAATAATTAATTAATTCCACGGAACTCTCGCTTTCCTTTCCCGTAATCTCTCTGATTAGCCTTGAACACAGAATTCTGTGAGTGAAGAACTTCAGTTCTGTTTTGATTTATGCTAAATACACATCTGTTTCCTCCCTGGGGTCTGCCTTCCAAAGGCAGGGATCATTTTTCCATGTAATCTTCACCCACCAATACAGACATTGATGGTCATACTGTTCAGTCAGGCATAGTTTTAATCAGAGTGGAAAATGAATACAGGCACTAAAGGCTAAATTAGAAATGAGGAAGAACTTGAACAGTAATGCCAGACAGACTGATGGTGACTGAGGCCACACTGCTTTTTCCTGTGGGAGACCTTAGGGATGCTGCATAGGCTTTATTTACACATCTTAAAGGTGATGCTCAGGAGGTGTCTTTGTGACATATGACCAGTTCACTTGTTAAGGGACTTTTCAATGGTGGTGAATGAAGTACATGCCCTGTGCCTGTTGGTGTGGGTATATCAACTCACTCTGGCTATCACAGGGTCTTGGAGGTTCTGCAAGGCTGTAGCATAGATAATGGAGTGGTCATTGTCCTGTGATTCCTGGCACCAGTATCATTGACCTCATCTGAGTACTGATTAGAAATGTAAAAATCACTGAATATGACTGAGACTAATTGAATTAGAAATCAGGGGACTGTGCATCGTGGCTGTGATAAACCACAATGATTAAAGAGAACTTGAGAAAACAATTGCTTGTTTTCACTCACGGTCCCAGAAAGATAGAATCCATCATGCTAGACATGGCATAGGATGGCTGCAGGAGAAGTAAGCAGGGACATCTCATTTTTTATCTACATACGTGAACCAGAGAGCAAGAATAGGCTGTGTAACTCAAAGCCTGCCCAGAGTAATGTACTTCAGAAATGCTCCACCTTTGAATGGTTCCATAACCTTCACGAACAGCACCACCGACTGGGGAACAAGTATACAAAGGCCTGAGCCCATGGGGGACATTCCCATTCAAGCACCACACAGGTGTGTTTGGAAAAATAAAGGAAGAGTGATTATGATTCAAAGCTTCTTATTTACAATGAATCAAGAAGTGGTCCTCTCTGCCTCCTATTGGACATGGGTTTGGCTGAGTCGGTCAGCTTGCTATCAATCTTCCTTCTACACTTAGTAATACAATGAGGACAGTGAAAATCAAGGAAACCCATATTTGAGTTTCATCTCCTCTAAGCCTTCATTTCTTATCTATAAAATTATGAGAGTCTTTAATATCCCTGTTTATTTCCCAAGGGTTTAAGGACAACACATCTGATAATATTGAAGATGCCATTATTTATGAGGGCCCTGATGTTTTCACTCTCTCACACTTTCTGTGTAAAGTGTGTGTGAAGTTGTTATGGTGAAATACCTTTTACTGGCAGATACAACACATTTTCCAGCACAAAGAAGGAGCTAAGCACATATTTTATTAAAGTGGATAGATTAAATACATGGATTTTCTTATGTTGTCAATATTCTAGACTTTGAAAACATTTTGCCTTTCTGTCGAACTTTATTTTTCATGAATTTCTACTTATGTTTAAACTTTCTCAGATTAAATTTAAGCGATTTAAAAGTATTTATGCAACACCTACTCCATTCCAGGCTATGGGTTAGTATCTGGGTTCGTGGCTCACCATTACTCAAATAGAAAAATTCAGTGATAATCTGTACATTAGTTCTCTGTTAACAGTTTCTTGGAAGCAGATAGATTTGACCGAAGCACAGATGATGGAGGTGGGTCTTGTATTAATCTGTTGTTTTCATTGTTTAATTAATAAAGAAACTGCCTAGGCCCATTTGATAGGCCAACCGTTAGGTGGGTGGAGTAGACAGAACAGAATTCTGGGAGAAAGAAGCTGAGTGAGGAGTCGCCATGATTCTCTCATTCCAGACAGACACAGGTTAAGATCTTTCCTGGTAAGCTAGCTCATGGTGCTACACAGAATATTAGAAATGGGTTAGATCAATATGTAAGAGCTAGCTAATAAGAGGCTGGAACTAATGGGCTAGGCAGTGTTCAAAAGAATACAGTTTCCGTGTAATTATTTCGGGGCATAAGCTAGCCGTGCAGGCGGCTGGGTGCCGGGGACGCAGCTCTGCCGCTCTTATTACAACACACAGATGTTGTAATGGTTAGGGTTCAGTTGGTCTCTGGCAATGTCTCAGTCATCACTATCTTTTCAGCGAAAGACCCAAGTTTAGTATTTAGAATGCACATTTAAAAACCTGAGTCTAGTGGCACATGCTTATAATCCTTGTGTTGGTGAGGGACAAGCAGATGCCATGGGTCACCACCAAGTCAACCTTGTCTCTGTGGTGAAGTTCAGACCAGACAGAAACCCTGCCCTAAAAATAAAGAGAAATAGCACCTAAGGTTGTTCTCAGGCCTACTTTCACATGCATGTGCACACATGTACACACACACACACACAGACAGAGAGAGACAGTTCAGAGGTAGTTTGATTGTGGGAAGTGAGGGAGTAAGAATGGTTTGACTTGGGGTGGAGTCTTCAAGTAGCGGGACTATGAGAAAGCAACATATTCACTGTGAAATGTAATTATCCGGTGTTGTAAAGACATCTGGATAGAAAATGTTTATGGGTTGAATTGTAGAGATGGATGTTTTTACATAGGGATGAGCACTCAGAAATCATCAGCTTATGTACTTTTCTATATCTGGTATGGGTATAAGGTAAAACTGTTCACGGAAGGCATAAAGTGATGTATGAACCCATCAATGATTTTCATTGACATCCAAAGGTTCCTATTTAAAGAATCCAGCTAAGCACGCAGTTATTCCATTACCTTTTATCACTGAGATGGGGGGGTGTGAGATATATTCTCACACAGATGAAGACTTCATTCCCCAGAGATGGATCCGAGTTGCACCAGCTACCAGAGAATTCTTCACATACTTTACTGGAAAGCTTAACTTTTACCCCAGCTCAGCAACCTAAGAAGCAGGCCTTAACAAACATTCCCTTGTTCAGATACTGAGTGAGCTAAGTTGGGTCAATACTTTAATTTGACTCCTACAATTATGGATGCCAATAGCATTTATTGATACTATGCTGTTTCTTAAAGGAACACTTAGCACACATTTCATTTTATATTGGCTGCTCTTGAAGACCCATTTAACATGTAAACCCCTAACCACTCTTCAGAATTTGAGGTTTTTCAGACAGCAGAGCCTTTGGCTGCTACCCATTGTTCTCATCCCTCATCTCCACCTTGATTGCTCTCTCATTATGTCTTGATCCCTGAAGGCTTGCTCAGTGACTATGAGATGTTACAAAATGTATCTGTCTTAAGACACAGATGGTACACCTTTTCATTAATTAGCTACTCTCAAAATCCTTCACCAATAAGTGTTAAATAATAAAAGCAGTATGATAAAATTACAAATAAAAATTAAATCAAGAATTCCAAGTTTAATGTAGTTTTATTGTTTACCAAGTCTTTTTTTCTTTTAACAAAATGTTTTACATTCACTTTGATTTATATGTATCTACCTCTATAAGTGAGTTTATGCAATGTATGTGTGGGTGTCTGCATATGCCAGAAGAGGATTTTGAATACCCTGGAGCTGGAATTGCAGGTTATAGTGATTTGAACTCCAGTCCTCGGGAAGAGCAACAAGCGGCCTTCACATAGCCAGCCCCAACTTTCTCGCCTTTGATGTAGCATTCTTCCCTCACAGTAGATATGTCTATGCCTGTGGATGTAGCTCATTTGGTAGAGGACTTGCCTAGTGTGCACAGAGCCCTGAGATGAATTCTTAGCAGCACATAAAGATGGACATGGTGTTACATAACAGTCAAAGCAAGGGAAACTAAAAGGAAGATTAAGCCTTTAAGGTCATCTATAGATCCAAAGAAATTGTGGCCAGCTTGGGCTACATGAGATCCTGCCTCAAGGCAAACAAACAAACAAACAAATAAGCAGGGGACAGCAATGAAATTCAGGTTCTAAATAATGTCCATAACAAGTTTGCGGACAGCCTGGTTGAGGACGGTCTGTGATCAATGAGAACCTGCTTCAAAAAATAATAGAGCAAAACCCATTGTCACATAATGAAAACTATACATGTCTGCAATGGGTAGCCTCAGATAAAGCAACTTTTCTGTTTTGGAATTGTTTGGTTCTGTAAAAACTGGGATTGTCATTGATGGATCAAACAAACTATTGCCTGAGTTTTCATACTGACTTCTGAATGCTTGAGCCCTTTTGCACACACACACACACACACACACACACACACACACACATTAATTTTAAGAAAAAATATTTGTAACTTCCAAATCTATTTCCAAGGGAATTCCATTCTCTTGTTTTGCTGATTTTTCATTCTCTAGGCACGGTTGCAAATACTTGCATTAAAATATGTAGATAGAAACAAGAATAATAGTAATATGTAAAGAACCTATTTGGCATTCATAGTGCCCAGTTTGAAGTAGCATCTTCTCCGTCATTCAGAGCACACAGCAGGAAAAGCAAACTAGATAACTAGATAACCACAGATATGGTTGAACCACAACCCTAACTAGGAAGGCAGACAGGTAACAACTTGATACTATATGTGTAGTTGAAAAGTCTTAACTTGAATCTAGAAGCTTACACTGCGATAGGATTGTAGAAACTATTCCTTTTAAGTCACCACACTCTTCTTCATCTGCCAATTGCCATAATTATTACACTACTGAAAAGATAAGAAAATTGAATAGCTAACAAAAAATTGAAGAGAGTCTCAATCCTACTTATAATCAGAAAATGCAATTCAAAAGAAATGGATCTAATTTTGTATTTAGTATTGGCAAAAACACTTTTATCAGATAATTCCCAGTGTTGGCCAAGATACAGAGGGGAGAAAATGTTACTGCTATTGAATGTCGAAAGTGACACTTTATTCTGGAGAGCAAACTGGCAACACTGAAAATGAAGACTGGATATTCTATGGGACTCTGGTTGGCACTCAGTAAGGTCAGACAAAGGTGAGAATACTTAGCCTCCCACTGTTTGAGCACAATCACAGAGGGGCCCATATCTATAGGAGTGTATAATTAAGGTTATCCAAGTCAGAAAGCCAGATGGGCATATAATAAATCACAGTGCTGGGCAACATCACTCATACTAGAAAGATCTAAAGTGCAATGGCATTATGTAAACTGAAACATTCTCTGTAAATAAGTTGCATGATATTTGCATGTGTATACATGTAAACAGAGGTGAGAATTAGATGGATAAAGAGTGCCTTGGTTTCTTCACTGTTGTGGCAGAATACCTGGACAGAAACTACATAAAGGAGGAAGGGTTGATTTGGCTCACAGGCCTGGTTACAGTCCATCATCGTGGAGGAGTCTAATTGGCAGAAACTTGAAGTGACTGGTCACATCACATGCACAGTCAAGGGCGCAAGCACGCATGCTCATCTGGCTTTCTCCATTTTGGGTATTCGTGAATCCAGCCTGTAAAATGATACAATCCACATTCAGGTGGTTTTTCCTGCCCCAATTTACTGAATTCAGAAAATTTTTCACAGATAGCCCCATAGGCTTGCCTAATCTAGACAGTTCTTCACTGAGATTCCTTTCCCGGTGAGTCTACATTGTGTTATATCTATGATAGAAATCAGCCACTACAGAGAAACAGAGATGGTCAGGTGTAGAAGGAGCTGTGGGCTGCATTCCTGCCTCCCAGCTCCTGGCCACCTGGCTAGCTTAAGCCCCGAAATAACAACACAGAAACTGTATTCTTTTAAACACTGCTTGGCCCACTAGCTCTAGCCTCTAACTGGCTAATTCTCATATTTTGATTAACCCATCTCTAATAATCTGTGTGGCTTACCAGGAAAGATTCAGCATGTCTGACCTGGTGGCTGGCTGCATCGCGTCTGCCCTGGAGAGGAGTGGCATGGCATCTGCCTACTTCCTTCCAGCATTCTGTTCTGTTTTCCCTGACTACCTATGTTCTGACCTATCAGGCCAAGCAGTTTTCTTTATTAATCAACCAATGAAACAACAGATAGATAAAGACCCTTCTACATCAGTCAGTTGTCCCTTGACATGAGGCTTAGTTATGGACACATTCCAAACATCTTTAAGCAGGTTGGTACAGGGAAGGGTGACTAGTGGGAATGGAGTTGGCATGGGGGCAATGCAATAAATTCAAATGTAGAAGCCTAACACACAGCCTTCATCGTAATGTGCTTAATTTTTAGGAGTGTGATTAATTTTCTCTACCAAGGTTAAAGCAGAAAGAAAAGAACAATATATAGAAAGAAAGAGGGGGAGGAAAAACAGAGAAAACACGAAGAAAAATAAAAGTAAAGTTTGCTGGTCAGGAAGATGGACATTAAATAAAAAACAAAACGTAAAAAAAGCACATGGTATTTGCTTTACAGAGAAAAATGTACAGTTATAAGGAGTCAGCCGGACTTAGTTTACAAGATCCAAATTTAGGAACATCTAAAGCATTTTCATCAGAAGCCAGTCAAATACTCAATTTCTCTTGATTGGGGATCATCAGGGTGTTGATCTTGGTCATGTCAGTGTCATAGAGCTTATGTAACAGTGTGATCTGGTGCTTGTTGTCCTTGACATTCACAATGAATAGAAGAGTATTAACCTCTGTCTTCCTTCTGAGGGTTCCGAGGTTGGGGTGCACAGATGTTAAGCAGAGTTTGACTGAACACCCTAATGAGGACATGGAGCTGTCTCCTGAGCTGAAGAGTCCTGGGTCTTTGGAAGATGGTGACATGTGGCTTTTTTGGGAGGGAGTAGCTGTGGACAGCTGTCAGTAATACTTTCTGGGTCTTCAACTCCGTGCTTTGGTTTGATTGGGAGGTAAGGCTTAGTTTCATTTTCTGTGTCTGCTCAGAATTGTCTTTTTTGATAGTATCCCATACTTGTGTACATAAAAACAGAAATGTCAAACCTTAAAAATTCAGCTACAATCTGTAAACAAAATTTAAAAACACAGCTGGGAGAACATTTTAAGTCTATAAGGATATCAAAATGGTTTTATGTTTTGCCTACTATGAAATCTTGTAAGTTTATATAGTGCAAAAGCAAGGGATATTTGTAATGTTGACAGAAGAAGAATTACAAATTATTAGTAATTATGTAAAAAATTGCCTGCCCTTATTCATAAAGTAACATAAACAAAAACAATTTGATTTTTTTACCTTTGTTACAAATACCAAGATTTTAAAATGATTAGTTGATGAGTGGAGGAGTTTAGAAAGTTCTGAAAGTTTCATGCATTGGTAAAACGAGTATATAGTTTTATAGCCCCATCAATAAGACAATGTAGTGCTGGTTGGTGGTAGTGCACGCCTTTAATCCCAGCTCTCAGGAAGCAGAGACAGCCAGATCTCTGTAAGTTTGAGGCCAGTCTGGTCTACAACAGCGAGTTCCAGGACAGCTAGGACTGTTACACAGAGAAATCTTGTCTAGAAAAACAAAAACAAAACACCAAAAAAGACAGTGTAGCATATTGATCAAGATGTAAGAAGTATAATTTCTTTAATTAGACATTTTACCAATTATCCTGTGTGTTTATTAGATGCAATATGTACATACATACATACAATCTGCAGTTTGGATGACCCCATTTCCTTATGTTTCTTTTTCATATATGCAAAAATATTGTAACATGAAGACTGAATGATTTATATGTAATTTATATAGATTAATACCCGAAACAAAGTATTAATGATCATAACAATAATATCTACAATAAAATTTGATGAATTTTGCTGGTATTTATATGTCCAAATATATGTATATTATAATATATACATACATGCAAACAAACTTTCCCCAATCTAATTTTTATCAGTAAGACAGAGATGATGGTAGATCTTTGCAACAGTACATTGTATATACATACTGAATAAGAGAGAGGTTTTTAATAACAAATTATTGAGTGAGAAGAGAAAATATAGACCAAAGCCCATATTAAGCATAGATTTCCATGAAAAGGGAAGCATATATTGTATATGAAAATACATTGACTGTTTATTATGGTTATTAATTGAGTGGGAGGAATATTCTTTGAACTAGCTTTCAAAACCTTTATTTGCTTATTTTTAATGATAAAAGCACCATTTGTCATAGTAAGTACAAACTGGAAATATTTAGTGATATGAGGAAACACCAGCAATATATACTTAAATCAAATTAGCAAGCTACCACAGTAAATGCTTATTCATGCTGCAATTCATGCATACAATTGATAAAGGTCCTTCCATTGCAGGGCTCATGATTGAGGCATCTATTTAGGAAAGGCGAAAAGAAAGTTTATTTAATGTATTTCACTTGCACAAGCGTCTTCAGAAAGTAAGACCCAAACAAACAATATAAAATTCGTGTTTTGCGGGGGGGTACAGTAGTCAAGGTGTGTCTAGAAAACAAATGTACAAAAATCTCAGTAAGGCTAGGCTGGGTGGAGAGTGTCTAAGCAAAGCTGACTTGTTGAGCCATGTTTTTGCATCCCTATGTGATACTCCTGGTCCTGTGTAAGGAGGAAAGACACCTACCCTGTAATGTGAGTCTTCAGACCTACTGTGGGCAGAGACAGGGAGTTCTTTTACATTCTGTGTCAGGAAAGAAGGAAGAAGAAAAAGGTGATGACCCTGTCTCAGTTCCCTCAAATGCCAAGTTTATTGTATTGAACAGAGTGTCCTGAAGGCCATCCATACACCAGCTAGTTCTGGAAGAGGCCATGTTGTCCAGTACAAACAGTGACTACTTCTAGACAAAATATGCTAGGCTAATCAGGGCCTGAAACTTGTGGGAATAACCTATTAAGGCCCTCTCCACAAGTAGGAACCCATACCTGATACTGCTTGAGCAATCAAGAAGCAGAGACTAGACAGACCAGATTCTTGGGGTAAAACCAAACTCTAATGTTCTAAAACAATTGACTCCTAATGATATTCTGCTGTACTCATAGATCTGTGCCTTATTCAGTCATCATCAGAAAGCCTTCCTCTGGCAGCAGAAGGGAACAGATGCAGAGATCTCTATTAGATCCCTCCTCTCAGATATCAGGGAATCTGTGGAAGAGGAGGTGTAAAATTGTAAGAGCCAGAGGGGATGGAGAACACTAGGAAAACAAAGCTCTCTGAATCAACTAAGCAAGGAGCATGAGCTCGCAGGACTGAAGTGGCAAGCACAGGACCAATATGGGTCTACACCAGGTCCTCTGCATACATATTAAAGTTACTAGCCTAGTATTTTTATGCCTCTTGGGACTCTTTCCTTCCTGTAAGCAGGCTATCAGTTAACTTTGTCTAAACTAAGTAGAAGAAGCTCTGATAATTGTATTCATCTAAAAAAATAAAATGTATTCTAGGTCATCAAAATAGTTGACTTCTCTGTGTAGAAGAAAACATTCTATTTGATTCTCCATGACAGGAAAACGTGAAGGGAATTAAGCTACAATACTACAATGCAATAAACCCTACCCAAGGCTGGCCTATTTTTCATAGGCAGCTCCCTCCTTTGCTTCCTGTTTTATAGTGCTTCTGTGAATGGATTGTCTTTATGTGTGAGCAGATGGTTGGAACCTTTCATAATGTGGATATAGTTGGATAATCAGAGTTAATCTGAGTTGAACTTTCAAGATCATTATCTTAGAGATATTTGCTTCTTACAGTGGTGATGCGGGATTCCCCTGTGTATGATGTGAATATCATTGTCTAATAAAGGAACTGCTTTGAGCATATAGCAGAATTATAGGCGGAAAGAGCTAGGTGGGGATAACTAAACTGAATGCTGGGAGGAAGGAGGCAGAGTCAGGAAGAAGACATGGAACTGCAGGCTTTGCTTGTAGGTCACGACCTTGTGCTGATGCACAGATTAATGGAGATGGGTTAAATTAAGATGTAAGAGTTAGCCAATAAGAAGCTAGAGCTAATGGGCCAAGCAGTGATTTAAATAATAGATTATTTTGGGGCTAAGCTGCCAGGAACTAACTAGTGGCCTCCTCCAACACAGAGGACACTTATGGCTCTGTAAAATGCTCTTCTTTGTAAGAAATAACTTAATTGGGATGGAGAGTTTCAAGTGCTAATTAGCTAACTGTATCCTAGGGTGCCAAAGTCAACTGACGAGACACCCTTGGGAGACAGCAAACATTTTGTCACCACAGGAGACCCTATGTACTGTTTGTGGGGAGTGCAAGTTGGTACAAATCTTTCTAAAGGACTATATTCAAGTTATTCATTAAAATTTTAAATGCACCTATACGTTGAACCAGCAACCCCACCACTTAGAATATATTTTGTAACCTACAGGTCTAAAAGAGCCAGCATAGGACTACAGTATATGACTTTTCATCTGTCTATAGTCTCATTTTCTGTGGTTTCTTTTGCTTTCAAATGCTGACAGGAAATATGAAGTTGAAAAATGACAGAAATAATTCACAAGTTTTAAATTCCATTATCAATAATGTGATAAAAACTCTTCTTGTCTAGGATAAAAATTATCTTTTTGTTTAGCATATTCACATGGGGCATACTATGGCAGGGGAAAGGAGAGGAGATAAAAGAGGAGACAGAATGACAGAAAGAGGGAAGGAGGGAAAGAGAAGAGGAGGAGAAGGGAGAGATATTGCAGTTACCTTTATTAGATGTATCTTTATAATTGTGCAAAGGTTACTAATCTTTTATCCTGTTTTACTTGAAAACTTTGATAGGTTGTTTTGGTTAATTTAGTTGCCGTGGCATAAACTAGAGTCCTTCAGGAAGAACAATCTTTAAGAATGAAAATGCCTCCACCAGATGGGCCTGTAGGTAAGTGTGGGGCAATTTTATTGATTAATGATGCTATAAAGGGCCCAGTGTGGGCTGTGCCACTAACAGGCAGGTAGTCCTGGACTGTGTAAGAAATCAGCCTGAGGAAGGGGAACAAGCCAGAAAGCAGCATTCCTCCACAGTCTCTACTTCAGTACCTGCCTTCCTAAGCCGAGTTCCTGCCCCAACTTCCCTTCGTGATGGATTATAAACTGTAAGCAGAAACAAACCCTTTCATCTCCGAGTTTTCTTTTCTTTCTTTTTTTCTTTTGCTCAAGGTGTTTATCATAGCAATAGAACATAAAGCAAAGAAAAAGCAGCCTACAATTCATAACCCCAGAGAACCTAGACAACAAAGAGAGACCCTAAGAGAGACATACATGGATCTAATCTGCATTGGAGGTAGAAAAAGACAAGCTCTCCTGAGTAAATTGGAAGTGTGGGGATCATGGAAGAGGGTAGAAGGGGAGGGTGGAGGAAGGGAGTGGAAAAAAATATATAGCTTAGTAAAAGCCATTTTAAAAAGAAAGCAAATTAAGGCATAGATATATATGCACGGGAAATATATAGCATATGTATTATTCTATACTGTCCACAGCTTCTATTGTTTGTTGTGGGTATTAGACTATCTTCTTTATAGAAAAGGGAGAAATACTGTACATAGATATTCTTCAAAGTTTTACTCTATATTACTAAAAAATAGATAAAATCATTGAATGTGTTGTAATATTGATGAAAAGTATCGTAGAAGATGTGTGCCACACAATTTGTGAAGAACAGGCATAAAATACCAACATTGTTGAATCTCAGTGATGAATAGATGGGTGTTTATTTTGCTATTTTAATTTTTCTCCCTGTTGAAATATTTGATAATGAAAAGTGAAAAAAAACCACAGAGTCCATTAAGAAGAAACTGAACAACTAAATTATGGTCTTCCTACACAATGATAATTTTGTGCTTGTCAGATATGTCAAAATAAGTATTGGGTAGATCTTCAGTAAGGTGATAAATGAGAGAAAAGTCTTCATTCCATGCAAAGCATTTGTAGACTTAGTTGTTTAAAAATAGGATTGATTCTGCTCTCTGGTTTCTCATAAGTAAGCAAGCAGCTGCCACACTCTCTTACTACCGCAAAGCCCCAACACCATGATTTCTATGCAATGGTATACTCTATCGTCTCAAAGCCTACATCACAACAAAAAATCAAAAATAGAAAAAAACAAACAAAAAAAAACAAATAGAAAAAGCTTCTTCTCCCTCTAAGTTGGTTTTGTCAGATATTTATTTAGTCTCGACAATAAAAAATTAATATAGAAATTAGCACTAAGATAAATGATATGGTAGCTAATATAAACCAGGCCATGTTGATTATAGGACTTTGGAACTGGCCCATGGAAGAAATGTAGAAAGCTTCAGAGCTGTGGACTAGCAAAGCCTTAGAATGCTACACATAAACCTCAGTGAACCATCTTGATAGTACAGAAGACTAGAATGTCAACCAAAATATAGAAAATACACTATACGTGTGAGACTTTGGAAAGAAACAAAAACTCTATCAGTGCTGTGATCAAGGCAATTCATGTTGCATTTTGACAATAAATTTGGCAGTATTGCAGGCATGTTCAGAAAATTTGTGTGAGGCATTTAAAAAAAGATGAGTGGACTAATTATATTAGTGGAGGAAATTTCAAGTCAGTGAAATATTTCGTCTGTGAACTGGTTACTACTGCTCATTCACTGCACTTCTCCAGATTTACCATGACAGGGAAGGTTATGTTAGATGAGAAAGACATTTAAAAAATGCGCAGTTTGCTTAGGAAAGAAGTCTGAACCCAGTTAAAGTTGAGGACAGGGAAGGTGTAGATAAAATGGCTATAATTGTTACAGAGATGAGTGCCTTTAAGGAGAAATTAGAATTTTCTACTAAGAAAAGTGCCCTACTGAAAACACACTATTCTTGGAATGTTCCTTGGTAGAGAAACCCAAACCCATTTGAAAGAAAAGCCTCTAAGAAGACAGTGCCACAGGATATTTTGTGGAATAAACAGATACCCAGTGAAGGAAGTGTCTTGCCAGGCTTCCCTATGAAAGTACACAGAGACTACAGCAGCTGTGTGTGGTCCAAGAGGACCAGTCGATATCATCAACTACCAGTGGAAAGAGATGATGTTGCTCATATGGTACTGAATTTACAGGAATAGAAGATTTAAAAAGTGATCAAACTCTGAATGCTAGCACCACAGATCCAGAAATACTGGATTCTCTGTGCGGAGATCCTGATGGGATTGGGCTGTATAAATTAAGAAGGTGATACCTAAGGTGCAGAAGAGACATCTGGATGTTAGAGATGACAGCAACATGGGATTTTCTCCAAGCAATACTGCAGACAACAAGGAGAACTTATCCAAGAGAGAAGAACCATGTGCTGAAGGCAACAAAACCAGAGGTGCAAGACTATCCAGTCCCACTTAGAGTTAGACAGTATCTTCAAAAGCCTCAGATGCTGGTTTCTTTGTGCTTACCCTGCTGGATGCTGGTCTTACTTGGGTAAGATCTTTTCTCTTGTTACTCACCCATTCCTCCTCCTTTTTATTGTTTTTATTGAACTCTGTATTTTTCTCTTCCTCACCCATCTCTTTTTACCTTCTCCCATGTTCCCCACGCTACCAATTTACTCAGGAGATCTTCTCTTTTTCTCCTTTCCAGGTAGATTAGATTCATGTATATCTCTCTTAGGGTCTTTTTTGTTGTCTAGATTCTTTGGGATTGTGAATTGTATGTTGCTTTTTTTTTGCTTTATGTCTAAAAGCCACTTATGAGCAAATACATGTTATATTTGTCTTTCTGGGTCTGTGTTACCTCACTCAATCAGTTTGTCCACAAATTTCAAGATGTCGTTTTTTTTTTCCCCACGCTGTGTAGTATTGTACTCCATTGTGTAAATGTACTGCTTTTTTTCCTTTATCCATTCTTCTTTCAAGGGGAACTTAGGTTGTTTACAGGTTCTGGATATTACAAATAGTGCTTCTATGAACATAGTTGAGCACATGTTTTTGTGGTATAATTGAACATCCCTTGTGTAAAAACCCAAAAGTAGTATTGCTGGCTATTAAGGTAGATTGTTTCCTAATTTTCTGAGAAATCACCATACTGATTTCCATACTGACTGTACCAATTTGCACTTTCACCAGCAATGTAGAAGTGTTCCCTTTGCCCTACATCCTTTCCAGCATAAACTCTCATCAGTGCTTTTGATCTTGGCCATTCTGACAGGTGTAAGATGGAATCTCAGAGTTGTTTTTATTTGCTTTTCTCTGATGGCTAAGGATGCTGAACATTTCCTTAATACTCAACTTCATATGGAAAAACAAATAGCCTGTTTTTATGCCAGGCTGTTTTCAGTGCTATAGCTCTGTAGTAGAGTTTGAAGTTATGGATTGTGATGTCTCCAGAAGCTCCTTTATTGTACAGGAATCGAATTAAAGACCGAGATATCATTCCACACACTTACAAACACATGATTTTTGATAAAGAAAGCAAAAAAAATGTAAGGTGGAACAAAGAAAGCATATTTAACAAATGGTGCTGTCATTACTGGACATAATGTAGAAGAATGTAATAGATCCATATCTACCCTCATGCACAAAACTCAAGTCCAAATGTATCAAAGACCTCAATATAGGACCAACTACACTGAACCTCATAGAAGAGAAAGTAGGAAGTACACTTGAGCGCATTGGACAGGAGACCACTTCCTAAATATAACCCCAGTAGCACAGACACTGAGAGCAACAATTAATAAATGGGACCTCCTGAAACTGAGACACTTCTGTAAAGCAAAAAATACACTTGACAAGACAAAAGGGCAGCCTACAGAATGGTAAAATATCTTAACCAACCCCACATTGAACAGAGGGCTGATCTCCAAAATAAACAGAGAACTCAGAAATTGGTTATCAAAAGAACAAACAATCCAATAAAAAGGGGTATAGACCTAAACAGAGAACTCTCAACAGAGGAATCTAAAATGTATGAAAGACATTCCTCCCTTTTAAATGGGAATGTTTAGTCTCTACCATTGTGTGCAGGAAGTGTGGAACTTGGCTTTTTGCCTCTATCTTGAATTTTAGTCTCTCTCTCTTTAGATTTATATATGTGTGTTGGGTACGTGTCTGTGAGTGTAGGTACACACATGTGCATGCATGGAGACCTAAGGAGGGTGTCCTATCTTATTCTATCACTTTCCTCCTTATTCCTTTGAGACAGGGTCTCTTACCGCAGCTAGACTTCCAAGCCCCAGAAATCACATTTCTGATCCATCCTCAGCACAGGTGCTAAAGGTGCTTGCCGCCCCATCTGGCTTTGGACATTTATGTCTCTGGATTGTAACTGAGTCCTCATGGCCAAACAGAAAGTGCTCCTACTTTAGGAACCAGGAACTCCCTCCTCATCACTTGTTTTTATTTTAGTGAGCTTTCAGTTGAGAGAATGCCTTAAGTCTCAGAAAATGCTCTATTATGTACTTACAGTTTAAATTTCTCAGTTTTATTTTTTTTATGTGTCTAATTGTTTTGCCATGTCTGTGTGTGACATGTGTGCCTGGTGCTTGTAACTCTATAGATGACTGTGAGCTACGATGTAGGTCTGTGAACCAAACCTCAGTCCTCTGTTAGAGCATTAAGTTGTCTAAACAATAAAACCAAGACTCCAACTCCAACACTGATATGTTTGAATGGTGTTGGGACTGTTAGCTAATATGGCGACTTCTGTAGCTGTAAGGTAACCCTGGGCAGATTGTCGAGGCTTGGTGTTAATGTTTCCACAAGCTCAAATGTTTTAAGACCTGACCTCTATCTAGCCGTAGTGGAACAGTTGTGGAATCTTAAAGGAGTTAATGTCTGAGTTCTGGCCACTGAGTTTTACCGTCTTGTCTCTCTTCCTCTTGTTTCTCTGTTTCCTGGTCTGCTGAGCTGGGCGCAATCAACTGCCACATGCTCCTGACATCACAGATGTCTTGCTAGTCTATCTATTCAAAACATGCGCTAAAACACATGCATCTTCCTTCCAAATGATAAAATATAATGAGATGCTGGACCGATGATAGAACATCATGAAGAAGATTCCTCCTGCTGGGAACAATGAAAGAGATGGATAGAAAACAATAACAAAATGAAGTGAAACCATAGCAACCAGAATGTAAGGGTTCAACATCTTAGAGAGAAGGAAACCTTGAAGTAATTGCTCTTTCCTCAGGGCATTTTCTTTCTCTCAGTACTTGACAGGGACTTGTAGAAGTCAGGGAGGTCTTAGCAGAGTGATGCGGGATAAACTGGCAGGTACCATAAGGTCGCAGGTGCACTTAAATTGGAGTTTGTGGATCACAGGACGGCAGGATCATGGGTGCACCCTAATTCAAGGTTCTGGTGAAAACAAAGACACAGATTAAGTAAGGACAATATTATAAGCACCTGTGCTTCTTGGTCAGACCAAGATCACTTGATATGGCTGTGAGGAATTAAAACAGAATGTTTGGAGGGGCAATGGCAAGACTGAGACTGTGACAATTTTATAGAGAGCAATCAGACTTTTTATGCCTTTATCAGAAACAGAATATAATGGCGATTGCCACAATCAATACAGTTGTAGCTGCCAGGATACAATGATGTTCGCAATTTATACAGGGTACACAAGATTAATGTCTAAGACCAATTGTTCTGTCATGCTTCCACGCTTCCTTGACTTCTGGGGGAACAGGAGAGAAACACAAAGTGGCCTGAATACTTCTTCACTGCCTGAGGGAGTGCTTCTGTCTCCTAGGAACTGGAAGGCACCTTGTACCCCAGGGGTGGTAAACTCTAACCTGAAAAGCCCATGACACATGTCTCTTACAGCGGCTAGGCCAGGCCAACTCCATGATTTCCTGTCCATTACGTGACCTATGCTTTTGTCTTTGAGATATTTCTCAGATTCTTAAACTATACACGTGGGTCTGTAAGATGCTAGGATCAAGGCTCATAGATCTAGAGCTACATTTCCTACACTCTTATGGGTGACATAAAGTTCTTACATTTGTAAGACTTCTCAGAAAGGCTATGGGTAGAGATGAGTCTGAGAAAGTAAAACTTAATAAAGCTTGTAACTCAAATTAAGGTAACTTGGTCCCTGAATGGATGAAATCTAAGCAAACAGCCTCAGAAAAATCTTTGTTTATCTTGTGCAATGTCCAATAATCTATGAAAATTACTAGCCATTCCAATAACTAAAAACATGAAAGTAAAGACAACCTATTGAGGACCTAGATATTAGAGTTCTGAGATAGGGACTCAAAATTGTAGTGTCTTTTAGTTTTTTTTTTAAAATAGAAAATAATTATATTAAAGTGAAAAGTGGTTATTGAAAAATGAAATAATCCAAGGAATATAACAGGTGTTTCCATTCCTTTTCTCATCCTTGACAAAAACAACTTCAGGGTGAAGGGTTTCTTTTGACACACAGCCTGAAGTGATACAGTCATCATAGCTGGGAGGTGGCAGACAGGGTAGAGGATGAGGTATCTGGCCACATTGTACCTGCAGTCAGGGGACAGTAGGAGACTAATGCAAGTGCTCTACCTATACTCTCTTAGCCTTAATTAGGGTTTCCTATTGCTGTGAAGAGACACCATGGCCAAGGCTACTCTTATGAACTAAAAACATATTTGATTGAAAGTGGCTCTCTTACAGTTTCAGAGTTTCAGTCTATTGTGATTATGAAGGGGAGCATGGCAGTGTGCAGGCAGATGCGGTGCTGGAGCTGAGAGTGCTACATCTTGCAGGCAGCAGGAAGTTGACTGACTGTGACACTGAATGACGTTTGAGAAGACCTCAAGCTCACGTCCACAGTGACACACTTCCTCCAGCAAGTCGACACTGCCTAATAGTGCCACTCCCTTTGGGGATCATTTTCTTTCAAACCACCAAATTCTCTTGTTTTATTCAGTCTGGTTTCCTAGCCTTTGAAATAGTGCAGCCCATGTTTAAGGTGGGTCATCTTAGCTCAGTTATCACAGTCTAGGAAACCCTTATTGACACGCCTACGAATCAGGCAGTAATGAGGGTGAATCTTCTGGCTCTGAAAATGTCTTCACTAAAGCATAGATGAAAAAATATAGAAAATACCTGAGTGCTAAAGAGTTGTGATGCATGGCAAAAGAGTCTAGCTAACACACGTAAGGCTGAGTTCCCATGGTGATAGACAGAAAGACCAAGGCAAGCCATTCTCAGCAAACCACGGTTGTATATTTTCTAGAAATCTGAAAAAGTTGTTATAGATTTAATAGTTCTTAGAAGTTCAATGATAAAAATACAAAGAAAAGGATACATAGGATCATTTATAAATGGTAAGAACCATGGAGAAAGCAAATCTACAAAAGAAACTAAAAAAAGTTAAAACTAAAAGAGAAAACTTACAAAACTGACAGCTGTCATCTTAAAAGAAATGAAAGAAAACAGAATTCAATGGAATCCTGTCTTTTAAACACAAATAGAAATTAAAACTAACCTAGCATTCTGAACACACTAGGCACATTCTCCCAGTGCCCCACTACTGGTGACTGAACCCAGAATGATTCAAATGCTGGGATAGTACTTTAACGCCAACCTACTGTCCTGACCCCTAGAATAATTTTAAGTGTAAATTAACTATGCTTCCACACAAACAAAATTACTAGAGAATGTTTGCTAAATAAAAGAAGAATTAAGTGAAATAGGAAAAATGATTTCATTAACAGATATGGAAATTAAGTAAAAGCAATAGGAAGAGTGAAAAAGACATATTAATACTTACACTATGTTGTGAGGTTTAGAATGTAATAAATTAATGCCCATAAAAACAAGCTGCAACCAGGAGGAAGTGAATGGGACTCCTGTATGCTAAGATCTAGAGCTGGTAGCATGGATACTAGTTTCTGGAAGACATAAAAGGAAATATACAGAAATTACAGAAGGCCTAATTGATTAGATTAAATTACATAAATTTAATTTATTGAATTCAAAGCAAAAAAAAATCCAGCAGCCTTCTGACTATAGAAAACATGTCTTAGGTATATAGAATATAAAAGTTAAAAAGATGGGGTCAAAAATATAAACCGTGCAAATGGTAATTTGAGAGATAATATACATAGGTATACTAAAAGTTAGCAAATTTATCTAAGACAGAATTTAATCTTATAGAAATCATTAGTAGGGCTGGGAGATGAATCAGTAGATAAAGCATTCACTCCACAACTGTGAGGAGCTGAATTCGTATCTCCAGCGTCTATGAGATTGCCAGGCTGTCTTGCTGTCTTGTTTGCAATCGCAGCAAGTAGAGACAGTGGACTCCTGTGGCAAACTGGCTAGTTAGAGCAGTTCAACCTACAAGCTCCAGTTTCAACTTCAGTTAATAAACTGCAGAGCAATTGAGAAAGACATCCCTTGTTAACTTTGAACTTCTACATACACCATACACACGTGAACATAAACACACAAAAGCATGTATACTACACATACAAGTAAGTATGCCACAATGCTATGAGTATTTTAACAATACAAGGTAATTCTAAATTTTCACACATAATGATACATTATTCAGACATAAGAAAGCATGAAATTCTATTACTCATGGCAGCATGAATGAACTGGGGGAGCATTATCTTAAATGAGATAAGTCAGGCACAGAATAACAAGTAGTGCACATTCTCACTCATGCATGGGATGCTTGCCATTTGATTCACACAGTGGGAAGTAGTAGGTACCAGAGATAGGGAATGGGAGGCGGGCAGGAAAAAGTAGGTGGAGGTTGGTTGTAGGATACAGAATTATAGCTATATAGAAGTATTTATTAATTAATGGCCAAGGAAGCTTATGGAAGAGAGGTTTATTTGGGGCTTATTGTTCCAGAAGGATGGGAGTCTATGATCATTATGGTTAGAAGCATGGTAGCAGGCAGGTAATCGTGGCAGTAGAGCAAAGCTTAGACCCACATTCCAATCCACAACCAGAAAGCAGAGAGAACAGCTTACAGGGGAGGGCAGGAGGCTTTTGAAGACTTGAGCCCACGCACAGTCTCACACCTTTCCTCTTCCAACAGAGACACTCTGTCTAATCCTTCCCAGATAGCCACCAGCTGGAGTCAGAGATTTTTGGGGGAACATCTCATTCAAGCCTCCACCGTGAGTCTAGCTATTTGCAATGTACTGTGTTCGACAAAATGACTGTAAGAAAAAATATGAATATTCTCAGAGAAAGAAATGATAGATGTCCAGGATGATGGATACACTAATTACCCTTGTTGAATCAGTACAAATTGTATACACGGGTTGAAATATCCAATTGCATCTTCAAAATGCATATAATTATTAACTGAGTGTGAATGTTTTTATGCATGTAACTTCAAAACAGATAGAGCAAAAATTGGAAGAAACAAAGAACTAGACAAATTTGTTATCTATAATCACTTTGCAAGAATACAGAACATTTGAAAGACCAAACTGAAAACTTTAGAATGAGTTAATACACACATGTAGAAATAAATACGTACAAAAGAATGATAAACATTTTCCCATGGAACATACATCTAATTTGGGTGTGTGGAACCCTATATTAAGACTCACCAGGGATAAACTGATTTTCCTAAGGAAGCTTATATTTAGAGAAAATAACAAGGTAGAATGAGGTTACTACTAAAGGCTTTGAGGATGGACACATTTCGGCTTCTTGCTTTTGTTGACTAGGGCCCTATCTTCTATTTCGAAAGAACACACAGCTTATTCTCTGAACTCTCATCATCACCACTAAGAAAAGCTGTGACAATGGTCACAGCTGGAATATGTTTTCTCTAAAAACACTTTTAATTAGAATAGGTAGACATGGACTACCTTGGATTATCTCTGTATCACAACTGATGTCCCTTTACTGGCATCTATAGAATTCCTCTTGTCTTAGAAGGTATTGTATTCACAAATTCTGGGACCTAGTCATGGGTTTCTCTGGGAAGTGGTACCTGTCTGCCACAGAGTCTTGATAAGTCTACTCAACATGGTACTGGAGCGCTTAACTGGTAAATAAGGCAGCAAACAGAAATTAAATCACAAGATATATAAAGTAGAGTAAACTAAAACTGTCTTTATTTGAGTTTATGTGTTTTGGGTTTGTGTGTAGTGATGGGGTTTTTAAACAAACAATTTCTAAGTCAATTCTAATCTTCATATGAAACAAAGATGTGTTAATACTTATGTCACTATGTGAAAAAAATTCTAGATGGTTTGTAAAGCCAAATGCAAAGAGAAAGGCAATGAATCCTTTAGAAGTAAATTCACCAGAATCTTACACCATATTTTTAGGGTTTCTAAAGAATTCTGAAATAGAACATGGAAGTAAACAATTGGATTACACTAAAATAAAGGAATTTCATAAGAACTCACCATTGGATGGAAAGGCATATGAAGAAATTATATATATCAGAAAGAGATTAGCAGACAAGGTAAAATACATCTGGACAAAAGATTTTATCATACACTTCACCAGTAGTCCATAAAAATTGATAATAAAAAATAAAGGACAGCTAAATTTCATTACTTACTGAAGTATAGATTTTAAAAATAATAAATTTATTCTCCCACATATTCACTTAAGTTCCTGAAGATTTGTTTTTAGTATGTGTGTATACATGCCAGGTGAGTGCAGATGCCCAAAGAACAGAGAAGAAGAAAAAGGTATCGCATCCACGGGGGCTGGAAATACAGGCAGTTGTGAATTATCTGATGTGGCTGCTGGGAACCAAACTCAGGTTCCCTGGAAGAGCAGAAAGTTCTCTTAGCTGGACCTTTTTCTCCAGCTCAGTGTAATAGCTAAAGATGGAATGCACCAAAAATATTGTTGGCCATGTTGTAGAAAACCTTGAATTTTGTGACTACGGCTGATGGTATATTTACTTTGAACAACTGACAATATCAAGTAGAATCCATAATTTCTACTAGTAGATACGGAGTAAAATGTGCTAGGTACAAACCCAAGAATAATATATACCTATTTTTTGAGTGTACATACATATACATATGTGTGTGTATTCTCTTCTACTATAATGCAATGTATTAGTACACTGTAACATGTGATGATTTTCCTAAAATTTACAGCTTTTGGCAAAACACACACACAATAAAATATACAGGGATTGTGGGGAAAATTAAATGAGAAGAAAACAATGAAAATTTTGATGAGCAACACACAGAGAGGATAAGGAACTTAATTATAATTAGTCCTGTGATTTTTACATACATAATTAGTTTTGTATCACATAATTTCATAATTAATCTGTGAACATTTTACCATATTCTCTCAGAAATGGACACCAAGGGCTGCAGCTCATTTATTATTGTTAGATAGATGGTGCCTGCCTATTACTCTCCCATGGCTTCTATGATGAGTTCCCACAAATTTAACATCCTAAAAGAGCTTATTCTATCATAGTCTCAGAGACCAGAAACTCCCAACTGAGATGTCTGCAGGGTGGCCCTCCATCTACAATCCCAAGGGCAGGATTATTTCCTGCATCTTTCAGCTCTTGAGGCTCCAAACAGTCTTAGAATAATGCCTGCTCTCCTCCAACCACTGTCTTCACAATCACATTACAATGCTCTTTCCATATTGAGTGTATATTGTGTCTGTGTGTGTACACCAGAGAGGGAGATAGTGAAAGCAAGGGAGAGAGAGAGGGAGGGGAGGAGAAAGAGAGCAGGAGGAAGAGAGGCAGAAGGGTGTGTGTGTGCATCTGTGTGTTCCCATAGGTCAGAGGAGGACGCAGGGCATCTCACTCTAGCACATCCTGCCTTATTACCCTGAAATAGGGTCTCTAACTGAAATATAGCTAGAATGGCAGCAAGGAAATTCAGATCTCCTGTCTCTTACAGGCAGGCATGAACATGCCCTATCTTCACACGGTTACTGGGATCTGAATTCAGATCCCCATTCCTGTATAACAGATGTTTTTATCCTTTCAAACATCTGTCATCTCTCCAGCTTCCACATGATGCTCTTACCTCTTTCTTTTCCTTCTTTGTCTTCTACAAGATCTGACTGGATGAGATAACAGTCACCCAATTGCATCTACAAAGACCTTCTTTCTAAATAATGTGGTGGTAACTTATCTGGGCTGAAGGGGATAAGAACATCTTTTGGGGGAGAGTCAGTGGGGCAGACATTACAGGGGAGTGATCAAATGTGCAGTCTTTAGAAAGAAGTCCTCCATGGCATGTGTTTAATGCAGATACTTGACTCATCAAAGGCAAACACTATCCAAACTCCTGGTATGGTGCAGTGTCTCCTAAGCTGACCATTTGTCTGTGCTCCAGCTGGGAACTCCCCTGTACTTTCCTGGTTTGACTTGGCTTTATCTGAGAGGGGATGGATTTAAAAATTATTGCATGTTTGAAGCCATCAAAAATCGTTACTATGAACACGAAAAGAGGCACTTTAGTAGACTCTGGAAATTTCTGCTTATGATTTCTGTGCAGAGGTGGTGCTTTGTCTTAGATTGTTGGAGATGGTGTCCCTCTCCTTTTCAATCTTCTACATACTGAGAAACTTTCTTTAGGTCTATTCTTCTTGACTTCATTAGCGGTCAGAGTTCTCTCAGTCATACAACTGCTTCCATGGTCCAATTGTGAGAAAAAATATGATTACTCCTTGGGACTGATCCTTCAAAATGCTTATTTTCCAGTTTCTCTTAAATGTTCTTTTTTCTTTCAGTGGTGTGTGTGTGTGTGTTCTGTAATTTGTGTGTGCACATGTACATGGTCTGTGGCTTGTGTATACATGTGTGTGTGTTTTATGGTTTGTATGTGTGCTTAGGAGAATAGTCCTTAGATTATAGTTTGATATCTGATATGTTGAATATGTCTACTATAGAGAAATTCACAAGTAAAAAAAGAAAACAAAGTCAAACTTTCTGTGGTGAATTAAAGCAAAATAGATGCTTATACCATGTGTTCATGTATGTTGCATAATCCTCTATAGAACTGTTTACTTTGGTGGGTGACAGATTTTTTATTTTTTGGTTTTATATTTTTAAGATGGGGTTTTATTATGTAGGCCAGACTAGCTATGGTCCTTCTGCCTCAACCTCCAAATGCTAGGATTACAAAAGTGCCTCATCACACCCAACTAACTACATTTTTAAGGGTCTACATAACTGCTTTTACAAATAATGTCATATATAAAACATAAACCTAACATTTTTATGTATATTTTCTCTAAAATACCAATCACTTTAAAAAAAACATTGATATTTCTAATGCAAACCTTATATAATGATCAACTTTATTTAAAAGTTTATGGCAATATTTTCTAAGAGCTGAAGTTGAAATTCACTGAGTACTTACCAACAGTAAAATGGGTAAATCAAGTTTGAAAGAAAGCATTGAGAGGTAGTGACCAGCAAAACTTATGAAAGTTCTGGAGTGCTCACAAAAGTATGGGTGAATATGACAACACAGAGGGGAATGAAGGCAGATAAAAAAGAAAACATACACAATACATCTTTTATTTGTAAAACACATGAAACAGGAAAATTATTTTATGTTCTGAGGAGCCAGGGTAGTGACTATCCTGAGTGTGAAGAAGGCACTCTGTTGTTGAGTTCATTTTGATAAGTAACTCAGCTACAAACTTAGATTGTGTGCATGTTTTATATGCATATTTAAAGTCCACTATGTAAAAGAAGAAAAGCATGATGTCTGGTAGCTTTAAACTCATCTTTGGAGAGCTCAAGCAGTTCTAACTCCACCCAACTATGGAAAACTGCGTTCAGACCATTCAGAGCCACACCTGGCTCCGCCCAGATGTTGGAAGAACAGCTATAACTACTTACCTTCATTCTTTTCTGTAGTCTGTTTACTTACTGTAATTATACTTTGAGGTCATCTCAACTTTGTCTTTTAGCGTCTATAAGTCTCCCATTCCTGATACAAAATTTCAAATTGGTTGTAGATATAGAACAAATGTGGGGCTTAAGGCTACTTATATCTGAGTTTTTATTTCCCATTTCTTGTCACTATATCTTGTCCAACTTTTGAAACTTTGGATGCACTGATTCACATGGGTTACTCTTTTCAGTTCTACTCCCTCAAAGGCTTCCTTTTGGTGAATATCTGCCTTTAGACCCAGTTTATTACCACCAAATTTATATCCTCTCCATAATGCTTCATTTTGGATTCTTCTATTCCCAAATTCTTCTGGTAAAAACATTTCTATGTATTTATAGGTAGCTTTATCCTGAAATTTATGTTTTCCCACTCTCTGCATGCACTCATGTTCCTTTTATGCCAACAATTCTCATTTACTTGTGTTCTTATTTTGATTTATATCACAGTGAGTACAACCTTTTAAAGAGACAAACACTAGAAGAATATTTATGTATTATTCTATACCTAAAAATGTATCCCTATTGTTTTGAAAGTAAACAAAACAAGGCAAGGTAATATAGTTGAAGACTGAATTTTTGGGCCATAGTTTTTCCTTCAAACTGCTGTAATTTTTTTGTTTCACCTTTGTTCTTATATTTGATCTGCCTTTGTCTTCCTCTGTGAAGCAGGCAGCCCTTTCAATTTGCTCCTCTGAATATGAGGTGAATCTTTGGTTGTCATTGGAGCAGAAGCTGAGAAGGGTCTCCCCACTTTCAGTGCTGAGAGCTAGGAAACAGCTTGTAGACTGCTCAGTGTGGATGATGCATACATTTCCTGCACCTACTGTTCTATGGGATCATGATTTATCTGTAGATCAAGACTTGTAGGGCTAGCTTCCTCTCCCTACCCTAGTCATTATCCTCTCCCTACCCTAGTTATTATATGCATTTGAGTAATGGAACAGAAATCTGATTTCTTTCCACACAATTTCCTGATAGGATATTGCACAAAACTAAATTTTGTGTAATAAGGTCAATTTCCAAATAAAAGGAAAGTTCTGCTCTCAGCAAATATTGCCATTATTTCTATTGTTGTATGGGAGAGATGTGTAGTTGCCCGCCTGTACTACGTGACAGTACAGCACTACTCCTGTATTGTGGGGCCTGCACTACAGGACCATTCGTGAGCCTTGGGCAAGGAGCTGGAGACTGAAACACACAAAGACACAAAAAGACAGCACAGACAGAGACACACACACCTCTAGTCACTGGTAAAGAAGGCTTTTATTGAATAGTACCATGGAGGCTTATATACCCAACACAGTCAAGTGGGCCAGCAGATGAAAACCTCATCTCCTGATCCTTAATCAAGGACAAGACAACAGGTGCTCAGAAAGCAGAGATGAACACAGCTTTCAGTAGCACAAATCAGAAGGCCAAATAAAGGTCACTAGCAGGGGAGAGCAGCTGGAAGCCAGGACTCAAATGGTCCCAACAGAGATGGAGAAAGAATAATCCACAGGACCTTGAGTTTGGTAGACAAGTTTGTGGGTGTGGAAGGGGCAAAGGTCTCCATAGGAAAGGAAGACCAGAAAGACATACAGAGGAGCAGCTGAGAAATGTGAGCCCCTTTGTGTTTTTCTAAGCGCTATTCAATTATTTTCTTAGTCCTTCCACAGAGGAAGAGAGTTCAGAGAAAGGCAGGGAACTCTAGTGGTCCCCCTGTCTCCACCAGCCTTCATTCTCTTCATTTTGGAGGATCTAGGAAAATAGTCTAGTGAGTCCTAGGAACCTACTTCTGTCTTGCTCTAGGCATAAATGCTGGAATTTAGCCTTAGTTAAATGCTCCAGAGACATCCATGCAGGCAATCCCAGGTAATGATCCATAACGGATATGGCACCTAGAAGGAAATACAGTGACAGCACCATAAGTGCTGGGACAGGCAGACAGAGATTCAGACACCCCTAACTGCACACATTCACATCCCAAATCATCAAATTTATTCTTCTGTTCTCTAGTGTTGTATATAAGAGACCCAAAGGCAATAAGGAAGATAAAGTCTTCGACACAAATGGATAGTTAATGTTGTTGGATTTGGTTTGACACTATCTTATCTTAGCTACTGGGTTTTTTTTTTTTGTTTTTTTTTTTTTGTTTTTTTGTTTTTTTTTTTTTTTTGTTTTTGCTTCAAAGAGACACTATGATCAAGGTAACATGTAGAAGAAAACATTTAATTAGGGGCTTGTTTATAGTTTCTGAGGGCTAGTCCGTCCTCATCATGGAAAAGGTGCAAGGTTGCATATGGAGCCATGAAACAGTAGCAGTAGCTGAGAGCTTTATATCCTCATCTGTAGGCAGGGCTAGGGGCATGTAGAGACAGACACTGGTGTGGGCTTCTTGCTCACACCAGGCCCTGTCCACTGGTTTTTCCTAGTAGGCTCAGAATTATTATAAGTAGGCACTGGGAAAAGAAATTTATTTCTGTCCTTTTCTTGCAAAGGTATAGTGAAGAAACAATCTTTTAAATCAATAACTATAAGTGGTCATACTTTGGGTAATAGAGAAGGCAGAGGAATTCCAGATTGTAGAAGGCCCATAGGTTGAATAACCTTGTTGACAGTTCTTAGATCTATCATCATTTTCCATTTTTCAGATTCCTTTTTAACAACAAATACAGGAGAATTCCAAGGGCTGTTTGATTCTTCAATATGGCAAACATCTAGCTGCACCTATTAGAGCTGTTCTAAAGCCTGCAATATGTCTTCTGTTAAAGGTCATTGTTTAACTTAAATGAGTTATTCAGTTAACTGTTTAAAAGACAAGGCTGTTAGTACCTCTGAAGGTTTGCTATTTGCTTTATGTTCTTGCACAGCCTGAATGGCTTGTGACCTTTGTTTGTAATATCTTATAATATCCTTTCCAGATACATGAGTTTTGGGGACTGTAGGAATGTTAAACTGGGTATTCCATTACTGCAATAGGTCATAACTCCATAAATTCACTGCAATATTAGCTTTATATGGCCTCAGCCTTCCTTTCTGTCCTTCTGGCCCTATGCATTCAGTCTACCTCGTGCTTTGTTTCACTTGAGATAGGGTTCCAAATCCTAGGAATTGAATATCTGCCTCTTGAAGAGGCCTGTTTTGGATACTAAGATTCTGGAGTAACGATGCTCATGTCCACACTTGTGTCTAGTAATCCCTCAATTACGATGTCATTTATACATACTCGTAGCTTTGCTCTTTGATCATTTATAAAAGTCTGCCAAAATATATGTTTTCTATTTCATACTGAAAGTTTTGATTTATCCTCCATGTCTATTCCATCATCTAGAACAGTATGTTTTTTTAGAATAGGTACTGGATTGTTTAATTTTCCTGGTTGGATATGTTCTCCACAGTGACTGGGAATGACTGGACTTAGTTTGACATAGGGCCTGTGAGAGAGCCCCCAGGGAGTTTTCTGATGGTATTGGGTTGCCTTGTCTGTCTTTTGTTGACCTGCATTCATTTTTCCAATGTTGGCCTTTGCCACACCTCCTACATATACCAGAAGGTTGAGTACTTCTATTCTTGCTATTCATGGAGGAGACAGTATTTCTCCAAGAAATGACCTTTGAAAGTATCTTTATTGTTCCTTTTATTTCTATGTCATTTATTTTCATTCTGATGTTTTTACATCTTTCCTTTTTGTGCTTTAAATTTCATTTGCTCTTTTCTTTCTAGATTCTTAAGATGAAAATTTCTATTGATTATCATTTCATTTTCATTGTTTTTGTATTGACAGAGGTTGGAACTGGGGCCTTCTGTATGCTAAGAAACACTGTACCGCTAAGCTCCACTCTCAGTCCCAGATGGTTTTGCTCTGTCTGTCTGTCTGTCTGTCTATCATCTATCTTCAATCTATTTATCTTTATTTATCTGTCTATCAATCAATCAATCAATCATCTATTATCTGTTGCAGTTTTCTTTTGCTTTCTGTGATAAACACTTTGACCAAAAAAAACTTGGCAAGAAAAAGGCTTATCCCCCCCCCCCCACCACATCTAGGTAATAATACATCATCTAGAGAAATCAGGGCACAAATTTAAGGCAGGAATCTGGAGGCAGGGACAGATATAGAGACCTCTTGATTTCTGTGACTTTCTCAAAGTTCCTTCTTTTTAAAAGTGATAATTAAAAACTTGAGATTAAAATTGCATAACTTCCCCATTCCTGTTCCTCCCTCAACTCTTCCAAGGGAAACCTCCCCCATTGCTCTTTCATGGTCTCTTTTCTTTAATAGTTGGTACATATGTTATATATTCACATATTCTTAAGCTATAAATAAAATAATCAAATCTGTTTAGTCCATATAATGTTACCTGCATGTATATGTTTTCAGGGCTGACCATTGATATTGGAAAACCAACTGGTTTGTTCTTTCCTGAAAAGAGACTATTCATCCCATTCTCAGTGTTCCTTAGCTGCCTCTAGTTCTTTGTCTCTGGTTGAGGCCTTTCAACCTAGCCAACTCCTCAGGCCTGCTAATCAAGAATGTAGAGGAGAACCTGCAACTGCCACCTTTCTAAATTGGTAAATCACTAAGTACATTCTGTTGTGGGAGGTCCTTCCACTCCTCCAGCCAATAGCCACTGAGATACCTGCCCATTGGCTCATGGTCTCTCTCCCTTTAAAAAAGCGGCCACTTCCGTCCTTGCTCTCTCTTACTTCCTGCTCCACTTCCGGCGACTAGACTCCCTTCCTGATTGCGCAGAGGGCTGTTGTCTGGGACGGTGATCTGTAAGTTTTCTCCCCTTTAAATAAATACCACCCTATTAATCATAATTCCAAACTGGTGTGGGATTGTTTGTGACTTACACCTTCGCCTTCATCAGGCGCCCAACGTTTGATTTTAGGACCCCTCCTTCCCCTGCTTGGCTGCCTGCTGCCAGTTCAGCTCGGTGCGAGTTCTCTCTCCCTCAGCTGCGGCCTCTGGAATAGATGGAGACTATCACAGAAAACCACAACTCAAGAAAATGCAGAGTTGTGGAGCCTAGTACTAACTTGTATACCTATAGCACAACTCCTACAACTAAGGCCAAGGGATTATTGTGGAAGTGGGTTGGAAAGATGGCACAGGTCAGGAAAACAGAGATTGTTGTAAGATTGTGTCTCCTAGAAATGTTAAAGAAGCAACACCCATGAAGTCTCACAAACATGGTGACCTAATCATGACCTGAACATGGAGGGCACCAAGGGACATTCTAAGTGCAAAGGGAAAGTGCAGCTTGTTTTCTTATACAACCCAGGAGCATCTATCCAGAAGCAGCATTGCCTGAAGCAGACTGTGACCTCACCTGTCAATCATCAATCAAGAGTATACCCTACAGACATTCCTGTGGGCCCCTTGGATGGAGGCATGTCCTTGATTGAGGTTTCCTTTTCTCAGATACCTCCAGTTTGTGTTAAATTGACAAAAACTAACCTGTACATATTCAGTGAGTTTCTATATGTTATGTCTGCTCAATTCTGCTCAAAATAATCTCTAATTTTCTTTTGAATTCATTCTTAGTCTTGAGTTGGGAGGGTGTTTCCAAATTAATATATATAAAACATTGTAATTTTCTTTCTGTTATTATTTTTTAATTCCATTTCATTTTTGGATTGTATGATATTTTGTATGTTTTTAAGCTTTTCAAAAGCATCTTATCTTTTTGCAAAGCATATAGGCCAGCCTGGAAGACTTTCTGTGTGTGTACTCTTATTTTTCTTTGTTTCTTTGGTTGTTTTGTTTTGCTTTGCTTTTTGTTCAAGTTCTGTTTCCTTGTTGATAATTTGATTATATATTCTAAGTATTGTTAGAGTGTAATATTGAAATCTGTAACCATTGTTTTTGAACTACTTCTCCCTTTATTCCTGTCAGATTTTGCCTCATGTATTTGATTTCATGTTGGTAGATGCATATATGTTTTCCTCTAGCTGGTTCCTAGAAAAAAATAAACCATGAAAACCTTAGTTCCTTATCTAAGCCTTTGGTGTAACATAAGAATTTTAGTGGAATTTCCCCACTTGTAGGCTATATTATCTGAATTAATACTTAAACTTTTAGCCTTTTAATGAGACCAGCTATTTTGAAACCACAATGTTTTCAGCAAAACCTTCAGTCAAGACCATCTTATTGACAGAGGTCATAAAGAAATTTAACAAAATGCTGTACAAAATATCTAGTTCAATATGGATGACTTCTAGTGGGTTGTTTATATGTCAGTTCTGACAAAAGAAAGATATCACATGGACACACTTAAAAGAAAATTATTAATAGTCAATCTTAAATAAATTATAAGTATACAAATTATATAATAGTTTTATTAATTTTATTTCTTGAAACTCTGCCTCTTTTGTTCCTTGTTTTACAGATTTTGGTTAAAAAAATCTATTCATTTGCATTGTCAAGTAACTTGTAGGTATCTCACACATCCCACTTGACTCATGTTGGGCCCAGGGGCACACAAAAAAATGGAGACAGACTAGAAGTCTAGGAACCAGAAGAAAATTTTACTCCAATCAGCTTGGGGCACAAAAACATTCCAGCTCGCTGGTGACACAGGTCAGAGTTTGGGCTTCTGACACTGAGATAATGGAAGCAGCTTTTGAGCCTCTTATAGTAAAAATTAAGCACCAGATGTGGGTCAAAGAACTTTTACAACTTTGAGGTCAAGCTTAAAGTCATATTGCTTTTTAAGATTTATAAGCTTTGATTGTAGGATGCAAACTTAAGATGTTTGCAGAAGCCTGTGGCTGACACAGCTGGTTTTCACTGTCCCTGAAAGAATGCGAGGTAGAGAGTAGAGTCACATGGGAAGACAGTTAAACGGTCAGGGACTACAGCACAGGGAGTCCCATAGAGGCCATTGTTAGAAGCGAACCGTTGTCTACCAAACTGCCTAGCTGGAAACTGCCTAGATAGGAGGCAGGAAGCAATTGTTAAACGTTTATCTCTGTACACAGTAGCTGCCAGGAAGTCTACTCTTAAGGCAGAAAGCGATTGTTAAAAGTTAACAGTGGGGGCTGGAGAGATGGCTCAGTGGATAAGAGCACTGGTTGCTCTTCCTGAGGTTCTGAGTTCAATTCCCAGCAACCACATGTTGGCTCATAGCCATCCATAATGAGATCTGGTGCCAATTCTAGACACCAGGGACACACGCAGACAAAACATTGTATACATAATAAATAAATAAATATTTAAAAAAAAAAAGTTAACAGTGGCTGTCAGTTTTCATTTTCCCCAAATATGTTTAGGCTTACAGTTTTATATTCTGTACTCTTCAACTCATTTATTCAAAATTCAGTAATGAGAAAAACTGAGCTATCAACTGACCTTCTACCCTAACAATGCTCAGCAGTCTGTCAAAATTCAGTTGGTCATGGGAAAATACAGGAAACTATCATATATATATATATATATACACATACACACACATACATACACACACACATACATACACACACACACACACACACATATATATATATATATATATATATATATATATATAGGTTAATTTTTCTGTGACTCATGATGATGTATCTTCACTAATTAACATTTTTGTTTACAACAGAATACTGTTTTTTTTAAAATATTTATTTATTAAGTATACAATATTCTGTCTGCATATATGCCTACAGGCCATAATCTTCCTCTTACAATAATCTGCACCATGAGTTCATTTGTTTCCACACTGGAGTGTTTACTACCATTCATATATAATTGAATTCAGGAGATGAAATCCACTTCAAAAGATAATCATGGTAAATAAGGATTCTTTTCAAGTAAAATTTTGTTCTATTCATAGCTAACTCTATACCTAGTACTAACAACCTTGACATTTGAAGGTGTGCATTTTTTATAATATTTTAATTCATCTAGCATTTTACATTTTTTAAAAAGAAACAAATTACTTAGAAAACTCTGTTTACTTGCCTTTAAATTTAAATAATTGCTTTGCTGAAGAGAAATTGAATCTATCAAAAAGAAACATGTAGGCTTCCTGGCATAGGTATATTGTTTTAAAAGCTAGTGAGAATGTTTCGAGTTACCAAAATCAAAGTTTGCCTTCAGTAGTTAAAAACAAACCAAAGGTTCTCTCAAATTTGTTGAAAAAAGACATTTTTTTTAAATTTGAGAGTGTTGCAAGAATACCAGATGAGCCAAAAAAAAAAACAAAAAACAAAAAAAACCTCCTTTCATCCTTCCCTTGAAACAGTGCTGACATAATAAAATAATTTAACAATTACCACTTTGTAGGGGAATATCTGAAAACACTGTTTTTTATCATTGCTATAATGACATTGCTTTTAATTTATTTTTAGATTCATTTACCTTATTTCATATGTATAAGTATTTTTTTAAATTTTTTCTTGTTGAAAAAATTTCCGTCTCCTCCCCGCCTCCCATTTCCCTCCCCCTCCTCCCCCTCCTCCCCCTCCTCTCCCACTCCCCCCACTCCATTCCCCCTTCCTCTTGAGTCTGAAGAGCAGTCCAGATTCCCTGCCCTGTGGGAAGTCCAAGGTCCTCCCCCCTCCATCCAGGTACAGGAAGGTGAGCATCCAAACAGTCTAGGCTCCCATAAAGCCAGTTCATGCAGTAGGATCTAAACTAGTGCCATTGTCCTTGGCTTTTCATCAGCCTTCATTGTCCACCATGTTCAGAGAGTCCAGTTTTATCCCATGCTTATTCAGTCCCAGTCCGTCCAGCTGGCCTTGGTGAGCTCCCAATAGATCAGCCCCACTGTCACAGTGGGCGGGTGAACCCCTCGTGGTCCTGACTTCCTTGCTCATGTTCTCCCTCCTTCTGCTCCTCATTTGGACCTTGGGAGCTCAGTCCGGTGCTCCAGTGTGGGTCTCTGTCTCTATCTCCATCCATGGCCAGATGAAGGTTCTATGGTGATATGCAAGATATTCATCAGTATGGCTATAGGATAGGGTCATTTCAGGTTCCCTCTCCTCAGTTGCCCAAGGTACTAGCTGGAGACATCTCCCTGGACACCTGCGAGCCCCTCTAGAGTCAAGTCTCTTGCCAACCCTAAGATGGCTTCCTTAATTAGGATATATACTTCCCTGCTCCCATATCCACCCTTCCTTTATCCCAACCATCCCATTCTCCCAAGCTCCCCCCATCCTCCCCTTCTCTCTTTTCTCTCCCCATTTCCCCTTAGCCCCATCCCACCCCACCCCAAAGTTCCCAGTTTTTGCCCAGCAATCTTGTCTACTTTCCCATATCCAGGTGGATGATTATATGTTTTTCTTTGGGTTTTTTCTTTGGGTTCACCTTCTTATTTAGCTTCTCTAGGATCACAAATTATAGGCTCAATGTCCTTTATTTATGGCTAGAAACCAATTATGAGTGAGTACATCCCATATTCATCTTTTTGGGTCTGGGTTACTTCACTCAGGATAGTGTTTTCTATTTCCATCCATTTGCATGAAAAATTCAAGAAGTCTTTGTTTTTTACCACTGAGTAGTACTCTAATATGTATATATTCCACACTCTTTTCATCCATTCTTCCATTGAAGGGCATCTAGGTTGTTTCCTGGTTCTGGCTATTACAAATAATGCTGCTATGAACATAGTTGAACAAATGCTTTTGTCATATGATAGGGCATCTCTTGGGTATATTCCCAAGAGTGGTATTACTGGGTCTTGGGGTAGGTTGATCCCGAATTTCCTGAGAAATTGCCACACTGATTTCCAAAGTGGTTGCACAAGTTTGCATTCCCACCAGCAATGGATGAGTGCACCCCTTTCTCCACAACCTCTCCAGCAAAGGCTATCATTGGTGTTTTTGATTTTAGCCATTCTGACAGGTGTAAGATGGTATCTCAAAGTTGTTTTAATTTGCATTTCCCTGATCGCTAAGGAGGTTGAGCATGACCTTAAGTGTCTTTTGGCCATTTGAACTTCTTCTGTTGAGAATTCTCTGTTCGGTTCAGTGCCCCATTTTTTAATTGAGTTAATTAGCATTTTAAAGTCTAGTTTTTTGAATTTTTTATATATTTTGGAAATCAGACCTTTGTCTGTTGCGGGGTTGGTGAAGATCTTCTGCCAGTCAGTGGGTTGCCTTTTTGTCTTAGTGACAGTGTCTTTTGATTTACAAAAGCTTCTCAGTCTCAGGAGGTCCCATTTATTCAATGTTGCCCTTAATGTCTGTGCTGCTGGGGTTATACGTAGGAAGTGGTCTCCTGTGCCCATGTGTTGTAGAGTACTTTCCAATTTCTGTTCTATCAGGTTCAGTGTGTTCAGATTGATATTGAGGTCTTTGATCCATTTGGACTTGAGTTTTGTGCATGGTCATAGATATGGTTCTATTTTCGTATTTCTACAGATTGACATCCAGTTATGCCAGCACCATTTGTTGAAGATGCTTTCTTTCTTCCATTATATACTTTTAGCTCCTTTATCGAAAATCAGGTGTTCATAGGATTGAGGGTTAAAATCCGGGTCTTCTATTCAATTCCATTGGTCGACTTCTCTGTTTTTATGCCAATACTAAGCTGTTTTCAACACTGTAGCTCTGTAATAGAGTTTGAAGTCAGGGATGGTAATGCCTCCAGAAGTTCCTTTATTGTATAAGATTGTTTTGGCTATCCTGGGTTTTTTTGTTTTTCCATATAAAGTTGACTATTGTCCTCTCAAGATCTGTGAAGAGTTTTGATGGGACGTTGATGGGGATTGCATTGAATCTATAAATTGCCCTTGGTAGAATTGCCATTTTTACTATGTTGATCCTCCCAATTCAATAGAAAGGGAGATCCTTCCATTTTCTGGTATCCTTCTCTGTTGTGATGAAAGGCGGGCTGCATCCCGCCACCTGGCTAGCTTTACCCAAAATAACTACATGGAAACTGTATTCTTTTAAACACTGCCTGGCCCATTAGTTCTAGCCTCTTATTGGCTAATTCTCACATCTTTGGTTAACCCATTTCTAATATTCTGTGTAGCACCACGAGCTGGCTTACCAGAAAAGATCTTAACCTGCATCTGAGAATCATGGCGACTGACTGACTAGGCTTTCTTCCTCCCAGCATTCTGTTCTGTCTACTCGGCCTACCTAATTTTCTGTTCTATCATTCCAAGCAGTTTTCTTTATTAGTTAACCAATGAAAGCAACAGATAAGATACAAGACCCACCTCTAGCACTCTTCAATTTCTTTTTTCAAAGACTTAAAGTTCTTGTCAAATAGATCTTTCACTTCCTTGGTTAGAGTTACCCCAAGATATTTTATGCTATTTGTAGCTATCTTGAAAGGTGATGCTTCTCTGATTTCCCTCTCTGCTTCCTTATCCTTTGTGTATAGGAGGGCAACTGATTTTTTGGAGTTGATCTTGTATCCTGCCACACTACTAAAGGTGCTTATCAGCTGTAGGAATTCTTTGGTGGAGTTTTTGGGGTCGCTTATGTACACTATCATATCATCTGCAAATAATGAAAGTTTAACTTCTTCTTTTCCAATTCGAATCCCTTTGATCCCCTTATGTTTTCTTATTGCTATTGCTAGAACTTCAAGCACTATATTGAAGAGGTATGGAGAGAGTGGAGAGAGTGGACATCCTTGTCGTGTTCCTGATTTTAGTGGGATGGCTTTGAGTTTCTCTCCGTTTAATTTGATGTTAGCTGTTGGCTTGCTGTAAATAGCTTTTATTATATTTAGGTATGACCCTTGTATCCCTAATCTCTCCAAGACCTTTATCATAAAGGGATGTTGAGTTTTGTTGAATGCTTTTTCAGCATCTAATGAAATGATATGTTTTTTTTCTTTCAGTTTATTTATATGGTGGATTACATTGATAGATTTGCGTATGTTGAAGCAGCCCTGCATCTCTGGGATGAAGCCTACTTGATCATAATGGATAATTTTTCTAATGTGTTCTTGGATTCGGTTTGCCAGTATTTTATTGAGAATTTTTTGCATCGATGTTCATGAGTGAGATAGGCCTGTAATTCTCTTTCTTGGTTGGGTCTTTGTGTGGTTTTGGTATCAGGGTAACTGTAGCTTCATAAAAGGAATTTGGCAATGACTCTTCTGTTTCTATATTGTGAAATACATTAAGGAGTATAGGTATTAGGTCTTCTTGGAAGTTCTGGTAGAATTCTGCATATAAACCATCTGGACCTGGGCTTTTTTTGGTAGGGAGGTTTTTGATAACAACTTCTAATTCTTCGTGACTAACAGGTCTATTTAGATTGTTCACCTGGTCCTGGTTTAACTTTGGTATATGGTACTTATCTAAAAAAGTGTCCATTTCTTTTACATTTTCCAATTTTGTGGCATACAGGCTTTTGTAGTAAGATCTAATGATTCTCTGAATTTCCTCTGTGTCTGTGGTTATGTCCCCCTTTTCATTTCTGATCTTGTTAATTTGTCTGTTCTCTCTCCGCTGTTTGATTAGTTTGGATAGGAGTTTATCAATCTTGTTGATTTTCTCTGAAAACACTTTGGCTAGCAGAGTATAGGTCTGCATAAAACAGGAAGGAAATACAGGTCAACAAGAATCAGAAGCTGGTGCTGATTCAGAGTTCTAGACTCTGACACTGGACAGTTGGTTTTGGCATATCTACGCATAGTATAATTTGGAAGATATTCTTCATGTAACACAATCCCTTGCATACAATAAAACTTGAGATATAATCACATAGAAACATCACAAAATATATGAAACCTCTCACATGAACATGGGTTCTATAGATAGACTACAGGTGTTATTTTAAGAACCTGGGGGAGAATCCGGTGTGGTCTCAGTCAGAGATATCACAACGTTTGACTAGACTATTAACTATCTTTGATCATCATTGCAAGTGTCTGGGACAGGGCAGATGTATCCTGGCCGCACAGATAGCCTAGAGTTCACCAGGCTATTGATCATATCCATTCTCAGCCTTCTCATTGGAAAACAGATTATACATTTCTTCCATTAATGAACCAACACCATGTAATTGACACTCCTGGTTTCTCTAGTGACTAACTATGAGCACAAGGACTTCCCACCCAACATCTCTTCATTATCAATAGAGAGAATACAGATGTGGTCTGAATAGTATTAAAAGGAATCTGGAATACAAGGTCTTAAAAGAATTGGATCTGTCAATACCTTGTCATTGGAAAGGAGTTTTCAAAGGCAACCAAACTCCCTGAGGACTTACTCCTATTTAAAGGTTGGTGGGGGAAAGGCATTTTCTTCAGTGACATAGCAATTAGCAAGCAAGGTGCTCATGATGCTATAAATAAACTTTCACCCATGATCCTGTAAACAGCTCTAATGAAACTCACTGTGTCTCATGCACACAGAAAAAACATACATAAAAGTAAAAGCAAGGCTGATTGCGAAGAGGAAAAAATAGTGGGGATGGGAGGGAAACAGAGAGTAATATTGCCTGAATATTATTAAGACACATGATAAATATTTGAAAATATAATAAATCCATTATTACGTTTAGTAATACATGCCATAGGTTATGGAGATTGGGGGATGTCTCAGTTGGTAACATACTTGTACTATCCTGAGTATCTGAGATTGGCTGTCTAGTGCTTATGCTCATGTTTGGAAACCCAGCACTAAGAAAAAGAGACAGGAAGATCATTCGGGCTTGCTGACCAGCTAGTCTAGAATCAGTGAGCTTCAGAGATCCTGTATCAAAAAAGAGGCAAAGACTGTACCAGGCTTTTCTTAGGCCACCAACCAGCCTCCAAATCATGACACAGACACTTACTATCAGTTTTGAATGCTCGGCCTAACAGGGTCATTTCTGGCTATCTCTTTTCATTTAAATTATACTGTTTCTATTTATGTTTTGCCCTAGGGATTTTTACTTTTCTTCCTTCTGTATATTCTTACTTTCACTGCTTCTTGTGCCTGTCTGTCTTTTCCTGGATGTCTCCCTCTCTTTCTCCCTTGTTCTTTTATTTCTTGTTCTTCTCCTTCTTCTCCAGATTCCTCCTCCTATTTATTATTTCTGCCTGCCAGACCTTCCTCTCTGCCTAGCTATTTCAGCTTTTATTAGATCAGTCAAGGTGCCTTAGGTAGGCAATGTGAAACAAATGCAATAAATTTTTTACATAATTAAGTACACATTTATACAAAAATCAAAAGTATCATAAACAAATATAACACAACTTTACACAGTTAAGGCTATATTCTGTAGCATAAACAAATGTAACACATCTTTGCCTAGTTAAAATAATATTCCACAACAGAAGAGATGTTACAAGCTGCAACACTCTACAGTAATTGCTCAACCATCTTTTCACAAGTGACTTATCAGAAACAAGGGCTCTGGTAAATGTTAAACCAAGATTCAACAAAATTTTGGCATTATGGTTTTGTGAATAAAGTGGCTGTGCTTTGCTGTAGATTTTCACTGTAGCTAACTCCCTTTCTGGTATATATTTGGGTATTATTTCCCTAGTTCAAAACAGTTTCCCACTACCAGGCCTCCATTCTTTTCCTCTAGGTAAATGCAGAGATCTGCCTTCCTGTAATTATCTTTATCAGCAAGCATTTTGTCAGTGCCCAGGGTCTAGAAAAGAGCATCCCATTTAAGATATCCACAGATCTCCAAGGACATGGAATTACCACTTGTCCAAGCTGCTGCTCTGGTTTTATGCCACTTAAAAGATTCTTAACTCCTTACACTCACTTTCATCTCAGATTACTGATGATTTTTGTTCAGGAAATTTACTGCTTATGTTTTACTCTCAAGGACAGCAGAAGAGATAATTAACTGCAAACTGGAGAAAGACCCACAACACCCACAATCAGAACAGCTGATAACAGCATAGCCCAGATCTGGTAATTTAGAGGCCTGGGTCCCTGGGTCCCTTATTTGTTTCTACCACCTAGAACAAAACTCCAGACCTAAGCCTGTAGAAACTGCAGCATCTGGTGTATCTGATCAAGAGCCATGGCTTCTTCCTGTTTACATAGGTTTCTTGGTTACCCAATTCTATGAATGCTGGGAGAAAAGAAGTGGCACATTGATTTAAACAATCTGTACCCAATTCTTAATTTTACTGTAAACAATCCTTTTAGGTATTTACTAAACACCTAAAAATACGGTGTAGCTCACTAACCTTCCCCTCTAGAATTTCCTGATAATTTAATTCCTTTCTTAACTAACTTCCTTCCTTAAGGAGTTCCCCAGATGTGCACTAGACACTCCCATCTTTGAACTGACAGCCTGTTGATAAGAGGTATCTCAGAGTTTCTGTCTCAGGTCAGGAGCCATGATATAGGACAGAATAAGAATAATAATATACTTGATAAACTTCCTTTGCCTTTCCTCATATCTGTATCTGTCTTTATATGTCAGTATATGTCTTTGTAGTTGATGTTTAAATTTCCCGTAACAAACAACAAATTTTCTTACAGTAATCTTTGAAGTTTCCAGGATGAAGATGGGGCTCCACAACATCAACTCCACCTGGTTACTATGACGTCATGATTTTTATAGCACTAAAATTAGACCTGTTTTTTGGTACCAACTGCACAAGACAGTTTCGAATGGTGCACATTTTTGACAACACTCTGGCCGGATCTCCTCAAAACACTCAGAGGCTAGTTACAATTTTCTTAGGCCAAATGTTAATCTGGGAATTTGACCATCATTTGCTTTCACAAGGACCCCCTAAGAAGAACGTCGCCCCCATGTCAGCTGGAAGCAATCTTAGAGGACGATATCCCCTCTCCCAACAGAGTTTGCCCTCAGGTTTAGGGACATCATTTAGTGGTTGGTATAGGATTGAGGGGATGGGGGAGGTATTTTGTGGAATTAGGGGTACTTTCATGGAAAAAAGGGGGATTAACTGGTTTGATGGTATGATTGGTATTTGTGAATTACTGTTTTTAGAAAATTGAATTGGTACTCATTCTTGTATATTGATATATTGAATATTGAATGTGAGTGCTTCTACCTCTATTTATTGTATAAGAGTATGTTTATACCTCTGTTTTGTTGACTTTAAGGATATATATGACTGGGAACTCTTGAAAGGAGAGAACTGATAGAAATAAGAAAGAAGATGAAAGAAATATGGATAGGCAGAAACTGTTGTGAGTAGATTTGTGAGTAGATTTCTTAACCCTTAGATTTTTGGTCCCTCTTTATCTAATTGTGGCATCTTTAATTGAACCCTGTTAGGAAGTCTTAAAGCCTGGAACTTTAAGGCTCCCATTAGAGAGTAATTGGGGAAGACTTTAAGCGTTGATCTCTGACATTCTTATGCAAACACACACACACACACACACACTTACACACATTCACACACACACATAGGGGAAACAGAACAGCCAATAGTTTTGTCAGAAAAGCATAGGCTTTGCTTTAACTCTGAGTAAGCAGTATTTGTACTTGTATTATCTCAGCTGAAGCAATACAAGAGTTTAACTCTTACAGAAATTCCTACAAAGATGCTCTTTCCGTTTCTGAAATCTTGTTTGGATTTTGTTTGGCAGCCTTGTAAACCAGCCTTCTTATAAGAAAAACAGAGTGTACGCAGCAGGATTCTTTCCTCTGATTACTGGCAATCATGCAATCATGAAAAGGTGAGACATTTGGATCTTGATAATCTCTGTAGCAGCAAGCAGAGCTTTTTAGCATTTCTTTGTCATTGCTGTAGATTTCACCCTGGCTCTTGAAAGTTTGCTTGCATTTTGGAAATCTGAAAATACTTATGCTAGCAGTATGCTCATACAATTCTCTGAGCTGAAAGATTGAGTGGGAAGATATTAAAACTTCTGTCATTGTCTTCTCCTGAGCTCATCTTAATAAAAAATATGTTATTTCATCACTCCCTTTGGAGGTAGTTGAGGAAACTGTATACCTCTTAAGTTTCTATCATTTTGTTCTGGCTTTCATTTGACTTCCAGTCTCCAACACTGAATAGCAATTGTTGATTGTTTGAGGAGATCTTGACTTTTCATTTTTCATACTAAAGAGTGATCACTATTTGAATCAGTGGAGAGGGAACTGCCTCATCTAATAAATGTCCATTGTCTAAAACTGCATCACAAAACACCCAGATAGGTTTTGGCATTTGAGAGTTCACATAAACATGCGTACATGCATACAGAGTAGGAACTGACAATTGGTCAAGATTTGAAGAACTACTAATCTTAACCTGCTCTCTATTGTGTGTGTCTCTCTCAATTCTAAATCAACACACAATAGTCAGCAAGCATGTGTCAAACTGTTGGAATGACAAAGAATTCATGTGTGCACACGCATGTGTGTGTGTACAAAGTGTAAATTTGTGTGTGTTCACCTGTGAAGGCTACAGGACAGCGTCAGACAGCATTTCCCAAAATGCTATCTGCCTTGCCATTTGAGACAGGATCTTTAGTTGACTAGACTGGCTGGCCAGCAAGCCTCAAAAGATCCTCATGTGTCTACCACCCCAGACCTGAGATTACAATTGTGTGCCACCACAAGCTCTCCTGCTTGCACATAAAATACTTTATCTACTGGCCTATTTCTATATCCTCCTGGTTGAGAATTTTTAAATCAACAATAAATTGGAATTTACACTTAGCAAAACTAGTCCTGCCTGCTCTCTATAAGGAGGAACTGAATGTGTCAGCAACGCCAAAGTTGATCTTACAGGCAATTTTGCCAAGTATGTTGTGCAGGTATTGAGGGAGTTCTACTTTTGCTGGTCTATTTAAAGATTAGTACGGCTGTTCACAGGATCAAGAGTGAGGTGCCCAGAGGGAAGAATTTGATGAATGGCTTTTGTTTTGAAGGCTGGGCCTGTCTCTGATGGGATAACTTCCACAAGCAAACCAACATGGTGAAATTATTGCTGGATGGCTGAGATGAGAGTATGTCACTGAATAAAAGTGATTTTCCCCCACTATGATTGCGTGGCACTATTAGACACACTGGCAAGAGAACAACCTTTCCATTTCTTGACAAGAGAAGTATTTTTAATGCTCAAGCTCCCTCTTCTTGGCCCTATCTAACAAATCCCCCATCCATTCCATTAACTTCAATAACATTAAGGGTTCCAAGATCTTCATTTATAGAGTATCATGTTTACCTGGCAGTAGTTAAATGACTCAAGGTCTAAATTCTGCAGCAGAACAGTATGGCAAGTGCAGAGTTCTTCTAAATCCTTGAAAAGAAATTCTTCTGAATATTTAGGAGATTCTTATCACGCTGATATAGGATGCAGGACAAAATCAGCCACATTATGTGTCCTGTATGCAAAATCCTTGCTGAGGTTATCTGAAGAGGGTAGACACTGGCTTTACTAAGAGATCTTTGTCCCAGTATTGACCATTAAGACAGAATAAACTGACTTTGCTTCCCACTGTCTTTACATCTGGGTAAATTGACCTGCCCCATGACCCTTTGGCACAGACTGCTTGTGTTCTATCAGTACTCATGGGCTTCTACCAGAAAGGTTACATGTAAATCTTCATCTTAACAACAGAAGGCAGTTTAATGTACTCTTTCCTTATGAACTGACAGAGTTGACTGTGCCAACTTCACTCTTTTCTCAATGAGGATTCAAATTCAATTTATAGCAGTTTGAACTTCATACTCTTTATTACCCTCAATTTCTTTCCTTCTGCTTGTTTTCTACCCTTAAATCTATTGATTTACCAAATAAATCTCCATTCATTTTGCTTAATCTAATTTGCTTTGATTTTAATGTGAATACAAAATAGGTATAAACTAGAAAAAATTTATAGTTTGTATCTATAAATCCTCTCCATCTCATGATCTATTTTCTGCTTTTGTTTATTATTTGTCTTTTTAGGGGTTCTTGTTTTATGGTTCTGCCTATAACTTGGTATTGTATGCCAAGCTGTCCATGAATTAACAATTCATATCTCTGCCTCTAAAGTGCTGAGATTATGTCTGTACTCTACCATAAACAGACCACCATCTTTAATATTTTTCTTCAATGTCTGTTCAAATTTTCTTTTTTCTTGGAGCAATATTATCTCTCTTTCCATCACCTATATGTTGTCTGTCTGTCTGTCTCTCTTCTGTGATCTATCTGTCATTAATTATCTATGATTTATCTATCTACCTACCTATCTAATATCTATCTATTCAAATATCAACTATCTCTATCATCTATCCATCTATCTATCTATCTATCTATCTATCTATCTATCTATCTATCTATCTATCTATCTATCTACCTATCTAATCATATCTGTTATCTATGTACCTATCTATCTGTGTGTGTATAATTCATTTTTTTCCAATTCTGATTTGTCTCCTCCATTACCAACCAGAACTACTCTCTTATTCCACTCTGTAATTTAAGTCTAAAATCACTTGAGGAAGAAACGACTTGAGGCTAAATCTGCTAAGAGTCCAATTTTCCATCTTTGTTTCATTATTTTTTTTGTCACTGTTCCAACACACAATAGTTCCTGGCTTCTGTCCTCTTTGTTGTTATGGGGAATCTCTTCCCTTCTTCACTTCAAAGAGCTCAAGCTGAATTTCACTTTAACTACAGGTGCCTGGCACGCTGAAGGCTGGATGACCACAGACACCAAGTCTAGTATTTTTTAAAAAAAAAATATTTATTTATTTATTATGTATGCAATATTCTGTCTGTGTGTGTGCCTGAAGGCCAGAAGAGGGCACCAGACCCCATCACAGATGGTTGTGAGCCACCATGTGGTTGCTGGGAATTGAACTCAGGATCTTTGGAAGAGCAGGCAATGCTCTTAACCTCTGAGCCATCTCTCCAGCCCCACCAAGTCTAGTCTTAACTGTTAGCTATACAAGGGAAAGCCAGAGGGATGAGGCTTGTTTTATGTGTTCTTCCCCTATCATAAAATATAAGCCTTCTTCATTGAACAGTCTCCTGTTTTCCTCTTTACATCTCTTTTCTGTTGGAGCTCAACTCAAGGGCCCTGTGCGGGCTGGACAGGCACACTGCCACTGGGGTTTACTCCAGCTATGCTCAGTTGTATTATTTTTAACAAGGGATTTGCTTCTGTACATAGCCATAGCTATGAACCTACTTATCTTTCATGTAAAAAAAATCCATTAATATGTCTCATAGATGAGTGGGACCCTTTTCTCTAATTAAAGCATTTGACTATTTTTATATAAATAATTTAATATTCACAGGAGAAATGTTTTATATTTTAAATTTCTGTTTTTCTGAATATTTTGGTAGAGATCCAAACCATATTCTCCAAGACACCCAATCTGGAATGCTAGACTTGGATTTTTGTATTCTACAAACATTAACTAAATATTATTTGGAGAAAACTTGAGTTATGTTAACTTTGTAGTTTTCCTTTATGTTCCTTTTGCTACATCCTATGTATTGGCCTTAAAAATTCTTTAAAACAAAATGCCTTTCTTTTTAGAAATGGGTCCAGTTGTGTTTTACTGTGTAGTTAAACTTAGAGAGAGAAATGGGTCCAGTTGTGTTTTACTGTGTAGTTAAACTTAGAGAGATCCCAACCTCCTGCCTGGGAGCCAGTGAGGGAAGTGATTTTGTCTGAGCAGAAAGAAATGATGGGAGATGGGCAAAACCAGACAAAGAGTGGCAATCCTGAGTCAGTGATGACCCTAATGGCTTAATTATAGACCTATTTACTAGCTTGGAAATAGTTTAATTTATCACCCTCCTCCTCCTCATCATCATCATTGCCATTGCTATCATTATTTGTTGCAGATACTCATTATGTAGTCCAGGTAGCAGGTAGTCAATATATAGCTTTGAATGCCCCATTTTCTGTCCTTAGCTGGCAAATGCTGGGGTTAAAGTGTTTTTCACCCTACTGGGCATCTCTGCTTATTTTGTGTGGGGTTAGTGGCTTTGGTTCTGGGAGGCAAGAGTTGTATGGTTGAGCAACATCCGCAGCCTTTTGCAGCTTGTTGATGGTGATTTGGATGAAGTATGCTGGACATTATTATGAGTAAGATGGTACATTCATAGGCTTTGCAGCCCACTTTCTCCCTGTAAAACTGGCCACTTCTGTTGTGCTATGAAATTAGCAGACAAGGCATAATGAGCAGGGCTTGGTGTGTTCACATAAAATACTATAAACACAGGTAATGAGCCAGAATTGATATGTGGACCACAGACTGTTAATACCTGATTTAATAATTGTTAACAAACACTTTAAAGCTGACAAGATGGCTCAGCAGGCAAAAGCATCTGCTATGCATGCTTGATGACCTGAGTTTTGTCTTTGGAATGTATCATGGAAGAGAGAATTAACTCCTTGAAAGTTGTCCTCTGACCTCCATATGCATGCTTATTCTTCTGTTCTCCCTGCCTCCCTGCCTCCCTGCCTCCCTGCCTCCCTGCCTCCCTGCCTCCCTGCCTCCCTGCCTCCCTCCCTCCCTCCCTCCCTCCCTCCCTCCTTCCCTCCCTCCTTCCCTCCCTCCCTCCCTCCCTTCCTCCTTCCCTCCCTCTCCCTTCTCCCCCTCTCTCACACAATACACTCACACCACAATAATAAATATAATAACAAAATAAAAAGTGAATTTTGCAGTCCATAGAGGACATGAAATGTATTGCTTATTTTTGGACAAATTAGATTGCTAAAGTGAGAACAGATATTTATATGCATGTGGTATGTGAGTGTACAGATAAGTAGACTTATAAAAGTGGTGATAAAGATATATGTGTACATGGCCCTATATATAGATTGGCCCACTTTTAGTCCTTGATTGGCAATATTAGAAACTCAGTGACCATTACTTTCACCAATGAATGACTATGCTGATAATTGATCAAGAATTGTATTATTTTTTATTTTGAGGGTTTTTTATTTACTTGTATGAATGTTTTATCTATATGCATGTCTGTATACCATGCACATTCATGGTTCTTAATGAAGTCAGAGAAGAGTATCAGATCCCCTGGAGCTGGAGTTACTGATGGTTTTGAGTAACCACATGAGTGATGGAAATTAAACCTAGGTCTTCTGCTTGAACAATAAGTACTCTTAAGTGCTGAGTCATCTCTAACCCAGTACTTGAAATTATTGTTGCTATGTCTTTCTTGATTTCTTAAAATTTGAGGATTTAATTCATGAGTACATTACAAGTGCATCATTTTCTCCAACTCCTTTCTGGCCTGCCAATCAACTTCGCTTGTATTCACGAACTCTCTCTCTCTGTATTTATTTTTGTTTTATATGCATTTATATTGTTATATTATATTATTGTTTTTATACATAAATGAATGTGTGTGTATACAATATACTGATTCCAGTTAGTGTTATCCTAATTTGCATGTGTTTAAGGCTGACGCCTTAGTACTGGAGTTTTATTCCTAAAGTGAAAAACCTGGTTGTTCTTCTCTCAGCAGCCATTAACTGACTGTAACTCTCCACTTAGAAGACTTTGAAATTTTTCCCCATGTGATATGGTTTTTCAGGTAGCCATACTGTTAAAGGATCACTGAGCAAAATCTAGAAAAATCTATCTCTCAGATTTCACCCCTATCTTTAGGCTCCTAATTTTTTCCTACTCCAGTTCCTCAATGTTCTCTGAGCCTTAGGTGTAAGAATGGCATCAGATAAATTTTATTATGACGAAATACCCCAATATTCCATAACTACATTTTGGTCAGTTGAACATTTCTCTAACAGTCTCCATCTGCTGCCAAAAGAAACGTCTTTGGTAAGGGGTGAGAGCTGTGGTGATCTATGGGGAAAAGGATGCATATTTAAAAGGAATTTGGGAACTATATTGCTTTAGTATTATGGTATTAGTGCATTCTCTTCTAGGGTCCATGACATCTTCAGCTAAGAACTCCTAGATAGGTTTACAGTACCTGGCATGAGTTCCTCCAACTGAGTGGATTTTAGGTTCAATTAGACAACTGGTGATTACAAGGGCCACCATTGCATTATCCTGATAGTTTTCAGGCTTTACAATTGGGTAGGACTGTTGAAACTAGCATTTCAAGCTTGGCAGCTTGAATATCACCTTCTAACACTTTGAGAAACAGTCCTCAGGGTCACTTCTAACCTGGTTTTTCCAAATCCTGTGACCAGAGGTCTGATCTTCCCTTTCTGCCAGGCAACCAAGGAAAACAATAATTCTTATTATTTTTTGAGTCTCTTGGATATCCCTGACCATAGCTTGATGAGTGATTCCTTGCTTGGAACTGAATTTTGGTTAGCTAGTCCATGTTTTCTGGAAGGGGCATTATTCCACTGTGTCTTCTCTTTGGTGATCATCTTGCCTACATTTGTAAAGTAAATCCCTTTGAGTTAAAAAAGCACCTTTATTCTAATACACACACACACACACACACACACACACACACATATATGAGATCACAGCAAATTATATGTCTATCCCATCATTACTAAAATCTACTGTCTAGGTTGCTCTAACCTATCTTTTGTATCCCACCACTCAGTCCTCAGCCTTTCCCAGTCTTCCTCTTGCTACTGCTACTCAGTATTCACCTTGTCCATCATCACTACACCTCAAAACGCACTGTGGTCTTTGCTGCAGAGATTTGCTCCAACTATTCTCACAGAGATTCGGCACATATGTTGTTTGAAATTTCAAAACTGACTCTCTTTCAGATCTTCCTGTCATCTAAAACCCATTTATACTGAGCATAGTCTCCCAATAACAAAGTATCATCCATACCACTCCCATGCATGAAGTAACACGATTGTGATTTCAAGGCCCAGGAAATGCCTTCTGCAGATAGATAAAGGGACTCTCCGGTATTTCTCTTTTAGTACGTGTGCCTTTCCTTTATGATATTCTGATCTCACTCCTCTCTCCCCGTTCTCTCTGGTCCATTTGAATCCAGAGAAATTATTGACTCCTATAGACTTCCTTTCTGTATACTCTGACAGGAGAATAAATTTCACATTATTTTTGGACATGCCTACTGCTTTGGATAGGAAAATTCACTGTCTTCATTATCTTATTTTCTTAGTGATATAACCACTCATGTCATCCAGACCCTCCCATCAGCAAGTAAAAGTCCCCAGTTCTTGGCTATTAAAGACGTGCATTGGCAGTAAACTCTTAGTCACTCACTCTATAGAGAAAATATTATTTACAAAGTTGTTTAAAATCCCATGAAAGCTAACTTTTGCTAGACAGATGCCAGTATTTCCAGCTAGGTCTTGTCATTTGTAGCTGTCACCACATTCAAAGAATCTCTTCAATGACACAGAATTCTTCACTATCTGCTTTGCCATGTGTAGATGCAAGACAGAAGTAATTTGTTCAGACACAGAAAACTCACTCTGACTCTGTATATCAAATAGGGGCCTCTGATCTTTTTTATATAAAATATGAGTGGAGCCAGAATACCCAATATTTCACTGTAATCTGACAAAGTTGTTACTTTAGAAAATGCTGAGATTTTCTGATTCAGAACTTGGGATGAGATTTAGGTAAGTCACACTATATACAACCCAGTTTATTCAACTGTAAATGCCAAGTGTCTAATATTTTAGAAATTAATACAAGTTCTTAAAGGTATGCACATCTTCCTCCAAAAGGTACTGGATGATTCTACTTTAAGGATACTCTGGCTGTATGTCATCTATGGTAATGTTTGACTTTACTTCTCAGCATACGTACCCATGATAATCCAGTAATATTTTAAGGCATTTCTTAAGCTTATGTAAAACATACTGCTTTCTTCAAGGTTTTAGAGCCCCAATACTTAAGTAACTGTACTTTAGTCTAAGTTTAGCAGGAGCACTTAGAGACAATCCTCTATTCAAACCATGATTCTTCCTGAAGGCTGTGGTTCTATATATCTTGTGTGCACCAGAATTCTTTGGAGAGGTGTCTGAAAAGATGGTTCAGTGATTAAGAGTCCTTCCTACTCTTGAAGAGGACCCAGGTTTGGTTCCTGCTTATATGGCAGCTGACAATCATCTGTAACTCCTATTCCAGGGGTACCCCCATCTTTTGACCTCAGAGTCATCAACAGATAGGAATGAAGTCTACTGTGGTATAATGCTTTTGTACACAGTAAAGATTTGTCACTCGTATTGGTTTAATAAAATGCCAGTTGGCCAGTAGCCAGGCAGGAAGTATAGGCAGGTACCAGACTAAGAGAATTCTGGGAAGAAGAAAGAACATAGACGCCAGCCAGCTGCCAAGGAAACAAGACATGTAGAAAATAAAGTAGCATCAAGGTCATATGGCAATACATAAACTAATAGAAATGGGTTAATTTAAGATGTAAGAGCTAAATAGAAATATGCCTGAGCCATTGGCCAAACAGTGTTGTAATTGATAGGGTTTCCATGTGATTAGTTGGGTAGGGGCAGCCAGGAAACCAAAGTATAGTTTCTGTTTACAGAAGTCTTGTAGTCAGAAGTACTCTCTGTTCCACTGGTACCCCTGGACTGTTTTTTCTGCCCACCTGTTCCTGAATAACCATTCAGAGGCTTAATATCAGTTACACTTGTCTGACCAATGGCTTAAGCTATTATAGGCTAGCTCTCTTTATAAATTAACCCATTTCCATTAGTTTATATTTTACAATGTGTCTCATGGCTTGTTACCTCTAATCTTTCTTCTTGGGCAGCTATATGGAGTATCACCCACTCTGCCTTCTGTCTCTCTGTATCTTTGTTTGGACTTTCTGCCTTGCTTTACTTTCCTAAGTCATTGGATGAAATGACTTCATTCATCATCCAATAAGAGCAACACATATACAGAAAGATATTCCAGATCATCTTCCTTTTTATGTTTAATAAAAATGAAGGTTTTAATATAGTAAAATTACATATAACAACAGTTAGCAAGCAAGAATTACAGTTACTCCGGGGCTCCAATGTGGGTCTCTGTCTCTATCTCCATCCATCGCCAGATGAAGGTTCTATGGTGATATGCAAGATATTCGTTAGTATGGCTATAGGATCGGGCCATTTCAGGCTCTCTCTACTCAGCTGCCCAAGGACCTAGTTGGGTACATCTCTCTGAACCCTTTGGAACCCCTCTAGAGTCAAGGCTCTTGCCAACCCTAAAATGGCTCCCTTAATTAAGATATATACTTCCCTGCTCCCATATCCAACCTTCCATTATCCCAACCATTCCATTCCCCCAAGTTCTCCCTATCCTCCCCTTCTCACTTTTCTCTCTCCATCTCCCCTTTCCCCCATCCCACCCCACCCCCCAGTTCCAGGGCTGATGAGAAGCCAAGGACAATGGCACTGAGTTTTGACCCTACTGCATGTACTGGCTTTGTGGGAGCCTAGCCGGTTTGGATGCTTACCTTACTAGACCTGGATGGAGGGGGGAGGACCTTGGACTGCCCACAGGGCAGGGAACCCTGACTGCTCTTTGAACTGGAGAGGGAGGGGGGAGAGGAGTGGGGCGTGGGGGGAGGGGGAGGGAAAGGGGAGGAGGCAGAAATTTTTAATTAAAAAAAATTTAATAATAAAAAAGAAAAAAAAAGAAGAAGAAAAGAATTACAGTTACAACATTTAGTCTATTTGTATTAGGCAAAATTAAAGAAACTACTCTACCATCTATTTTATCTTTGTGAGCTTAAAGTTTTATGCCTAATTTATCTTTTTCATAACTAAGGAGGACTATAACTTTCTAGTCCTTAACTCTGTCAAAGACACCAGAAAGGTTTAATATTACCTAAGGAAACAAAAGGAACATTGTAAGTAACTTTCAAAACTCTAGAATTGAGAGACATATTGCTGTCTAAAGAGTAAGTCAAAGTTCTTTTGCAATGTTGGGGCACCCATCTTCAGCCTATAGGCCCAGAGCATGTGGCAGGCTTTTCAGTGAAGTAAGAAACTTTAAGGTCTGTTCTGACTTTTACTGGCAGGTTTTATCAGTTGCTTTATTATGAGTCATGCAGAAGTCTGGCAGCTTTCTCTGTGAAGCAGGAATCCTGAAGGACCATCCCATCTTATCTTGGCAAATTTAGCAGTCATTCTCCTATTGATCCTGTATATCCAGTTTATACAGAATTCCATCAAACAGTCCAGGCCAGAGTAGTTTCATGCCCAAATGGCTAGCCTTATCACATGGAAGGTAAATTCCATAACAAATTTCTTTGATGCCCATTAACCTCTTTGAAGTAATTGGTACTGCCAGAAGCAGACATGTCTCACTGTGAAGAAAAGCCTAAATTTTTAAAACATTTTAAATGCCATATTCTGTAGGTCTTTGAAGTTTTTGAAAAGGATCTATCTAACTGAAATATATCTCTGTATATCTGGAAAACCTAACTAACCTGAGGGGAGACACAGAATGGTGCAGAGGCAGTGCAGGATCAGTGATGGCTTCTGCCATTTCTCTATATTTGTAAGCTTGTTCCTTTCCATAGTAAAACTTCAATAAATCAGTTTTATTTGCCTCAGTGTGGTTACTCAATAATGCCTAGTCCCAGAGCATCTTATATATCATATGAGCCTTGGATATGCATGAAGCTGACTCTGAAGAAGGTGGTTTAGCCAGGACATATTTAGAAATAATGGACTCCAGAAGAGAATAAGTTGAAGGTTCGTGGGTAATAGGCAGTGCCTTTGGAAATGCAGAGAATCCTGTGTAGACAGAGGTACTCTGGATCATTACTAACTAGACAAATCCTTCCTGTCACACCATGGATGTCATTTAAAACCAACAATAGTAAGACTGAACTGGTCTGAACAATTTCTTCTTTCTCCCTTCCAGGTCTGAGTAAAGAGCTGAAGTCAGCCCCAATAGTCTTATGAGTTAAATTTGTTCTTGGTTCACTTTGTGGTTCTTGGGATAGCTGATGTTTTGAGAAGGGAGATGTGGATCGTAAATTATGCTTCATGTCCATTCTGTAAGATAGATTGTTGGGGTCGCTGCAAGCACCACAGCTGGCAGGAAAAGGATCCATGCAAGGTGAAAAATGACACTCGAGTTAGCACCGCTTTACCAGGCACTGGGTCAAACCTTCCAGCATCTGACTTTGCAGTTTAATTTTCTTCCACATTTAAACACAGTGAAACTTTGGAAAGAAGTCTCCATGTGACAATCATCACAGCAAAGCTTTACACATAGCTACATAGAAAGTCCCTAGCACAGTAGCAAAGTATCTGTGAGCTGTACAATAAAAAGGAATTCTACAAACTAATAAACAACTCTCAGAATAAGGTCCTAAGGAGGAAGGATTTACAATAAGTCTAAAGATAGATTCTGTTCATGGAAGATAAAAAGTACGTGGGACCTCTTTCATGAAGACAGATTCTATTTACTGAAAGACTATGCTCAGGACAAGGGCCTAAACAATGCTCAAGATTTTGGGGTCTTCTGGAAAGCTGGCTCCATAGACTAGCAAAGCAGTCAGTAAGTTGTTAGACAGCATCCACTGCAGCCTTCCATGTAAAAAGAAGTCATTGCTTTCCCTTGAAGAAAATAGGCCCCCACATTTAACAAGTCAGGTTGTTCTAACAGTTCTCTAAGCTGTGCCTCCTACAATAGACAGAGGGAAGACCAGAGTGGGTGCAGTCCTGGGAATCAGAGAAACACAATCTTCCCATGAGTTTTGTAACTGGCTCCCTTTCTCTAATACACATTAGCACTTAACTTTTTCTCAGTTCTCCAACTCCCTACTTGTCATGTTAACTGTACCGCCTTCTGCTTGTTCATAGCTCTGTCTGCCCTAGAGTGTTCAGGAGAGTCCTTGGGCTCCACTGTGTCTTGTTAATCATCTTAAAGTTCATAGCTGCTGAAAACAAAATCTTCATTGATGTACAGCTTCGTTTAATTTCATTCCCAGCCTCCATTACGTTGCAGTTCACAAGCATATTGTGGATCTCAGGAAAATTACTTCTAATCTGTTAGCAGTTATTGTCCTCCGTTCATTTGATGTAGTCCAGAGTACATTCTTTTAGCCACAGACTTGAGACAGCAATATATTAAAGAGAGTCAATTTAGAGTTTACCTTTTTCCTATTTTGCTTGCCCAGATGAATAGAAATGTTTCATATTTACATCTAGGTGATGGAGTGCCTGAGATTTGGATTTCTGATCCCCTGAGCTGAAAGCTAAAACATTGAAAAAAATATATGTACATGTGTTCAGGACTTGCTGCAAAAATTTTAAAACAGTTTCTTCCCTCGGAGGTGTGAAGTTTCTCCTTTGAAAAGCCAATGGAAGGAAATCATATTTGGATCATGGTGAGTCATTCAGTTTCTCCCATCATTAAAGTCATTCATTGCCAAGTCTAATCTGTTGTTGGACATAACTGACTCACCACATAAGAAGTGAGTGTCTGTTAGTATATCCTCCACGATTTCATTCAGGTTGGCAGTTAAAGTGAAAATCTTTTATATGCAAAATCTTGGTTAGCTGTAGGGTGTTCAGTATTAGTACGGCAACGTGAGTTTTGGATATGGTACAATTATAGATCTTTAGCAGTTGCTTTAGAGTGTGCCAGTTGCAAATATAGCATTATTTCTTTATACTAAACTTGTGGGATCAAGCTTTTCATTTTTTTATTTATTTTTATTCTTTTTTAATTAAAATTTCCACCTGCTCCCCGTTTTCCATTTCCTTCCCCCTCCTCCCCCCACTCCCCTTCCCCTATCCCCACTCCTCTTCTTCTCCCCCCACTCCATTCCCCCTCCCTCTCGATACTGAAGAGCAGTCCAAATTCCCAGCCCTGCGGGAAGACCAAGGTCCTCCCACTTCTATCTAGGTCCAGCAAGGTGAGCGTCCAAACAGGCTAAGCTCCCACAAAGCCAGTTCATGTATTAGGATTGAAACCTAGTGCCAATGTCCTTGGCTTCTCATCAGCCTTCATTGTCTGCCATGTTCAGAGAGTCCAGTTTCAACCCATGCTTATTCAGTCCCAGTCCAGCTGGCCTTGGTGGGCTCCCAATAGATCAGTTCCACTGTCACAGTGGGTGGGTGCACGCCTCGTGGTCCTGATTTCCTTGCTCATGTTCTCCCTCCTTCTGCTCCTCATTTGGACCTTAAGAGCTCAGACCGTTGCTCCAAATTGGGTCTCTGTCTCTGTCTCGATCCATCGCCAGATGAAGGTTCTAAGGTGATATGTGGTGATTTTTCAGGAAATTTGGGATCAACCTACCCCAAGATCCAGTAATACCACTGTTGGGAATATACCCAAGAGATGCCCTATCATATGACAAAAGTATCTGTTCAACTATATTCATAACAGCATTGTTTGTAATAGCCAGAACCTGGAAACAACCTAGATGCCCTTCAATGGAGGAATGGATGAAGAAAGTGTGGAATATATACATATTAGAGTACTACTCAGCGGTAAAAAACAATGACTTCTCGAATTTTGCATGCAAATGGATGGAAATAGAAAACACTATCCTGAGTGAGGTATTCCAGACCCAAAAAGAGGAACATGGGATGTACTCACTCATTATTGGTTTCTAGCCATAAATAAAGGACATTGAGCATATAATTTGTGATCCTAGAGAAGCTAAATAAGAAAGTGCACCCAAAGAAAAACATATAGTCATCTGCCTGGATAGGGGAAGTAGACAAGATTGCCGGGCAAAAACTGGGAACTTGCGGGTGAGGTGGCATGGGGCTAAGGGGAAATGGGGTGAGAAACGTGAGAAGGGGAGGATGGGAGGAGCTTGGGGGAATGGGATGGTTGGGATATAGGAAGGGTGGATACGGGAGCAGCAAAGTATATATTCTAACTAAGGGAGCCATCTTAGGGTTGGCAAGAGACTTGACTCTAGAGGGGCTCGCAGGTGTCCAGGGAGATGTCCCCAGCTGGTACCTTGCGCAACTGAGGAGAGGGAACCTGAAATGACCTTATCCTATACAGGGATCAAGCTTTTCTATGAAAGTATTCAAAAATGTTAAAAATTTCAATGTATGTCTGGAATACTCCATAATATAGAAAATGATTGTATATATGCACCAGTTGCACCAGACTATCTAGCTGTGTCTGTCCAGATGTCTGTCTGTATATTTATCTTTTGCCAGTTATTTATCAGTCATTTTCCTTCCTTCCTTCCTTCCTTCCTTCCTTCCTTCCTTCCTTCCTTCCTTCCTTCCTTCCCTCCCTCCCTCCCTCCCTCCCTCCCTCCCTCCCTCCCTCCCTCCCTCCCTCTCTCTCTCTCTCTCTCTCTCTCTCTCTCTCTCTCTCTCTCTCTCTCTCTCTCCGTTTCTTGATCAATTGATCTATCAGTCTATAAGTTTATCATTTATCCATCTATCTATCTTTCTTCTGTCAGTCTGTCATCCATATGTCCTATCTCTGTGGTAACATTATTTGTAGTAATAAAGACAAAGAACAACATGCATGATCACTGGCAGTAAAAAACATATGTGTATGCATTTGCACACACAAAATAGTTCTATTTATTCAATTATACTTTTACAGAAGAGAAAATTATTGAGCCAAAGTGAGGTACTAATATGAATAAGTTCCTCATGGAATACAAAATATTTTTTTATTATAGGTATAGAGATTATATAGATATACAGAGTGCTTTCATACTTAAGTTTTTAAACAAGAAAATAAAAAAGCACCATTTAGGGATACTTTCATATTTTTAAATGTACATAAAATACAGAACTTGTTGTCAGAAACATGAGGATGTAGCTACTCCTGTGAGAGCATACAGGTGGGGGGAGGTAGAGAAGAATATTGAGTTGTAGAAAGCTTTAGCATATTTCATGAAGATTGGTCCCAGGTGGCGCACAACCCAAGTCCAAGTGGATCAAAAACCTCACCACAAAACCTAAACACTGACCCTGATGGAAGAGAAAGTGGGGAATAGCCTTGAACACATCTGCACAGGAGAATACTTTCTGAATAAAACATCTTCTGGCAGGCACTAAGATTAACAATTAATAAGTGGGACCTTATGAATCTGAAAAGCTTTTATAAGGTGAAGAACAACATCATATGGACAAATAGCAACCTACAGAAGGGGAAAAGTCTTTTACTATATTTCTGTTAGAGGACTAATATCAAAATATATAAAGAACTCAAGAAACTAGATATCAAAACTCAAATAATGCAACTAAAAAGGGGGTACACTTCTAAACAGAGGATTCTAAATATTGGAATCTCAAATGGTTGAGAAACACTTAAATAAATGTTTAACATCCTCATTCATCAGGAAAATGCAAATCAAAACTACTTTGAGATTCCATTTTACAGTTGTCAGGGATGTGAAGCAAGGGGCACACTCCTCCATTGATAGTGTCTAAATGGTAGCTCTCCATCAAACACCTCCCCCTCAGAGCTCAGTGTATCCCTTGAAAGAGGAGATGGAACGATTATAATAACCAGAGGGGATGGAGGACACCAGGAGATCAAGGCCCTCTGACTCAACTAAACAAGGAGCATATGAGCTTACAGAGACTCACACAGCAAGCATAAAACTTACATGGGTCTGCACCAGGTCTTCTGTGGAAGAAATGGGAGGACTACAGGGACAGAAAACTAAAATCTGGATATATAGGATGTGAAAAGAATCTGTTTTAAATAAATAAAAAAGAAAAAAGACTGGTCCAAGGTGGACATATTTTTGTCATGATAATTGATGAACACAATCTTTTTCAGAAATGAAAGTTTAATAACAGAAAAATGTTAAAAGGCAAATATGATGGCTGTGCACATGACTCAGCACTGACTGTTTAGGAATTGATAATGGTGGAGGTGAAGAGTCAGGTGGGAAGCAAACAAGAGCATCAGGAAAACAGCAAGCAGAAGATGTTTTCCTCTCTCATCCTTTGGTACCTTATATCATTTCTAGGGCTCTTTATTGGGGATCCATCTCTTTATTGTGACTTGATTTTTCTTTCGTCTCTCTTCAGGGAACTTACACCCCAGCATAATTGCTAGCACCCCTGCAAAGACATGGCTATATTTTACAACTTCTAAAAGTTCATTCTATGAATGTGCTCATTTTCCAGACACATACCCACAAATCTTCATTGATTGAAATTAATTTTATTTGAAAACATCTCTAATTTCTGAAAGAGTTTTGAGACTCTGGTACCAATGTTATGAGATTGAGGCACTTGTCATCTGCCAATTGCATTCTCTTCATTTTCAGTTTGATGGCTAGTTTCCTGATCTACTCCTCCTAATCAGACTTCAATGTCGAATTATAATGTTTGTAGCAGTTCTCTGTTTCAATTTTTGCTTTTCTTCAGGGTCTCTTCTTGGATCATTGCTTTCTACAACTCCATCAACGATGCTCACTACATTTAGTTAGTAACTTCTTCTAAGACACTGTGACCCTATAGTTCAACTCATGAGTTCAATATCTTGCACTTCAACCACACGGAGGCCTTAAGCAATGACTCTATCATCAATTCCTTACAACCTGCTAAAATTCTGTGACTCTATTTTATTGTTGTTCTTCTGTGTCATGGGCAATTATAATAAACATCGAGAACCATTTAATCCATTTAACATTGCATCACCTCCTCCTACCATTCCAGATGTCCAGGAAAACTTACAATGTATGTTCTCATACCAGGGAGAGTCCCAGACAGATAGATGGTGAGTTCAAACCAAGCAAACTGTGCCTGGCCCATCCCCCAACCACATGAAAACACCTCTAGATTTTTGGTTTTTGTTTGTTTGTTGTTTTTCATCAAGCCATTTCTGGAGCATACTGGGAGCTCTGCCATGCTTTTCTTCAAAAGCTTCATTAAATAACAGGAAATCCGTTCATTCTATCTTGGGATATGTGATATCATTAATCTGAATACCCCAATTCAGTTTGAAGTCCTTGTCCATCTGTTTCTTCAAAGTGGCCACAAGACCAATAAACAGGCATATAGTGATCCATTTGTTAGGTGACACATGTTTTGGTATCTCATGGGACATGACAAGGGATGTGAATAGTTTTAGGGTAATAGCAGTCTTCTAAAATTTATTTTATTTTTGTAGACTATTTTATTTTGTACATGAATGTTTTGGCTTAATGCATGTTTGTGTACCATATACATACCTGGTGCCCAAGGAAGTCAGAAGAGGGTATCGGATACCAAAACCAGGGTATTTCCTCTCCGGACATCTTAAACTTTGACTTCAATGTTTAAAAGGACAGTTGACTGTAGAGATATGAGTGAAACCATTATGAGCAGCTACAAAGCAATTGTATTTGTTCAGGTGAAGGTAAGAGAATAGTTTGGTTTTACTTCGGAACACTATAGGACAGGGAGTAAGAGGATAGTGTCAGCCAAGAAGATTAGCTAAAGATTGTCATAGCAGGGAACACTGAGAATGGGGAGCTTCTCAGTGTTTAGAATAGTTTAGAATAGGTACGTTCAGGAGTTTTAGTTTGGGTAAATTGAATTTGAGATGCTCACAAGACATCCAAATAGATTCACAGAATAAACAGATGGATAGAGAAGCCCGTGAGTGTGTGTTTGTGTGTTTGTGTGTAACTCTGTGCATTGTCTAAAACTGAACTGGAAGCTATTATAAAGGTTAGTACATTTTTTTGGAGTGCAATTTGCATATGAATTTGAAACCTAATATGTATTAAAATTCATCATTTTTTAACCAATTTTTTTGAGATATAATTGACCAAAGTATACACTTTTCTGTTTCTGTGTTAATGGCCACTGTTATATAAAATTCTATCTAATTAGAGATTCTATAGCTATGGTCCCTAATATGTCTTCCCTTGTGGAAAGTACATGTTTGCTTTTAAAAAGTACATGCAATATTTAGATATAAGTATATATTCATTGCTGTTTGATGGAGTCATGTCCAGAGAAATATTTTGCTAAGTAATTTTACTTTGATGAACACCATATAGTGTATTTACACAAACTATAATGACTACATCATTAGGTAATCAATTTTTACAGCCTATTGTTCTGTATCCTTTGGTCCACAAGTGGCCAAAATATTAAAATATATTTATGAGCATGAAGCTGTATGTTGTGAAATGGAGAGCACATTAGCATATCTATCACCCCATACTAGTTCCTTTACTTCTGAATTGAGGGCACTTTGGCTAAACCATCACAATTCATTTCAATTGTACAGTACAATGTCAACTCCAGTTTCCATGTTGTACATCAGCTCTCTGAAACTTCCTTGTCATGCATGCCAGAAACTTGACACCCTCTGACCATCAATGAAGTCATCTGACAGATTCTTGTGAAAAGCTGACAAGATTATAAAACTATGTACTTAAAAAACTGAGGTCTTTGAAAGTCTGAGTATCAAAAGTCTTCCAAAGACTTGCCTTGGTAGTGACTTTACTGACATTCGTATCATTACTCTGCTAAACAGGAAAATTATTGAGCTATTTCCAGTGACTTACTGTTAGATCCACAGATTAGCACATCTCTCAAACCTCAGTATAGAAGCCTGTTTTTTTAAGTAAATAGTGGTTAACACAGAGGTCCACAACTAATCAAAGTTTCAAGAAAAAGAGACTACAAAATTCTTAGCGTGAAATGTACAATCTATCTCATACCTCCTCTGCCCAGGGCTCAGGGATCATTAAGAAAGAGGGAGTGGAAAGATGCTAAGAGCCAAAGGTAGTGACTGATGACAAGCAAGTAATGTTTTCTGGCTACAACAGGGCACATTGCACACATCAACCCACAGTGGTTGTGACAGCATGTACAAGACCTGGGCAAGCTTGAGCCAGACAGAATTTCAGCACCTAGAGAGGAGGTGGGTGTAAAAGTTGAGGGACTTGAGCCTTTGGTTACTGCTGGGAGAGAGTCAGTCTCTTTTTGGAAGATGTGACCACCATGTTCCAGGGAAATGCCACACATCTAAGAGAATATAGACATTACAAATTTAACCACACACACACACAAACAAACACACACACACAGAGACACACACAGTTGGATGAATAAGGAAGAGGAATGGATCTGGGAGCATTTGGAAGGGGTTATGCAATCAAAAATATCCTATGGATTCACAAGAAACTATTACAAAAATGAAATTATTAGTAATGTTGAATTCTTGTGTTAACAGAAAGTATCATTTATTTCTGCTTAAAAAGACCACTTAGTTTAAAGTTATTTGGGACAGAAATTTAAAAAGAGTATAAATTTATTTAAAGAACTTGGAACTTGGCTCAGGAAAGTGAAAGACACACTGATCAGCATGGGTTCTCCTAGTCTAGACTGGCTGAAGGCATCCACAGGCTTGCCTGGCACCATGCAGCCCTGGACAGGTAGGTGCCATTATGATCAGCAAATATATAGTGGAGAAATGGGAATGAAAGAGAAACAGAATGGTTCATGTGCTGTGGAAAGAGGAGGACTGGAAGAAATGAAGGCAGTGAGGAACAGCTGATGTGAAAGGCCTGCCTGCTACCTGGGTCAGGGTGATCTCGGACCCTGGGCTGCTGCCAAGGGCCATTTATGGCTCCATGGTCCTACCACAGGTAGGGTCTGTAGCAGGTTTTCTTTTGAGCCACCAACCAGTTCTCAAATCATGACATAGAAATTTGATATTAGTAACTTAACTTGATCTCTGTCTTTTTTCTATGTTTTGCCTCGGGCCTTTTTTTCTTTTCTTTTCTTTTCTTTTCTTTTCTTTTCTTTTCTTTTTTCTTTTCTTTTCTTTTCTTTCCTTTCCTTTCCTTTCCTTTCCTTTCCTTTCCTTTCCTTTCCTTTCCTTTCCTTTCCCCTTCCTTCCTTCCTTCCTTCCTCCCTCCCTCCCTCCCTCCCTCCCTCCCTCCCTTCCTTCCTTCCTTCCTTCTCTCTCTCTCTCTCTCTCTTTGATTCCTTCTGTTCTACTCTGTGTCTGACTGGCTGGCAGCTACCTGGTTTATTGTCACTTTCTCTTTCTCTTTCATCCTGTTTTCATTCTCTCTCTCTCTCTCTCTCTCTCTCTCTCTCTCTCTCTCTCTCTCTCTCCTCTCTCCAGTCTAGATCCCTCCTCCTACTTATTCTCTCTGTCTACCAGTCCTGCCTATCTCTCTACTGCCTACCTATTGACTGTTCAGCTTTGTATTAGACTAATCAGGTGCCTTAGACAGCAGCAACAGGAACACATCCTTACATATTTAAATTCAGCATAAACAAAAGCAATACACCTTTACATAGTTAAAGTAATATTCTGCAACATAAACAAATATAAATTTCTTTACATAGTTAAAGTAATATCATATAACAGGGGGTCTGCATTGACATCCATGGGCTATGTTGTCATCAAAGGCCACAGGGATTCCTGGGGTCTGGGCCACCATCTATGGCCTTGTTAGTAACTGAGGGCCACCCTGCCCCTGAGGCCATGCTGATCTGAGTGGTCTGGGCTGCCACCTGGGGCAATGATGACACCTGGGGCTGAACTGCTGCCAAGGGACTCTATAGCAGCCAGGATCTGTGTGGTTGTGTATGACTGTAGTAACCACTGAAGGCTGTGAGGATGCCTGGGGTCTGACAGAGTCATGCTGACTCTGGGGCCATTCTGATCTGAGTAATCTATGCCTCCATCTGGGACCATGGTGATGTCTGTGCTCAAGGTGTGGTGAGGGCCCAGATAAATTATGCAGCAACTAGTTCTGTTCTTAGGCAATAGATTTTTTGTGTTAATTATCTCCCATAACCTTTATTTTCTTCCATTGCCTTCCTGTTATGACAGATACAACAAAGTTAGTTTCCAACATAGGACAAACATGCTAGGGATGCTGGTTTTATTTTATACCAAGGCCATATTAGATGAGCACTACTTCCTTGATTGGTGGCCCTTCTTGTTGTTGTTTATCTGCTGTCTCGCTCAGTTAATGGAAGGGATTTTAATTAAAGGTGGACACATTGGTTTAGATCAACATTCATGCAAATTTATCAGTGTTATCCACTGACAGGCTTTGAACAGAAAATGGGTCAGGACAGCTACTGTTAGGGTACCCATTTCTGATATACTTTCCTAACCTTAGCAAAGTATCTTGTTACTATCTGTGGTTTATGGAGATGACTGTGTTGTGGTGACTGGATTTCTGGAAGTGTTTCTGATGATGCTGCATTAATAAAGAATTTAAATACATGACATACTGACAATAGTTATTGTATATATTCTTGGTCAGGCATAAGAACAGGACAGTCAATTTTAATACAAACAAATTACAACAATGTTTTTAACACCTCTAAAAATATAAGAAGTTGAGAAGAGAAATGAGACTTGAATGAATAAAGGGTTAATATGTGTGACCAAGAAAGTGAAATTGTCTCATATTTTTATCTTTTGAAGAATTATAATTATATTTGATTTTACCAAGCAAATAAATGCTGTGAAATCAAATTATACCCCATACAGTAGAAAACTTATAGGGATAGATTTTTTTTGTAGGCCTCATTTGTAATTCTGACAATATAGTCCCTCATTTAGCTGACTTTTCTACTTCTTTCCAGTCAATTTTATGTGCTAATAATCAGAAAGGAAGATCTCATCTGGATGTGATTCTTAACATTGAAGCCCCATTTGGGCTGAAATTATTGCCCTTACATATTATTTTTCTCTTTTTTTCAATTTTATGATGATAGTACATAAAATAGGTAGGGTAAAAGAGCATTTTCTTGCCCTGACCTGTATCACTAAGCTACCTCTCATTTCTGACAGAGGAATAAAATGAGAAAAGTTGGGGAGTGGGTGGTGCTGCAATTGTTTCTCCTTCTCAAGATGTGTTTGCATGGCTAGGGACCCAAGCCTAACAACATGAACTTCACATCCCTGCATGTGCCTGAGAGCCAAGTTACACACTTGACCTTGGTCAACAGGCCAGAAAGCAGTCTGGATTCCCAATTTTTAATATTATTTTATTTCACTGAAAATTAAAACTTAATTTCAAAAATACATTATGTGATTTCCTCTTTTTTACTGATGACCCGTTTCTTTGACAATTTCCTATATGGTTATGATGCATTTGGCTCCTCTTTCTAAATTGGTTTTTATAACTTATTCGGTTTGGAACCAATTTTGTCTGAGTTAATTCTGTTCATGTCGGAGCTTTTCCAAAGCTGCCTGGAATTCTGATGTGGAGTGGCATTCTTATCTTACTGCCTACTTGCTCTGCAGTTTAGATAGAGAGTGAAACAGAGATGCTGTTTCTAAGTATGTGAGAGCATGCCAGGAGTCATGGTAGTTATAGTCTGCAATATCAGGGTCCAATTACTAAGTCAAGAGTTAACATTTTGTGTTTTGTGTTCTATCTGGGTGTCACCCAAGTCTGTTCCAAACAATTCTGTTCCAAACTCCTTTATTATAAGGGTGACATGCTTAAAAATATATGTAAGTTGACCCTTTAATAACACAAGTTTGAACTCTGAGGGTCCATTTATACTTGAATTGTAGGTCACAGTTTGAAGAAAATCACACCACAAAACTCCGTAGCACAGAAATTTTGGAAAAAAATTCACAAGCTGTGAAAGCACAAATTTTATGTAGATAATGTTTTAGCAGATTTACCATAGCATATGTAAAACTAGTTAAAATTTAACTTTATCAAAGTTTATGCCCATAAAAACACAGATTGTATATGTTATCATTTTGTAGTTGAGAGTAGCATGTACAATGGTAGGATATATTAGCAAGTAATAAACTGAATTAAATTAATGCTAGTGCATACTGTACAAATGAAATCTCTAGTTACTTCCTGCTGCTGTTGCTGTGATTTCATGGTTTGTATAGTAGTTGAAAATGTTTTGTGTTCTGAATCATATCCAGTAAGATGTCTAATGTGCTAAAAGTTATTTGTCAGAGTTCTTACGTGTGTGTGTGTGTTTGTGTGTTTGTCTGTGTGTGTGTGTGTATTTACCATATATAATATACTGAACTTCCAAAGTGTGCTACTAGATGTGTTTGTTATGGCTCCTAGATAGTTAAGAGTTGGGGGAGACAGATGTTGACTATGCACTGCAAGCTTTAAGGGGGTTGCAGCTTTAATTCCTGTGCTGCTTGTGATCATCTGCACATAAACATGCTGAGGTTCTACCTCTGTCCAAACCCAGCAAACGCATGTGGCCCTGACCTAGTCGTGCTGAAGTGAGACTGTGAATGATGGACGGACTTGCAAGAATAGGTTTCTGGTGAGCAGCAATCCTCAAGTCAGTTACAGCAAGCAGTTAATCCTCTACGATGCAGGTCCCTGTCCTAGTTAATCACTGGCTGAGTTGTATGGTATGAACACTATTACCCAGATACTGCCCAAGTTTCAGCAACTTTTTGTGGCAGATCCTTCTAGAGCCTTCTTTTTTCCCCCATGTCTGTAACAAAGACTTTCCTGTTGTCCTCCATCTCACCCCATATCCTCTTACTTGATCCCTCCTGATCCACAGATTCAGCTACATACCATACAACTAGTGATTCTCAAAACAAACTTCTGGTGTGAGTTGGAGTGGCTAGGTAGTCTAGACAAGCAGGCATCCAGAGACTCCTATTGATCTGTAACTCTGTAATTTGTAAGCTTCTCTAAGTAGCCTTAGGGTTAGGGTTAGTAGTAAGATACCTTGGAAAAGGAACCTTCACTTTATAACCCTACAACATGGTGGTCTTCCCATTTTTATCTGGCTTACCCTGAATAAGTTAGTGCAACACAGACTATCTAAAACTCAAATGTGTTTTCAGAGGAGAGAAATGACAGAGGTGCACAAGATAAATGGAAAATGAGGAAGGGAGGAAGCTGGGATACAGACAGAAAGGAGGGAGGGAGTGAAAGCATAGAAGGGGAATGGGTATGTCTACAGACTCCCAAACTCCATGTCATTTTCTGCCTAAGTCTCTGATTGACTCTGAATCCTGGTTGCTGGGGCAGAACGCAAGCAACCTAATTAAGGAAAAGAGAGTGAAATTAGATTTTAGCTGCCGCTGGAGATGTTTGCCATTTGAGTCTGTACAAATTAATTGCCTGCTAAAATGAACGAGCAAATGAAAACAACATTTTTTGAGTCATTTACCAGAATCCAGAGTCTTCACAACATATGACCCATAACTTCAGAGGAGCAGTAAATAAAAACATACTTGGGACATAGAAAAAGAACAATTAACAGAGCCCAATTATCACTCACTCCATGTAGAAACAGAAAAGGGGGGAAAGGGATTTTAAAGTGGCTTTTGTATTTGGGATATAAAGGAAGGCATATATTGAACATGATCGATGATCTTAAATGCAATTCTAACTCTAACAAGTGTGACATCTGAATTAAACAACTCAGTGGCTGGGCTGTCACTCACAGTGCCATTGACTGGTGGTTTGCCAGTTGACTGGCCTTGGAGTCATTAGGGGATACACCAGTGGTGAAGCTGGTGGCGTGTTCCCAGAGAGGTTTGACTAAGGAATGAAGGCCCAACCTTAATGTGGACAGTACCATCTGCCCAGACTTGGTGGAGAGAAGGAAGAAGCCACCTGAGCATGAGCCTTCAATTTTATCTGCTTCCTGACTGCAGACTCCATGTGACAATGCTGCCACTGTGAGAGCCACTCTGACTGTCATCCTGTCACTATTATGATGGACTCTACCTAAACCTCTCTCCATTCAGGTATCAGTATTTTGCGACTGCATTGAGAAAAGTATATAATGGGGAAACAGATGAAGAGACTTGAGTGTGAAGCTGGGCAAATGTTGTAGGGGGAACCTAGAGGACCAGAATGCCCGCCTCAAGCTGACAGGCAGAAGACCCGTGCTGGGAACTTTTTAACATTCAGTTGGCTTAGGAAGGAGAGGCGAGAACACAGTGCAGAAAAGTGGTTGAACACACAATGGACAGGTGAACGTAGTGTGATTGTCATCACTGTGTAACTCTACATGAGTGTATTGTCACTGTTGGAGTAATGGACGATCCAGACAGTGGGGGGAAAGAATGAACATTTTTGTCACTTCACAGAACTCCTTTTCCAGTCTGTCAGGCTGCCCGAAAGGACCTCTCACCAGGAGGCAAAGCTGTCTATGAAGACCCAGTGATCGACTGGTACTCAAGGGCTATACAGAAATGCACAAGTTAAAGCCTGACGAGTCGATCCAAGTGGGAATGATTTGACACAAGCTCTAGGAGGCACAAAAGTGTCTTGAAACAGTCAAGTCAGGACCTCCCAAGAGAGTCACTTTGCCTTCCATTTAGAGGAGTCAAGAGGCTCTGGATTTCCAAAGAGCTTTGTAGGTCCATCAATTGCAAGAAGTAAAAGCAGTTCAAAAACTCCATTTCCTAATGAAGTTCGCCACCCTCCCTTTCTTCCTTAGTAATTAATACCCCACAATCACATCCACTATACAATATCAGCATTACAGGAAGTCATCTTGAGTAAAGATAAGTGGCAATTCCTTTATAGAGGTCATTGTTATTCATTAACATAGATGGATATAATTTGCATTTACTCTACCATTTCTTTTATGAATAAAATAAAGTTAAAAGTAAGAATGTTTTCACATATTCATTTTTCCATTTTATGTTTTTATCAGCATATATAAATTACATACAATAATGGGTTTCATTATGAAATTTTTATCCAGGTACATAATATGTTTTGATACTAGTCACCCCCATTTCCCTTTCTTCTTTTCACATCCCTGCTAATCCCCTCCCTCTTCTCAACTGTCCCCTTTGACTTTTAGATATGAGAGCTCAATTTTCCCTCTGCATTTATGGGAAACAGTCACCCCTTCTCTGTAGTAACAAGTACAGGATTCAGAATGGAGAAAGTGAGGCAGATTGTTTTATGATCTTGCAAGGCTGGGTGTGAACCTGGACAAAATATTAGGTGTGTCAAATAAACTTCGATATTAGTTTTAAAAAGCCTGACCACAAGCCCCCTAATTCCTCTCTTTACTAGCTGGCAACTCAAGGAGGTACAATCTTTCCCACACATCACCTATGTTTCATTATCACCTCACCCTTCCTTAATGCATGTGCATTGCAGGCTGTCTGTATTTTCCCATCCTGAGATAAACTGTTGTTTTGAACAAAGGGGAGGTGGAAGGCATCTGTTGGTGGAGGGGACCCTGTGCATCTGGTTGGCTGGTGCAGTGGTCTATCTAAGGCACAACTGTATTGCAAATGAACATCTTATTTTGTTTCTCTCACACTCTCTATGCTTAGATCCTTCAGCTTCCCTATTCTTATAAAAGCATTTCAGGAATCCTACCCAATGTATTGGGTACTAATGGTGAGGTTTTGTTTTGAAGTATTGTTTGCCTTATATTAATTAAATAGTCATGGGGGAACAACTGAACAAAACTATTCATTGAAAGCCTTGAAGTTAATAGTATCTCGCTGCTCCGGATATGGGTAATATACCAGTGGCAGCCGCAATACAAGGGAACTGGTTTAAAATCATAGAATCCTAAGTCCTCTTCCATAGCATTCACTTAAAGACAGCCCTTGATTCTAGGAACATGTAACTTTTGAAAACAATTCCCGAGGCCTTAGAGATGGCTCAGTAGTTAAGATGTTGCTCTTCCAGAGGACCTGAGTTGGGCATCCATACTGACTCATTCACAATCATCAACAACTCCAGCTCTAGGAAATCAGATGTCCTCTGCTGGCTTCTGCCAGCACAAGCGCAGACATGCATGTGAGACACACAAGAATAAAGTAAAGTTAAACAAACAACCTCTTTCAGCTTTACACTTGCTTGAAAGAAAACTTGTATTCCTTTTGGATATGATAGTTCACTCCTCTAATTTCAGTTTGGGAAAGGCGGAGACAGGAGGATCACCGTAAGTTTGAAGCTAGCTTGGTCTCCACAGTGAGTTCCAGGAGGCCAGTCAGAGTCATACAGTGGACCATGGCTAAAGAATTAAGGTATTCTTTAGACTCATTTGATTTCTGCTTCCTTGTTTCTTAAATGTTCACTGCTTTTGCACAAGTCACTTGCAATGCAGCCTAAGAAGGAGGTTAACCCATGAGTGTATAAGCAACAGAAGTTAGGGAGGCTGAGGTCACAGGGAATATACTCTAATGTTATGAGTGATTTCATGTCTAGAAGATAAAGCCTATTCTATCCATTGGTACAAAGGATCAGTTCAAGGTAGAGATGTGGCAGGTGGTGATTATATAGAAGAGATAGCAGCATTGACAAGCTATCACTATTTCTGCACCAAGAGCATATGTAATGCAAATTGGGAAATTAAGTTTCAAAAGGAGGATGATAGCAGGCAATCTGATGCTGTCTTGATCTTAGCTTGGGGTGCTTCCCACTGATGAAATCCTCTCACATCACTCAAATAACATTCTTTTCAAAGGGAAAACAAACAAACTTTAACACATATATAGCACTGATTAAAATGAATCTGCTTACTGACATAGACTTAGAAGTACCACTAAAGCATAACTTGGTCATAATAACCATAACCCGGCTTTCCAAACTGTGAGGCTGAACTTGTATTTCAGAGCTGCAGACAATCAATGCTCTGCTTTGATTCTTGTACTCTCTTTCATTAATTCTAGGCCAACACATGCCCCCCTTTAATTAGTCTGCCTTTAATGGGGACTGTAACTGAATGTCAACACGGGGGCAGGTCACTAAAATGCCACTTGTGCTGTTAAAAACCAGGGAAATAGCGGGGAGAGAGAGCACCAAAGGCAACGAGAACTGATCAGTAAGAACAGGTTGAAGGATGCACCGCTAATGGGTGACAATGAAATGAAAGAGGCCACCATCTATCTATGAAATTAACTATAATCTTTCTTTGTACTTAATGAGGTTGGATAGTTGTTAAGGGGAAAGGTAAGACTCATGTTCAAAGCCAAATGAATAGGCTTGAGGGAGAGCAGGCAAGGGTTTTTGTATTGGAATAAATTATGAGTGAACACAATAGAAGAAAAAAATGTTCAGAAGTTTTTAGCCTAGTAGTTTTTAAACCACAGAATTTTCAGGGAAGTGTTTCTGTATGATTGAAAATGTCTGCTGTATACTCTTTGAGTGCAGAGTGCAGCGAGTGGTATTTCTTTGGAGGTGCAGTTTGTTTTCATGAATTTGATTAACTAGTCTCATAATTATTTGTGCTTGGTACAATATTTACATTTTACAGTCAAAATAGCTGAAGTCCAAGGACTAGAGGAAAATATTTGTAAAGAGAATTTTGTTTTATAGAAAATATGTTGTGTCGCTCTTCGTGATACATTGAGGCTTTACAGATTTTTGTTACTTCCAATAGAGAACTTTTCAACTGACAAAAATGCACAGGATTTTCTATACTGCCCATATATTGTGTTCAGTATGGAGGACATAGCAGAGTCTCAATCATACAGAAAATAAAATCCCACTTTTCTTGTACTCAAACTCAACACGTCTGTAACCAGACGAGTGGCTCTTAACTCTCCCCTTCATGGCCAGCTGTAGCTGGGCATCAGTTCTGATGCTAACTGGATTCAGTAAAAGTCTGAGTTTAAAGAATTGGTCCCATCCCAAATTTAGATACCCACGTCAAGCATCAGTCCACAAGCTACCCTCAGATTAGCTGGGAGAGACACTTCTAGCCTTCCCTCGGGTAAGACCCCCTGCCAGAACAGTTCACAGAAGGCAGAGAGACATTTTATATGGGTGGTGGTTTATCATAAATGATTCTGTGAAGGAAACATGTTTAAGTATCTGGACAGGGTGTCTGGAAGAGCCTCCGGTGCAAAGATCTGGCTCAGTAAAGTTGGGTTGCTTCCAGCATCTGAGTATGTGTTTGCTGATCAAAAAGCTCTCCAAATGTTTTGGGGGGAGTTTTTGGTGACCTTACCCTCTGGAACAGTTGATTGTTGTCTTATGCTCTAATTAGCTCCCTTTCCATGAGGGTGGGCTGAAAGGTTGGAGGCTTCTAATTGTGACTTGATCTTTTTATGACAAGTCTATGCCCTAGAAGCACAGCAAGCAATGACTCACTAGTTTTTAACAACCAGGAAATGTCAACAGGTTTGAAGCTCTGCATTGAAAACTGGGAACAAAGACCAGAGACATCTTTCACATTACAATGTCATATATTATCAGTCAATGAAGTTAGAAATGTATGTACTTTTCAATGCTCATTTTAATTATGAAAATAACTTAGTGTCAGTTGTAGCATTAATTCCCTATTGAATAGCATGTTTTTGGATTTCAATTTTAGCTCCAGAAGACTAGAAAGTGTTTCTTATAAAGTAGATTTATAAACTGATATTATCATTTCATCATGTTAATTTGAAATTTTACCAATGTAGATTAGTTAATTATGAAGAAAGGACAACAAAATATCATACATAGTAAGTCTGTAATTATCTTCTCATTTTGTTTCAAGGCTAATGCTCAATTCAGTGAAGCAAAGCTTCTTTGGATATCTTAGAATTTAAGAAGGTGTCCTCTGGGGTTTTAAATGAATCCAAGATTATGCTTTTGCTTAAACTAGATATAGAACTTCTAAGCTTAAAGATGTAACTTTAAGCAGATGAACAATCTCCAGGCTTAGAAATCCTTTCAGACCTTGAGTAAATACATCATAATGCCATATACATTCTTCTTTAAGAAGACTGGCATAGTAATGGTTCATAAGCACACCTTCAATTAGGTTTATACATTCAATTAAAGGTTGTCATTTTCCATTTGACATTAAAAACAAAGCATTAAATTACAAACTGGTCTTTTAATCCCCAAATGACTTCAATCTCATATGCAAATAAAATATGAAAATCAAGAACCATGGAAAGAGTATAGCAAAGGTGGTAAGAATTTACACAGATTGCCTTAATTAATGTTTTCTCTGAGATATTTTTGTCTTAGCACTGTTTCAATATGACATTATGGTAGTTTGAATGAGATGTCTTCTCCATCCTTGTTCATTTGCATGCTTAGTCCTTGGTTGGTAGTGTTTTCTTTTAGTGGGATCATGAGGTATGTGGTTTTATTGGAGGAAAGGTGTTGCTGGGGAGGTTAAAAAATTCATGTCATTTCCAATTTGTTCTCTGCTTCCTATATTTGGTTCAAGATCTGAGCCCTGCTTTTAATGCCATGCCTTCACGCTGACATTATAGACTCTTACTTGTCTGGAGCAAATAAGCCTAAACATACTCTTCCTTCTACAGATTGTCTTGGTCAGAATGCTTTATCATAGCAATAGAAAAGTAGCCAATAAAGAGGCTGCTTCCAGTGAGTGAAATATTGCTGTGCCAGACGTTACCACACAGTTTGTTGGAGGATTGTGGAAAACTTTGGACTTTATACTAGAAAAGTAATTGAATGCTGTGAGCAGAGCTCAATGGACCATCCTAGTAGGAGCTTAGAAGACAGTTGTTCTGAGTGCAATGAGGTCTGTGGAAGCCTAATGAAAGAGGTTTCAGAAGGTAACAATATTAACAACTGAACTACAAACTATTCTTGTGATATTTTGGTAAAATATGTCCCCTTTCTGCCTTTGTCCTAAGAACTTTCCTGAGACTAAACTAAACATTGTAATCGACTAATTTCTTTGATGGAGGAGATTTCAGACAGCCTAGTATTGATTCTGTTTTATGGTTAGTCATAATTACTTTTATGCAGGTCAACAATAAAAGAGTACAACTGAAGCAAAAAGAAACACAAAATGTACAGTTGGAAGAGAAAGAGTACCAGGAAACTGTTGCAGCTAATGCTTGTGTGAAAAAGACAAGGAGAGGTCTGATCAGCACTGAAGTAGAGGGAGCTGTGTCCTCAGGGAAAAACTCTTCCTAAATAGCTTATAACTTATAAAAGAAAGAGGCTAAGGAATTTTCTATTCTAAGATATTAACAAAACTCTAAAGCTCCTGAAAACATAATTCAAGAGGGGCAGAGTCTACCCCAGAATGGCAGCTGAACTTGACAATGTTGCCCATATAAAGGTGCTGGTTTAGAATCATGAAGAAGGATATACCCATAAAAGGGTTGTGGAATCTTTCTCCAAGGTTACAGTGAACTACTGAGGCCAGGAAATTTATGTCAGTCAGTCCTTGTTTGAAGTCCCTGAGAGGAATAGAGGTCTTGAGAGGCCATTGTATGAAGTTGTGGGAACGAAGGCCATTACTGGAGACTCTAAAGATGTAGGAGATTACAGAGCCATAAACTGAGTAAATAATTAAAAGCTTATGTGGACAATGTTTCTTAGTTAATTCTAGAAGGAAAATTGAGACTTTGTCAATTACCAGGAATACGCCCAGTAGAAATTTTAGTACCATTCACTAAAGATGAAATTGACAATTTATTTTTATTTTATTTTTATTTTTTTTGTGGTTTTTCGAGACAGGGTTTCTCTGTGGTTTTGGAGCCTGTCCTGGAACTAGCTCTTGTAGACCAGGCTGGTCTCGAACTCACAGAGATCCGCCTGCCTCTGCCTCCCGAGTGCTGGGAAATTGACAATTTATAGACAGAAAGTGAACCCTGGCAAAGAGTTTGCAGCAATTTGGGGGGAAATAGTAACTAACTGGATCTTTCCTTACATTGTACAGGAAATAGTAGCACGTGGAGAGCCTCCACATTCTATAAAGATGTAAATGAATCAGAAAAGGCAGGTTGAAAATCAGAAAATTTAATTAAGTGGTTCTAAGCCCTTATGATTCTATCCAAAAGTCAAAACTATATGCTATTCTCATGGTACTAATGGATGTTAATGAATCTCTGAACATAGTTACTGATTCACAATATGCAGACAGAGTCATTTTGCATATTGAAACTGCTGAATTTATATCAGATGATACAAAGTTGACTTTATTGTTTATTCAGTTACAAGAAATAATTAGGGATAGGAATCATTCCATATATGTAACACACATTTAATCCCATATGGATCTGCCAAGTCCTCTAGAACAAGGTAATGCAGAAATTAGTCAACTATTGATTGGAATGTGCTGGAAGCATCAGAATTTCAATAAAAAACATAATGTCAATAGTAAAAGTTTTTAAAAAGATTTTTCTAGCACATGACAATGAGCTAAGGAAATAATAAAGAAATGTTCTACTTATTCATTATACAACCAAACACCACTATGTGCAGGAAATAACCTAAAGGGTACTAAAAGTGATGAAATCTGGCAGGTGTTTGTATTACATTTTGTAGAATTTGGAAAACTAAAATATGTACAACACACAATTGATACCCATTCAGGTTTTCAATGGACAATTGCTTTGACTTTGGAAAAGTTGATTAGATAATCACACATTTATTAAAAGTTGTGATCATCATGGGTATACCTGAACAAATAAAGACAGACAATGATCCAGTATATGTGTCTAAGAAAATTAAACACACTTTTGCTCATTATAATACAAAGCAGATTACAGGTATCTCACATAATCATACAGGACAGGTAGTTATAGAATTTTCAAATAGAACTCTAAAAGCTATGTTAAATAAACAGAAAAGGAAGACAAAGACCCCAGAAATAGATTGCATAATACTTTATTAATTTTGAATTTTCTAAATGCTAATTAAAAAGGAATAATGACTCTGAAGAGACATTGAATAGTAGAAAATAAACCTATGAAACTAAATCAGCTGGTATATGTTAAAGATGTGTTGACTCAGAATGGAAACCAGGGCATGTATTACATTGGGGAAAGTATTTCGCTTTTGTTTCCACAGGAGAAGAAAAGCTATGGATACCATCAAAACTGATAAAAAATATTACATTTGAACAAAAAATTCTCTTGATTAGAACAGGTAATATTTAATCAAATAGCATAGCCGTTCAATCTGAGCTTACTTTAAAACTAACAAATGCATTTCATTTAATTAGATATATCTTGCCATAAGGGAACCTCCCCAAAAATAGGATTGGGTAAAGACATCTAGTTAAAGAGTCTGAAGACCACTGGACAGATGAGACATCTGAAGAAAAAGAATAAATCATCTAGAGAAAATGAACCAAGAAAATGGACCTATTGGTATATCACATTTTCAACAGGATAAAGGTTTATAAATCTTTCTAAATGTTGCTTCTGATATTTTCTACAGACATATAATACAAACGGTATTTGTAGTCCCAGTCCAGTTAAAAATTAAAGTTGACTTTGAAGTTGGAGTGTGGGCTCTCTCTATCTCTAAACCCAAATATGCTTGTTAAAGTAAAATCCAAAATCTCTGTATCATGTCAGAAGTGCCATCTGGTAGGGGTCAGAAGAAAAACAAATTTGCCACTAATCTCATGACTTTTGGTCCTATTTTTGAGTCTTAGAACCTCTTTTGAGGCCTAAATATTCTTTAAAAATGTGTAAGATTTATATATATGTATATATATTTATTTATCATGACATAAATGGTCATATAGAGTACTATGTAATTCTAGAAAAGCTTCTTGTACATTACTTCGGGTTTGAGTCTCAGATAACTGGGAATTAAATTTTTGTGCTCTGGATATACTTAAGAGATATTGATGCATTAACTTTTCTGAGATTTGCTCTACATGACATTTAAAATGTTTAAGTTTTCTTCAGTTAACCAAGACCATGCCTAACAGCAACATTTGAAGTCTCCAAAAGGAGGATGGGACTCTTCAACAATGATTCCACCAGGACCATGATAACACCATTAAGATGAAAAACACCACCTAAAGATAAGTGTTGGACTAAAAGCTGCTCAGGACAGTTTTGAGGTGGCTAGCTGGGATGATTCAGCCTTACAGACTACTCTAGCCAGGACTTGAGACAAGCCCTGCACTTTCTCACTACTCAGAGACTGGACTGGAGAACAAAAGAGTCAGCTACCTCTCCCAATCCCTGACAAGTAACCCATATTTTTCTTTTCAGGATCCCCTAAAGATGCCATCACAGACAAACAGCAGGAAGTAAATTTAAGAATACAATGCCCATATTCCTAAGAGGTGGGGTGGGTGGATTTTGATTGTTCAATAGGTTATGTGTATTTGTCATTGGTTACAAGTTGTTATTAGTTATGATCAGGAAGAATTTTGAACAAGTGAGATTAGATTAAGAGTTCTTGTTTTGACAAAAAGGGGGGATACAGATATGATGGGTATAATGGTAGATTACTGAATCTGCTCTGAAAAGAAAGGAGAAGGGATATAGAAATAGGATTAAAAGGTAGATTTTTTTGTTTTGTTTTGTTTTCTTTTTTATTTTTTAAGGTAGATTATTGAATCTACTTTTAAACCAGAAAAGCAACTATTACTTTTAAATATTTTACATTAGCTTGGATTTTTGCATACTGATACAATATTGAGATTATTTTTGTTAGAATATATTGTACATTCATTTCTAATCTTGTTCAAGGTATTTTATGTATGCAAGTCATTTTACAGTGTAATACAAATTTCTAGCCCTTGAAAGTTACTATTACCAACAATTTAAGATATAAGAAAATGCAGTTTAGCAATTAGTCACCTATTACAATTGAACTTGTAGTTATATTAGGTATGTTTTCATGGTCAAACAGATATGTTTTAGATAGAAAAGTCATCTTCAAATACTTCAGAGATCTGAAGAACATTGAAGATGTTTTAGTAATATAGGTTATTTGTTATGACAATAAGACATGATTGCACCAATCTACTTCAGAGAACATCATGTGTATCAAAGAAACTCCATATGGAGTTTACTTTCCTTGTGGCAAAGGTTAGCCACTGGGCAAGAAAGTGCTCTTGTCTTGACTGCTGAAATATACTGTACAAATAGAAGAACACAAAAGAAAGGACTGCTGGACTTTGCCAAGGTGAGGAACAGCCCTTCAAAATATCCTGCTTCACAAAAAAAGTCTGTTAGGTATGCTAGGCCTATAGGCTGAAGATGGGTGTGCCCAAACATTGCATTGTTACCTTGGGTGACCATCCAGGCAATTAGCTGTTTCAGTCATTTCTCACTTTTTTTGGAAATCACTTGCTTGCTTACATTTTCTGCTTACTCAGTAATATTTCCTTCTTGGGTCTCTGATGGAGTTGAATACTTTATTATTATAGCTATAGTTTTCCTTGTTACCAGATTCAGAAAATAAATTCACTAAAGAAATGTAAAGTATGTAAGGTTGAGAGACATAAAAAGATAGTTTTAGTAATGCAAATTAAAATAGAAAGTGAATTTGGTACAACTTTTAGACCCACCAAAGTAGAACAGAAATGAAATATTTTCTCTGAATTTGTCAGTTGTTAATGGAGTAGACATTGTTGATGTATTCATTTTCTGTATATATTGTATGTAGTTTTTGTACTTACTGTATATAGTTTTTATTATGTTAGTTATCACCTTCCTTTGTAAATTTTGAGACAAAAAGGGGGAAATGTGGTGATATTTGTTTGTACAAATAAAACTTGCCTGAAGAGCAAAGGGCTGAGCTAGAACTAGCTAACTGTAGAGGTCTCGACAGATAGATAGGAAGTGATATAGCAGGGCAGGGAGAGAAAGTGATAAGATGAGAAGGAACTGGAATTCAGTCTATTCTGCTGGGAAGTTGAGAGGTAACCTTACCTGTAGTTTTACTCCTTCATCTCTCTGATCCCTCAGCACTTTCCTCAATATCTAACTCCAGGCTTTTAATACTAAGACTTATTAGAATTCATGATGCAGGTTGCAGATTGTTATAAACAGGAGCTGACCTTATAGAATGGCAAGAGCCCGGGCCCCTGAACATGTTTGTGGATGTTTCTAAATTGTATTTCTCCACATAGAAACATGGGATCTTTATTATATGACTGTGAGGCTTAAATTTGTGCATTGCATACTACTTCACATGCAACTAAATTACTGTTGTTACTGCTGTTGCTGCTATGGCAGCTACTTCTATTAACAATACTTACGTGAAAATTTTGATATTTCAACATGCTGGGGATCACATGGAGGGAGTAAACACTTAGATGTCCCTGCAGTGCCAGGGAGAGCTCAAGAGATAAAGACTTAGGTGTGCAGAGGTACAGAAATAGTTGCAGAAGGTCAGACTGTATTGAGAATGGAAACAAAGAAGACCATATTTGCATAATGCTTTCGGTTACTCGGTACCATCTTAAAACAGCAGAAAATTTTATCTTCAGGAATGGAGAGTCGAAGCTTCCATTGGTTATTTCAAGTCATTCAGTTTGAAGCTTATGGTGCTTCCTTGAATCAGCATTTTGAGTATAACAACAGAGAATTTCTTATCTGTCAGAATGATAATTCATAGCTCATGATGTTTCAAGTGTTAAAAGCTTCTAAAGGATGCATGAGCACACACACTGTAAGCATGCTTCTTAGAAAGCCATCTTCTAATTCAGAATACCCTTAGTTAGTGTTTCTTTATGTTTTTCCCATGTATTTTTGTAATTAAGCAAAGAGGCTGGCACTAGAAACAGATTCGCATTGAGAATTTACATATTTTACATTCATTTCATATAGGCTGTGTGTATGTATGTATGTGCATGTATGTATGGGTCTATATGTGTTTGTATATGTTTATATGCACATTTTTGTGTGTGTATGTGTGTCTTTGTCTGTGTATATGTAAAGGGGGAAAAGGAAGAAGAGAGGGGACCATGAACGCATCCTATAGTAAAAGCAACTTTATGTTTCATGCATTCAAAATGTCTCACTTCTAAGAAATAAATAGGTCTAAGCAATGTGGGTTTATAATGGTTAAAGTTCCCTTATTTTCTATAATTATAAATACAGAAGAACTTAGATTACTGTCTTAAGACCCAAGGAAAGACTTAATTTCATTTTTTTCTTTGTTTTTTTGTCATCCAGGGTCATTTTTTTTTTTTTTTTTTTTTTTTTTTTTTTTGTCATCCAGGGAAACCTTTCTATGTGATAAAGGACTATCTATTAATAACTTCGGGTGCATCTTGTGCCTGAAAGCCAAACAAAACAGTGGATCTGCAGCTCCATTCGCATCTTCTGAAAGGTTTAAGCCTCACAGAATCATAAAGTACAGTTTCTGATGTCAGCAGTTTCTTGGTAAAGCACTTAAAATGTTTTTTGTCTTGCTAAAAATACCATTTACCAAACCTTGCTTCAGTAGGCAGTCTTCTAGCCAAGGGTCGGCCTGATGGAGTCATAAATTTTGATGAAACCTTGGCTTACTAGCAATCTCTAAATTGCCCTGATAATTATCCCAGGGTAATAGAGATTACTATGTCATTATGTTTAAATGAGTCTCAAGAAAACTCTCTTGTCTTGGTTCGTTTTCTCTTGGTATAGCAACATCACTGGAAACTGAATAATTTGTAAGATACAAAGTTTATTTTGACTCATGGTTTTTTTGGGAAGAGTTGTCCAAGATTGGGCAGCTACATCCAGTGGTAGCACATGTTGTATCAATTTATAATTGAGGGTGGATGGGCAAATGGGTGTAAGTGGAGAAGAGACACGATGAATGGTTATGGTGGTTAATCTCAATTGCCAACTTTATGACATCTAGAATCACCTGGAAGTCAGGTCTCCAGCCACACCTTGATTAGGTTGAGGAGGAAGGACCCACCCACTGAGAGTGGCACCATTCCATGCACGGAAAACTTAGACCATATAAAAAAAAATGAGAAGTGACCCCAGCACAAACTTTCATTATTTTTTTCTTGATTGCTGATGCAATGTGACCAGCTGCCCTCACTTTCCCACCATAATGGACTATATCTTAAACTGAGAACAAAACAAAGCAAAACAAAACAAGAAAACCAAATACCCATCTCCAGGCCAAAATAAAACAAAGCACAAGCAAACATGGTCTTTATATCCTTATAATGCGAGGGTATTTTATGACAGTGATAGCAAAGACAGTGGGCGCCCTACTTCTACAAACTTCTGATATACATGCAAACATGCAGGCAAAACACACTTCTAAGCTTTCCATATTTCTGACTGCCACATCTGCCATCTGCCTTGGCAACATTTTGGGACTGACCCATGATTCTGACTGGGGTCCAGATTATTAACCAGAATGACTGACATTTGTGAAGGTCAAAACATAAAACTAAGACACCTAAGAGAAAGTGTATATAAAACAATAATTGTCATTTGATTTCTGGAATATACTATAAGCTCCGCAAAAAGACATAGATGGCTCAACCACCCCCTCTTCAAACACTGATGCAATTGCAGTTTTTAATCTTTTAAAATGTACTACTGACATTCGGTACCAAGAGATTTTTCAGAGGCATGAGCCTATCTTTCTCTGCCTATTAAAAGGACTTACATTCATTTATTGGATCAATTAACATAGTTGTTAATAACTGTCTCATACACATCATTTCCAGATAAAAGAAGTATCTAAAAAGAAAAAAAAATCATAGAGAAAAGAAAAAGAAATGGGTTGTACGACAGTCCTGAGGAGACAAATGTCTGCTTATTCCAGAAAGGGAGTCCATGACAGACCCAAGAAACAATTGCACCAACATCCAATTTGGTTAAACAATGATTTTTTAAACATTTTTTTTATTGATTCTATTGGAATTTCACATCATGGACCCTAAATTCTGCTCACTTCCCAGTCCCATTATAGCCTCCCCTCATCCCTGCAACACCCCTCAAAAGAAAATAAAAATAAAAAAGCAAACAAATAAAAATAAAACCCCTCTTTTCTCTTCATCTTTCCTTAGATTAGCCTGTTCCTCGCCACCTTCAAGCTTCAGTTCTGACTCTGTCCACAGCACACGAACCATTCTGCTTCTCTTTCTCTCCCATTTCTCCACCATATATTTTCTGATCATAATGGGACCCACTTGCCTGGGGCCACAAGGTACAAGGCTGGCCTATAGGTTTCTCCATGCCAGCCTGGGCTTAGGCTGGCCTGTGGGTAGCTAGCACCCACCTCAGCAGAGTTGCATTAGGTAGGCTTTAGATGTCTTATATTTTATTGGCGTTACTATAAAGGTATGGATGACGTTACTTACAGGGAACAGAGATAACAAAAAACCAGTTGCATGATCAGAAAATTCATCCCAACCTGGGTGACCACTCCCAAAAGCTCTCTGTAACTCCAGCATCGTCCATCCTCCATCAATCCCGCTTCGCCTCACCTCGATGGCCAGAGTCTCCACCCCATGACACTGTTGGAAGGGGGCCCTGAAGAATCTTCCCAGCTTCTATTCCTCCCAGCATTAGGAAGGTTAAGAACTACTTCTTTAGGTGAAGAAAGATATATGCTCAAGAATCTCATAGTGATATTATTCTAAAAGTTCTAAACCAGGAACTCCTAACTACCTATGCACAGGGTATATTATTTCGTTTCATGCAGTGGCTTTCATGCAGGTTTTCATGCAGTGGCATAGATGAAGGAACTTGTTGCAAGTGACAACATGCTTTAATCTGAGTGTATGTGAAAGAAACCAGAGACAGAATAGATGGCTCAGCTATCTGATTTGAAATGAGAAAGTACAAACCACTGGATAGAAATTAGGAACCTTGGTTACACTTAAGAGGAGAGAGGCAGTGCTGGGGACAGGATAACAAGAAGACACTTGGGATCCTGGCAACTTTCTCTCTCTTGAAGTTGAGTGGTGGTCATGCATGTGTTTACATTGGGGTAGTTTGTCGGTCACAGTTATAGCATAAATGAGTTTTGGGTTGAGTCCCCAAAACAACTTTACTTCCTGACAATTACTTAGAGTAATTCATGCAATTGTTAATAATATGTATTTTCTTTCTTCATATTTGGTTTTGAAATGATCCAAAAATATTTCAAGGACTCGCATGCCAATATATGTGAAAACACAGCCCAGGGTCAGGCTTGTGAAAATGCCCACCCTGTGTGAACCACACAGGGAGCTCTGGCTGCCATCACTACATTTGTTGCCTTAGTTACTACATTTTAACCTTTCTTTGAGGAGGGACAATCTTACACGAGTGAATTAAAGCTCTACCTGTTATGTCACAAACACTGTGGCTGAGAAGATGACCTGGGCTCACGGGGTTGCAGAAGAGACAACGAAGAAGGAGTGACGGCGTGCTGTATTTTCTTAGTGCTGTGGGAGAACAGATAAGGCAGAAACTCTCAAGCATGGTTTCTCAGAGGAGATTTGAGCTTGATCTCATTGAATTCTCTGAACAAACAGTGAAAAGACCAGATCAACAAGGAAGCTGCTTTGTACTTTCTTTGGGCTGTGTTCTCAGTGGAGAAGGATCTCCCTAACTCAGAACACATTCAGCAAAGTGTAGAGACCCTTTTGCTTCTCAAAGCTGTGGAGATGGAGGCCTGGGGAGATGAGCCAGTTGGTAAAGAACTGGTTCCGAAGTGTCAAGGCAAGAGTTCGTATCCCCACCTCTCCTATAAAAGCTGGCTACAGAAGCCCCTGTCTTTAATCCTGGGCCTGGGGGAAGTAAAGACAAGTGATCATTAGAGTTTGCTGATCAGCCACTCTAGCAGAAGGTTCATGGAGAGACTCTTTCTAAACTTAATGAAGAGGATGATTGAAAAAGACATCTAATATCAAGCTCTGACGTCCAAACATGTGTGCACCCTTATGCATACGTGGTACTTACACAGATGCACCACACACATACTTCTTATGTGCAACTTGTTAACATCTAGGCACACCTGGCCCTGCCACTTGGGGACTGTATGGCTCCTGTGTGCATTGGGGACTAGCAGAGTGTATTGCCCCTGTGCGCATGGCAGACAGTACCCTGTCCCTTTAAAATGCAGTACTCTGCCTACTTCTCTTCTTCCCCTTCCTCCTCTTCTCTGTATCTCTCTCTCCTCCCTCCCCCCTCTCTCTCCCTGTCCTTCTCTTTCAATCTCTTTCTCTTCCCACAAGGCTGCTGTGTCCTCCCTTTCTCTCTCCCCTCTCACTTCCCTTCCCCCAATAAAACTCCCCACGTAAGCTCTGTCTGTATAGTGTGTTTGTCCCTCACTTACTGTGGTTTGGACCCACCTGCCAAGGTCCAATCTTGTGCCATATCAAAACACTACTGCCATGAAGTGAGCAGAGAGTGGGAATGTGCCTAACTATCCTGCAGTATACAGGAAAACCCCAGCAGATCATTATCTTGATCTTGAACTAATCTGCATTAAGAAAAACTGCTGTAAACTTTATGGGATAAACCATGAAGAGCAACAACAAAATTTCTCAGCCATTTTATTATAGTTACTGTTATTGCTATTGTTATTATATTATCCTGATTTTGAAAACAGGATAAGACTAGAGGCAGAGGCTTCTGGCACTTGTTTTACATGTGAGGACAACAGTGATCAACTCCAAGGGAACTTAGTGTGGGAAACCCTGTATATATGGCATGTAGGCTCCTGAGCATCTGGCAGAACAGTTTGAGAATGAGAAAGGGGTGTTGGAAGATGGCACCACAGTGTACCAGGTGTACCCATCAGTTCTTGTTAGCTTTTTTTTTGCTAAATTTTGACCAACCACAACTTGTAGAAGAAAGGACCTTCAGGTCACATTTCACTACTGAGAGAAGTCAGGACAGGATCTCTAGCAAGAACAGAAGCAGAAAATGCGAGGAATTATGTTTCCTAGTTCCCTTGACTCTTGCTCAGCTAGCTTTCTTATATAGCACACGTTCACCTGTGCAGGAATAGTGTGGTACAGTGGGTGGGACCTTTCTACATCAAGCATCAATCAAGACAATTCCCCACAGGCATGGCCAAAAGCAAATCTAAGCTAGGGAATTTTCCAATTGACGTGTCCTCTTTCTGGGTGACTCTTGGTTGTGTCGTTTTAACAATAAAACTAACCAGTACATCATCTCAAACACACACTGGACCTGAACTGTCCTCTAGTGTTTGATGAAGGATGCAGGAACAAATTATCTTAGAATCAGAAGAAAAAAATAAAGAAAATAAAAAAACAAAAGTAAAACTACATTCAGTGATGAAAAACCACTAGAAAACACTAAGAAAAACATGACAGTGAAGGACACAAAACCACTGTTATTATTTTATGGACTAATTAATCGATTTGAATTTTTTTAAATATTTATTTATTTATTATGTATACAATATTCTGTCTGTGGATGTCTGCAGGCCAGAAGAGGGCACCAGACATCATTACAGATGGTTGTGAGCCACCATGTGGTTGCCGAAAATTGAACTCAGGACCTTTGGAAGAGCAGGCAATGCTCTTAACCACTGAGCCATCTCTCCAGCCCCCAATCGATTTGAATTTATATTTTATTGGTCAGTAATGTGCTTTTCATTATGGTTATTTTTTATTAGTTTCATGCTAAAACGTACTCAGTTTACCCCTGAACTGTTCTCTTATGCTTGATAATCATAGAATATTTTTTTCGAAACAGGTTTCTCTGTAGCTTTGGAGCCTGTCCTGGAACTAGCTCTTGTAGACCTGGCTGGCCTCGAACTCACAAAGATACATCTGCCTGCCTCTGCCTCCCGAGTGCTGGGATTAAAGGCATGCACCACCACCACCCGGCAATAACAGCATTTTGAATTATTAAATTTTCCCTGGATACAGTTTTGTCTGAATTGTGTTTTCAGGTTGGTTTAGAACACATGCCTGGGACAATGCAGTAGTATTTGTGTGCTGTCTTGTTTCTGTGTTTCTAGAGAAATGATGCCCTGTGGGATAATGCTCTTGTATGCTGAAAAGATTTGTTTTTTAATTTTGGTTTAATAAAATGCTGAGTGACTAGGAGCCAGGCAGGAAGTAGAGGTGGTGCAAGGAGATTAAGAGAATTCTGGGAAGAGGAAAGGCAGAGAATCAGTCAACAGCCAGAAGCAGAGGAAGCAACTTGAGAATGCCTTACCAAGAAAAGGAACCAAGACACGTGGCTAAAAAGACAAGAATTATGGATTAATTTGAAATAGTTGATAATTAATATAAAAGCCTCTGTGTGTTTTTTTGAGACTGAATGGCTGCAGGATCAGGTGGCACAAAAATTTCCATCTACAAATGGCACCCTAACCTTTGGCAAGAATTTCCAAATAAAGCCTTAGAAAGCTTTTTTTTTATTATTTTTATTTTTTATTTTTTAAAAAAAGGATTATAGACAACAACAGAGTCAAGTCCAGCTTTTGGTAACTGTCTTTACTCCTGTATACTTCTGGGTTAAGAAATATAATGTTTGGTCAAGGAAGATCCCCTGGAAAATCTCCAGTGGAAATGGTGACCAAGATGATCCAATGTTTCAGAACACCTCTGTTACAATTTCCTCTGAGTTCTACATCGAGAACAGTCTCAAGACTGCCGACTGAGGTGATACAGCCTCACAGAATACTCCAGTCAGGACTTGACAGTAATTCTAAAATTTTCTTTGGGTCCCCATAAGAGTATCAGTGGCACCAATCAGCAGGAAGTAGCCTAGAAAATTATGCTCATATTCCCAAAAATGGATTATGGATGTTTGTCTTTGTTTAGAGAGCTGGATACAAGTTATTATGAATAATGGTCAGAAAAATAGCTAAACAAAAGAGATTAGATTCGGGGTTCTTGTTTTGAAAAGAAGAAAGGAGAAATGCTGTGGGATAAGGTTCTCTTACACTGTAAAGATTTGTCACTCATATTAGTTTAATAAAATGCTGATTGGTTAGTAGACAGGGAGGAAATATAGGCGAAGCAACCAGACTGAGAGAATTCTGGGAGGAGGAAAGGCAAAGATCCAATCACCAACCTGACTCAGAGGAAGCAAGATGGGAATGCCTTACTGAGAAAAGGTACCAAACCATGTGGCTAAACATAGACAAGGATTATGGGTTAATTTAAGTTGTAAGAGTTATTTAATAATAAGCCTGAGCTAATAAACCAAACAATTTATAATTAATATAAATCCTTGTGTGTTTCTTTGGAACTGAATGGCTGCAGGACCAGGTAGGACAGAAACTTCCATCTACAGTGGTGTTTGCTTTATGTTATTTCCAATTTATTCACTAATAATTTTCTTATAGCAACTTATTATAATATTGATTTTGGACCTTTTATAAGAAAATGTTTCATGCTTGCATACAAACATATATCATGTATAAATTATACTTTGCATATGAATACATACTTATATATAAAAATCATCCATTTTAGTTTTCTAAGGCTAAGGTATTAGGCTTTTAAAATGATAATCAACATTTTGCAAATTTCTATTTTTATTTCTTCTAAATATTTCTTCATTTTTCCTCATTGATACTGGAAAAAACACCCCTTGTTCACTGTGGGTAGGGATGTAAAATGGTAAAGACACTTTGTAAATCAGTATAGAGATTTCTCAAAAAGATAAAATAGAACTAACATATGACCCAGACGTACCACTCCTGGGCATATTCCCAATTTTTTTTTTTAATTTATCACAGAGGCATTTTCTCATCTCTGTTCATTGCTGTTCTATTTACCAGACAGGAAATAGAATCAATTAAAATGTCCATCAACAAATGAATGGAAAATGAAATTTGGTACTTATACGTGATGGATTTTTTTCAGCCATAAAAAATGAAATCATGACAGTTGCTAGAGGATTGATAGAACTGAAAAACTTTGGAGTGAGTTAACCCATGCCCAGAAAGCCAAATGACATAAGCTACTTTTTACATGTAGATTTTTTGATTAATATATGTGCATATTGACAGGGAAATGAGGGAATATAGAGTACAGGAGACTAAAAGGGGCCGATTTCAAGGAAAAAGGTTTTAAGGGAGAACAATGGAGCAGAGGCTAGAATAGATGTAATATGAAATTGGAAGGGGTATTGAAGAGTAGGAGAAGCTAATGGAGTTGATGGAAAGGCAGAAAGATTGGGAAGAAAGAGAAGGGAGAGGGATGAGATTCCACTAAACAAAGTAGTATGAAAATGTCATAAGGATACCTGCTACTTTGTAAGCTAATTAAAAATTTAAAATTAGAAAAGATATTAAGAATTGTTTTCTTTAATTGTAGTAGAATTTAAAAGCAAAGTACATTAATAAGGAGAAGATATTTATACTGACATTTCATGATATCTTTTTTGTGGTTTGTGACCTCTTGTCTCTAATTACAAAACAAATTTGTATTTCTATTTTCCAATTAAGGTGACACAGTAAGGATATCTTCTCTGCGGCATCTGTCACATCACCCTATTTGCTTTCTGCTATGCAGTTACTATTGCTGGCATGTTCCACTTGGTTTGTTTCATTTAATTAATTCATTAATCTGTTATTAATTATTAATTTATTGGTGTGCTTCATTTAATCAACTCATCTTTCTCATTTGTTTTCCTTTACTTTGCTCTGTGAGGGACAGATTCACATCTGTCTTGCAAGCTGGCATGTAACCCAGCCTTCATGTAGCTCTTCTCATGAATACACAGTGTCACAATGAATAGTGCTTTTTAATAAATGGCTTGATGAATTAATTACTATCATGGCTGCTTTTTATTTTTTGAATAAATTCATAAAAATAATCATATCCTTTTGCTTCACAATAGCCTTTCTGTCTGCACTGCTATTGGAGGGGTTGAGACTGTAATTTCTTAGACTTTGTGACAGGCATTGCCTACCCCAAGGTGGTTTCCCGAGTGTCCCCCATCTCACTGCTCACTGCATATTGTTTACATGGAGACTGTGGGAGCCATAAAGCACAGGCAACATTTTCTGTGCTGTGGTTCTGCAGCAATCAATGTAACATGGAGAAAAAAAAAACAAATTCAGAGGATTCTCAGATCCCATGACAAAAGCACTTACATAGAGAGAAAGACTCATATTCTAGCAGTGATCTCCCTTCTCTCTCTGCACCTGACTATTGACCCAAGGATACAGGGATGGGGAGGAAGGAAGTTGTCCAAGGGGTGTCTAGGCTCTGGTTTGTCATGTCTCTTCTTTCTTGAGAACAGAAATGTAACTTGCTGTTTGACCTTGTGTCTCCTGGGACTGGAACCATGACTTTGTAGTGAAATCATCAACATTAATATCTAAGTGAATAAATGAGTCATTTCAGTGAAAAGATCAAAAAATAAGCTTCAGGCCAAAGTTGTTGGGGGTAGGATGAGTCACCTTTCTGTCAGGAGCCGTGTCCCCCCAAATTATTACAGGAAGCACCGCCGTGAGGAGTTTTTACAGAGGGCTTCACTTTCCAATTGTATTGAGAATAGTCTTATTGACCAAGCCTATCTCACACCCAAATTAACTGTTAATAGAGAGTTATCTGTTAGCAGAACCTGCCTCACATTCCAAAGTATCTAGAGAACTAGGTGTGTCACCTTGTGACTTCCCGACCAAGGAATCGTGACCTGACCCATCGTAACCTCTCGGACTAAGTGATGGGCGTGGACCACGTGGCAAGACCCCGTGCCCCAGCCCCCAAGCTCCCCATTCAGGGGCTATATAAGCTGTAACCATGACCCTAATAAACGGAGGCTTTGACAAATACGCTTAGCCTCCTTCCTGCTTATCAGCCTATGCCTTTCAGGTGGTGCCTCTCCGTGACCCTGGAATAACTGGCCAGCCAGGCGGGTTACAAACCCTAGACAGAGTGACCCGTCGAGGCGGTCTACACCTTTCAAGGACTTCTCAAGTGCTAAAATGTATTACACATCCACTTAGAAGTCCTTAAAAGTTCTTCCCTTTCCCTCTACCCTCCTCCCCTTCCCCTCCCTGTTTAGAGATTCCTCCTCTCCTCTCACCTTTCTTCACCCTTCTATTTTTCTTTCCTTCCCACCTCAAGGTGGATTTGAACTTGCCATCCTTCTGCCACTGCCACTAGAGTGCTAGGATTACAAGTGTGCATGACACCTCCTATAAATACTTTATGAAGCTTTCACTTAGCCCAAGTGAGGCTACAGGTGCTACTCCATTTCTGGGAGATAGATGTAGTGCTACAGTATTTGCTTCAAGGAGCTAGAGGCTTTAAAGGCATACAGTTACTCAAAGCAGGATCAATGGTGAACTTTTTCCAGGGATGCTCCCAGATGCTTGTCAAAGAAGAATATGAAAAGTGGTCAGATAGAGTGGAGAATGTATTTTTGAATTACAGTATGTAGGAGGTTCATATTTTATAAAGGCAGGAAGACTATTTTGTAAAACAACCAATGTGTTATTTGCAAGCCTTTGAGCAAATGCCATGTAGTTTGGTAAGGTCTGATGAGTGTAGAGATGCAGAGAGCTGGACCAAGTGCGAGGAAGGGAGCATCTTATGTAAAAGAGAAATGGAGACAGAGATGATGGAGGAAGGTCATTGGTTAAATAATAAAGAAACTGCTTGGTCCTCATAGGTTAGAACATAGGTGGGTGGAGTAAACAGAACAGAATGCTGGGAGGAAGAGGAAGTGAGTGCAGATGCAGGGCAGCTCTTCTCAGAGCCAGATGCGATGCAGCCAGCCGCCAGGTCAGACATGCTGAATCTTTCCCAGTAAGACTAGTGCTACACAGATTATTAGAGATGGGTTGATCGGGATATGAGAATTAGCCAGTAAGGGCTAGAGCTAATGGGCCAAGCAGTGTTTAAAAGAATACAGTTTGTGTGTCGTTATTTTGGGGCATAAGCTATCCAGGCGACTAGGAGCTGGGGCGGCAGGAACACAGCCCGCAGCTCCCACAACACAGAGATGATTGGGGAGAGATAGGAAAGAGAAGAGAAGTGGGAGAGAGGGAAAGAGTAGAGAGAGAGACAGGGCATGCTGTGCTTTTGTGTTGTAATGGAACAATACAAGAGTTGATGGAGATATTACAAGTGGCCTCAACAGTGAGAAGCCGGGGAAGGTATCCGAGAAGTGCCATTTTTAAGCTGTTGTAATGGAGAAGGTCTCAGAGAGGCGCTTTTAAATTGCCCTGATGGCATCTCTTAGTCTAAGCAGAGAGCTAACATTTTATATGATGCAAATGCGCTCTGTGATTCTCGGCTTCCTCTTCCCTCCATTCTCACATCACATCCCCAGAGCATCTACACAATAAGCATTATTCATTTCCTCTTTTGGCTAGGAAGAAACAAAATCACGACTATGTTATTAACAGACGGGAGAATGTGCAGTGGGTAATTGCAGTGTCAGGGCACAAAGAGGGTCTGCTCAGCCCCAGATGGCAAACTACTTAAAAACAAGAAAGAACTTATAAGGGCCACATTAGAGGTCGAAGAGACATGACAGGTTCCCATTGTCCTAATCCAGGGCTTTAGGGGTCAGATGTCATCCAGAGATTCCATATACAAATGATGTGTGTATATGTTATTTGCTCTACTTTAAAAGCAAAACAAAACAGAATTTGGGATACTTTCAGATACAGGCTCATGACACAAAATAAATACTGTGAATATTCAAGTAAGACAATCCAAAGACAGGATGGGAAATGTGATTTGCCTGATATGAAAACTCATGTTCCCAGGACATTGGGGCCAAGTATAGAGTTCTGAGATCTGTGAGCTGGGTGCCAGCCTGACACACACCAATAGGTCTGGTGTCTATAAGCCTCAGATGTCATTCTTGACCAAGCTGTATTAATACACATGGGGATTCTCATGGAAGCTGCACAGATCAGAGGTATGCTGTGTAAACCTCAAAAATGACTTGCATGCCCATCTCTATGCATGCCTGGAGTACATAATGTTATTCTACACATCCAGTATTAACTCATGTCTGTTCCTCCCTAGCTTTGTGTCAAAGATAGTAGGGTATCTTTACTTCCAGACAGTGCTACACCATACCAGACTCCAGATTTCTTAAATTATTTGCCCCCAGTAACAACTATAAATTTAAATGCCAAAAAAAAAAAAAGAGCTCTCCAAAAACCTCTACCTAAGATACCCTATGGTCTACCATGGTACTCAGTCTCCTTGTACCTGAAACTCTCTCTCTCTCTCTCTCTCTCTCTCTCTCTCTCTCTCTCTCTCTCTCTCTCTCTCTCTCTTTCTCTCTGTGTGTGTGTGCTTATGTATGTCATATTCTGCACTAACCCACGTGGGTGTGTATAGATACCAGAACTTGACAGAGATGCATTCCTCATTTGCTTCTCTACTTTAGTCTCTGATGTAGGCTCTCTCCATGAACCTGGAGATTGCTGCTTCCCACTTCCCAGTCTTGTGTTACAAACACGGCTTTGATGTTGGTGATCTAAAATTAGATCTTCTTCATGGTTGCATAGTGATCATTTTACCCAGTGAGCCTTCTCTCGGGTCCTCAAAATAATTGTGTTCAATAGCAAAGTCCTCCTAATGTTGTCTAATGAGCTGCCGCTGGCATCTCTCTCACTGTTATTGTTACCTTGTAGCCACTCCATGGGTTGGGGGCAAAAATGTGACTTTATTTTGTACCTCAGAATAATGAATATTTATTGAAATATTTTTTCTTCTTCTTTAGATAAACCCTCAATCTGAGTTTTAATTCTGAACCTCAAGCTATACCTCCAAAGACAGAGCTTCCCAAACAGCTAATGATTAATGGAGGATTGTCATTGTCATCATGACAGATTTTAGGCGGGAAGAAAGTCATATTCTGTCATGGCCAAAGTAACAGGACTTTGTTTCAAAGACAGAAACCAGATTCAGTGGTAAATGAAATGTGACTAAGATTCCATGGTCAGGAAGTTGCAGAGATGAAATTCCCACCCTGACTGCAGTAGAATCTGGACAAGGCAACATCTGGGATGGGTACACATGGCAGGGACCAGGAAGAAGTGGTGAGAAAATGAGAAAGACAGCCTTTTCCCAGAAGCACAGAGAGATATAGCTATCTATATATTCAGAAGTGTGTATGTATGTGTGTGTGAGAGAGAGAGAGATAGAGATGAGAGAGAGAGAGAGAGAGAGAGAGAGAGAGAGAGAGAGAGAGAGAGAGAGAGAGAGAGAGGAGAGAGAGAGAGACATGTAGTGACATGTCAGAGACATTTCTGGACAAGGCCATTGTCCTACAAATAATATACATGTGCCCATATGTGTGGGACATAGGAACCTGCAAGCCATTACTTACTACTTGGGGGGAAAGTTTTGGGCATGTTTGAGCTTTGTATTAAAAGTTTTTCACCATGGTTAGGAAGATTATATGACCATGACCTGGAATTTTAACTATTCCAAGATTGGATAGTATATGACATGAAAGTGAGATTCAAAATCCCCTTTTCCATGGATGTTCCTGAAGAAGGTGGAAAGCAGCCTTCAGGAGACCCAAACTGGGGATGGGGAGGTGAAGTCTTGATCTGAAGGTTTTAAGTGGGAACATAGGCAGCTGGGCTGAAACAGCTGAGGGGAGACTGTGGGAAGGAGTCCCAGAAGCTGCTGTAGTTGCAAAGGTGAATAAAATCTTTAGAAAAAAAATACAGTTTGCAAAATTCCCCATTGTAGATGTGACCCAAGAACCTAGTAAGAATCAGAGTAGCAACAACAAAAAATTCCATCTTTGTTACCATGGTATCTTCAAAAATGTCATGCTAAATATACCATAGCCTCAGAGAAGCTCAGGGGAAATAAGGAGAAAAGGTTATGCCCTGCTCTGGACTGTGTCAGTCCCGTACAAAGTGAAATGTGGGCGGATTAATAATTCAAGGAGAACCAGAAATTGAGGGGGAACAAAACACATTATGATCTCAGAAACTGTATAAGTAGTGGTCTGGAAGACCCCTCCACTATGCAGGCTGTATCAGACACATTTGATGTGACTCTCACAGGACCTAAGGAAACTCAGAAACTGCAAGGAAATAATTTGCCTGATCTGATTTGATGTGATGAGATTTATGTGCATTACGGAAAACCCACAAAAATGTTAAAATTATAGACCAGTGCTACTCTGGATGATCTATAGATCAGCAAAATACTCTGAGTGAAGATGGACAAAATATAAGAACTCAAGTAAGCAAATGCAATGGAAAATGCTATGAGAAACAAAATGTTGTACAAATTTTTCTGTTTTTTAGAATAAAAATTTACACCTTTGTATTTTGACAGAGAGCCGATCAGAACCAGGTTTAAAATCCAGAGGCTTGGTGACGTGTGAGACAGGTATTCCCACACTTTGAATGCTTGGTACCAACCAATATGGAATGAAATTAGGAACTTACATTGAAATTAAAAACAAAGATTATATGGTTGGACAAATAGGAAGTAATTCACTCTCAAGAGCTTATGGATCATACTGGAAAGAACCCCACACACTCAAGGTTTGTTGAATTATCTTGGGTTGAGAAATACCAGGCTAGCAACAAGATAGACCAATTATGTTTTTCTTTATTATAAGGTGTGAACTCACGAAACAGGAATGAGAAGTCCAAGCTCAGCTATGTAGCACGGGAGCAACAGAGAGCAAACTCTGGGCAGCCAGGCATTTTACTCCAGGTACCCAAAAGTCCACGTCCCTAACTTGGTCTCATCTCTTAAAGTTCATTGGCTGATAGAGATTCCCCATCAAAGGTTCACCTGCTGAACCAGTACAGTCTAAGTGGATAGGAAGTCCTTACTCTGAAGCTATTCTGGTGCCTGTGTGACAGAAGGGGAAACTAAGGCAGTGGTAAAGGAGGATGCCTCTAAGGACTCTTGTTCCACTACAGAGCTGAGTTGGTTCTGGGGTAGGATGGATGCACAGCTTGTGGCTGGCAGTGATTCCTTCCCTTGCTCATAAAGGATACCCTAGAACTCTGGCATGGTCCCCATTCAGCAGAGGACTATTCTCAGGGTTGTATGAATCTTGAGCCTCACCAATTTGACTAGGATGACTGACTGGGCAATCCCAGGGACACTTTTGTCTCCACCTCCTAATGCTGGGATTGCGGGCACCTGTGTCTTTCCATGGGTTTGACATGACTGCTGGGGATGCAGACACAGACCTCATGCTTGGCTTGGGCAGCAAACACAGCATGAAAGTAAAATAGAAAAAAAAAAAGCAATCAACAGAATCAAATAACAATAAGAAACAAAACAAAGAACAAATGGGAGATGCTAAACAGCACCATGTCGTCAACAAGAGATTCAGAATGATGAGGTAAAGGGATGAAAGAGCTAACTGAGATGTCTGGTGCTCTAACTTAGATTAATACCAGAAAAACACTCATAAAATATGGAAGGGATGTTTTATTACAAGCTTGATAATATTTGTGGGGATATTTCATGTGGACACAATAGTGGGTGAGTAAGCAAATGAATAGATGAGGAGGGATGAACTTCTGCTTCAGAATTCCAAATAACTCATAGAGCTGCTCCCCTTCAAGGCAACATACGTAACTCCACGTTATACAATTCCTTCTAAGCGTGCAGGAAGAAGAGGTCTTTTGAGGAGTTTTCCATGTAGTGATGCACATGTGATCAAGGTGCTGTACCGCTGGCACTTGCAATTGGTAAGACCGATAGAGAAGAGGCATTCTACAACCAAAAAGAGGTAATGATTTGAGACTATGTAGCAATTCTTTTTGTTAATTTAATTTTGTATGGAAGTGTGTGCCTGAGTGTGTATGTATGTGTACAAAATTCATATATGAGTCTTCAAAGGTAAGAAGGGGTCATATCCTCTGGAATTGGAGTTTCAGGAGGTTGTGAGCCAGCATGTGGGTTCTGCCAATTGAACCCTGCCCCCCCCCCGTAAGGGTAGCAAGTATTATACACCTAAGTTTGAGAATAAACTTCAATGGGGCTGGGAAAGAAATGAAGAGCAATAAATGGTTACATTCTAAAATTGTTAATGTATGCCTTACAAATCAATAATCCCTGACTCACCTAATAAATGATAAGAGAACAAAATAAGAAAAGTAATATACATTAACCTTAATGTATAGCTTCATATCAGACATACAAACTGTAAAGCAAGAACTGATACAGCTCAAAGGAGAAATAGAGAACCACATTACTACAGTTAGAGACTTCCACACCCTTTTCCCAACAACCAAGGAAGTGATACAAAGGCAAAAGGACACAGAAAATCTAACACCACCACCAAACAAACAAACAAAAAGGTCCACATTATACTTATAGGAAACATTCCCAACATATAAAAACACATGCTTTTCAGATTCCTGCAGAATGTATGCAATGACTATATCCATGTTCTTAAAAAAAGCAACAAATTCTAAAGAAGTAAAATAATACAGAGTGTTCATTGATCCTAATTGGATCAAACTGGACAAATATAAGAAAATAATAGGAAAATATCAAAATATCACAAGCTAAACAATATGTTATGTAATAATCTTTGAATCAAGGAACATGTGTTAGAGAAATAAAACAAAACAAATAATAATCAGATCACTATATACTTACATTTGAGACTAAGCTTTCTTAAATGAGGCTGGGAGAGAAACGAAGAGCAATAAATGCTTACATTATAGAAATTATAAATATAAATCCCATTTATAAAGTCAATAATCTTTGTCTCACCTAATTAAACCATAAGAGAACAAAGTAAACATACACCAAATAGAAAGAAGGAAATAGTGAAGATTAAGTACAACTAATAAAATTGAAATCAGAAAAAAATGACATGAAGACCTGTTTTCTTTTAAGGTCAGTAAAATTGATAATCTCTAATAGTGCTGAGAAAACGATACAGAATACTAATATCAAAACTGGAATAGCAAGATAAAGCCTACAGATCTGACAAAAGAAGTAAGATTGTAATATATTATAAGCGTTGCTAAATACTTCCATTTAACAACCTGGACAAATGGGCCAATTCCTTAGAAAGCAGAAACCACCAAAACTCATCCAACATAAAATCAACTATTTGAATAGGTCCAAAAACAGTATGGAAATTAATTTAATAATTTGACCCTTGACCCAACTCTCCAAGCTAGGTAGGTTTTGCTAGAGAATTTTACCAAATGATTAAAAGGAATACTACCTACTCTATCTAATCTTTTCCAGAAAGAAAAGGTAACTACTTTGTATTTCATTTTCTTAGATCAGCAGATCATGATATGAAACTAGATAAGACAATAAACACAACAGAGGAAAACTATCAGCCAATCAATATCCTTCATGGAAAACAGTGTAAGATTTATGAACAAAATGTGCCTGGGGAGATAGCTCGGTTGATACAGTGTTTATCTTGTAAGCATGAGAACCTGAATTTGATTCTTATAACCCACTAAGAATCTTGAACACAGTCATTCATTCTTGTAATCCCAACACTGGGAGATATGTGAGTGGGTCTCTGGAGCTTGCCCCATGGTCTAGACTATGTGGTAAACTCTGGACCAGTGAGAAAGATACTGTCTCAAAATACAAGTTAGATGGTACTGGAGTGCCCAAGGTTGTCCTCTGCCTCTCTACCATGCAGACACATGCACTTGCACCCACACATACCTGTGAACATGAGTACATACATATACATACAATTAAAACTGATTATTAACAAAATTCTAGTAAGTATACTGTAGCAACATATAAAAGTTTATACCCCCTGACTAGGTGTGCCTTACTCCATGAATGCAAGATACTTTGATACTCTAAAGTCAGTCAATAAAATTATACTAACAGGCCATAGAAAAAAAAAATTGATCTTATCAATAAAAACAGATAGATCCTGAAGGCATTCATGAGAAAGTCTCAAAAATTTGGAACAAAAGTTTACTTCCTAAACTTAATGACAAATGGCTAAAATAATACATTCTTATAGTAAATATAATAGTTAATTACCATGATTAAATGTTCTCCTAAATCAGGAAAGGAAAAACACATTTACTCTTCCCATTTCTATTCATAATGATATTGGATAGTCCAACTAGCACAATTGCCTAGAAAGGAAAATATACAACTTTCCTATTTTCAGTGTGTGCATATAGAAAGTGAACCAGGTAGAACTGGGAGATTATTTCAGCACAGGGTGAGTCACAAGGTTTGATGCAAAGATCATCTGTCCCTAAAAGCTAGGAAGTAGTCTGCTGAACCTGAAATTAATACCATTTAGTCAATAAGCAAACAGATGAACAAGCCGTAAATTACAAGCAGTTTAGTTGAATACATGAACAGGATCTTGATGCCGCAAACTACAAAAAGTTGATTAAAGAAACCAAAAGAAGTCCAAACTGTGGAGAGAGCTGTGGTCATGAAGTGAAGGCCTTCCCTTATAGAAACCTCAATTCTCAAATTCCTAGCCAGATTTACTAACATATTCTCTTATCAGGGCCTTAGCCTTGCCCTGAAGAGGTTGAAATACATGCCGTAGCTTCTTGTCTGACTCCCCTTACCCTAATGTTTAGCATCCTTTGGAATATATGATTATGAAGGAGAAGATAAAGTAATTGCACATTATCCCAACCTCTAGAATAGCTGAGAGAAAATATGCTCCATCTTAGTGATGCCCTGCCAACATTATTCCCGTCCTTGGTTAATGTGAATGAACTTGTCTAATCCTCATTCTCTTCATCACTGTTGGGGGCAAGTTCCTAACAAACAAGCTAGTGGAAATTGCCCAGATTCATACAGTTTTCAGTAACCTCAGCAGAATGCATTCATGCTTCCCGGCCTCAGAGCCTGTGACCTAACACCAGTGACAAGTGTCAGAAAAATATTTGTACTGATTTTTTTACTTTGATACAATTCTCATTTTCATTTCTTTTGTATGTCCTACAGTTTACATCACACACATCCTACACTATTAATATAGTAACAGAATGGTTCAGCCTTAGGTATAGGAAAGGAGATGTCCAGCTTCCCAGACACATAAAACCTCGGAAGTTGGTCTGCATCCTTGCCTGACAAGTCCATCAACACTGTGCTGGTGACTCAGAATTCCCCTTGTGCAAGGTATGTGAGAAAGAGAAAGGCTGGGTTTAGATGGCTTCACATCTCCTTTCCCCCAAAATGTGTGAGCTAATATGAGGGGAACAATTTTCTGTGTTTGATTTTGAGGCCTTGCTATAGAGACCACTCCTCTCTGGGTTGAGTTGTTTTCTGCAATCTTCCGGGCGATTAACTGTGAAGGTGGGGCCCACACTCCAAAACAACATACTGCTTTGGCATCTCTCTTGTGGGTTCCCAGAGCAATGAAAGTCGGGAAAACATTGTCAGGATAGGGTTATAATAAAAGGCCCCATTGAATGCTGTTCTCCTGCACCGGTAAATTCAGCAAATTTTATTGTTTTGATCTTGAGTCCACAGATTATGCTGCTTGATTTAAGGCACTAAAGAAGCAGTCAGTTTGAGCAGCAGTAAAATTTCTGCAGAATAAACAAAGTCATAAACTGGCTCTGTGCACCTCATCAGGCTCCCTTGGTTGTTTCCCTCCTGGATGAGAGAGGTAGATCCATGCACAGTAGAGAGAGGCTTCCAAGACTGACAGACAGGGGCCAGCAAGATGTCTTATAACTTGAAATTTAATGAGCTATTTCTATGACAATAAACACAATGGCCTAATAGTACATTCAATGAACATTTCAAGAGTTAGATCTGAAAGAAAACCCCAAGCACCTCAAAGACACAGGCTCACTCATTTGGCCCTGTTCACCTCCCCCACTATTCCTCCACTATGCTATCTCCCAGGCTGTTTCAGATTACACCCCTGCTCTTTGTAGCCACAAGGTTTCCTCCTGCTGCTACCCTGAGGCCCTGAACTCTTCCAGATGTCTCTGGCTGTTCTCTCTCTCTCTCTCTCTCTCTCTCTCTCTCTCTCTCTCTCTCTCTCTCCCTCTCCCACTTCTTCTCCTTCTCCCTCCTTTTCCCCCTCCCTCCTCTCTCTCCCACAATAAAACCTTTCTATAATCAAGGAGTTGACCATCTCAGAGGTTTCTTTACTGTGCACGTGTGGGTCCATATTTCGATTTGGCACAGTAGCCATTAGCCCGGTCTGAGCTAGTCACATAGCTCTACAGACGAGCTGGAGCTGTCGCTTCCTTAACAAAAGCCAAAATGTGATGCTCCTAGTTTCTTTTGTTAAAATGTAGAGTACCTGAAAAAAGATGTTGACCAAAGCTGATGACTTAATGGTTTAGAATTTTGGTGCTTCCCTTCCTTTGTAATTTGGAGGATGTCTTATAGAGATGCTAATTCATGGCCTACCTGACTGCTAGATGCGGACATGACCTAAGTCCAGGCACCTGGTTGCCTAGGAGACAGCCTAATGTGTTTTTCCCCACTCAATTGAGGGGTTTATAAGATGTTCCGAGAATAAAGAGTGAGTCTGGCTTTTTCCATGATGACCTTGTAAGCTGTATCAGTTTTATTCCTCGCGACTCCATTTCCAGCCGGGTTAGGGAATCTGTGTCGGACCCACATGGGCTCCGACATGCACTTGCTTACATAAAGCAGGACTACTGTTTGCTCCTACAGACTAGCCAATGTCCTTCATGAAAATCCATGCGCATAATTATGAACAAAAGGGGACTGGGAGTAAAGTGTTTACCCTGCAAGAAAGGGAACATACATTTGTTCCCTAGAACCCATGGAAAAAAACCTGAACACAGTGGTCCCCTCCTGTAATCCCAGAGCTGTTGGGGGTGAAGATTTCTCTGGGTCTCATTGACCAGTCAAATTGAGGAGATCCAGCTTCAGTGGGAGATGTCATTGCAAACCAACCAAACAAACAAAGGAAAAATGTCAAAAAGTCATTGAGGAAGACACCCTCCCGTGTCAACTTCCGCTTTCCATGTATATATGCATGCATCTGAATACATATATGATCGTGTCTATATATAACAAACATGTCAATATGTATACACACAGAGAGATTTAGAGAGAGAGGGCGGAGAGAGTAAAAGAGATGAATTAAAAACCATTCATACCTGAGTTAATAGCTTTATAATTTGTTTTAAAATGAATTCATGACAAGAAAATTACTTCCTAGGATTACAAAAAAAATGACCTTCTACCTTGTTTCTTTTTGTTTTCTATGTTCAAGGCAGAATACAGAATTTTTCTTCAAAGCTTTCAGAAAGAGGGTAGCCCTTAAATTGGGTAAAATGGTTTGCCACTGTGATTGGTTTATTAATTCAGATTTCTGCTGACATTAGGTGATAAGTATTTAACATTCTCACATGGTTCTGTTGAACAAAACATCATAACAGTCAATTAGTAAGCAGAAGAGGCTAAACAAAGTTAATTACACAATGGAGGAATAATGTATCGTTCCTTGAATAGCATCACCTCTTTTCAGCATATAGAATGAGAATGTTTATGTTTAATGAATTGATCTTTTAACCTTCATTTTCTATATATCTTGGAGTAACACTGAAAATTTTAGTCATGCCCACACATCAGTAAATAAAATAAAACAGATCTCATGCAGATTAATCTGGCCTCAGATTTACCATGTAGTCGAAGATGACCTTGAATTCCTTAACCTGCTGCCTCCACCTACCAACTGCCGATATTACAGCCACATCACATTGCATCACACTCAGGCTACTGAAAAGTTTCAAAGGCATAACCTATCAATGCATGATATGTGTATTATTGAAATATATAGGTGTGATGCTGTATTAGTATAGAGTACACATTAAAACTGTACAAAACATAAGGGAATTGCTAAGGTGTAAATGTAAGTGGCATAGCCCCACTACATCTTCAGAGAATCATGTTTCACACTGACTTCGAGGAACGTACTCCCTAACTACTAAAAGTGTGCTCCATCTGCTGAGAATTCTTGTTTCTTTAGAAACTGAAAATATCATCATTTTTTTCAGCCGTTTCTAGTGTCTTAAGGCTAGAGGGTTAATTTGTTTCTGTAAGCAAGCTTTTGATTACCAGAGAATAACTTCCTCAAGTAGCAAGAGTTAGTCTCAAGAAAAGTTCTCTGTGAAGTTAATCTTTATAAATTGAGTCTGGCTCCCCACTGACTTCATAAAATGGGAAAATTGTTTCTCTTGGGGCATAGGGGAAGCATGGCCCTTAGATGTAATAAAATCACACTAAAGTCTAGAGAAAATCTTTGAAAAGCCCATGTTTAAAAGAGAATCATTACTTTTATGCTCAAATAATGTTTCTCTGAACAAGATCAAGGCTTGATTGCAGCCAGTAATGCTCCCTCCTCAGCTTTTATATTCCTGGCACAACACTAGGAGAATTAACAGAAAAAAAGAAAAATGATAAAAATATTACTTTCATTAACTGAATGAAAATTTTACTTTTTATTTATTTTTTTTATTGTTTTTAAATCTTGCTCTAAATCCTAACTGTATGATATTCTTACATTAAGATAGCAATGAAAAGACCACTATTGTAAATAATTAAATCCACTCATATATTCAATAGTGACTAAACTTAAGAAGTTAATGATTATATGAAATTCATATATAAAATTATTCTTCATCTAAAATTATTCATATAAAATATTATTCATATATAAAATGACTATTTATTATATAAAATTCTTATTAAAAGTCAGGATATTCTTTGGGAGGAGGATACCTCATTGATGGAGGAGAAAGCCCTAAAGTTTAAGTTACCTTTTCTTTGTTTTGACAATATCCATTGCAGAACAAACAAAGGAAGGGAAAGGCTACTTTGCCTTACAGTTTGATGTACAGCCCACCATGATGGGGAACAGATGGGTTAGAGCATGGGGTGGCTGGTCATACGGCACCTACAGCTGGGAATCAGAGAGAAATGAACTATGTGGTTAGTGATGAGTCAGCCTGCTTCCATTTTAGGCTTAAAAGCCTCCTTATAGTAAAGATAAGCTAGATTCATTCCTATTTACTATTGAACCCTTTTCTCAAAGATTGGGCTACGTCCCACCCATAACCTTAACTACCAATGGTTCTATTCTACCTGTTCCAGAAAACAGCAACTATGCCTTTATTTCAAAAAAGTTCTTGTAGCCATCTTGCAACCCTACCTTTGTTTCAAAAAGTTGTTATGACTACCTGTTGTTATGGCTACCTGGTTACAACTACATTGCAATCATCACTTCTTTGGTTCAGGATATAGCTGTGACTACCTTGTTATGTTTATGCTCTGGTTTTGTAATGCCACCAATTTTACCCACCAAATCCATCATTTGGAATCCCCCTACTCCTGAGCTATAAAAACCTTTTCTGTATTCTGTCAATCATGTTATAAATAAATGCTGATTGGCCAGGCAGGAAATATAGGTGGGAAAACCAGACAGAAAGTAGAAATGATGTAATGAGAACAAGAGAATTCTGGAAAGGAGGAAGTTGATTCCTCCCACTCCTGCCCAGACCACCAAAGCAGCAAGATGTGATCTGCAACCACTAAAAAAGGTACTGAGCCACATGGCTAACATTGATTAAAAAAAAAAGGGTTAATCAAGATGTGAGAGTTAGCCAGTGAGAGGCTAGAGCTAATGGGCCAATCAGCTTCTAATTTATGGAGACCTATGTGTGATTTTCTTTGGGGCTAAACAGCTGTGGGGAACTAGGCAGGACAAAAACCCCAACAAAACAAGCCAGGCCCCCATTCATGTTACATTAAACATAATAACAAATTTGTCAAAAATGAAGAGAGAGAGAGAGAGAGAGAGAGAGAGAGAGAGAGAGAGCACTGGAGCTTGACCCAGTAGCTATGGATGATTTGGTAATAATCAGATGCTAACAGAAGAATAGATAATGATCTGAAAGAAAGAGCCATACAGTAGAGAAGTTATCTTATGATCATCAGGATAGAATTTTTATAAAGGAAGCCACAATGAAGATATATGGCAAATATCACACAAAAAAGTAGAAATAAATTTTGTTGATCACTGCCATAAGTCTGAACATCATACTTCAGTGAAAAGAAAGAACTCTTCAGATTAGAACATATAATCCAGCAGCATGTCCCATAACTAAAATACTTTATTTTTTAGATTCTTTGTAAAGTTTTAATTACTCGATATCCGTGATTTTCTAGTACTTTACAGGAAGGCTTGAAACTAAGAAGAAATTTAAACTAATACAGGAAAAATAAGGACAAATCATGCCTGTTTGTTGGGGATTTGTTGGAAAATTTTTAAACATTGCATTAGTTACTTTTTGCTACTGTGTCCAATTTGCTTGACAGAAACAACTTAAACATAGGAAGATTTATTTTGATCAACTAAAGGAATCCATAATAACATTATTCCCTAGAATTTTGCAAAAAAAGTCCAATGTCAACATTTAAGCAAGTGCTTTAAGAGCTATAAGAGACATCACCAGAGAAGGTCTAAATTAAGGAGAGATGCTGGAATCAAATCAGATTCTACAGATGTGTTCTCTATAAGAACACATTGGGTGCACACTTGAATATGGCCTTGTTTTTAAATTTTACATAAAAAGGTGAAAGCAAATATTTGATTCTAGACAATACTATCTATCCCTACTAAAGAGTTATTCTAACTTTTATTATAGACTTTGAAATTAGCCAAAATTAGAATGCACTAATGTATGGCTAGAATGATGGATTGATGTGTAAGAGTCAGGACCCAGTTGATTCATATGCAGGTTTTAACTGCACAGTGCACTTAGGCTTGCCTTGTGCTGGTATATCCACTTGAATGCATCCTGACTGTTCATGGAAACATCATCTCCAAATCATATGCTCACGGTGCTTGGACCTGAGACTGTGAAAAGCTAATTGTGGTTAGATGAGGTCACAAGGGTGGGGTTGCCATGATGAGGTTAGTGGTCTCATTAGTAAAAGACTTTAATTTGTACACTGCCTTTCCCTCACTTTGGGATAACCTCAGCCATGGTATGATTTAACAGAAAAGGCCTCTGTCTTTTTGGTACTTTGACATTAGACTGCTTGGATACAGGAAGGTATGGAATAAATGTTATTCTAATAAACATCAACCCGTGTTTGTTATTCTTTCGATGGGACAGGATAAGAATGATGATAGTTAGTAAACTTTTCATAATGAAGTGATATAAACAAAGAAAGAAAAGTAAAAGAATGAAAGAAAGAAAGAAAGAAAACAAAGAGAGGAGACCAGAGATTTCAGCTCTCACAGTTGCAAGGAAAATTAATTCTCAACGGAGAATGACTGCTTTAAAATTTTCAGGTTCTTGTTTAAGTACAGGGAAGAAGTTAAAGCATTTTCAAACAGAGGTGGAGTTTGTGTTCTGTTCTGGAGGACAACCTGGGAGGCACTTTCAGGAGAAGAAATCAAAGAGAGCAATAGTGCCTGAAGTGAGAAGCAACAGGCTAACGCATACATGCTTATTTTGCTTAATAACAGGCTAGGAACCGTTTGTTGAAGCGCTTTTCTCCACACCTTTCCTCCACTTAATCTTGAGACTCGAGTTCTTAACTGCCTGATTTTATGCCCTTCAACAGTGAACAAAGTCCTCCAACATTAAAAACTTTGATATTGGACAAATTTTATTCTCTTTTGTATAAATTTGTCTTAGCTATTTCTTTCTGAATTGATGGGGTTTAGTTTGTAATTGATTCATGAGCTCTTGACAAATGCTTTAGCTCATTGAGCTCAGGTTTTACATGTGTGTTTCACCCTTTGTTTTTTGCTCCCCTTCCCTGTAGTATCTTGTTATTTTTCATATTTTAATGTTTTTCTTTGTCAGAGTTTCAAATATGCAGTATTTCAAAAAATATGCAGTATTCAAACACATTATTATTTGAGAAAGAGTCTCGCTATGAAGCTCTGATTGTCTTGTTCCTTGCTATGTAAGCCATACTGGCTTTGAATCCACAGAGATCCATCTGCTTCTGCCTCACAAGTATAGGAACTAAAGGTGTGCTCCACCGTGCTCATCTTTAAACACGATTTTTACAATCTCGGACTACTTTGATTGTGAGTCAATTCAGTTAGATTTAATTCCAAAATTTTCTTATTTCATCTCTCCATTAGAGATACATATGTGTGTGTTTATTTGTGTGTAAATATATACTTTACATATATAAAGTGTATATATATATCTTATATATATATAGCACATATATATATATGTTATATAAAGTGTAATGGAAGTTCAAGTTAATTTTCTTCTTCATAGTGTTTGTGCTTATTCAAGCTGCATGCTGGGAAATGCACAGATGAATTGGAATTTATCTTACAACATTTTCTCTAGCGTCAAAACAGCTATAAAGTATGAGGCTTCTGTAATATATGCTAGTATTTCTATTTTTATACTGCCTATATTAAGATAAAACGTCTTTAAAGCAATGTTAGGGCATTAAATATTCAAGATCATAGATGTAGTTGGAGAAGTGAGTTAATGTATGTAAACATCTTTGACATCCTCATAATGACAATGTATCTTTTGAGGAGATTTGAGTACAAAATGTAATGTTCTAAAATTGGTTTTGCATTTCTAAGATTTATTTCCAAATATACATAATTGTATTAATTTCACAGAAACCAAGAATGAAAAGAGTAGGAACTAGCTATTGAAATCATTTTGCAGTGAGTTATTAAGTATATCACTGACTGTTAATTTCATTGCATGAGTTATGAGTCCATAAAAATTCCTTGGAGAGCAGGATTCATCAAAGGTTAATGAGTAGGTAATTTTCATGGTGTGTTGTGTGATAAATATTTTTCTTGCCATGGCTTCATTTGTAGTTTTAGTTGTCTAAACTTGTTGAGGAATGTTTTCTAAATTTGCATTTTTCTCCATTTCATCTTCCAAATTGCATAAAATCCTAAAACGAAAGTTGTGCCTTTACTCTCGTACACATTTTATTCTTAATAATTTTCTTGTTATTTGAATGTTATATCTTGTGGTCATGTTGATGCATCAATGAAAGTAACAAGTATAGTTTATGAACTTAGGAGTAAAGCTGAAATATGTTTAATTGCCCCATTTCCAAAACCTGTGAGCAAACTCAGGCTCCAGGAACACTATTGGGACACTCAGGCATTTCTCTCTCCAACAGCTTGTTTCTCAGAGATTCATTGTGTTGGCAGCTCTTCCTTGGTACCCTCTTCTGTTCTCAGAATTTTTTTCAGGCAATTATTTTGGGGCAATTTGAAGGCCAATTTCCTTGTTTCTCACAGTTAAGGGACTATTTCCATTCATTGTTCAACCCTCGCCATGTATCATTTGATTTATTTGCAGACCACATAAATCTGAATCCAAATAGTTCTACTGCTAAAGTAGTGTTCTTTTTTGGTGATAGTTGACAAGCTAATAAAAAATTTATATATGAATTCCAAGCACCTAAAATATCCAAAAGAAAAAAGTAAAGACAGGGGTATGTCTGGAGGACTTATCTGATATGAAAATCTCTTCTGAAACTAAAGGATTCAAAACAGTATGGTATCAATACAGTAAGGATGGAGCTAAGGGAAACAATGAATAGAAACCAGTGGTGCCCAGACTAGTTAAAAGGGAGAGATAGTCAAACAGATACTGCTACACAATGATGTCATTCCACAAACAAAAGAATAATTCAAATCGAGTCATGAGTTGGAAATATAAGCCACAACACTAAAATTTATAGAAAAGTAACAGGTTTTCTTAATGACCATGGGTTAGAATCCTTTGTATGATTCAAATTCATACCATGTAAAACATTTTATAAGTTGGGCTTTCTCAAAGTTGAAGAGAATAAAGATACAATGCATAAAATAGCACATCTGTATAGCATGCATCTGGTAAGAACATGAATACATAAAAATTCTCACAATTTTATATTAAGATAACTCTATTTAACATTTCACTAAGGAATATATGCACATGTCCAAAAAACACATGAAAAATGCTAATTATCGTGAGGTATTTGAGAAATGCATATCTGAACCACAATGAGATACCACCACTACAAATGTGCCAATAAGGTTATAATTAAGAAGACAAAATCTAATACGAGTTGCCATGGATATAGGGAACATGGAAACCTTGAATAGTGATAGTAAGAATATAAAATGTTGCTACCACTTTGGATAACAACTTTTATTAAATAGTTAAACACAAAGTTTCAACACAGCTCAGCAGTATAACCCCAAATACTTGTAGGTAACAAAAAACATATGTATGCCTAAGCAATTGAACACATACATTCATACCAGTTTGGTCAATAATAGTCTCAAATGAGATTTAAGCCAAATGTCTGATGGATGCACGGGTCCATACAGTAAGATTCCTCAGTAATGGACATGAAGTAATCATGCAGGGAGCAAATGGATGACCTGCAAAAATGATTTAATGAGTGAGGATCACCAGCTGCAGAAATGACTACAGCATTGTTACATTTACACTAAAATTTCCCCAAAATGTGATTGGTATTCATCTAGGATGGGGAGGTAAGAAGATGATTAAGTAAAAAGGCACAAAGAACTTTTGTGGGGGTGATAAACTCAGCAAGGTCAATGTATTTGGGGAGGGAACTCTTAAAATCCAGTGGTGGACTTGGGAGAGTGCAGAGAAAAGTGGGGAGATTGGATGGAGACAGAATCTCTTTGAGAGTTTCACAGTTCTTACAAATAAAGTGAATTTATAGTCCAAGTTCTAAGAGCATTATGGAGGTGCCAGGTAGCTTAGTCAAGCATTGGAAGATGAAGAAATCCGAAACTATGTGATGTGCTTTAAGAAGAATTCTGCCCAAAGTGATTGCAGATCAATCCTTTTGTACCAGAAATGCAGAAAGTGAATGGCAACCTGGCCTCTGAATTCATTTCTCTTGGTGGCTACAGACACACTACCTTGTTCCCTGACACTTAGACAAAGCTAATGATTGTCCATCTCTTTCTCCACCAGCATCCCTGTGAAAGCAACAATATGCGCTGTGTTCAAATGGTGTTAATGCTGAGAGTGTACGCTATGAAGCAACCACAACTGACATGGGAAAGGTATCATCTTCCTCAAGCTATTTGTGCTTTAAGAGTTTGCAGTGTGTTTGGACTGATACTCTACAACACATGGGCACAGGAGAACACTTCCTACGTATAACCCCAGCAGCACAAACACTAAGGACATCATTGAATAAATGGGACCTCCTGAGACTGAGAAGCTTCTGTAAAGCAAAGGACACTGTCACTAAGACAGAAAGGCAACCCACTGACTGGGAGAAGATCTTCACCAACCCCGCAACTGACAAAGGCCTGATATCCAAAATATACAAAGAACTCAAGAAATTAGACCGTAAAAGGTTAATCAATCCAATTATAAAATGGGGCACTGAGCTGAACAGAGACTTTTCAACAGAAGAAGTTCAAATGGCCAAAAGACACTTAAGATTGTGCTCAACTTCCTTAGCAATCAGGGAAATGCAAATCAAGACAACATTAAGATACCATCTTACACCTGTCAGAATGGCTAAAATCAAAAACACCAATATAGCCTCTGCTGGAGAGGTTGTGGAGAAAGGGGCACTCTCATCCATTGCTGGTGGGAATGCAAACTTGTGCAACCACTTTGGAAAGCAGTGTGGCGGTTTCTCAGGAAAGTCGGGTTCAACCTACCTTTCGACCCAGCAATACCACTATTGGGAATATACCCAAGAGATGCCCAAACATACAACAAAAGAATATGCTCAACTATGTTCATAGCAGCATTGTTTGTAATAGCCAGAACCTGGAAACAACCTAGATGCCCTTAAATGGAAGAATGGATGAAGAAAGTATGGAATATATACATATTAGAGTACTACTCAGCAGTAAAAAACAATGACTTCTTGAATTTTGCATACAATGGACGGAAATTGAAAACACTATCCTGAGTGAGTTAAGCCACACCCAAAAAGAGGAACATGGGATGTACTCACTCATATTTGGTTTCTAGCCATAAATAAAGGACATTGAGACTATAATTCGTGATTCTAGAGAAGCTAAATAAGAAGGTGAACCCAAAGAAAAATATATAAGCAGCCTCCTGAATATTAACCTCCATCAGGCGATGAAAGAAGATAGAGACAGAGACCAACATTGGAGCACTGGACTGAAGTCTCACGATCCAAAGGAGGAGCAGAAGGAGAGAGAGCACGAGCAAGGAACTCAGGACCGCGAGGGGTGCACCCACACACTGAGACAATGGGGATGTTCTATCGGGAACTCACCAAGGCCAGCTGCCCGGGGTCTGAAAAAGCATGGGACAAAACCGGTCTCGCTGAACATAATGGACAATGAGGACTACTGAGAACTGAAGAACAATGGCAATGGGTTCTTGATCCTATTGCACGTAATGGCTTTGTGGGAGCCTAGGTAGTTTGGATGCTCACTTTACTAGACCTGGATGGAGGTGGGTGGTGCTTGGACCTCCCACAGGGCAGGGAAACCTGCTTACTCTTTGGGCTGAGGAGGGAGGAAGACTTGATTCGGGGAGGGGGGGGAATGGGAGGTGGTGGTGGGGAAGAGGCAGAAATCTTTAATAATTAAATAAATTAATTAATTAATAACAAAACAAAACAAAAAACAAAAAAACAAAAAAAAGAGTTTGCAATGTTTTAATTTTATCTAAAACATGATTCAGCTAATAAGATTGGCTTTGTGTGTGGTTTACTCTATATGAAGTTTAAAGATGAGATGTAGAAAGACAAGACAGAAAACAACTCTCCACTTATGCCTCTTGGTATGTCGCTTCATTTGATAATAAACTAGATTGAAGTAAAGGGTTGGGTCATGAAATTGCAGAGTTTTTTAAGACAATAGAACTGGAAGCCAACCTTCCTTTTTTTATGGCTTGCTTCGTTCTGAGATGACCAGGGTGACAGAGCTGACTGCTATATGAATAGAGATACCATAGCCTTCATCTCTGGGAGTCACTTGGATTCCACTATTTCAGTGCCTGCCTTATGACTTCCCATGATTCAATCAGTTGTATGACTTTTCTCTTGCTAATTAGCTACTAATAGCAAAGCAAAAATGGAAGTTACTTATAAGCATGATTTTTCAGGGTATTGTCAGATATTATAAAACACTGGTTTTATCGGGTGCATCATATGTACAAAGAAATCTGTAGCTACTAAGACAATGTAGCTAGTGGCATTTTATGCTGGAACTAATAAATTACAAGGATGTTTTTTCTTTTGCTTTTATTGTGAGAATTCCACACGTGCAAGTAAGCATTTTGATCAAGTCTACTATCTACTCCCTCTCCCTCAACTGTTCCCATATTCTCCCCTTTACCATTTGTTTCTAAGTAGATATACTTTTTTTTAAACCCACTGAATCCACGTACTGTGACTATACATGCATGGATATAGGTCATTAACTAGAGCATACACAGCCTATTAGGGGCTGTATTCCAGAAGAAAACCCGCAGAACCTCTGTCTCAGCAGCCGTCAACTGACAATATCTCCTCAGGTATGGGATTTCAGGAGATTCTTCACCATCCACGTTTGGATTTTGGCTGGCTTGCATGTGTGCAAGTCTTATGCAAGCAGTTGAGCTGCTGTGAGTTCATGTATGTAACAGCCTAGCCAGGTCTGGAGAAGACTTTTGTGGCAATCCTCCACACTTCTGACTCTTAGGGTCTTTCTTATCCCTCTTCTGCAACTCACTTGAGTCCTGATGGGGAAGGGGTGTCCCTTAGGACTGATCCCTCCACAGTCCCTCATGCTCTGTATGTTGTAAGTTCTTCTTCTTATTTTGAAACTGTGTCTGCCTGCACACAATACTCACACTTAGCCCCTACTTCCTTCACTGAGGTTGGAGACAGCTAAGGGAAGTCATGTGTGGCTTGCAGGCCCCTTTTCTATGTCTTTGAGCAAAGAGGTGTTACTCTGTCTGCTCACACTCCAGTGAGGATTAGGTATAAGAGGGACCAGGGCGCTATCCAAAGAGATATTCAGGGAGGCCAAGGGGATAGGAGAGCAGACCAAACAGAGAAAACAGTTTGTCTCCTGGAAATGCAAAGGAGCTTAGCCTGTAGCAGTCCCAGAAGAAGAAGGTAGGTGTGTGTGTGTGTATTGTGTGTCTGTGTGAGTCCTTCCCCATGGAGAAGTTAAATGGCTAGTGGAAACATTTCCCCTCTCCCTCTACCTGGGTTTGTATCTTACCCTCCTCCAAGAATGGAATGGGCAGCTAGTGAAGACAGCTAACAGGAGGTTGGTTTATTGTTTTATTGCCAATTTGAGATTAACAATTTTAAATGGGATGTAACAACTTTAAACAGGTTGGCACATAAATTTGACAAGGTAATTGGGTCGGGTTTGAATTCTTGGTAGCAGGGTGGTAGCCACTTAGAGCTCTTTCAGCTCTAAAGTTCTTGGAGGGCTTCAGGGTGCCCATCTAATGCAGTTCCTTGCAAAACCAATCTGCTGGTAAAAAAACAGGAACACAAATAACAGCGGGTCATGAAGGCTGGAAGCAGCTCAGGAATGAACTCCCATCTACAGCAGAAGTATAGAGTCTGAGAGACTGAGGCAGGAATGAGTCCTCCCCCTTCCAACTACTGGTCATACCCTGGACGCTGACTGGAATGAATTTCCTGCTGTAGCTCTGGGAGCAATTCTGTCCCCTGCCTGTCTTAAAGGCAGACTTTACTGAGGGCAGCCTTCTTTCCGTGATGATGAATAAATGGCTGGAGCACAACCTGAAGTCTTCCTTTTCTTCTTCCTCTGGTAGTTCCTGCCACTGTTCTCTCTCTGCAACTGCCAGAACATCATATTGTACTAGGTGTTAAGTATGGATCCCAGTTGCTGTATTCCTCCGCTGCCTATGCAATAAGCCAAATCAGACTGAATTAATAATCCAGATTAATAAACAGGGCAATGCAAAGCAGAGCACTCCTGGGTGACCCTCAAGAAGGCAGGGGCCAGAACACAAGGACACATACAGCAGATCTATCCGCGGGGGCTTAAATAGCCAATAGGCATGGTCTTGAACAGCCCTAGGAAGGAACTAACTCTTGGTGGGCTTTCTGAGGGGCGGGAGTGCTGTTTGGCTGACTTTCTGAGGGGGCAGGGTCTCGGAAGAGAGGTGGGGCTTCCACCTAATCATTCCAGACTCTTGGTGTATGGGTGCCAGGGGCTGGGGTGGAGTTTCCACCAGAACTCTGTGTGGGTACCCCTTGGACCCTGATTACCTGAATATGCCATAGTAAAGAGCTGTGGGCTGCGTTCTTGCCACCCAGCTCCTGGCCACCGGCTAGCTTATGCCCCAAAATAATTACACGGAAACTGTATTCTTTTAAACACTGCTCGGCCCATCGGTATACAGAGAAGCTCTAGCTTCTTACTGGCTAACCCTAACATCTTGATTAACCCATTTCTAATAATCTGTGTAGCACCATGAGGTGGTGGCTTACCAGTAAGGATCTTAACCTGCGTCCATCATGGAGAGGAGAGCTATAGCACCTGTCTCACTTCCCTTCTTCCCAACATTCTGTTCTGTTTACTCCGCCTACCTAATTTCCTGTCCTATCAAAGGGCCAAGGCAGTTTCTTTATTAACCAATGAAAGTAACAAATAGACAGATGACCCTCCTCCATCAATATGCAAATAAAATGGAAAATAAAATCAATCAGGGAAGAGCTGCCAAACCTGATCTGGTAGTGAGAATAACTCTTAGATCCCCCCAAAATGTTGCTAAAAGTTTACAGTCAAACTGAGAAGACTGCAGAGGCAGGGGCATTTAAAAGATTTTTTGTCTGTCTGTAGTTGCTATAGGAGTTCAGTAGGGAGATTTTGGTCAGGCTTTTCATTCCTCTTCTTTCTTCTTTTTCTTGTTTTTGTTCTTCTCCTAGTTCTTTTTCTTCTTGTTGTTGTTCTCCTCCTGCTCCCCCTTCTCCTTGCTCTTGTTTTTGTTCTGTTCTCCTTCTTGTTCTTCTTCTGGCTCTTCTCTTTCTAGTTCACATTCTGTTCTCCTTCTCCTCCTTTTCTTTTGTGTTGGCAAAATATAATTTTGTAATACTTGCAAACGTGCCTGTGATGGAGCCAATTCCACAGCCCTCACCCTGATGACCGTGCCATGTCCTACAGGCAGATAAATTATGATTCTTTTGATTAATTGCCATGTACTGCAAAGAAATGACTCTTCTGATAAAGGTTGAGAGATATATTAATTGACAACTTTATGATGTTATATTCATTCAAGAATACTTGCCAAATAATATGCACTGTATGTAAGAACAAGGCTCACTCTGTATACTAATAAAGATGAGAGAACATTTTCAAGTTTGTTGAGCATACAATAGTGCATTAATACATAACATATGGTTTAGACAATAAAAAGAAAATTATACAAAGAAAATATGGAAGCAGAAATTCAATGGATATAAACTTGTAATAAGATTGTTTTTTAAAACTCAAATTTTAAATTTTTCTATACATTAAAATAGAGTTCCATCACTCATCTCTTTCCTTTTCATCCATTCAGTCCCTTCCTGGTCCCTTCTCTCCAACCCCTCCCATGTCTAACCCTGACTTACAAATTGAAGCTTATTTTTCTTTATTATTGTTACATATGTATACATACATATATATATATATGTATACTTATGAAAAATATGTACATATAATCGCTGAGTCCATTTTTGTTGTTAATGTTTATATGGTTTCAGGGAGCACTTTGTATTGAACAACCAATAAGGGGGCTCATCCCTGGGAGAGGCTAAGGCATCCTCTCTCCATGGTCATCCATTGCTTGTAATTCTTTGTCTAGGCATGGAACTCCATGAGATTCCCCTTTCTGTGTTAGCATGTGTATTTATATTGTTATTGTTCAGGCTTTATTTATACAGCTATTCCTATGAGATACAGCCTCACATCAGACTACCTCATTTATCCATGATGGAAAGCTAAAGGTTTTAATCTTGTGGGTATCCATAGCTGCTTGGTACTCACACCCATGTAGTATCTGGTAGTGTCTCACGACACTCTTACTCATTTTCCAGCTTTTAAATTCATTCTGTCCTCTATAGAAAGAAATTTGTTAAACGTTAAAAAGTCAGATATCTTGAAATAATAGCAATACCTATATACCTACTTTTTGAGTTCTAAAAATTGATTTTAATCTATATTAGCTAAATTACATATAATCAAACAAGTAATCACCATATCTTATTCTAAAAATACAATTCAAAGAATATTTTAAGTTTCACTATTCTTCACTGCTAAATATATATGTATATATATGACAAATTTTGACATTTGTTTATAATATTCAGAAAATATATCATGCAAATGGCAATTTACAGTTTAGAAAGCAGGAGATATTCAAACATATAATTATGACAAATCCATGAGAATAAAAAGCTTCAATTTTTGTCTCACTCTTGACTCAACGATAAGCTTAATCTTTCAATGTTAGGAATAAGAGTGTCTGTGATAGTGTGGGTTAAGAATGTGGCTTACGTAGGACACAGGGTGTTGATCAGTTTCCCTGTTTACAAGAAAACCATCACAGTTAACTGAAGCAGAAAAGAAGTCTCATTCCAGACATGGCTGTCTAATCCTATGATCTCAGATCTGAGGAGGCCAAGAAAGGGGGAGCTCAAATTTGGCAAGGCAAGTTTGGACTACAGAATGAGTTCTAGAGCAACCTGGGTAATAGAAAAAAAAAAATGCTCTTTTAAATACCTCCACAATAGTAAAGGAATAGGACAGGGGATTTTCAAATACTATATCATAGAGTCTCTAGGACGTCTAGAGGCTTAGGTTTGGAACCCCCAAGGCAGTGTTGCTCCAGGCTGGATATCAGTGCTGGTGGTAGTTGGAGAAAATCATGGGTATCATATAAACATGGACTCCAAACACCAGGCAGTTGATATTTTGATTAGCCCAGACTGAGACCCTGCACTCCAATTCCCTTCCATGCTTTTCCATCCAATTTGAACTTTCTGGAAGGTGAATCAGGAGATGCTTAAATGTACTGTTGATGTGAGAGCAGAAGAGAGGCAGGGGAACAGAGCATTGGCATCTCTTCTAAGGGGGCAGAAATCTATTCAATGGCACTCTTATCCAAAGCTAAGGCACTTGAAAGCTCCTAGGTACACAGATCATGGGACACACTCTCTGCTTCAAGAGAAGCAGGCACTGTCAAATAGTACCAGGCAAAATGGCAGGGAGTTACTAACATCAAATAGACACCAGAGCACCCTTACAGGTGACCTTGGCTGAAAACAAATGCTTCATGCACAGGAGGTGACACTGGGAGCTTATCTCCCCCAACTTGATTGCATGCTTTGATGGGCATTGATCTAAGAACTCAGGGATCCTTGAGGATGACACAGTTTAGAGATCCCTTTTCCAGCAAAACACACAGCTTACGGGGAGCCTTTTTGTTCTTCAGAAAAAGGAAAAGTGGTTAGTGGTACAGTAGCAAACACTATATATTCTCTAAACTAAAATAGCAATAGTCTTAAAAGTTATCCCTGGGCACCCGAGGTATCTAATTTTCTTAAATCTCATTGGAAATAATAGGATTACGAACAAGAACAATTTAGTAATTATCATGATAATCAAATTTTGTTCAATTTGCCTCATTTTACTAGGTTGCTTTTGGCCAATTATTTTAGTTTTGTGTGTGTGTGTGTGTGTGTGTGTGTGTGCGTGCGAGAGAGAGAGAGAGAGAGAGAGAGAGAGAGAGAGAGAGAGAGAGAGGCGGGTTGTGTGTCTGTATACATGCTGACACCAGAAGTTGATGATTAGAGTCTCTCTCCAGAACTCCATTTTACTGACTTAAGGTTTCCTGTTGAGCGTGGAGTTCTTGACTTAAGAAGCCTAGTTAGCCAATCCCATCCCCTCTTTTTAAATACCCAGATTTACAGTTGGGCTGTCAGCCCTGCCCATCTTGCCTGAGTGCTCAAGATCTGAATTCCAGTCCTCGTGCTTATAAGGCAAGAGTTTTATCCACTGAACTATCTCCTTAGTCCCTGTTCCTTTCACTTTGATCCATAGTTTTGTTCATTTTGGCATAACAATCTCTGTAACACATACAGATTTGTTAACATGGGCAATTTTATTTATTGAGTGTTTATTGAGTTCAGAAGCCAAGCAGAGTCCTAAGCAAGATAGGCATGTATGTAGATTATCAGTTAAGTGAGCAAATCCCCTTTTAATTTCCCTGCAGGGGAATCTCAGAGTGCTCTGGATGATTATTTTTCTCTTCGTGGGTCTATTCTTCCTGGGTGTGGGGTCAATTGTGTAGACGTCCCTGTTCTCATTTTCTCAAATCTTGGAAATCTGGATGTTTTACAGAATGCTGTAGAGGTAGAAGGTGGCATCTTGTTCCATGTTAGAATTAGCCACACTGTTTGGGAGAGCTGATAACTTTTTATAGATTTTGTTAGTTGGTTGTTGAATCATTATTAAAATTGAGTCATATTTACTTATGAATAAGCAAGTGAGCTACAAGAGTAAAAATATTAAATTTATCTCTGCTTAAGGTTCTGCTTTCACTTAATTAGCATTTGAATTCTTATATTATTTACTTTATCAAATGATGTAAATACTGTGATGGTGTGACCGAGCATATTTCTTATGAATTCCATGTATGATGACCTCTCACAAGTAGGTTCATAGCAACCGTGGCAGGAGTGTTTACAGTCAAGAAATTAGCAAGTCGAGGTATGAGGGCTACTATCACAAGTACAGGCTCAGAGGTAGCAAAACAGGTAACAGAGGCAAATCTTTTCTAACTTCTGACTTTCTGGTGAAAATTGTGGAAAAAATTTACAAGGTATAGAATTTATTATCAGTCATTTTTAGGGTGTAGTTCGGCAGTATGAAGTCGTATGCTAAGCCCATATCCTTCAGAACTATATGTTCTACTTACAAACTGCAGTGTATATCAACTGATCAACAATTTACAGTCTCCAAATTCTATCCCCTAAAGCCACCATTATGCTTTCTCTCCATATAATTTTTCCATATTTAAGTAAACCACACATATTTCTCATATGGTGACTAGTATAGTTCAATTAATACACAAATTGAACTAATACACAAAATCCACCATGGAAGCTTTGATCAGAATTTCTGTTCTCTTTAAATATGAATAATATTCCATTGTGTGTATTCAAACATGTAGGTACACACAAACACACACAGAAACACATGCGTATACACACACAGGCACAGGGACACACACACAGGCGAAAGAAGACGTGCACATACTCAAACATGCATAAACAAACACACACTCTCAACACCACCACCACCAATTTCAGCTTTTCTTCTGTTTATCTGTTGATAGGCACACATGAGTGTTTCCATGCTACTACTGTATATGGAACAGTATTTTTCTATTTTGAAACTTTGCTTTGAAAATTTTTGGTTATAAAGTCAAAATTAGACTATATATCAGTATTATAACTCTTAATAGTTTGAGAAAATGTCATATTGTTTTATGCAATGAACACACCAGTTTACATGTCTGCCAACAGTGAGCATGTCTGCGTGTCCTTATGCACTCTTACTGTTTGCTGGTTTTCTTGGTGGTAGCCATCATGATGGGTGTGAGGTCATTGGATATAGCTTCGATTGCTTTTGCCTAATGATTAGTCATATTAATCTCTTTATCTGCTTGCTGACCACTTTTTAAAAACATATGTAACATGTAAATATTTTTCAAAAGATTCTCAAGCAAAAAGGAAGAATAATTACATGTTATATACACAGTAAGAGATTATATCCTGACATAGAGAAGATTCCTAAAACTGAACAAAGAGTTCAAACACCAATGAATAGAGATTTCTCCAAAGAAGAAAGAGTATGGTCAATTCACAAAAAGCAAATGATGATTTTATCCATTTCTATATGTAACGACGAATATCTCTTAAATAAAGCAGGAAGCAGAGGGAGATTCAACATGGACTGAAGAGAAGTCAAGGTGACTATGGAGACAGAGACTGAGTGAGCCAGTACCTGAAGATGAAAGTCGCAGGAAATAACATTTCTCTCTTAAGATCCAGGAAGGATGAGTAGTCCCAGCCAACCTGCTGATTTCAGCCAAATGGAACTCATTGTGAACTTTGGGCCTCCAGAACAAGGAAAAAATTATTTACTTTTTTGTTTTGAGATACCATGGTCTAGGTATAAGTTGAATAGCAGCCTGGGGAATCTGACACAGAGCTCAGTATTTGCTGACATCTGAGGGCTCTTTGCAGGCAATAGAGAGATCGGCCAGGAAGCCAGAGAGGGAAATAAATGCTTATCCTTTCTGCAGGCACTGTATGGCCATTTGTGTGAACTTAGGGATCCCTGAAATGATGGAGAATGCTGATGGGAATTCACCGAGCAGTGCATCATGTGAAGACTGCCATGGGAAGCTTGTATGCTCACATTCTACAAACTCCACAGTCCTCCTTCAATCTCTCAAGTGAGTTCTTCCAACTCCATCACAGTCTTGAGGACCGGGTAACCTCAAGTCACCCTCTGTCCAGGGGAAAGCACAATGCACCATGGAATTTGCCATTTGGTCATTTATAAAACTCACTATTCTGAAGAGCTAAGCTGAAATGAAGCTCTAAAGAAGTCAGATGCTCACAGTGGGTCCAGCCTGTTCTTTTAGCATGAATTAGAAAACCACAATTACAGCCCGACACTGGCCCATGGCCCAGTTTCCAATGGCCTGTGGGTTTAGGAATGGTTTTCTAGTTAAAGGATTATAAATAAAACAAAGCACAACCAAGAATATGTGACAGACTGCATGTGGTCCCCACAGCTCAAAATATTTACTCTAGTCCTTTGAAGAAAATATTTTCTGACTCCTGGTGTTAAGCCATCTGCAAGGCAAGCTCAGTTACTTATTTATTTTTTTTTATTCAGAGAAAAATAACCAAAGGACTGTTTTCTTGAGACTGTCATCGTAGCTGGAGGAAGGAGAGGCAGTGTGGCAGAAGATTCACTAACGTAAATGGTCACATCAATCTCACTATGCTTTTCCATGCCGCCGGCTCATAGTTGCCCATGTATTATTTGACAAAGGAGGGATGCTTGTATCTCTTAATATTTTTTTTGTGTGTATGTGCCTATAGTATGCATGCATTTCTACATGTGTGCTCACATGTGTCTGAGTGCATACACAAGTAAGTGTGTCCTTGTGGAGGCTCACAGCGATACCATTTGTGTTAGATTTTTGAGGGAGCATAAAAAGACAAGAAGCATAAAAAGACCAGTCTAGTCTCAGCAGAAGGGACTGTTTATCTTAAACAGTGACTAGCAGACTTAGAAGGAGAGGGGAGTCTTCCAAAAACGGAAGGGGATCTTAGTGTTTATGTAGGGGATTTGGAGAATGGAAAGTTAATCCAGTTTCAGAGAGCTCTCTGTGTTCATTATTTGGAGATGTTTGTCCAGACAAGACCATTTTGTCTTTAGAAACTGCCTTGCCCCTGCTATCAGTTTGTAGCTGATAGTGGGTGATGAAGTTTGACAATGGCAGTGAGGGAGAAAGGGCTAAAGCCTGAAGGAATTTGGTTAAGGTTTATTCTAACAAGGTGGCCCCCACCCCGTTGCTGTCTGCTTTATTAATTGAGACAGGATCTTTAGCTGAACCTGGATTTTCCTGATTCTTCTAGCCTAGCTTGCCAGCTTGCCTCAGGGACCCCACCCCCAACCCGTTTGAGTGCTGGGATTTACAGGTGGTTACCGTGCCTACCTGGCTTTCACAGCACAGGTGGAATATGTATTCAGGTCTTCACCTGTGAGCAGCAAGCACTTTAACCAGTCAACCAGTTCCCCAGCCCTATTTCACTTAATCTCATTTCTACTTGTATCACTTCAAATCCATGATGCTGAGTTTATGTGGTGTTTACACGATTCATGTCAAAAGTCTTGTGCTCATTCTCTCCAACTGATAAATACAATGGAAACTCAATCTACACTGAGGGCTGCACAACAAAAGGAGACTTGTTATTTTGAAAGCCGGTATAACTATTCTAAGACCTTAACTGAGTAGTGGGATTTGTACAAATTCCGTGTAACATCTTGGTATAGCTCTGATACTCTTAAACATCTTAGATTGACTGTATTCAGAGATACAGTGTGTTGTTCTATAGGCTGGACTAAACAGAAAGCCTTTGTCCTGAGTCTCAAGCTAAAAGAGATTTCTAAAGAGGCTTCGAGTAATCTCTGCTACTAACAATAACCCACATCCTTATAAATTCCTTCCCCTTTGTCCTTTGTTAGATCTTAACTACATAATTGTACAAGAAGGAAACAAGATTGTCTATAAAAGACTCTCTCATTTTCCCTCCCTGCCCCTCCCCCTTCTTCCCTCATTTCCTCCTTCCTTTCCTCCCCTGCCTCTTCCTTTCTTCTTCCTCTCTCTTCTTTCATTCTCATTAAAGCAACCAAGTTTCTTTAGTTTGAATCTCCCTGTAGAGAACCACCCATAGTCAGTGAACTTGCAAGACAATATTCTGAGACTCACAAACAGCCTCAGTAGTGAGGCCTTGAGTAATCCCTGTCAACCTCACCATAACAGTCCGAGATAATACGTTATCACATTGTAAGAAATCCTGTTCCAAATCTAGGCAAGTGTTTCCAGGGCCCTGAAATGCTTATTGTTGTAGGCCCTTAACTATGATATGGTAACTAAAATACAGAATCAAAACTGAAAATCTTTGAGGTATTTTATTGAGTCTATCACGAAAAGAACTCATTTTTGTGTACATTACCTCTGAAATTCAGAAATACCCTGAACATTTGCTGGTTTCTTTTTATCAAAAGAGTAAATTTTCCCTTCATTCTGTAGGATTATTTCAAGACACTCACTCCACTTGAGCTTCATTTTTCCTTCATTCATGGGGTTATCTCAAGATACTTGGCTAGAGTTTCAATGTGATGAGAAGTTGTTTTTTACTTTTTGGAAATGATTTTTTTTTTCTGCCAGGCAATGTATTATATCAAAACATCTATAAAACTACACCTTCTTATTCTGCAGACTGTGGCTTTATGCTTTCATTAATGTTGAGAAATGCAGAATTATGCACAATTGTGACATGGTTGAGCTATGAATTGCTTGCAACCTAAACAGTGGCTTCTGGCCAAAGAACTGATATAGTCATGTGGCAAGCTGATAGAAACCTGCTCTTTATAGCACGTGAATGCAGATGAATTTCATGTCTTTCATTCTTATTAAAATAGAAAAAAGAAATCTGCCAGCTAGATCAGTGTCTTGACTTCTCTGCTGTGAAAAAATGTTCCAACCAAAGCAACAAAAGTCCTAATAAAAAGTTTTTTTTTTTAAAAAAAATGTTTTGATCCTTTCTCCCTTTTATTGAAAATACATTTTTTCTTCTCATATAATATATCCTGATACCTGATTACAGATTCTCTTCTCTACTTCTCCCAGTTCCTCACTACCCCCCCATCCGTCTGAATCCACCCCCTTTCTGTATCTCACTAGAAAACAAATAGCCCCCCAAACAGTAAAAATAAAATAAAGTATAACTTGATAAGACAAAACTAAGACATCGGGACAGGACAAAGCAAGTAAACCGAAGGAAAAGAGCTCAAGAAAAGGCACAAGAGACAGGTATTGCTGCAGAGACCCATTCACTTGCACACTCAGGAATCACATAAAAACACTAAACTGGAAGCTATCCACTTGGAGGGCAAAAAGAGAAAAAATACAAATAAAATAAAATATAAGATATATTTTACAAAAAAGCCATGATACATTATGAGACAATGAACCTTCAAAGATTCCACTGAGTTCCTTTTCTTTTGGCCATGTAGCTTGTTTTCTCAGAGATAATCTCTTGAAGAAAACTAGAATTTTCATTTTCACATTATCAAATGAAGATTGCTTCTGGGTGAGGGATAGGGCATGTGTCCACTTCTTTTAGATCTACGACCCCATTTGGTACAGACACCAGGAGATTCTGTGCATGCTGCTTCAGTCTCGGTCTCAGTGAGTTCATATGCGTGTTGATCGTGTTGATTTAGAGGTCTTGTTTTCTGGGTGTCCTCCACCTCTCTGGCTCTTACACCCTTTCTGCTTCCCTTTCCTGCAGGGTTGTCTGAGCTCTGAGAGGAAGGATTTGATGGAGACTTCCTGTTTAGGGCTGAGTGTTCCAAGGTCTCTTTATGCTTTGCATAATGTGTGGCTATGGGTCTTTGAATTTGTTCCCATCTGCAGCAAGAGGAAGCTGCTCCAATGATGGTTGAGCAAAGCACTGATTTATGACTATAGGCGAATATTATTATGAGTCATTTTATTGCTACATTATTTGCTTTAGTAGAACATTAGTATTTGATTTTGCCCTAGGTCCCTGGGTTCGTGGTTACTTATGTAGCTTCAGATATGGGTGGCATCTTGTGGAATGAACCTTCAGTTAAATATGGGTCGCATCATGTAGAGTGGGCCTTGAGATATGGTTTAGTTCCTCCCACAAACTTTGTGTCACAATATCCCTAACGTATCATAAGCAGGAGGCCGTTGTAGAGCTAAGTGTTTATGGTTGGATTGGTGTTTACTTTTCTCCTTTGATAGCATGTAGAGTCCTTCCTGTACCAAAGATGCTAGAACATAGGGGTGACGGCTGTATGTAGGCATTAGCTTGACCTCTCCATGGTGAGTTGTGTGGGTATTGTCTTCAGCAATAGAATCTTGCTGTATATTTGCAGAGAGCCAACTTATATGCTTGGCAACACCCTGGGTTGTTTGTGGGTTTCCATAAGACTCCTTTGTCTAACAACTTAATTAGCTGTAACCTGTTACTGGTACTGGAAGTTTCATTTGGTTTCAAGAGATGTCTAATTGGGGCTCTGTCTCCAATGGTATTTTGGTGATTTCATTCAGAATGCTTGTTTTCATATATTTATGTTTTAGGAAGCTTCTTCAGTCAGATTTTTTTAAATGACTTGCTCTGGCTTTAATTGGTATATGACACTAATTAATGCCAAGATTGTGTTTCTGGCTTTCTCTATTACGCCTCAAGTACAGTGGATGGTGCCAAGTGTCCTGCCAGTAGCTGTGTGATTGATGAAGAGAACAAACTTCCCTAAATAGAGGACTGCTCTTTAGCCAGTGCTTTATGAGCAGCTGTACTCACCTCCTCAAACCTTCATACAAACGTCATGATTTTGTTTCCCTATGCTTCCAGCTCAAGGTGTGGTTAAACATGGGAAGGGATGATATCAGGGGCTTGAAGCAACTCCTCAAACCACACCCACAATCAGGAAACAGAGAGACACCAAAGAATGTGCTCAGATACCTTTCTCCTTTTTCTTAAGCTCTGGACCCAGCAGCCCATGGGATGGTGCTGTAGGTGAGTATCTCATCTCAAATTAACATAATCAAAATAACTCTCACTGGTTTGCCCTGGAAGCCCACCTCTCAAGAGGTTCCAGGCTCAGTCAAGGGCCATCACGAACCATCAGATTCAATTACTGCATTTGGGTGTTAAGAGTAATGTGGTTTATTCTAATATGCATGTATAAGCAGTAGAGTGCTTGTAATTGTTCTCTTAAGTGACTAAGACTCAGATAAACTATTTTCTATTATCAGGACCCATGATTCTTTTAATTTTAAAATATATACATATATGACTATTGCTAGTTGTCGTTGTTGTGACAAAATATTTGATGCATGCATCTAAAGATGGGACTTACAGTTCCAGCAGATACAATCCATCTTGGCAGAGAATGACAGAAGACTCAAAAGGCGACTTGACTGGTCACATTATATTCATAACCTGGAATCCTAGCTAGCTTTCTCCTTTTTACTTAGTCTAGGAAACCACACATAGAATGATACCACCCACATGCTTGTTCTTCTTACATTAGTTAAATGAATCTAGACAATCCTTCAAAGGCATGTTTGAGGATTTATTTCTGTGGTCATTGGTCAAGCTGATTCTATCAGGTTGATAACCAATGTTAAGCAATAACTTAATAATTTAGAAATACAACTATTAGCATAAACAATGTGTTTCAGCTAGCCTGTTGAATGGACATATATAGGTTTATCCTGATAGGAAGATATGGAGAGTTACAATATTCAGTATTTCTATTTTTACAAATATTTCTTATGAGAAAAAGTAGCTATAAATTCAGGTGTGTTAGTCGTTTATAAAGATCCTTAGTTACAAAAGTGATACCCAAGAAACAACCCGAAATTCAAGTATTGAGAATTAATTAAAACAATTATGGGACAGTCAGTTGATTGAAGACTATATTACCTCTGAAATCATTTTTTTTTACATAATACAGTGTTTAAACCCAAGTTGATATAGTATTTCAGTAACAAATTATCATATATAAGTTTTGTACTGTCATTTATAGATACATGAAATTCTTTGTATATATTTCATATGAAGTACATTATTTTTGCTAAAAATAACACTGAATTTAATATTGAATTAAAATTTGACTAAGTACATGAAGCCAGTATCTACTATGATTTCCTGAGAGATGCTCTGAAGCCCAGTATGGGTAGAACTGGTGACATATTTGAAATGGTGGAGGAGACATATGAGCTGGCTAGGAAGCCAGACGGACAAGAACAAAAAAGGAAACATCACTGTGCACTCTCTTCTTCAGCAGCAATTTTTTTTATCATTGTCTTTGTACATTTCTTATTATATTTTAGACCCTTCCATTTTAATACTTCAATAATCTTAGCTAATTTAATTTATTCGCATATAAATTTGGAAGCTTTTCTATATTGTTCGCTTAGATAATATCCCATGACTCAAACTCATCATGTTTTCTAGGAAATCCCATGAGAAATATTGCCATATGCAAATTTCTTTATTTGTTCATAAACTAAAGGCTTCCAAGTTTCTGGAATTTTCTAGTTCTGTTCATAGTAAGTTACAAACCACCAAGTGTCTTATTATCTAACAATATCAGTTTTAAGGCATGGACAGCTTAATTAGTTTCTATTAACATTTCAGAAAGGTTAGATAGAATCTTATATGAGAAGAAATCAATGAGCTTGTATGCCATATATGTTCTGTTTATGTTAGGAAATTAAAAGTAACAGTGAAGTTGCATACAACAAAACCTTTTACACAATACAGCTTATTGACGATGCTGGGTTTCTAGCAACCATACGATGTCAAATTGACACTGAAATTAATTCTCAATTTTCATTAGTCTGCGTGTAGACTTAGTTATCATTCATTAATTCATCATTTAATGTTTGTTTATCCATAAACTTACTTACACACACTTACAGAGATATACAAAAAACATCTTTAAAGAAGTGGGACGATGGATTTCTGGAAGATCAAGGGGAGACATTTGGGTACCAGGTTGCATCACTTGCTGAGTTACTTGGTGATTTTTTATCTTCTTAACTGTTTCTGGAGGCTGTTGTATTAACCTCAAATGAAGGATACTGTCTACTTGATCTCTAGAGCACTTTTTTGCAAAACAGCTTAGAATTATCTTTCCGTTAGAAGCTGGGTGGTGGCTGCCACTCCATAAACTGGCCTAAAACCTAAATCTGAATCTGCCATAGATACTAAGAAGAGAAAAGAGAGGCAGACAGTGCTGAGCACAGCTGTGATTCAGAACATATTTCCAACACAAAATGTGTTGGTAGGAAGGTCAAAGAACAGGAGGAGACTGACAGGGAAGTGAGAAAAGGAGACACACATAGTTGAAAGTCTTGCTTCCTTCACCTTAAAAGGGAGCATAAGGTCTTCTTCGAAATAGTATTTCTCCAACCATCCACACCTTGTGAATACAGGACTCTATGCAAAGTGGCACCCCCCAGTCTGCAGCCTTCTGTGCTGCCCCACGCAGAATCTCACTTCCCACTCACAGCTGATCTCCCATCAGGCCTTTCAGTCTTCAGCAACAGCCTATGTGCCCATAATATGGCGTCAGATCAAAGAGTTTTGAATTATAGCTTTCTGCACAATCATTTACCAAGCTTGTTAAACATCCTGAGGTGTGGACCCACCTCCCAGTCTCAAAACTTTCTGCTTTGGTGGGTCTGAAGCTGTATTCTAAAGGATAAACATTTAACACTCTGAGGAAGACTAAGATAGCCAGACCTTGGCTGTACATTAAAAAATTACAGTTTCTAATTAATTTCCTGTGATTTCTTAGACCACAAAAGAAGGTTCTAAGCTTGTCGTGGTGTTTGTGTGCTTTGAGTTCTTTCCTTCAGCAAAAGAAGATACTGCTATTTTTAAACTATTCATTTTTATGGTGCAACACGCATTCCACAGCTCTCAAAATCTGATGCATTAAATGTATGTCTATATATAATTGCACATATGCTTAAATAATGCACACCCTCCTTGAAGACTATATTAATAGGTTAGGTACATAGCGTGTATCTATTTATATGAAAGTATCTATCTGTCTTCACATAAGCCACACATGAGAAATTTAAGCAATAATATGATTTTATTGAGTGTATCATATACTTAGAGTACTTCATCTACAGTATATACATTTATATATAAACAAATATATATTTGAAAGTTATTTATTTGGTATATATTATGTATCATTCTCAGATTTGAAGGTTTATTATAAATGCAAAAAAGAAAAATCAAATTATGGAAAGAAAAATGAAGAAAATACATGACAATACTGTGTCAGAGTCTTTAAAGATTTGTCTCATTGATCATTGTACCAAACTTGAACAGAGCCCCTCTGTTACAGTAGAAAGTAGGTATAATAGCACACAATACTTTCATAGAGGATGGTCATTTTACTCTTAGAGGAGAGATAAACATGAAATTAATTTTTTTTGGAGATGACATGTAGCTTTGCTTAAATTGATCACTTTTGTTTGATTTTAAAGGAAAGCATGCTTATGTGTGAGAGAGTATCCCAGGTGTTAGGACCCTAGCGATAAACAGGACAAAAATAATCTTTGTATATATAAAATCGCAGTATAGTCAGGAAAATAAGATATAAAGGAGTGAATAAACCGAAAAATAAATGCTTCCAATTGTTGAATATAGAATGGAGTCTTGGACAAAGTACTGAGGGAGAAGAGAAGAAAAAGAACTTCCGGGGTCTAGAAATTGTTGAGTTTGCCAAAGAATAAAAAGGTCAGAAGATATATGATGAGGAATCTGACAGGATGCTAACCACTTTCATTGTTGTGGTTGTTGCTGTTTTTAATTTATACCTAAACCAGTATAAGGTTTTTGGAAGGGTGAGAGGTCAGAGCAGTGGCCCATGTGCAAGGCTGCTGACTGCTGTGGTAAACTGAGTCACATCAACAAGCGAATGGATGAACACAGTTGACCACACAGCTATCCAAAGGGATACTACTCAACAACAACATGGGTGATGTGGGAGTCCCCTCTATGTGATGTGATTACCATTAATCAATAAAGAAACTGCCTTGGCCTGTTGATAGAGCAGAACTTAGGTAGGCAGGGAAAAATGGACTGAATGCTGGGAGGAAGGAGGCGGAGTTGGAGGAATGCTATGGAGCCACTGCCAGAGTCAGACATGCTGAAACTTTACTGGTAAGACACTACTATGTGGCAATACACAGATTACTAGAAATAGGATAAATTAAGATGTAAGAGTTAGCAAAAAAGAAGTTAGAGCTAATGGGCCAAGCAGTGATTTAATTAATACAGTTTCTGTGTGGTTATTTTGGTTCTGGGTGGCCTGGACGAACAAACACCACTTCTGCAACACATGGGCAAAGATGGATGGATAGTAAAATAATTATATTCATTGAAAGAAGCTATACGCAGAAGTAGGCAGATTGTATGATTTCATTCATCTAAATTAAAAGAAAAAATGCAATTCCTTCCATTTAAGTATGTAGAGGTAGTGTTGTATACAGAATGGGACATTAGGTTTATCATTCATCTCTTCACTTGTTTACACAATCAATGCTGATAAACACAGCTAATCTTCCAGGTATTCTACTAGGCTCAGCCACGTGAAAAAAAATCAATGGAATCACACTAAGCCTGGTTTAAAAATGACAGGTCCTGAAGCAAATTGTAATCCAAGGTTTAAGAGCTGAGAAAGAACAAGAAGAGTAAAATGAATGGAGAGATCGCTTCAGAACAGAGACTACAAACTCAGGAGCTGTGGGAGTGCACCCAACTTGTTCCAGGAATGAAGAAATGCCCCCAGAAGCTGGATTGCAGCACCAAGGAGCTTGTCATGAGACAAGGTTGGGCCAGGTTAAGTGCTGGGGAGGTTAAGTGTCATGTTCACTGTAATAACAAGTCAGTTCCAAGTGAAAGAAGTTTCCTCATATGATCTACATTTTGATAAATTTCTGAACACTTTGTAACATTTATTAGCAGAAACTGGGAATAAAATGATTCAATTTTAGTTATCTGAACATGAGATCATGGCAATAGCAAAAGCAATACCACTAGAAATGGAAAAGTGCAGACATTTAAAATTTAAAATATATTTAAACATAAAATATATATATATATATGCTCCTGACTGCACTGGGGTAGGGAAGAAAAGATGTTCAGTGAGAAAATTCAGAATGATGTAATTTGACATTTGTGGAAATAAAAACAACTTTGTAATTAAAAGTGTACCTTTGTATAAGTTAAGTACTTATTGGTGAAGACCCTGTATACCCTAGAAACAGGGCTCAGAGTCCCTGACCTGAAACTAACCTGAAAGCTTCCTTGCTGATGACTATGATTGGATTTCATTGTACCATCAGATGACCTTCAAGATTCCAAAGGAGAGAAACAACCATCAGTCCTATCTACCTATGACACACATGAGCCACAACACATGCCACCATGGAATAATAACCTCGAAAATGCAGTAGTACCGCTCACACCTCGGTGACATCCAACAACTCTCGAATTGGACTTTAGACCTGCTCAACAAGAGAGTAATCCTGCCTTATACTGGCAACATCCAGGGATCCAGGGCTAGCGAAGTCATGGGTCATAGAGAAGAACTTACATCCAATACTTTATTAAAGCAACATAACCCATAACTGCATTTTAAATATTTGTCCTTATACCATAGATGAGTGTACTACTACTCATCCCTCATCAAGAAAGCTTCTCTTTGCAACAAACAGAGACCATTACAGAAAATCACAATTAATAAAAATGCAGGATACCAAGCCTAATCCCACTGGATTCATCAACAAAACATCCACATCCAAGTCTAAGGGACCACTGCATGCACAGGGGCATAGAGATTGTAAAAATCAGGTGATCCAGGAGTTTGTTGTGAGATTGTGTCGTCTAGTAGTCAGAAGCTACACCTATTGGGTCTCACCAATAACATGAGCTGAACAAGTACAACAACAAAAGACATATTAGAGTGGACAGGAATAAGCTTACAAAGCCTCAACTCCCCCAGCAAAGAACCATGAACAACTACAAAATCTTGAGAGTGGGAGAAAGTCTTTCCCAGGGAATTTGTAGGTTATTTAATAAAAATCCCCAGTACCTGCTGTGGGATGATTAGTTAAGTGTTGTTATTCAGGAAAAACTGAGAAGGCCCCCAAACAACACATACTCTTACTATTCCTTTTTGTTAACTACCTTAATGAGATGATAAAACTTTTTTTGAAGACAACACACAGTTTCATTGTATTATATAAAGCAAGAAGGAACTGAGTTAAAAGTGCCTCCACTGTTGGCTAACATTCATTGAACTCCAAGTTCCTATGCAAGACAGAAGGGAAGGAAAAATATCAGTAGTCCTATCTCACGGAAAACCTTATGAATTGCAATACTACCTTCCAGGCAAAACGTACCCATTTATACAAAAGTGGTGCTGAATTTACTAAAGTAACCAACCACTTATTCACTTGATAATTAAATCTGAAGCCTAATCTACTCTCAAAAAAATCTCTACTTAGTGCATAAAAACCGCCCAAAAGCCATGGGTGGCTTAATTCTGTTGTTGTTCCTGTTTTTTTTTTACTTTTTAGCTAAATTGAAATAATGCTAAACCACTTCTAAACATATATTTTTATACCAATAGACAATTAACACTCTCAGCCTTAATCAGAGAAGTGTTTCTTTTCAGTGAGTTAAAATCAATGCAGAGACTTATGGCTGAATAAGGTGCTAAGAATAAGTAAGAGAGGAGTGCTTATAACTAAATAAGACATTTATAATAGCTGCTCTGAGGTTCCTGGAACATTGTAGTAGCAGTGCAGAAAGACTGTAAGAGACAGAAGATAGAGGCAAAGGACTGAGGAATGCCATCTTCTGAGCAATTCATAGCCATTGCAAACACTAACTCACAAAAACTACAGATGAACTGCAGGACATTAACACAAGAAGGGTTCATGAACAGCTTAGAAGCAATGGAGAATGATGGACTGAGGTGATTCTTGCCCTCGCAGTGATGATCTTTACTATGGACAGAACCAGAGAAAGACGGAATTGTTGCCTTTAGTTGTGTGCCTATTGGTCACTCCACCAAGCTACATCGGACAGTCCCAATCCATCATCACCACAAATAGCCCCAGTTAGCCTATATAACAAAGCAAAAATGAATCTGAGAAAGGGAATTAAAGAGTGTGGGATTTGACATGGGTGGAAAGTAGGTGAAAAGAGTGTGGGAAGAGCATAACTAGAATGCATTGTACACATGTATGGGATGTCAAAGAACTAACAAAAATTAAGATAAACATGAATCAGGGAGGATGTTGGGAGGCTCCACTTCTTTCTCTGGAGTTATTGGCAATTAACTGTTGCTGAAGGAGTGGGGATAATTTTCTTTTCTCCTGTCATGCAGCTACTGGTTAGTTGTGTATGCTCCAAGTAAATAGCCCCCTACCCATGCTCAAGTGGGCAACTGTAATTAACTTCAGTGGGTCATAAAAAGGAAGACATGAATGAAAGAAGTTAGTTTTCTGTGAAGACGAGGTTCAGTGGGAGTGGGGGAGGAAGGATATTACAGGAAAATACATTACACACACATGTGCAAAATTGTCAACAAAAATATTAAGAGTACTAATGGAAACACTAAGGGAACATTTAAATATACAGGTTTAGAGTTTGCTCCCAAGATACAAATTTAGAGTTTCAATCACAACACAATTATACAGAGAATGCAGAAAGGGATAAAAATAAGAATTCAATCTAAAAGTTTGAAAACCCGAGTAGATCAAGCACAAGAGTAAAGCAAATAAGTAGTGCAAGATGCATTATTCTATAAACTGGAGAGACAAACAGCAAACAACAAACTGACATCAGGACAATGGATGATGAGAAAAGCAATTTAGAGATGCGGTAAGAGGTGAAGGGTGTTGAATATACAGTGAGAGAAGAAATTTTCTTTGTATTTGGCAGAGTAGAATCTAGTGTAGATGCTATTGGTAGGTTTCTTTTTTCTCTTTTTGTTAAACATATTTTTTATATAGATTCTTTGGGAATTTTACATCATGCACCCCAATATTACTCATTTCCCAGTCCTTCCACCATCGTGACTGCCTCTCCAAGAGAAAATAAAAAATAAAAAAATGACAAATTTGTACCACTCCGCTGCTCTGACTTTCCCACCTCTCCATTGTTTAATCGTCCACTGTAGTGGCATTGGAAGCTGCATGTCATGCAATCTACCCTTTTGCCCAAACAGCTTTCTTTACAAATGTTCATTGCAATGAGTCCTTGGTCTGGTTCAAGGCCTCTGACTTCTGTTACACCATCAATACTGGAACCTCACCAAGCCTCTTCTTGGATATTATGCTGGTATCCTATCTCAAGGAGATCTTGCAGCTCTGGTTCCACAAGACCTGCCCCTTCACGTTCTCCAGGAGCTCATAGATGGAATAGATACTGAGATGGGCCAACCCAAGGCCCTGGATCTGGGCCTGGGTGGCCGCTAAGTCAGTCAACCCATTTCACTGTAAGGCCTTTTCTCCCCACCAGGGGGCAGGAGGGAGGAGTGTCAGATCCCCTGTGTCCACACTACTGTCTATGCTGGTGCATGATGGAAGGTGAGGGCCTGGACCAGCTCAGCATGGAGCTCCAACAACAATATGGCTTCTTCAGGTGGCAGACCATACTACTGACATTTGTATGGCCTTTAATTGTAACATGGGCCACGGACATCAACACAGACCCAGGCCACAGTAGGACCATAGACCTAGACATGGCCCATGGCCCTAGGGGGCAGTCCAGCCCTGGACATCACTATGGCCTCAAGTGACAGATCAGTTTGCCATCTTCCCACCCCAAGCAACATGCTCCCAGACATCAGCATGGCCTGAGTATTAGCCCAGACCATTAACATACAAGTGGACCTTGGTGGCAAGATGGGCCATGTAAGACATCAACACAGACCCTAGCTGTGATTAGGTCACAGAGGCAGACATAACCCTCAGCAACAGCCCCATCCACTAGTTCAGCCCGTGTCCTGAGGTAGCAGAGCAGCCTCCTCATATGTGTGGCCTTTTTCTCATTGTAGCACAAACCACCCAGAGACAAATATTGGGGTACAACTTGATGACCAGAAAAATAAAGTAGCCAGCCACTGGCTCTTACCTCTACTTCAGACCAAAATGCTGATCCTGCCTCCATGAATCCTCAATATGAGACTGAGTTGAGACCTGTCTCCTCTCATTTTATATTTTTCCCTAGTGATGGGATTTAAAGCATGCACCACTACCGTTAAACTTCTATGGCAAACTAGTGTGGCTACCATGATTAAAGGTGTGTGCCTCCACTGCCCGATCTGCATGGCTGACCCGTGTGACTGTTTTACTCTCTGATCTTCAGATTAGTGGAATACCACTAAAGCTCACCACTGTCATGTATCAACTGCTCTCCAAAGCTCATGGGCCACTCTACTTCTCTTTCTCATCTTTCCACCCTGTTCTCTATTTTTCCCATTTCTCCATCACATGTTTATTCATCATCGTAGTGCCCACTGTCCCTAGTGTCTTCTGATATCCCCAGGTTGACATTTTTCAATAGAGCCATGACACCCGGGGGACTTCTGAAGAAAACACATATCATGGACAACTCTTTAAAATATATAAATGATAGATCTTTAATATGGTCCCTTGAGTTCCAACAAACAAACAAAGTGTCAGTAACGTAAGACAGTATGTGTGTTTCTATAAACCTCACTTTGCACTTGCAGTTCATACGGGGTTGTTTACTTTCTGGATACAGGTTCTTGCTGTTTCCAAATCATATAAATCTTTCCGGAGAAGATGCTGGAGTAGAGGTGGCCATGGAGGCTCTTCTTTCTGTAGGAGCAGCTGGGGGTGTCACTATGTGTAAAAAATCGTGATATCCCTGACATACAGGTTTCTGAAAATTCTTCCCCAATTTCATTGACAGCTAGAAAATTGCATAGAACCGGGTAAACTTGGCGAAGGTGACTGAGAAATGGTACTAATAGCAGCTGACCAGTAATTTTTTATCTGCTAAAAATATGGAAAAGAATAGTTTTCATGTTTTGCAACTATCTAAGGTAAGCCAAAGTTGTATGTATTTATGCAATTATCAAACTTATATTTGTATAAAATTATTGTTGAATTGGTTTATATAAGTTTTGCTTTTGTTATGGGACATTGAAATTAAACTGAGGATCAGTGTAATCTTGATAAGCCTCCACTGAAGGCTGTCAAACACAGCAGGAAGAATTGGAGAATCATATAGCTATTTATTCTTTTTAAATGAAATCTCATGTTGAGGAAGAAATTTCAAAGAATTTTTGGTTGGAGCATCAATTTTATGAGGGTGGTAGCAGATATTAAATGATAAATCAATCACACAACAAAATTCACAGGAACATACAAGGCAACCATACATGCTTGAGATCTACACAAGTCCAAAGCAGGCAAAAATTCAAGATGTATAGGGGAGGTAGGTGCAGAAACCTGTCATAGCTAAAGAGTTATTGGCAACTGATAGCTTCTTGGAGAAGATGCATCTGTTTTCTTTAAGGGTTTGGCCCTTGGTAAATTGACTACACTCTACAAGGACCAGAAGACCAGGGGAGGTACTGATTGCCCTTGATCTTTTGAAACAACCAATAACAGGATAGAAAGTGGGATGGACAGAAAGCAATAGTAGATCTTGGGGGGTTAGGAACCGAGTGCCCATAATAAAAATACACTGTATGAATGAAACTCTCAAAGAACTAACAGTGAAAAAAAAAAAAAGCTGCTTTAAAAATTGCAGTATTAGAAGGCTGGAGAGACTGGGTGTCTCAATGGTTATAAAAAACATTTACTGATCTTACAGAGGGCCTGAGCTTGGTTTGTAGCATTGAAAGAGGGTAGGATGAGAGATATGGGTGGCACACACTGCTTGTAACTTCAACTTCTGGTCATTTGACACCCTCTTCTGGTCACACAGGCACACATACAAACGACAAGGAATATATTCTCTACACACATTAATAAAAATAAATCTTCAAAATACCTTAATTTCTATAATTCCTTTGTACATACATAAGAGTGTGTTATGATTCCCTTGAAAATTTGAGCATTGTAACTCCTTAGAACAGTCTGGGGATATTAGGATATGAATCACATTTTCTTAGCACTTCATGTTTTAAATTGGTAGATGCTGAGAAATAAAGGCTTATTTATTTATTTATTTATTTATGTATTTATTAAAGATTTCTGCCTCCTCCCCGCCACCGCCTCCCATTTCCCGTCCCCTACCCGGATCAAGTCCCCTTCCCTCATCAGCCCAAAGAGCAGTCAGGGTTCCCTGCCCTGTGGGAAGTCCAAGGACCACCCACCTCCATCCAGGTCTAGTAAGGTGAGCATCCAAGCTGCCTAGGCTCCCACAAAGCCAGTACATGCAGTAGGATCAAAAACCCACTGCCATTGTTCTTGAGTTCTCAGTAGTCCTCATTGTCCGTTATGTTCTGCGAGTCCGGTTTTATCCCATGCTTTTTCAAACCCGGGCCAGCTGGCTTTGGTGAGTTCCTGATAGAACATCCCCATTGTCTCAGTGTGTGGGTGCACCCCTCACGGTCCTGAGTTCCTTGCTCATGCTCTCTCTCTTTCTGCTCCTGATTTGGACCTTGAGATTTCAGTCCGGTGCCTCTGTCTCTGTCTCCTTTCATCGCCTGATGAAGGTTAATATTCAGGAGGATGCTTATATATTTTTCTTTGCGTTCACCTTCTTATTTAGGTTCTCTAGGATCACGAATTAAAGGCTCAATGTCCTTTATTTATGACTAGAACCCAATTATGAGTGAGTACATCCCATGTTCCTCTTTTTGGGTCTGTCTTACCTCACTCAGGATAGTGTTTTCTATTTCTGTCCATTTGTTTGCAAAATTCAAGAAGTCATTGTTTTTTACTGCTGAGTAGTACTCTAATATGCATATACTCCATACTTTCTTCATCCATTCTTCCATTGAAGGGCATCTAGGTTGTTTCCAGGTTCTGGCTATTACAAACAATGCTGCTATGAACATAGTTGAGCATATACTTTTGTTGTATGATAGGGCATCTCTTGGGTATATTCCCAAATAGTACTGCTGGGTCTTGAGGTAGATTGTTTCCTATTGTTTGAGAAATCGCCGTACTGATTTCCAAAGTGGTTGTACCAGTTTGGAAGAAATAAACACAGAAATTAAAGACTTCCTAAAATTATGAATTCTTATAAAGGAGTGTGGGAAGCCAGCAGACTCGAGACTTGAAGCCAGCAGAAGTCTGTCCCAGCTGAGGAGTCAGTCAGTTTGTAACATTGCGGCCTGATCTGAAAAGGCTCAGATGTCTACCCCAGGTGGAAACTCTCATTTCTCCATCAAGACAAACAAATATGCTTTATGTGCTGTTTTAGCTCATAGAGTATCTGCATAGAACATGGCCTTGGGCCACGTGAAAATGCAGCTATGAAATTGATAGCAGACAAACATCCCCAGGACATTTCACTCACTCCCCTTCACCCACACCGTGTCTACGGTGAATACATTATCAGCAATATTTGATACCTTTTTTGCAGAAATTGATTTACTACCTGATTATAAATATTTTTAGATATTGAAATGAACTATCTACAAATATATACTCTTGCTACCGAAAGCTTCATGAATAAAGCCACATGAAGTTAAGATGGAATTGTTGCTCTCCACATGAAGTTAAGGTGGAACTGCTGTTCAGGGAAGGGCGGCTGCCGTCCAGCAAGGTTCCACCCAGACTCTTGCTTATAAATAGCATCATGGTTTCCATGTAAACAGATGGATTTTGTAAAGTGTTAATTTCTGTCTTCTCACAGAGTTTAAAACTTTTCTTCAGAGAAATCATTAAAATTCTTTACAAATTCTTTTAAATTTTTTATTATGTCTAGTACTATTGAAAATTGTATTTCATTTTAATCTTTAGGTGTTTACTGCTACAGAATGAACAATTCTGTTACTATGATCAATTTATTTATTTTCTAGATACTGAAGCAAGATGAAGCTGACGTGAATCGCATCCCTCTATCACCTTTTGTTTGTTCCTGTTCAGTGGCATTCAGTACTTGAATACTGTGTAACCACCACTGCCATCCATCATTAGACCTCGTCCCACCTTGGGAACCTGGAATTAGATTCCTAATCAACAGCTCCTTCCCAGCCCCTCCAGCCTGCCTCTGACAACAACCACTCTGCTTTTTCTCTCCATCAGTTTGATTCTCTAAGTTCCTCCAATAAATGGGAATCATTCCTGTGTTTGCTTTTGTGACAGGTAGCTTATTTCACTGAGCATAATGTTTTCATGTTTCATAATATCAAAACTTTCCAGAATTTTCACTGTTCTGAAGGCTGGTTTATATACCACAGTGTGTACACTGTATATATATATATATATATATGTATATATATATATATATATTTATATATATTTATTTATATATATTCCATAAACATTTTGACTGCTCCCACCATGTAGTTATTTTAATTAGTGCTACTCCCCTTATTTACCAATCACTTTTCCTATTTACTACTAAAATGCTTGCTCCCTTATTCTCTTTCAGAGGTGTGACATTTGACAGCTTGCCATACTCTCATGGATAGTCCCATGCAGATATGTGTAGCACTAAGTAGATTTAGTGGGTTACTAAAATAAAAGTAAGAGGTTGTGATATATGCAGGTTGCTGTGTAGAGGGAAAATAGGGGTAGTGAGAAACAGGAAATGTAGAATTGATAGGACCACAATTCATTGTAAACAAATGTGATAGTCTTTTAAATTTAAATATTTATATAATTTAAAAAATAGTAAAAATGGATTCTTTGGACCTATGTGTGTTTCACTATATAATTTTCATATTCAATGTTACTATTATGAATGCTAAAAACCAAAAGAAAATGTCTGATAACTAAATGCAGTTTTCACTTTTTAAATTTGGAAATGCTTCTATTTTTATATGTTGAATGTTTTCTTAATTGCTTAAAGACCAAATATGATCTTACATTTGTAAAACTGAGAGTTTACTAGTGGCAGAAACTGTTTTCATGTGGAAAGAAATGTAATTGTATTAAAAAAAAACAGACATTAGTTATTACTCCCATCCAATGTTGATGTATTTTATGTTCCAATGCATATGCCACTGTATACACCATCAAATGTAAACAATCAACAAAATAAAAAACAAATAGAGGTCAAGTCTTCAAGAAGCTTCAGAGTTCCAAAGACAGAGAATCAGCCTGTGCAACTGTCATGTAAAATACAGAGACAAGTTCCTAGCATTTCATACCCCACTATCTTCCTGGGGTTATTGTCACAGCTGATAATCTTGTTGCTCTCAGTTACCTGGTGTAAAAACTTTTGCTTTGATTAGATTGACTGATCAGTGTTCAGATCTCATACTGTCGGCAAGAATGGGACTTTTTATACCTTTTCATCCAATTTTTCTTGCCTTTATTTATGGCCTGCTCATTATTATGTTGGCTCTGACTTCCAGTTTTATGTCCCGCATTTGCTGCGTTCTTGCCATGTACCTAGACTCTAAGAAATCTGATGAAATTTTCTCTAATGGGTATATTTTTATGTCTAATTTATAGATACTTTTGGACAATGTTAATTTAATCTTTTACTTTCTCATTTTAACTAATTTTATTGGATCAGTTTTTAATGAGCAGTAAAAGTAGAAATTAAGTCTTCTGGTGATTTAAACAGTTATTTTTAGTTGGGATTCAGTAGAGACAACTGTGGAAGAGGTGTGGAGTACAGGTCTGTTCCACACCAACTCCGGCGTCGTCTGTGTGACAGGACATATGTCATTATGCCGGATGGGAGCTATGTGTCCTATGGGACTAGGCTTCCTGGAGGTCAATGGCAGATGGCCCGGTATTAGCCACCGCTGAGCATAGACAGGTTTCTCGAGTAGCTGGCTATATGGAATATGAACTTTGCACAAATACTTTCGTAATAATGATAGTCTTTATATATACAAGACAAGGATCATTCTCTTCAGGAACAGCTCTGGGATAAGGAAGCACAGTACGGTAATGTATAAGACTATAGCAGAACCTTTGTTATATACAGGGTGTATGATGAGCAAGGGAATAGATGGGTTAATGTTGATGGACAAAGACTGTTATATTATATTTTGAACTTTATGGATAGGCTTGCTAGATCCCAACCCCCATGATGTCTGCTGCATAAGAAGGTACTAAAAAGTATATTTCAACAGGTGCAGAGAACTGATTAGGCATATTTGGTCACTAGATGAAATAAAAGGTTGGGAAGAGGAAGGGCCATGATAGTGATAATGAGACAGAAACTTTCTATTCAGCCGGGCGATAGTGGTGCAAGCATTTAATCCCAGCACTCGGGAGGCAGAGGCAGGCGGATCTCTGTGAGTTCGAGACCAGCCTGGTCTACAGAGCTAGTTCCAGGACAGGCTCCAAAGCCACAGAGAAACCCTGTCTCGAAAAACCAAAAAAAAAAAAAAAAAAAAAAGAAAAAAAAAAAAGAAACTTTCTATTCATAAGATGAAACCACTTGCCTGAGGTTTACATTCCCAAGGACAAGATTTCCTCTTCTAAGGATGCTTTATGTCTAACACCTGTTCCTGATAATGTACTTTTCTTAAATATCGGTGATGTGACTAAAAGAAGCTTTCATACTGTGCCAACCAATGATACATGACCTTCTGATTTGTTCTTTGTTTGAATACTATATAATGAAAACATGAATTCAGTAAAATCGCAGCAGATTCCAACCACTCTCTTGTGTGTTGTGTCTGTCTATCATTCGCCAAACTTGTGCCTTCCTGTTACCAGGACCCTGCTTCTCCCATGGTCTGAGTGGCTCCCCTGAGCCGATCCGTGGCAGGTCTGTACTAGGATTCTCAGTATTGCTGGAGAGTGATGAGATACCCATACTTGATGCTCACTCTTTGCCGTCTTCGTTTTTTTTTATTTTTTTAATTTATTTTTTTAATTTTTTATTTTATTTTTATTTTTTGCCATCTTCTGTCATTTCCAATGTGTCATGATATATGAGAGAGGTGAGGGATAAAGGGAAAGAGGGGAAAAGGGAGAGAGAGGTTTGAGCTAGCCATGTGCCCTGTGAGATCTGTATCTACATTAGATTTGGATGTACCATCAGAGAAGAGAAACTCGATGGCTGAGCTCAATTTCTGTGGATGGATGTAAAAGTCATAATTTAGTAAAATAAAGCTGTAGTGGTACCTGGCTGGACCTGGGGAAGACAAAAGATACAGATTTAGTACCACACACTGGGTACCCCTATGTTACAGTGATGATGTTGTCACACGTGCATGCTGATAACTGGGCTACCACATTTTAATAATTATTTTTTCTGGGAAAAGAAGAAGAGAAAAATAAGCAGACAAGGGGTTAAGGATATGCCATGAACACTCAGGTTCCCCTGATATCTGAGCACAGCTTAGAGCACAGCCACACACTGTCAGTACCATAGTGCTTCAGTGTCGTATAGTATTGGCACAAGGTTATCAGAAAGTAGTGAGTTCTGCCTGATGTTTAAAAGAGTGGCTTCAATCACAAAGTCTATAAAGTGGGTGATTAATATAGCTATGCATGTGTCAGTTATAGGGATTGCATTTGCAGGCTAAACAAGAGGGAGATCAGATTAGTCCTGACAGTTTTAGAGAAGTCACGGACACAAACAATGAAAGCGACTGCTGTCTTAATTACCAGATTCTACTTCCAAAGACTCAAAACTACCAGGATAGGTAAGAAAACACAGCATGCCTACCAGTGTGGGTGGGTGGTGGTGATAGATCATCACATGTCTTGGTTATACATGTAAGATCATGTGTTTGCTCATTTTTTCATCTTCAACTTTGTAACAAAAATTATTGTGTTCTTGTACTCAATTTAGCAAAATTCTTTTTGTGAAACTTTCTGGATGTTTTCTGCAGTGCTGTGAGCATGAATACAGTGACTGAGATGGAAGGAGCCATTGATACTGTATAAAGTCTTGGTGCCTATTAAAACTTATGTACTATTGGAAACTAGAGTATCGGAATGACTGTGTGTCCTTATAGCATGGTGCACTGTCTTTCTAGAGCTTACTTACTCTTCTAGGGGAAGTCATGTATTTTTGATTTACTTACTAGAATCCTGAAAATCCTGCATATAAATCTATAGAAAAGGAGACAATGCAAAGGATTTTCCCTGTAAATTCTGCAGAAATGAGAACGATCTCTTTCATTGTAATAAGCAATCCAAAGATCTATAGAGCATGAAGCTATAGCATATTATTCAATCAAACATCTTAACTCAGAAAGAAAAAATGCCACTGTCCTAATTTTCCTTAATTATATCAGTCTCAGTTCCTTGAATGCCTTACAAAAGATTTACCAGCTCAGCATTTACTACACTGAGTTAATCTTTGACAAGTTATAGGTGAGAAAGACTTAGAAATGTACACTGGAGAGGTCAGCAAGGAGTAGATGAGGCTGTTGCCTCCAACAAGAGAGCTTCTGCTGAATTTCAACTGACTCATTTTCCCCATCTCATTTCAATAAAGATGAAAACACTTATTTATTACTTACATCCAGATAGTTTATCAAACAAAATAAATATCATTCTCAGTACAGGATAAACTGTAATTTCCCACCACCTGTCTCATCATCATATGCTTTTGTGTTTAATAGAGTCATCTGATCTGTTATGTCACTCCCTCAGTATATGTATTTTAAAGCCGTTATATGTCATCGCTACTTAAACATGATACACATGTGTTTGCATATCTTCTCATTTGAGGGTAAAAAGCAGCATACCCACTCCTCAATGTTTCTACTTGTTCAAGAACTGTAGTTTGCCCACTCTATTAGTTTTATGATTTTTGTTTTTAGATTTTCCTTAAAGGCAAATGGAAATATTCTGAAGAGAATACTGAGATGTTACCTCTGCAAAATATAAGCTTATACATGAGTTTTTGCAAACATTTTCAGGTTGTGGCAGTTCCACTGAAGCTTTCCAGTGAGCTCATTAGAGGTGTAGGAACCACAAGCCAAGAAACTCTCTCCTCCACCATGAAGGAGTACCTGCTTACCCTCTTGCTCTTTCTAAACCCACATCCCGAGTACCCTACTTTGATACTGACATCATGTTCCATTCTCTTCCAACTGAAATATTTCAGTATTTGACTTTGTGCTGATCCCATGGCTCAATTTCTCTTCACTTAGCTTCACATCTGGTTTCCACAACTCTCATCGGTGTCTGCTTTCTTGTTCATGAACTACACATTTTACAGGTACACAGTCTCAACTGCTTTTTACACACAATCTTCTTGATGAGACCTGCCCCTCCTAAATCATTTATCTTTTCTCCAGTATGATTTTCACTTACTACTTCAATTTAACTGGGTGAGATGGAATGGGGTAGAAAAAAAAACCACCCTGTGAAATTCTAGTTAAATCTATAAGAACTGTCTATTCTATAGAGCAACGGTTCTCAACCTTCCAAATGCTGTAACCCTTAAATACAGTTTATTATGTTGTGGTGACCCCCAACTATAAAACTATATCACTGCTATTTCATAACTGTAGTTTTGTTGTTGTTATGAATTGCAGTGAAAATATCTGATATGAAACACCATCTATTAAAGGGTCACTTGACCCAAGATAGGTGGAAACCCAACGTTTGAGAACCCCTACTTTTATATCCAGGTGAATGAACCTGAAATAAAAGTTACTGGAGCCTTTTTAGAGGAACTGATATTTCCCCTTGTGTTTTTAGTTTGTAAAAGCACACAAATCATATCCAGATTGAATCTTGTCAGCAAGACAGGTCATTTGACATTCAGCAGTCACTGATGGAATATTTGAATGGATAATGTGGGCGAAAAGAAAATTCCAACCATCCTTCTCCTCCAGAATCGATTGGCTTTTCAGTATTGTGGTTCAATTACTGTTGGATTAGTTAGTCAACTACACTTTCCTTCCCCTTCATCAGTTCCTTTTGCCATTGTGATTTATGATTCTAATGTATAAATCTGAAAGCAGGCAGAAAAAACTTTTTATTTGAAATGTATTATAACTATGATATGGAAAAGGAATTGGTGTTTTACAGAAATGAAGAAGAGCTCAAATAACCAAATGAGCAATTTAAGCCTAGAAACTGATGCATTTCTTTAATTCTCTCATATTACCAGAGTTTTGGAAGTGGAAAAACAAAGTGGCTTGACAGCAAGCCTTAACAAAGACACAAAAGTTTGTATTTATTTTCTCTTACTTGAAAGGGTTATGATTTGGGATGTCCCTCTGTGCATGTGTTGATTTTATTGGCTAATGAATAAAGTTGCTTTGGCCTATGGCAGGGCAGAATATAGTCAGGATAGGTGACCATTACCTATTAGACTAACACTTAGCACTCAGGAGACTAGCTTCTTATTTTCATTCCCCTCTGTTGGGTGTTATTTCCATTCATCCAAGACTGGCTAGGCAACTACCCAATTAAATATTTTCATTAGTGCAGGATTTCAGATACAGAGCAATAAACAGTTGGATATGACTTCAGAATGGTAACTTCCTCTAAGGAGTCATGATTATGTTGTTTCATGGGCAGCTCACAGCGGATGCCGTATGCCAGAGGTTTATTACTAGAGTTACGAGCTGTACTAACCAGACACAAGACCATCTTTTTCATCACACTACCCTTCTTTAATTTGAATATTTGTTTAAATTATTTATTTTTCTCTTCTCTTGTATGAAATGGCAAGGCATGACTGTGACACCCTACAACCATTTGCACCTTCTGATACTCACATGATAAAGTCTTACATGCATAAATATAATTACTGGCACCTGCATCTTTCAGAGAAAAGACAATGTTTATGTTTTCCACTTCTCTTCAGACCATCTTATTTCATTGCATTTAAAGTACTTAGAAAAGGGATTTCCAGTTAATTCAGTGATACAATGGTCTAGTCTAGAGGAAACACTACTGCAGTGTGGATTCAACTGAAGATGTGGATTTCAGTTTTAACCCTGTCTGGAGGAAGGCATGAGGATTACCGGTTTCAAGAATGCAATAATAAAGTGACCACAAGGTTTGATTGATGATCCATTACAAGATAAAGTAATACATACAAAAGCACTTTGTAGATTCTACAGTGTTATGAAAATAGAATGTTTTTCTAGTTCATTTACAGGGATTTCTTGATATGGTCACTAAAAATAAGATAACTAGGTCCATAGACATTTTCTTACCTTATATGTCTTTCTAATAAACTACAGTATATGTAAAAGTGCTTTCTAGGTTTGAAATGGCTCGCCCCTCAATAGAAATTATAAAATTGGAAATATCATGTAAATGTCAGTTGTGTTTTGCTCACATCTCTGATTCTGCACTATTGAGGTAAGGGGACTATTAATTCACTGTGCAGTATTTTGTGGTTATGAAGCAACTAAAACCTTTCTCGGCATGTTCAGAAAATGTGGTGTATTCACTTTGTTTAAGATAAAGAGGAAGCAGAAAAGTCTCCAGGAACATAGAACCTTAAGTGTTAGTGGTCAAAGGAACCGCATCTATTCTCAATTTCCTACAATGTTCCTGGTTGATCAGATCTCATCACTGGAAGAGACAAGTCTTTCAAAAGTTGGTTTTTTGAGCAATTTATTCTGAAAGAAGTGTGGTCAACAAGCATTCTGTTCCTTCCTCCATTCTTACCTTACTTCTTTCCTTTCCTTTCTTTATTTTTGACTGGCTTATGAGAAGCAAGGTTTTAGAGGTATAGCCAAAATATTATTTGTGCATTGATTTTCCAATAAAAATTTAATTTGATCTTAAAATGTAAAAATACTAAACAGCAAAGAAATTTGTAAAGAAATTAGTGAAAATCATTTTGCTTTTTAAAGTTAATATAATTTGATATCTGTTACACCATTTTTCATTTAGTTGTAACAATGTTTATGGCTTAGCAAGAGTAGGATACTATTTTACATGCCATTTGGCAAGATATTATCTTTCCATAGAAGACATTTGACATGTCTCCAGCAAATGCTGCTGTGCACCACGGTTTTTTATGGTTTTGGTTTATTTTCTTTTATAGGCAGGCCATCATTTAATTTCCTGAACACTTTTATTGGGTATTTAAGTTGTAGCCAGTATTTCACTCTGATAACAAAACTGGGATTTGAACAATGTTATTTAATCTATAAAACAAGGGCAGGAGAGCTTCCTGCATGCACTTTACTTGACGAATTCATAAAATAAAGTTTTAGGAAATTGCAATAACATATATTGGTAATTTTTTCATGTCATTTAAGTTTTCAAATGTTTGATCACATGGCCTGGACTTTCATGTTGTATAATTTGTGTCTGTGCACCTAGGCACATGCCAATCTTCTCATAGTATTTCAGTCTCATTTTTATTATATTTGGCTGAGATTTCCAGGTTATGTTTTCAACAAATATGCATAGAAGATTTTCATCTGTCAGGCACAGTTCTCAAAGCTAGACTGTGTCACATGAGAGCTGGCATTCTTGCATGAGACATGTGTGGATGTTTATCAGTGCATCAAAGTAAAGAAAATGAGTAATTCTTAGAGAAGGAATTTAATGAGGGGGTCTCATTTCTAATAAAGGGACCAAAGAAGGGCTTGCTAGAGAGATGACATTCAAATTCAGATGTGTGCAAGAGGAATAAAAAAATAAAGCAGAAGAAACACATGCGCAGGGAAAGAAAAGAAGCTGTAGTAATGATGTTTGTGTGTGACAGATGGCTAGATAGTAGTGACATTAGGAATTGGTATACAATGAGAGACTCCATGCTGACAACAAAGAGCTTGGGTTGGAGTCACAGATGCCATTGAAGTCCCTTTCAGTCCAGTGTAAGCTGGAGCTTCTGTGTTCATGATGTGACGAGACAGAACCACCCTTAAAATGTCTTTTTTGGCATGCCTCCTACAGATATATGTTTAATCCATTGTGATACCTACTATTTGACATTAATGTAAAAGAATATTAATGAGTTCAGCTGATTATCATACATAATTTCCAAAATGGAAAATCAGCCTTTGACCTTTGAAAGGAAAATCCCATCCAATGTTCCTCTAAGAATGGTGATTGCTTTCATTTACTCTCTTGGTTTGTGAAGTTCTGCTTTACATGTTTATACATATTTTGGTAGTTTGCTATGAATTTTTTTAACCACTACTGTTCTTTCACTTAATTTTACTCTACCTAACTTAGAAATTTATTAGTTCATATCTGGGGAGTTGGATCAGTCAGTAAAATGCTTGCTGTCAGGTATAAGAACCATTGTTCAGATTCCCAGGAAACCATGAAAAGCCAAGCATCAAAGTTGACTTTGAAAGCCAGAAAGAAATGATATAAAGCCCTGAAATTCCACATCCTTCCTCTGGTCTTTGTGATGGTGGAATCACTGGGGCTCTAATGGTTTTGCTTTGTCTCCTTTCCCCAGCTCCATCACTTACAGCACACACAACCTTTATTTTGGGTTGACTCCTCTCTATGCCATAGCTTTCTTTAGAAAATGCCACATGCTCCTGACATCTCCTAGATTCTGGAACATCCATTACCAGTTGAGTTTTACCTTCACAACTTCAGCAATGACCCCTTAGGGTCTTCTTGAAGAAAAACCCTGCCTGACATTAAATTTCTGAAATCTTAGTGCAGGCCTCCATGACACTGTAATTTGCATTTACATATGCCTGAAAAGTTACATGAAAGGTGCTCCCACAAGCTTCTGTCAGCTTGAGATGTGGTTTGTTCTCACTGTGGTGCTGTAGTTACCTCTCATTGACAGGTGAAGTCAATTAACCATTCCTGTAGGTGGTTGTTTGTTTATAAGCACTGGACCCTCTCGGCAATGTTCTGAGTTCAAGCTCTCTCCTTTTAAATGGATTTGTAGTTTCACAGATTGAACCCGTGATGGGTAGAATCTTGAATTTAGGGCACATTGCTTTTTGGCTTAGGTCAGAGTAGTGATTTTTTTCTTTAATGAGCAAATCTCTTTCATAATTACAGCAGCTTTCTCTGTGCCTGCCTCCTTAATATCTCTTAATTTTTCATGTTCATTTCTTCCTTAAAATCATAATATTTTTTCTTGCATTTCTGCTGGCCCTCACTATAAATCCAAATAAGTACACAGGTCTGGATATTATTTTATCTAGAATTTTCTTTGACTGGCACTACATCTGAATTGGAACTGGTTTAAGCTTTCAAAAATTTGGCCGAACAACCAGATTTTTGGCAAAACATTAATTGTCTTTATTCCAATTCCTAATTGTGATTTTGCTCTCCTCTGAAAATCCATGGTCACAATCTTACAATCCACATTTCTGTTCCCATTCTGGTTTTCTGAACTTTTATCAGAATTGACCACTGTGATTTGCTTATACATCCCAGACCTCTTTCCGTTGACACCTTCAGATTCCTTAGTATTCCTTGTATAGACCAGTTCTAAAGGACCGTGAATACATGTTCCTAGTCATAGCCGTACCTCACTACTCGAAATAAGTTTTCCGTATTGGTTATTTTTTACACCACTGTGCCAAAATTCCTGACAGAAGAAACATAAGAAAAGAAGTATTTACTTTAGTTCATTACTAAGACGGTACAGTGGGTGCTGGAAAGATGACTAAGTAATAAGAATTCTTTCAAAGGACTTCAGTTTGATTCCCAGAACCCACATTGCAGCTCACAGTCATCTGTATTTTAATTCCAGAGGATCTGTTACTATCTTTTGGCATCTGTGGATGCAAGACATGCATATAAAACAAACAAACAATAACAAATAATAATAAGAGTAAAGCGGTATAGCAATTGAAGCGTTCATGGTGGCAGATCATCTGTGTTCATCAAACACTGATGTATCTGGAAGCAGATGGCAGTCAACGCTGAGACTTAGTTTCTTTCATCCTTTCTGACTCATCTACTGTCTCAGCCCATGGAACAGTTCTGCATACGTCTGAAGTTAATCTCCTGATATCAGAGACACTCTGAAAGTTACACTCAGAGTTGTGTTTCTTAAATGTCACTAAATCCAGTCAAATTGACAATCTCACCATTTAAAATGATTTCTAATTATACTGCCTATGTACCTTTAAAAAATAGTTAGACCATTTTCAAGTTTTATAGGATATTCATTTTAGAATTATCTTTATATTAAACTGGGTTGAATTCCTTTCAAAATCACCTCTATGTTGTTTTTATTCTGTGATATAATCATTTAAATTTCTCTTTGTTGATTAAAATACATATTCAGGAATACATTTCTTTTAGGCTATTGGGAAACTAGTTGTGGTTTATTTTGAGCCTTTGAATATGTATGACTATTTTTATCCCTCTGATTCCTAATACCATATCAACGAGCTGCATTTTGAAGCACATTAAGAATTTGAAAGAATTCTTAACCTTTAATTTCACATTTCAAGATAACATATTTTTGGAATGTTTGTAAATCTTTAAAATTTTCTTCAGTGTAGCATTAAATATTTAATCTAAAATTTGGGTCTCCTTGTCTCCATTGTCATACATAAATATGAAATATACATATCATTCATGAATTTATAATTGTAAATTCAGCCTTCATTTATTTCCTTTCTAGTTACCATTTGGTATAGCTATATAATTGCCTATTGTTTCATTTGGTTCGAGTATTGCAGACCAGTAGACTCTAAACATTTGGATAGTGCATATTTATTAATGAAACTGAGAAAAGCACTTTGAAAATTACACATTTGTTTTAGAGTTATGCATGCAGCACTATTAGTCCACATGGCAAATAGCAAGAGGCTCAAATTGTTTCCAAACACTTTAGAGAAATAATTAAATTCAATGCGCTCTGACATCCTTTCTGACTTATAGGCCGCTTGTCCTTTCTCTCTCTGATTGTGTCCTTCTGAGCTTGTAGAAACAATCGCATCTGACTTTTTTTACTAGTGCATTTTTGTCACCGTTTCTGGTGTCTGACATGGTGTTGATGCTCAGCACATGTATAGCAATGATTCAATGGAGGAAGAGTGACTCATGAGACTGCTGGGCTTTTATTATAGGCCTACAGGGAATAGCCCATTAGCTAAGGTCTTACCACTTTTATTGCAGATCAGTGAATGTGGGAAGTTTTTTCTTTCTTTTTCTCAATGATTCCTCAGAATGTAGTCACACAGATTACAGCTTCATGTCTTCTTTGTGTAGTCTGTCACAGGAGTAGCCTGGGTGTCAGTGAGAAGTGGCACATGCTTTAATTCAACATTTGCAAACAAATTGAACCTACTGATATTTTTAGTGGTTTACACACGCACACACACACACACAGAGGCAGTTGTGTTATATTTGGTGTTCTGGTAGCAAACAGTCTTCCAGTTATGAACACAATTATTTGTGACTTAGAAGGACATTAAAGTCAATGGAAATTTAAATTAATGTACATGTCATACAGAACATCTTAATAAGTGATGGATGAATATGTTCAGCCATTATAGTGTTAATATTTGATAATTTTGCTATTATCTCAAGAGTTTCTAAAGATCATAAGATCTAAGATCTCTCAGGATAGGGTGGCAAGTGCAGACAGAGCAATATGATTATCTGGAAAGGCAGCTGATTTCTTTCTCTATCTCTACCACGGCATGGCTGACAAACACTGTCATCGTGACACTAATATTTTTGCAGTGTCCACCAGATGGCAGATCTAGAGTCTGGGATAATTTATTCCCTAGAACCTTGCAGATGTGCCCAATAAGCCTTATTTTACACAAGTGACACACCAAGTGTGCAGCAATGAATAATTAACATTTTAAAAATTAACTTTATTATAAAAGGTTTTCAAATAAAAAACATCACATATGAAAATTAACTGAGTGTAAGTCTAATGTCTCAGTGAAATTTTATACATTTGCAATAACTATTCTGAAGCTTGTGCTTCTCATTGAATTTTACACTTTTACTGCCAAATATATTTTTATTCATTTATCTTCCTCTCAAAGCTTGAATATTTAAAAAGTTGATTTATTACTTTCTGTCTTTCTTTGTTAGAATTCATGTAACAATGAATTTTTTTAAGATAACAGTCCCATGCCTCAGTTGTTAAATCTACAACTATCAAAACCTAGCTAAGGCGCTCAGTTTCTTGCAGTCGTTTCTGAAGGGTGTCCTTACAGATGTGCACATCATAGCAGCATCGGGGTATGCATAGCACATCTGAAAAATACTCAGGAAAGCCACTCTTCTTTTTGGTGCTGTAGTCGTCACATCTAGGAATCAGTTGTTTCACGTGAAGTTTGGAGAGGGGAGGAATAGAGAGGCTGCAGATGGCAGAGGCGTGGCAACCAGAAAGATTTTATTTCTCCCTAAAAATGAATCAAAGTGACCTGTTGAAGTGAGGGCTTGTAGCAAAAGGCTGAAGTAGTCAGAGGAAACTCCAGAAATATTTGGTGTTGGAACAGGGAGGGAAGTAATGCTTTAGCACCGAGTGCTCAGTCATTTATCACGAAAAATGAAGCTCTTCGTTACTAAGAGAAAAGTGTGGTTACCTCTGCATGCACACAATTCACCACCTTAAAACATTCTGTTTAAGCTAATGAGACACCTTGGTTTTGCACAGTGTGGAGACATTACAGAAGTTTTATATGTGCTCAGGTATTCAAAAGGGAGCCATTTTAGGAGGTGTTGGTGTCCGGGCATACTGTTGTGGAAGTTGGCTTCTGTCTTTATCTCTAAGACAAATGACTTTTGCTACTGGCTCACTAGTCATAAGTGACTTGGACCAGGGTCATGACTGATGAAAAGCTGCAGAGAGCTTTATGTGATGGGACTTTGAGGAGGGTAGACGGTACTGTTATTTAAAATCTACAGGTTGCAAGTTTTACTCTTAGGCCTTGTGGAAGAGAACAGACATGATTTCATGCAGGATCACATGACAAGAACTCCAGGATGACAAATGAATCGAAACTGCTATCCCTTCTCCCAGCACAGATCTACGTGACCTTATGATTTTTCTTTTCCCAGTAGGTGCCGCTGAGAGCAAGTCCCTGCATTTGTTTACCCCTTTCTGCATGATTCTAGCAAGCTCCTGATCTTTGTCTAGTGAGTGACGCTTTCCACAGCAAAGGGCCAGAGTTTCCCTGCCCTCTGAATGTGTCCTTCCCACAAATGTTCTAGGAAGGACCTCCTCAGTTAGTTTTACACTGTGCAATAGCCTTGCCCAATAATTAAGCTCCACACATGGAGCACCACAAAGCTTCAACCACCAATCACTCTGCATAGCCCCCGGTAAGCGGGCTCCACTGTGCAGGGAACCAGGGTGGGGAATATGGTAGATCCATTCCACTGCCCCAGTTTTCACCATTGCCATTTTCCTTTTTCATTTCTTTTCTTTTTGTTATTAAATTATTTCTCACCTTTCAAATTACCTCTCAGTTTCCTTTACCATTGAAAGCATATTTTTGCCAGGCAGTGGTGGCACACACCTTTAATCCCAGCACTTGGGAGGCAGAGGCAATTGAATCTCTGTGAGTTCAAGGCCAGCCTGGTCTACAAGAGTTAGTTCCAGGACAGGCTTCAAAGCTGCAGAGAAATCCTGTCTCAAAAAGACTGTATATATATACACTCACATACCACACATATGTCGTTATTTGTGTCAAGGTGCTTATGTCACTTTATTGTTTTTAAATTAAAATATTTATTTATTAACTGGTCTTATTTTATTGTAAACAGCACTGGGGTTGATAAAGAGACATATTGTGCTTCGACCACAGTCCATGCGTTATGCTTCAATTTTCTCGTAATTTTCCCCATTTCCTTCCCGTCCCTTTCAATCCCTGAAAAAGTGTTCCCTCTCATTACATACCATATAAACATTTGTGATTTTTCTTTTTAAAAAAAGACTGGTTCATTTTTAGTTTATGTGCATGAGTGCTTGCTTGTATACACATATGTGTACCAAATACTAGAAGAGCTTTAGACAAGGGCAGAAGAGGACACCAGATGCCCTGGAACTGGAGTTACAGGCAGTTGTGAGCTGCTATGTGGAGCCCAGGTTCTCTCTAAGAGCATCATGAACTTTAAACAGCTTGGCCTTCTTTCCATTCCTGGCATCCATTATTGTAAGTATCTATATAAAACCTATGATGCAGGAAAGTGAGAAAATATGTGATATTTATCTCTCTGGGAATGCTTAATCATATAATCTTATAATATCCATCCATGTCGACTTTATCACAAATGACAGAATGTTAAAATATTTTTGGCTGAATATAATTCCATTATGTATATATACCCGTGCATCTATGCCATGTTTTATTTATCCTTTGTCTGTTGATAGACACCCAGGATGGCTCCCCAACTTCACCATTCTGAATAACATTGCAATGAGACTAAAATGCATCCAGCCTTGTTATGTATTAACTTAGGGTTCTTTGATTCAGGCATAACAGAACATCAACATAGGTTTTAATGGAAGATCTGTTTTAATGTTTCTATCTTTTCTTTTCTTTTTTTAAAAATCATATTAGGATTAGTGCTTTGAGAATTTAGTACAATGCATTTTGATCAGATCAGTTCTACTCTCCCAATTTTTCCCTTATATTTTTATCTACTCAGCTTCCAATTTTCTTATTCTTTTATTTATTTTGTAATACATTGACTCCAATTTGTATGTCTCAGCTACTCTTGGGAATGGGATTTGCCCTGGAGTTTTTAGACTTACCAGAACCACACACTTTAAAAAACTTGCTTTTCATTTTTCCAACAGCTATCCAGTGCCAATACCCAACTGGTGGGTATTAATACTCACCTCTGTTCTCTATGATGGGATTTTTGTCTGATTTCAGCTCATGTAGGTTATGTGTGTGCTACTGCAATCATTGTGAGTTCATGTGTGCAAGTGTTCTGTTATGTCAGAAAAATACTGTTTCCTTGAAGTTATTCACCACCTCTAAATCTTACAGTCTTTCTGTCCTCTCTTGCATGAATTGAGATTGAGGGGAGGAATGAAGTGATATGTACATTTTTGCATGTTGTCCTGTTGAGGGCGCTTGCAACAAGAAGTTTCTTTGAAAAGATTTGAGAGATGTACTGATTTGTGGATATAGCATCTATGCATTGTATCTATGAATATAGTCATTAGAAGTTGGTTTAATACCATGTATATTTAGCAGAATAATAGTATTTGTTTTTTCCCGTCAGTACTGTGACTTGTCTAGCCACAGGTTCTTGTTCTCATTACCAGTGCCAGCTATGAGTTCTATCTAGAGAGGTAGGTCCCAAGTTCAATCAGAAAAATGGATGGTTATTGCTGTAACATTCATACCACATTTGCATCAATAGACATATCTTGTTTTGCCATGCATTATTGTAATGTATTGAGTTCACAGCAACAAGTTGTTATGAATAATGATCAGGAGAAAATCTAAAGAAAGGAGATTCAATTCAGAGTTCTTGATTAAATAAAAGGGAGTGTGGAAGTGCTATGGGACAATGGTCTGCATGCTGTCACTTGCATTTTAAATAAATGCTGTTTGGCCAGTAGACAAAAAACCCATACTCAAATCTAAACACCTATGGGTGCCTTATTTTCGATAAAGAAGCCAGAAATGCACACTAGAAAAGAACACAGCATTTTCAACAAATGGCTTGTATGAACTCACAGAGACTAGAGCAGAAAGTACAGGACAGATGTGGGTCAGCACCAGGTCCTCTGCTTATATATTATAGCCTTCAGGCTAGTATTTTTATGGGACTCCTGAGTATGTGAGAAAGTGGGTCTGTGATTCTCATGCTTGTTCTTGGGGTTTTTCTACTGTTTGTTTGCCTTGTCCAACCATGATGTGATGGTTTTCATTTTAATCTTATCACCTTTTATTTTTTCATGTTTGGTTGTAGATGAGAAACAGAACGGGTATGGATCTAGAAAAGAAGGGAGGTTGGGTAGGGACTGGGGCAAGTAGAGGGAAGGGAAACTATAATCAAGATATATTGTATTAGGAAATAATCTATTTGTAATAAATGAAAAAACTCAAAATAATATTTCATTCTTTTTTTTTTTACACTGAGAAACAAAGACTCTCCTATTGTGTTTCATTTAATCTTTAAAGCAATGTTCTTACCCATTTGGCTTAAAGAGATGAGGCAGTGGGTGAGTGAGCACGTGTGAATGTATGTACACACATAAACAGGAACACAAACACACACAGAGACATGTGCACAGGCATATGCACATATGTGTTGAACAAGTAAGAGGAAACGTTGGGGAATGACTGTGGATTTGATTGGAGCCACAACTTCTAAAGAAAAGGTTAATATACTCTTATATGCAATTTTGTCTTCACAAACCTCCTAAAATACATATCTTATATGAGTATTAATTGTTTTACTCCACATTTCAAAATAGACTTTTGAAAGAATAACCTTATACCCTGTACCACCACTTTGAAGCATGAACAGAAAAAAATGCAGCTATGAATATTTTGATAACCAGCTGCAACCATTCAGCAGATTCACTTCATTCCTTACATAGCATTTTTTTTTGCACCAAATTTGACCGAACTTGAGTTTGTGGGACTACTTTTTGAATTTACTGATGTTTATGACCTCAGAGCATCTCTGCTGATTTGTTTGGAGCATGTCTTCTAGATCTCTCTGTTTTCAGCCTCCCTGAGTATGATATCTTGCGTTCAGGGCCTTTGATCTTTGATCTCTGGGTTTGGGCCATCTCAGTCTGTCCTTCTTGTAGTGGAAATCAGACATGTTCATATATATTACATGGATAAAGGCTCCAAAGGACATGCCCAACATCTATAAGCTTTTCATAATAAGTATAAGAATGATTGAATAAGTGATCATTATACTTTAAAAAGTAGCCATTTGCAAATTATATTAGATGTTGACTTCAAAGTCCCAATCTGCCATTTTTGAAAATACAACCCAGACTTAGAAAGACAAACATGGTATACACTCATTCATAAATATGTATTAGATATAAAACAAAGCAAAGGATAACCAGACTACAATCTACAGCTCCACAGAAGTTAGAGCCTTCTTCCAGTAACTGATAGAACCAGATGCAAAGATCCACATCTAAGCACCAGGTTCTAGGAATTCAGTCAGAAAGAGGGAGGAGGAAATACAGGAAAAAGAAGTTCAAGATCATGATGGAGAAATCTAGAGACAGCTGAACCAAGCTCATGGAAACTCATGAACTCTAGACCGACAGCTGTGGAGCCTCCATAGAACTGTACTAGGCCCTCCATGTGTGGCAGTCAATTGTGAAGATAGGGATATCTGAGGGTCTTCTGGAAGTAGGACCAGGATCTATTCCTGGTGCAGGAGCTAGCTGATTAGAGTTCATTTCCTATGGTGGGATACCATGCTCAGACTTAATGTAAAGGGGAGGAGCTTGGTTCTATGTTGGAGAAGACTAGCTTCTTAGTTCCCAGCCGCTTAGCTAGTTTTGCACCAAAATAACCACACAGAAACTGTATCAGTTAAATCACTTCTTGGGGCCCATTAGCATTAACTTGTTATTGGTAAAATCTTACATCTTAATTTAACCTGTCTCCATTAATCTGTATATTGCCATGAGGTTGTGGCCTACCAGCAAAGTTTCAGCACATGTATCTCTTGCAGTGACTCCATTGCATCTTCATGCCTCTGCCCTTCTTCCTCCTAGCATTCACTTCCATCTTCCCTGCCTACCTAAGATCTGCCCTATCAACAGGCCAAGGCAGTTTCTTTACTCATTAATGGTAATCACAGCACACAGAGGGAATGCCCAACCAGTCCTACTCCAATTTAATGTGCCAAAGTGTGTTGACTCCCCATAGAAGCCCTTACCTGTTGGAAGGTGTGGATGGGGAGTGAGTTAGGGGGAGGCGACGGAGGCAGGAGGAGGGGTGGGTGGGAGAACTTTGGTTGGAATGTAAAATGAATTAAGAATAAACAAATGAATATTAAAAAATAAAATGTACTTCCATGTAGCACATTTCCATATTTGCAGCAACAAATGGATATTTAGCCTCAGTGACAATCTATTCAGTATAAAATTTGGGAAAATCATGGGTGATCAAGATAGAAACTGCTTCGTGGTAATTTTAAACACCAATAGCTGTGTACTATTAGTGTATTGATCTCTTTTTCCTCCTAATGTCAAAAACTTTACTTTGAGGACAGTTTGAAAAAAACAGATCTAGAAACCCATTGTGCTTCAGACTCCATCCTGAAGCAGTCACATTCTTCCTAGGCTGCCTTGGTGCTCTGGAGGAGGACCCCTAGACATCCACCAAGGGTCTTTCCTGCCTGAGTTCTCTGTGCTGATATTGAAGTGTACATAGCTCAAGTGTAGTCTGACACTCTTTCAGGAAAAATTTGTAATAGAATAATAACATTTTCTGGATGTCAGACAAAACATGTGACAATATAGTTGTTTTTCCTATAACCTTGCCATGGTTAACAAGCAAGACATAGAAGTAGGTGTAAAAATGGAGAAATGAGACTCAATGAGTCAGAAGGATGTGTGCATAGGAGCTGGGATTCAAATTTATTCTGTTTTAGATTGGACACCATTAATCGTTCAGTCTTAGAACCTTTGCTTTTCACTTTTCAGTTTGTTTTATTTCCCCCTCAATAGATTCTTGTCACAAAACCAGTCCCAGATCAAAGCATTCAGGAGACTCAGAGGGAGATTTGATTCTTGGAAACAGGAGCATTATATGTGTGTGCTTTGTACCTGTGTGCATCCTATTTGTGGTTCAGAATAAGAACAGGATGACTTTGTTCTTAAGATTCAAGCCACCTTGGCCTTGGGAGCTCTGAAGATAAGACTTTGTGTGACATTGAAAAATTTTCTTTGTCTTATTATATTTTTGTTCTTCCAAATAGAAAAAAAAATGACTTTTCCTAACACATATTACAAATTTAGTTGATAACAGCATATAGAAAAAAGAAAACCAACAACCAACCTACCAAACAAACAAACAAACAAACAAAACCAAAATTGAGCCATGTAGGATGGGATCATAACAAAACCAACAAGTCAGCAGAAAGATCAACTATTGAAGCTCTTCAGCATGGCTTCCTGAACTGAATGCTGGTGCTGTTCTCTAGGCGGTCAGTTTCCGGAACATTAATTCTTTTTCCTTTCCTTGCATTCAGCTCAGCAAATTTACCCCCTCTGACTTTGTTCAATAATCTTCTAAAAATTAGAGTAAAACTGTGGGTAATATTAACTAGTGCATTGGTTCCCAAGCTTCTTAATGCCACGACCCTTTAATACAGTTCCTCATGCAGTGGTCACCCAACCATAAGATTATTTTCATTGCTGCTTCATAGCTCTAATTTTGCTACTCTTAAGAATCATAATGCTAATATTTATGTTTTTAAATTATCTTAGGTGATTCCTGTGAAAAGGTCAATTGAGCCCTAAAGAGGTCTTGAAGCACAGGTTAAAAACCACTGAACTAGTGGATGTGGACAATGTACAGCAAATCCTGGTGCAAATGGAGAAATCGAACTCTTCTGTAAGTACCAGAGTTGTTGAATAGCGACTCTCGATTATTGGAGGTGCAGAGTACAAATCGGGGTTCAGGGATGCTGTGGCGGAAAGAATGTGTAAAGTAGCTCAGATATTAGCTTCTTATCTATCACATTAGGATGGATCAAGTACATCTATCACTTGTTATGGTGGGTCATGTTCAAACATAAATAGTATTTTTTTTAATAAAAGCATTTGCCAGTAAAACTTTGGCTTGTACCAATTGCTAAGCTTCTGTAATTCTGTTTTTAACAACTATTTCTGAAGGGGGTTACATAATTGAATGCAGAATACAAGGATAAATTAGGAATTTTAAAGTGAGAAAGGGCAATAAAATTAATATTTTCCAGATTCTGTCTTGTATGTCATGGCATGTTCTTGGACATTTATGTAATTTATGATTGAATTAATCCTTCACAGAACCTTGAGAGACATGGAATTCGGTATAGTTAATATCCTTTCATAAATATGGGGGGCAGGCATAGACTGTCACTCTGGAGCCAGATCATTACATATAAATCTAGGAGAAATCCAGGTTATAGCCTATGTCTTTCTGACTCTAAATTGCATTTTGCCTTTCTCTAGGCTGCCACTGATGAACTTTCCATCACGTGAAAATCGATAGATTGTAGTGCTGTCTAGAGACGAGTGATTAGTCTCAGGATCATCATCCTGTGTATTTTAGAACAAGCAATGATAATGGCAATCAGACATACACCAGGGGGATGAACTGGAGTCAACAGGGATTATTGAGAATGTATTACTTTCTGGCTGGATGCGAGAGTCCATCAGTTTTTAATGTCTGATCAAAGTGAAACTGCTTTTCTCCCCTGAGACCTGCTGTTATGTCTCTAGCCCCACCTCTCACTTTCAGTCTTGATTACTAGAGGATGACTTCAAGACCTATCCCACAGGCCTTCTTTCTAACTTCTTGTGTACTATGTTGCTCTTCTCTGTTAAAGTGTTCAACCCTGGATTGGGGAGATGGTTCTGTCTGCAAAACACTTTCTAAGCAAGCTTGAGGGCCTGGATTTAGATGTCCAGTATTCAAGTAAAAAGTCCAGGTGCATGTGGCTGACCATCTCTGATCCCAAGACTGTGGAGGTGGAGGTAGAGGATCATCGAGGCAAGGGAGCTGGCTAGAGCAGCTGAATCTGTGAGCTGTGGGTTCAGTCAGTGACCCTGTGACAGTAAAAAATTTGAGCATGATAGAGGAAAACAACCAATGTCAACTTCTAGGCTCTACACACATGTGCACCCTCATAAATGTGTGTCCACACATGTGCCAAGTTTCAGCAAGCATGCATAGCATACATACACACACTCAAAGGAGAAATTCTTTATGCCATTGTCCTTATTAGCTTCCTTCTACAATAAAATTTAGAAATCTGTGTGCCAAGCAGTTCTTCAAATTCTCCTTTATAAATGTAGTTTTAATATGCAGGTCTTCATCAACCTTTGGGGGTGAATTTAAAAGTAACACCCATTGACTCTGCATTTCTACTCATTCATGACCCCAAGAAATGCTTTATATGAAAAAGTTCACTTTTTTGTTGCTTGTTTACTGCAATATGTATTGGAATCTCTCATCTCTGTAATATAAAGTCCTTTTCTCTGCAATGTATACTTCAAATGATGCAACAAGATGACTCTGATAGATAACAGTTAGCTAATGGACATTGATATAGTGTGCAATTTCTTATAAATAACAATAATCAAAAAATTTTTTACATTATATTTTGTGAAAGATATTAAAAGGAAAATAAATAAGAAAATTATTATTCTTTTGTGCTAAGTACTAAATATAAAAAGCATACGAATTTGTTATTCAATAACAAATGGTTAGCCCTGAAAACACACATAAGAATATATACTGACTTGGCTGTATTTGGGGATATATACATATGTACAAATATATAGCTGCATGTAACAAAAATTAATGAAATAAGAGGTGAATTTTAAAAGAGCAAGAAGGGGTATACGGGAGGGTTTGGAGGAAGGAAATGCAAGAAAGAAATTGTATTATAATCTCAAAAATAAAAGTTTAATGTAAACCATCTGCCTTTCATAATCAATGAATATTATCATGTGCGTTAAGAACTACATACAAAAATTTAAACAGAAAGTATATATTTGAAAACAAATATGAGTAGGGTCCCAAAGCAAACCTTTTCCTTGTGGGAGGTCTTACACCTCTGAATTGCGGCTCCACTGTATCAGAACCTTCGCTCACTGGGTATCTTCATTATATGGTTTTCAGAGAATGGTCACCATTAACTACATATGGCTAGAGAATCCTTAAACTGCAGCTATCGAGAATGAGACAATAAATTTTAAACTTGCTTTAACTTTAATTGATTTCCACTTAAATATTCAAGGAGGCTGTGATATAGCTCAGAGGCAGAGCACTTTCCTAGCCTATGCAACGCTCTGAGTTCAACCACCAACACTGCAAAATAGTTAAATCAAATGAAAGGGGACTGGAAAATAAAGGTCTTCAAACTTAATCAAAAGCGATTGTTGAACAGCACAGTTCTAGAGATACATAGCCTGGAAAAGCACATTGCTCTTGACCTTGACCTAGAGCACCCGTTCTACCTGGAAGCAGTCCTCTAACTCAATGCACTTTTAAAGAGATTAATCATATACTTTCTCCATGTGTTCTCTCATAAGATTCCTCTTGTTAATTAATCCTGTCCATCATGGTTCATTGTGCTTTTGCTAGCATACTCTTATCGATGGTGGTGATTGTGTGTGCTGATTCTACTGGTGTGGTCTCAGACATTGATTCATTGGATCCAGGTGTCACCACTCTGCCTCTCTCCAGACTTCCCGAGGATGTCCTTAGCCCACCCCACCTCATCCCACACTGTTACTACCACGCCATCCTCAGAGCCTATTGATCCTCAGAAATTCATACTGCAGCAGTTAAAGTGTTGTCAGGAGATGTGAACTGCAATTTGAGCTTGTTATGCTTTTTCTAAGCACTCTCTGGATAGTAATTTAAAAGAGACCCCCATCTCCCAGTCTCATCTTAACTATCATTTAAGACCAATGTGTTCTTCTAATCAGCAGTGTAGAATCTCTCCTGAAAAAATGCTTTTCTGTCTAATATGAGATTAAATAATCCTGCTGTATTGCTCCTCTCCCCTCTGGAATATAATGGTGCTTAATATGCAAGGATTATTTGAGAATATCTTGGAAAAAGGTGGCAGTGTTGCGCTCCAGTCCCAACAGGGCTGCTGCTCAGGTTGTGTGGGCAGTTCCTTCAGTTTGCCGCCACTCCAAAGATAGCTTTAGGCTTCAGGTCGCTCGTACTGGAGATCTGGGAACACTCCACAGGAGTTGAATTACAGAAACATTTAACAAGATGTGTTGTGTTTCCTCAAGTCACATGACCACTGGACAATCGCTTTTTTGTTTAATGCTGTTGCGTATTGATCGAGCGCATACATACTCCCCAAAACTGCAAATACAGCCAGCTAGAACATGACCACTATATTCAGCTTTGGGCCTTGTATTACTGTGACCAAATACATAACAGGAAGCAAGGAAAGGAAGGGAGAGTTAATCCGACTCTCAGTTCACTTGGTACAGCCCACTTGGCAGTGAAATCATAGTGGTAAGAGCTTGAGACATCTAGTCACATCTCATCCTCAGTTAGGAAGTGGAGAGAGCAATGCTGGTGCTCAGATCACTGTCTTTTTTCTTTTTCTTTTAAATTCTATTTAGGATAGCGACTTATGGAATAGCAGTCCACATTTAAAATGGGTCTTCCCACATCAATTAACCTATCTAGAAAATTCTTCCTAGTCTTACAGAGGTTTGTTTCCATGGTGATTCTACATCCCATAAATTGACAATCAAGATAATGATAACAGGACTCAATCTGTAAAGCAGGTGGAGACACCAATGCTCCATCTGCTTTGACATTAAAGATGAATTATATTTCCCCAGTAACATGAATTATGACATTGATAGAAAATAAAATCTCAGCAAAATTATTACAAAAGAATCTTCAACAGTAAGAGATTTGCTTAGCAGATTTTTGTCCCTAAGTTTTATCTTTGAATAAAACAATAAAAATATCATCATATTATAGAGTAAATGATCCTAATTTAATCAATAAGGTGAATTAAACAGAAATGGAAAAAGAAATTTATTAGAAGATAACACAAAGAATAGAGTTGAAAAAATTGATACATTAATTTCTCAGGTGTGGTTCTGCATTCAATGTGTTGTGATGGTATTTTGATTGAAATACATGGAGCACCCAATAAATGTATTTATGAAATGAAATATTTGACACCTTTTCCAACTGACTGTCACTATTGTTTTATTACAGAAAGATTTACAAGAAGTTTGTAAGTTAATTGCAATATGGAATCTGAAATATAAGGTGTTCATACTTTATAGCATTACATTGCAATCCATTGGTATAAAAAATTAAAAAAATATTCTTTAAATAACAAAAACATAAGAACATGCTTAATTTTAATAATGTTTAGAATGAAGAAGCATTTGTAATATATAAGAAGATAGAAGGTAATTTTTGAAATGATGTTTTATTTTCATGATAAAATAAATATCAATTCCAGAGTAAATTAATTACTATCAGTGATTAAAAGAGAAAAGAGAATGCAAGGGGTCATGAAATTGCCCTGGCCTAGATTCCTTGAGAGGCATGTGTCATAGGTTTTTCAGGTTAAGGTCCATGGCTCCTGGGGGCACTCTGTGCTTTTCAGTTCCTGAGAGGCCAAAGCACTCCCTCAGGCAATGAAGCCTTAAGGCCACTTTCTGTTTTTCTTTTTTCTTTTTTTTAAATATTTATTTATTTATTTATTATGTATACAATATTCTGTCTGTGTGTATGCCTGAAGGCCAGAAGAGGGCACCAGACCCCATTACAGATGGTTGAGAGCCACCATGTGGTTGCTGGGAATTGAACTCAGGACCTTTGGAAGAGCAGGCAGTGCTCTTTTTTTTTTTTTTATTGAAAAAATAATTTTTCTGCCTCCTCCCCGCCTCCCATTTCCCTCTCCCCCCACACCTCTTCTCCTCTCCAGTCCCAGGAGCAGTCAGGGTTCCCTGCCCTGTGGAAAGTCCAAGGTCCTCCCCCCTCCATCCAGGTCTAGGAAGGTGAACATCCAAACTGTCTAGGCTCCCACAAAACCAGAACATGAAGTAGGATCAAAACCCCGTGCCATTGTCCTTGGCCTCTCGTCAGTTCTCATTGTCCGCCATGTTCAGAGAGTCTGGTTTTATCCCATGCTTTTTCAGTCACAGTCCAGCTGGCCTTGGTGAGCTCCCAATAGATCGGCCCCACTGTCTCAGTGGGTGGGTGCACCCCTCGTGGTCCTGACTTCCTTGTTCATGTTCTCCCTCCTTCTGCTCCTCATTAGTACCTTGGGACCTCAGTCTGGTGCTCCAGTGTGGGTCTCTGTCTCTATCTCCATCCATAGCTAGATGAAGGTTCAGCTTTTGTTGAGATGAACAAACTGATTCTGTCATTCGTGTGTAAATGTCAGATCAGAGTGATGCTTGACAGGGCTTACACAGCAGTGCCATGTAGAATCAACAGCTCCTTTACCTGGAGACATTGAGGTATCTGTGACATCTAGAGATAGGAATTGGTTTTCTCCCTCTACTATGTGTGTGTAGGCAGTGCTCTTAACCTTCGAGCCATCTCTCCAGCCCCACTTTCTGTTTTTCTATATATTCCCTTAGCAGTCAAGAAACTATTGAAGCTTGACAGGGCACTTGGTCTTAGACATTAATCTGTGTACCCTGTAAAGTTCACAAGCATCTTTGTATCCTGGCAATAGTTACCATATCCCGTTTCTGATAAGGGTATAGTAAAGCTTATTTCTTTCGATAAAGTTGTTACATCTTTAGTCTTGCTGTGGCCCCTTCAACCACCCTGGTTTAATTCCTTGGCCCTGTAAGTAAGTACAGGCCCTTACAACATAAGCCTAACAGTCTGTAACCTGAAAAGGAATTTGAAAAGAAAATATTATAATCAATGATAATCTAGCCCAAGGTGTTTTAAGAGAGTTTCTATTAAATTGTTGTAGCAAATAATCTTCATCATATTTAACAATTTTTAGATTTCACCAAGTCTTTATTTTCATTTTTCTGCCCTGCCTATTATTAGTTCATCACAGATTGCCTGTGTCTGAGAGGACCTACCCGACTCAGGACCATAGATATGGCAGAACTGCATGTGTCGTTGGGTAGTTACTCCACCCAGGACCATCTTTAGGGCGGTGCTGTCTGTGTCTGAGAGCTCTTGTTACATCCAAGACCATCAGTATGGCAGAACTGCATGTGTCTTGAATAGTTGCTCCACTCAGGACCATGTGTAGGGCAGGGCTATCTGTGTCTGAGAGCACCTACCCCACTCAGGACCAGGTATGGTAGCATTGCCTGTATCTTAGAACACCTACCTGCTCCATCCAGGAGCATCTTTGGGGAAGAACTGTGTATATTTGAGATCACTTGCTTCACCCAGGACCATCTGAAGCTCAGGACTGCATGTGTCTGAGATCATTTGCTCCATTCTACTCATGAACATCTGTAGGGCAGGACTGCCTATCTAAAAGCACCTTGTCCACCCAAGACCATTCATTCATAGGAAAGGACTGCCTGAGGCAGAGAGTCCCTGCTCCACCACACAGTACACAGTCCCAGAAAGAAGTTCCTTCCTCTTTGGATCCAGCATAGATCATGATTTCCAGGCAAGAAGAGAACTGAAATATTCTAGAAGCATTACAAACATAAATTATCATTATAGTGTTGTCCAAATTCTAACTAAAATATACGTGAATAGAACACATGTCAAATGATGTTCGACAAAGGCGACATTAAATAAACATGAGTCAACCTTCAAAATATTGTATATCAGATACAATAATTTAGCTACATTAAAATCTGAAGGAACAGCAAAGAATTTGTAAGAATTTTTAGTACATGTAAATACATGTCTAAAATGATAAACACTTATCATACAAGAGTAAATGCATTTTCTAGAGCACATGGAGGTGACAGCGAAGTATCTATCCTGATAGATGCATAACACACCATCAAAATTATCCATGTTAGTACAAAATATTTTGCAGTCTCTGTGTATGAAGGACAGCAGATTTTTCTTACCCACATTCTGTGATATCTCAGAGTCATGGGACAATCTGAATTTTAGTCTGTCCAGGCAGGAAATGGGAAATGCTGTAAGTTACATTATCTGTCAGTCTTTTGTACAGATATCTAAGACCAGGCTATCGGCTTAGTTGCATCTTAGAGAGGATCTTCTGCCAGGTTAGAAGTTGTTGATGCTCTTCACATCCTTACCTGGCCTCTTTGGTTTTGCACACTAATTTTGTTAGAGACAGTTCTTCTCTTCTCATGTAACTGATTCTCCAAAGAGCCACATGCTATCCCCTTGGAAGTTAGGATTTCAGTGTATACATTTGGGGGAGCTGTGTACATGATGTTAGTAATACAGTAAATGTCTGGAAGTCATTCAGATGCTTGGGGACAGCCAAGAGCCTAAGCTGGTGAGGCTGAAAGGCTGGCCTTGCTTCAGAGTGTACATACCTATAGCAAGGTTCCTGATGTGCCTGTATTTCTGGCAGTAAGATGTTTGACTATAAGAATGGCTGTTGTAAGAGAAAACCTTTCAAGACAGAAATTTCAGGCGATGATGATGTACCTCAGAAGATGGAGTCCATTACTGAGACTTTGACTAATCTTCCGTGGTAGTAATGGAAGTGAAATCTCAGACTGTACTCGTTAAATAGGACAAAGTGGATGAGTATATTTATTATAGTGTAACACTGACAAAGGATGTAAAAATATTAGAGCTTTATGTATTAAAATACGTAATGCAAAATATTTTTCTCTATTTTTTTGAGTGAAGACTTCAAAAATTGAGATCCATAATTTTTCATGCTTTATTTTGATTTTTGAATAGCATTTAAAATTTAGACACATTGAGTTTAGTTTGATGTTTTGACACATTCATATAATACTGATAAAATCAGAGTAATTTATTCACTTGTAAATTTTTTTTGTTTGGGTGCCACATGCTTCTCTCTATAAAATTTTTGTAAAATGTATAATGATCATGTAAACTACAGTCATCTAATCACCTATATAAGCTAACAGAAACCATAAATTATTCCTTCTGACAAACTCGGCTTCATTTACCTATTTTTCAGCTTCCACTTTCCATACCCTCCTATTTCCCATTCTGAACCTCATACAATCACCATATCACACTCAGACAAGTGTTTCTTAGCTCCCATCTGTGAAACAGAACATGTACTATTTCTGTCCACATTTAGCTTCCTTCATTTATAACAATCTTTTCTGGTAAGTCCTACATTCTCGTGTTGTCTTGTGATGGCAATTATCTGCCACTTCATGTAGGATTCCTTACACGTCTCAGAGCAAGTCTGGAAGTGATGTGTTTCTTCAACTGTTTCTCATCTTGAAGAGTCTCTGCTTTCCACTATTTTTTTGGAGCAGATTTTGTTGGTAATTATTTTATTCCAGTACCCATAGAGTGCATTCTGATTTCCTCTGTCCTGCAGGATTTCTGTTGAGAAGCTTGTTCTTAGTCTACCAAAGGTAGCCTTAAAGGGGTTGGTGCTTTTCCATCAGAGTGTTTACAATTTTCTCCTTTCTTTATACTATCAGTTTAGTTTAATATGCCATGGTGAAGACTTATTGTTGCTATGTATATTTAGGGAAGTAGAGACCTCTTGGTCCTGTCTGTTCACTTCTTTTCCCTAAATTATGTAAATTTACTCACTTGCAGATTTTCTGAGCAATATTTTTGTGCTCTTCCTTCTTTCTTCCTTTGCATCATGAAATTCTAATACTCCTTTATTAGAAGGTTCCCAAAGATCTAAAAAACTTTCTTCTCCTTCTCCTTCTCTTTCTCTTCCCTTTCTCCTCCCTCTTCTTTTCTGACTGGATTTTCAGAAGACGTAAGGACATGCTATTCTAGTCTCGTGTTAAAGCTTTCAATTGAATTTTCTATTTAACATCGTTCTTCATTTCCAAGATGTTCTAAATCTCTCTTTTCTGAATTATCATTTATATCATAAATTTTCTTAACTTTTAAAATCAGCTATGACCTACTGAATTGAATTCAATATCATAAAGATATTCTTTATGAAGTATGTCCACAATACTTTCTTTGAAGTCTTCTGCTAGAATTGTATGCCCTGGAATGCATTGTGTATTATTCTTTTTCAAGTTTATTCTGAAGCTAGAGCATGTTTTAGTTATCAAATATTTTCCCATAAGGCTGCATTTTGATGGTTTGGCTACATACACTCTGCATCATGATTGGAAGGTAAAGAAAATCTTCAGAAAATGGTGTCTACATCAAAGGAACTTACATTATTTGGAATATGACCTTGAAGAAGATATTGGGATTGCCCATGACTTTTCTTTCCTTATCACTCCTATCTATGATGAGGTAAGGCATTTCTTTTGTCATATACTCCCTATTGTGACTTATTACTTCTCTGTAGGTCCAAATTCAATAGAGCCAACCAAACATGTACTGAAACCTATGAAATTTAAAATCAACATATTGTTTATGCTAATATCATCTGGTATTTTGACACATCAATAAACTGATACACATTGTATTGAGATTTGTGTTTTGGTGGCTCAATTGTCTCTGACAATTAGTAAGGTCTATTTCATAATGAATTTTAGCCCTTTGAACATGTGTTTGGGGATATTTGTTTGGTAAGATATATAGGTTTTGCTTCCAGTTGGGTATCTTAGATTAATCTCAGTATAGATGCTCTGTCAATGAAGTTGTAATGCCAGGAAGTAGGGAACAGTCCTGACAATCTCAGTCACCCAGCAGTGGTGTAATCGTGGCCAGTGTAAATCTTGGAATGAACATCTGTGTTGTGCAAAGGTGGAGGATACTTTAGTGCCTTAGGCTAATCAGGATAGTGTGTTTGGACAATTATGGGTGACATTTTAGGCTGATTATACTGCTTGGAACAAGCAGGGAACTCATGTGGCCTGCTACCAACATTTGGAGGGGGGATGTCTTGGGATGATTGGAATGTCAACTTACTACATGGCTTGCTCTGATTACAGAGTTGACTAAGGTTAATTTTGCAATGTGGGTCAATAAGAGTTTAAGCTCAGACAACTGCATTGCGTGGTAGTGATATGAATGAATGTCAGATTATTTTTTTTCTCCTCCCATTAGGTCACCCCATCACAGAACCATGGACTCTGGGGTTCGAGCCAAAGGGAATGCAATTTTTTTTTTTCACAGTAGAGCTATAGTTCAGACTCCAAGAAATTTTTTAATTGGAACCCAAACTTCTCCAGCATGACGCTAGGATGCCTCACCATCTGTGGTAAAGTTGTGGCTATCAACCAAAGGCACTTGGAAGTCTCCCTTTACTCTCCATCTTGCTCTGAATAATATCCTAAACCAGATAAAGAGATGGGGCTGCATCTTGGTGTGTGAGGTTGTCATTTCTCCTTGGTGGAGTTTCAGTTCCATTCAATTCAAAATGAAGCCATTTATTTGTTATTCTGCTTCTTTGTGGAGAAGAAAGAAAATGTTGGGTACCTCTTTTTGGTCATTCTACCATCCTCAGTAAATATAATGTCCATACAAATTAAAGATTACATGATATATTTAATTAAACATTATTGCACTAAATAAAATGCATGTTTGCTTCTAAATCAATTGGTAGTTTTAAATTTTATTTTGTTAGATAACAGGTAAAAAACTTTAAATTCTAAACCATGTGGGTAAACCATTCTCTGCCTCTGTATTTGTAATAAAACTAAAACGAATAGGATAAATAGATGTTTGACATTGGGAAGCAATAACAGAACTATTTAAAAAAATATTCTAAATATAATCTGTCAAACTGGAAATAAAAACTGAAATTACAGACTCTTTCCAAATGAAAGAATATGATATACATTGTAGAAAATACATGAAATATGGTTAGCCCTGTCTCGCACAGAAGTACACTCATCTGAAGTTGAATTCTGACTCTGATGCATTCTGGAGAGCAGACTATATTATTATACCCACATTTTGTCTCTATCTTGTTCTCATCCATCTGCTTATCTATTCTCTATCTACCTAGATAGGTATATCTCACTCTCTTTAGCCCTCTACAGTATCCCTCTAGTCAACATATATTAGTTATTTCATTTGTCTGTATGTATCCCAGATGCTGTAAAAGCAAAAAACCTAAATACTTATCAAAAGAACATTAGTATAATGAATGGAATAATATTCAATAAAAATTTGAACTTCCACATAATAAAATTGCATATATTCATCACACAAACATGGACAAATGCTTATGATTTAATAGAACTAAAAGGAAGAGTTCAAAGAATACGGAAGAAAAACTTTGCTTAAGGTAGGAAACCTGGGAAGATGCAGCAGAGGTGATTCCATGATCTGTTCTCTCTCCTACCTGATTTTTTCTTGTCAGAGCCCTTATTTTACGTGGGTAGGTACATGCATGGGCATATGTGTACCTGCATGTTTGTGTGTGTGTGTGTGTGTGTGTGAGATTCATCATTCATCACAGAGCCTTGTGCTTCAGTAACTTAAGCACTATAAGCTCATTTCCATTTCCAGTGATGTATTTAAGAGGTGGCTTGTGACTCAGTTCTAGTATATGGAATGAATGGACATATCCTTGGGGGGGTCTGGAAATGCTGTTTTGTTCTTAAAAGACTGAAAGAGTACCCATTTTTCAATTCAATGCTTCAGTATTTGCTTGTAATGTTCAGAAGCTGCTGTAGCTAAACTGCAACACCAAGGAAAGCTACATAAATAAGATATGCACTCCTAAGTAGAAAACTACTGTTTCTAATCACTGGATAAACCAACTACAGGATCGTTCTCATGATATTCTATCTTCTTTCATAAGATACTGCTGGGGTTTGGGTGCAAACTGCTTCCTACACACGTGTATTTGAACACTTGGTCTGCAGATTGATGGTGTTGTCTCAGAATATCATGGAAACTTTATAACATCGAGCCTAGCACTTGCAGGCTACAATTGACCAGATTTGAAGGGTATATTTAAGGGTATATTCACTTCCAACTCTGGCATGGGTTTTTGCTCCCATGTGAGGAAGTAGCAGCTACATGCTCTTGTCACTATGCATTTGTCCAACTATGCCTTCCTCATGAGAAAGCAGAAATCCCCTGAAAGGACAAGCCCAAATACAAGTCCTTTCTCCCTAATGCTGCTTCTGCCATATATATTGTGACAGTAGGAAAAAATAGGTAACACAGAAGGTTGTTGCAAAATAATGGTGTTGTTACTGTGCTGAACATCACTTTGTGTCTTGGGGGGCTTTCACCGCCTTCAGGAGTAATGTGGGAGGGTTTAAGCTTGATAATCCCTAAAATGCTATAAGCAGATCATAGTGGTTTATCCCCCTGCGAGTTCAGAAAGACACATGTTGGAAGAGTTAAATACTATAAAGACTGAGCTCTTGAGCTTTCCAATCAAGATAAGAATTGTATACAGGAAACTGGATTAAAGGCTGTTGTTCTATATTTTGTAATGGGTTATAATCTGTTCATTTCCTTATTATTTGTATGAAACTCATTTCAAAGGAAAGCATAAATTTATTTGATAGAAGAAAATTCAAGAAGTCAACGATACTTGCTCACTGTATTTAGCCAGGTTTATAGTGAGACATCAGAGCAAAAACCATCATAGAAAAGTAAGGACAATACATAGTAAAGTAAGGAAAGAATATGAGTTCTTTTAAAGCTGCAGATAAGGCAGGAGGAACCAGACAGCTGCAGTTATTAACGAGAACAGCAGTATCCAAGAGAAAACAAAATTTGCTATGGAATAGAATGAAAGATGCTTTTACAGCCAGAGACCATCTAGGGTTGGTGTGGGAGGTCCTTCTGCCTATGTGGTGCCTTTATTGGTTAATAAATAAAGAAACTTGCTTGGCCTATAGCAAGGCAGAGCTTAGTTAGGCTGGAAAAGCTAGGTTTAATGCTGGGAGAAAGAGGGCAGAGTCAGGGAGAAGCCATGGAGCTGCCACCAGTGACAGATGTGCTGAAACTTTATTGGTAGGCCACGACCTCGTGGTGATGCACAGATTAATGGAGATGGGTTAAATTAAGATGGAAGAGTTAGCAAATAGGAAACTAGAGGTAATGGGCCAAGCAGTGATTTAAATAATACAGTTTCTGTGTGATTATTTTGGGCTGAGCAGCTGGGAACTGACAAGCAGCCTCCTTACACCATAAGATATCAAAACTCTAGGGCAAATGTAAGTTCATATGAAAAACACAAGATTCATTTGAAATGAAAATTCACTTTAAAAATATTCCAGTTAGAAGAAAGCCACCTGAGAATATAAGATCTCCATGATATTTTGCTTAAACAGGACCACCAATGAGAATGTTTTCCAGGTTCAGTTACCTAGAGACTTAGAGCCTGTTGCAATCAATGCTACCGCTCCAAATGATGGCGGCAAAGCTTAATATCATCTATATGGACTTATATTTTCAGACACATAAAATGCAAGTGTTATTGGAGTCATTGGGAGTCTACACCAAGGTAACAGAAAAAAAATATGTGTTTGTGCAATGTGTAATGGAATAAGATTTCCTGCAGAAAGGTTGTGAATTACCAATGTGTGAAGTTGTGAGGATAAAGTTATGTTGCAAAGGTTTCCTGCAGAAAGGTTGTGAATTACCAATGTGTGAAGTTGTGAGGATAAAGTTATGTTGCAAAGGTCTCGGGGTTTTTAAAATTCGAGATGCAGGAATGTGGAATATCTACCGTAGACCACTATAGGCTCTTAAGTACAAGAGAAAGGTCATATGGGCTACAGGTTGCAGAACTGCCAGGATGGGGTGGCTGAGACCAGCTGGAGCTCAGATGATACCATGATATATCCCAGTTCTGCACAATGTTCTGCAGCATTAACTGTTAGTCCTGGTAAGGTTATTTCACCCAGTCAGCTACAATTGTTGACCTCCAAGTTTTTATTTCCTGTGGAAATTGTTAATTTGTGTCATTACATAATTTAAGTGTTTAACTTATTTGTTGGTTTTACAGAAACTCAAGGTCAGGTTTTGCCTTGGTTCTTAAAAAACAATTCTGAGTCCATATTTGTTGAACACGTTGGAGACTGTTAATACTGTGGCAATATCTGAAACTGGATTGAATGCGTTTTTCTTTGTATGATAATTAGGACCTTATAAAGCACAGAATGGTGTTTTCAATGTGAAACGACTCTTGAAGCCTCATGAATCTGAACCCCAGTCCCATTGGTGGCATTATTTTGAAGACTGTGAGACCCCAGAGATGGACGACATGGATCTGTTGGGCAATATTATTTTCAATTGTGTAATTTTTGTTTATAGTGCATTTGTTTAACCGTGACATTGTTACTGTGTCTGTCTAAAACACCTGATGGTCCTAAGTAAAGAGAGGAGCAGCCAGTAGGGAGACAGGAGCAAGAATAGGTGGGTCTGGCAGGCAGAGCGTATAAATAGGAGAAATCTAGGGAAAGAGAGAACTATCTGCAAGATAGCAAGAAGAGGACATCAGAGGCCAGCCACTGAGCCAGTCATGGACTAAGAAGGAAAGAAAGGTGTACAAAAATAGAGAAAAATAAAAGCCCAGAGTCAAGAGGTAATTGAGATAATCTTAATTTAGATTACCAGGAAAGCTGATAAGAAACATGTCAAGCTGAGGCCAGGTTTTCATAACTAAGAATAAGCCTCTGTGTGTGATTTATTTGGGAGCTGAGTGGCAGGCACCTCAAAAAGAAAGTCAAAAGAATAAAATGTCACACAACATTTTGGCATACCAACTTGGGGCTCGATTATCCATCTAGAGCCTGAAGAAGTTGAAAAAAAGAGTATACATCTCCTTAGGACTGCTGTTGAGCTGGCAACTCTAAATAGAAACTAGAATCGGCAAGCTAAGTAAAAACCACCGTGGCAATGCCAGTTCTGGCTTCCAAAGCTAGATAGGTTTAATGCAGTTCTGGGTCACAAACCTCCCAGCAGAGTGCAAGTTCTGGTCTTGGCTTTCATGACCATATCGGAGAGCGGGTGGTGCCAGCTGCTGGAGAGCACAGAGGATCCAGGTGTAGCGTAATAGTCTAAAGTTTGCTTGTGCAATCAAAAGAGGCTAAAAAAAATGCAGTAAACAAGATACAGATGGAAAAAAAAACCTCTGAACAGGTTCCAGTGTGTTTTACAATGTGCATAGGGTTAAGAAAGAAAAAAGAGGGGGTATAGGTTGTCACAGAAAAAAATAAATAGATTAAAAGTAATAAAATAAAGTTTTAAAAGAGACAGTAAAGTAATGTAAAAAAAGCCACATAAAGATGGGAAACACACAAGGAGTCTGGATCCTGTAACTATTGTGTGCTATTTATAGCAAGCCGTCAGCTAACATCAAATTAAATGGAGAGAAACTCAAAGCTATTCCACTAAAATCAGGAACACGACAAGGTTGTCCACTCTCTCCATACCTCTTTAATATAGTGCTTGAAATTCTAGCAATAGCAATAAGACAACATAAGGGGATCAAAGGGATTCAAATCGGAAAGGAAGAAGTTAAACTTTCATTATTTGCAGACGATATGATAGTGTACATAAGCGACCCCAAAAACTCCAGCAAAGAACTCCTTCAGCTGATAAACACCTTTAGTAGCGTTGCAGGATACAAGATCAATTCCAAAAAATCAGTTGCCCTCCTATACACAAATGATAAGGAAGCAGAGATGGAAATCAGAGAAGCATCACCCTTCACGATAGCCACAAATAGCATAAAATATCTTGGGGTAACCCTAACCAAGGAAGTAAAGGATCTATTTGACAAGAACTTTAAGTCAATGAAGAAAGAAATTGAGGAGGATACCAGAAAATGGAAGGATCTCCCTTGCTCTTGGATAGGGAGGATCAACATAGTAAAAATGGCAATTCTACCAAGGGCAATTTATAGATTCAATGCAATCCCCATCAAAATGCCATCAAAATTCTTCACAGATCTTGAGAGGACAATAATCAACTTTATATGGAGAAACAAAAAACCCAGGATAGCCAAAACAATCTTATATAATAAAGGATCGTCTGGAGGCATTACCATCCCTGACCTCAAACTCTATTACAGAGCCTCAGTATTGAAAACAGTTTGGTATTGGCATAAAAACAGAGAAGTCGACCAATGGAACCGAGTAGAAGACCCTGATTTTAACCCACAAACTTATGAACACCAAATTTTTGATAAAGGAGCTAAAAGTATTCAATGGAAAAAAGAGAGCATCTTCAACAAATGGTGCTGGCAGAACTGGTTGTCAACGTGTAGAAGAATGAAAATAGATCCATATCTATCACCATGCACAAAACTCAAGTCCAAATGGATTAAAGACCTCAATATTAGTCTGAACACACTGAACCTGATAGAAGAAAAAGTGGGAAGTACTCTACAACATATGGGTACAGGAGATCACTTCCTACGTTTATCCCCAGCAGCACAGACATTAAGGGCAACATTGAATAAATGGGACCTCCTGAAACTGAGTAGCTTCTGTAAAGCAAAGGACACTGTCACTAAGACAAAAAGGCAACCCACTGACTGGGAGAAGATCTTCACCAACCCTGCAACAGACAAAGGTCTGATCACCAAAATATATAAAGAACTCAAGAAACTAAACTTTAAAATGCTAATGAACCCAATAAAAAAATGGGGCACTGATCTGAACAGAGAATTCTCAACAGAAGAAATTCAAATGGCCAAAAGACACCTAAGGTCATGCTCAACCTCCTTAGCGATAAGGGAAATGCAAATTAAAACAACTTTGAGATACCATCTTACACCTGTCAGAATGGCAAAAATCAAGAACACCAATGATAGCCTTTGCTGGAGAGGTTGTGGAGAAAGAGGCACACTCATTCATTGCTGGTGGGAATGCAAACTTGTGCAACCACTTTGGAAATCAGTGTGGCGATTTCTCAGGAAATTTGGGATCAACCTACCCCAAGATCCAGTAATACCACTATTGGGAATATACCCAAGAGATGCCACATCAAATGACAAAAGTATCTGTTCAACTATGTTCATAGCAGCATTGTTTGTAATAGCCAAAACCTGGAAACAACCTAGATGCCCTTCAATGGAGGAATGGATGAAGAAAGTGTGGAATATATACATATTAGAGTACTACTCAGCAGTAAAAAACAATGACTTCTCGAATTTTGCGTGCAAATGGATGGAAATAGAAAACACTATCCTGAGTGAGGTATCCCAGACTCAAAAAGAGGAACATGGGATGTACTCACTCATAATCGGTTTCTAGCCATAAAATAAAAGACATTAAGCATATAATGTGTGATCCTATAGAAGCTAAATAAGAAAGTGAACCCAAAGAAAATCATATAGTCATCCGCATGGAGAGGGTGAAGTAGACAAGATTCCAGGGCAAAAACTGGGAACTTGCGGGTGAGGTGGCATGGGGCAAAGGGGAAATGGGATGAGAAATATGAGAAGGGGAGGATGGGAGGAGCTCGGAGGATTGGGATGGTTGGGATATAGGAAGGATGGATACGGGAGCAGCGAAGTATATATCCTATCTAAGGGAGCCATCTTAGGGTTGGCAAGAGACTTGACTCTTGAGGGGTTCGCAGGTGTCCAGGAATATGTCCCCAGCTGGTACCTTGGGCAACTAAGGAGAGGGAACCTGAAATGACCCTATCCTATACTGATGAATATCTTGCATATCACCTTAGAACCTTCATATGGCGATGGATCGAGGTAGAGACAGAGTCTCAATTTGGAGCAACGGTCTGAGCTCTTAAGGTCCAAATGAGGAGCAGAAGGAGGGAGAACATGAGCAAAAAATCAGGACCACGAGGGATGCACCCACCCACTGTGACAGTGGAACTGATTTATTGGGAGCCCACCAAGGCCAGCTGGTCTGGGACTGAATAAGCATGGGTTGATTCCGGACTCTCTGAGCATGGCGGTCAATGAAGACTGATGAGAAGCCAAGGACAATGGCACTAGGTTTCGATCCTAATACATGAACTGGCTTTGTGGGAGCTTAGCCTGTTTGGAAGCTCACCTTCCTGGACGTAGATAGAAGGACCTTGGTCTTCCCGCAGGGCAGGGAATTTGGACTGCTCCTCAGTATCGAGAGGGAGGGGGAATGGAGTGGGGGGAGGAGAAGAGGAGTGGGGATAGGGGGAGGGAAGTGGGGGGAGGGCAATATTTGGGAGGAGGGGAGGGAAATGGGAAATGGGGAGCAGGTGGAAATTTTAATTAAAAAAGAATAAAAATAAATAAATAAGTAAAAAAAAAAAAGATGGGAAACACACAAGGAGTCTGGATCCTGTAACTATTGTGTTGATTTTGAATTTTTTGATTGCTAAAAAGCAAAATACCACTAATAAGAGACCTGGAATTGAAAGAGGTACTGTGGAAATAAACCAACCTTGATATTTTAAGAATGTTTTAATTTTAAAAAATTCAAAAATTTTCTTTGTCAAATGGAAATAAAATATTCTTTATAGAAGCAGTTTTGTTTTTGTTTTCACAGGAAACAAGAAGCTGTGGATTTGTTCCATGTTAATTTGGATCTAGTATGATAAGGGAAGACCTCCTGAAACTTGACAGGTGGTATCTATCAACAAAGGTTATAGCTAATCTTACCAACTTGGCCATTATCTCAAATTTTCTCTCTGGTACCCTAAAAATACTTTGTCCATATTCATCAGGAAGCAGTATAGAGATCACAACATCCACATTCCCAAGAGAAAGGGGGTGTGGGTGGTCTTTGGTTATTTTGTAGGTAATGGATGCTTGTTATACTTATAGGAATATAGAATTAAAAGTAATTATCAAACTCAGATAGTTTTGCCTGGGCAAGGATTTTGGTATCTGGAAGACTTTAATTTCTTTCTTTCTTTCTTCCTTGACCCAGGGTGGTTCAGTAGTTGACTGTTATTTCTATGAGTTTGTAGGCTTTCTGAGAGTAGTATTGTTGTTAAATTCTAACTTTAATCCCTGGTGATCAGATATGACACAGCGGGTTACTCCAATTTTTTTTTCTTTTGTATTTGTGGAGGTTTTCTCTGTTACCAAGTACGTGATCAATTTTAGAGAAGGTTCCATGAGGTGTTGAGAAGAGGTAACCAAGCCACGTGTTAGAACTTACATTTTAAAAATATGAATTAATTAAATTGTAACAGCTAGTTGGGAGTTCTTGGCAGTGTGAAAGAGCATTCGAACAGCATTCAACCATCTTCAGAGGAAACACTTTTAGAATAGGTGGACACACTAAGGCCAAGTCTGTTTCTTAACTGACCTGTGATCTGCACACTTAGGCACTGTGATATTGAGATCAGGGTCACATTTCTACCACTGGGTAGTTTGTAGAGAGATTAATTTCTTCTGAACTCCACAGGTGAATTTTACAATAAGAAGAGTAAGCTTTCATTTGATAGTTGAGTCATGTTTGCCAAGGAAAGAGCCACTATGAGCAGCAATTTCACATATTACTGCAGACATGACTTTCTTCTGCATTTGTTGACTCTTCTATTATGTCCCCTTTCTTGTTGACCTCTCCTACTGATCCTTCTTCTTCTCTTTTTATGTACTATATGATAGACATCTTTAAATCTGAATACCACATTTGAGATGAAATAGGATATATTTCTTTAAGAACTTGGGTTATTTTTTTAACATGATGATTTCCAGTTCCATACATTTTCTAAATGTTAATAAATTTATTTTTTATAGAAGAATAGAATTCTAGTGTGTGTGTGTGTCTGTCTGTCTATTTCTATGTCTCTGTGTGAGTCAGTGTCTCCGTGTGTGTTGGTGTCTCTGTGTATATCTATATGTGTGACAATGTCTGTGTGTATGTGTGTCTGAGTGTGTTCTTAACATACACTCACAAATTGCAAAATTCTTAAATTTTAATTTGCTTCTGTGTCTCTATTGCTATCACAATAATTTAAGCTATCAATTAATTTTCACAGTTTTGTATCTCTATAAACCTTAATATCAATATTTGTAATATTAAATTAATTAATATTAAATTAATATTAAATCTCCTTGTTGTTGACAGGTGGTTGCTCAAAAAATTAGGAAACAACCTTCCTCAAGGTCCAGAAATAACACTTTTGTGTATATACCCAAAGGATGTTCAAATATACCACAGGACAAGTGCTCAACTATGTTTGTAGCAGCACTGTTTGTTTTAGCCAGAACCTGAAAGAACCTAAATGCCCCCTGACTAAAAAATGGATAAGGAAAATGTACATTTACATGATGGAGTACTAAACAGCAGAAAAAAATGACACCTTGAAATTTGCAGACAAATGGATGGAGCTAGGAATCATCATATTGAGTGAGGTAATCCAGACACAGAAAGACAAATATCGTATGTACTCATAAGTGGCTTCTAGACATAAATTTAAAAAATAGCCTAAAATTCACAATTCCAGAGAACCTAGACAACATAGGCACACATAGATCTAATCTACATTGGAAGTAGAAAAAGATAAGATCTCCTGAGTAAATTGGAAGCATGGGAACTATGGGAAAATGTTGAAGAGGCAAGGAAAAGAAGAGAGGGGAGCAGAGAAAAATGTATAGCTCAATAAAATAAATTCAAAATTTAACTGATTTATAAAAAATAGATGCCAATTTTAGACACCACACCATTGACACTTATTAAGGTTTTCAATAGGCAACTTCTTTAATCTCAGAAAAGGCTGATTCAGTAATCACATTCATTAGAAGTTATGGCCATCATGGTTATACCTGCACAAATAGAGACAAATAATTGTCCAGCATATGCATATGTCTCTTAGAAAATCAAACAGTTTTCTTGCTTATTATTATATAAAGTATATTATAAGTATACCAAACAATCCTACAAGTCAGGCAGTTATAGAAAGATCAAATCAAATATAAAAGGTATGTTAAACAAACAGAAATGGATGAAAAATATCCAGAGAAATAGATTACATAATGCTTTATTAACTTTGAATTTTATTGACACTAATGATAAAGGAACAACTGTCAGAGAGACATTGAATAATAGAATATACAGAGCTGGTTTTGGAGTTGGACAATAGCTCTGTTATTCTCTAAATCCAAGAATGTTGTAAAAATAGTTCAGAGCATCTATCTCATGTCAACAGCCATCTGGTATGGTACAGTAAGAAGAAAGAATTTAGAAAAAAATTTTTACCTTTCTTCACACATATTTTTGTCTCTATCATACCTTTCATTGAATATATGTCTATATAAATAATGCTTATGTTTTCCACTATCAAATCTTACCAAGGCAGGGTAAGATGGTAACTTTCCTGCCTCTGAAAATGGTCTGACAGTTACTCTATGCCTTAGCCAAAGTTGTTTGCTCCAACATTGCAAATGAGACTTTGAGTAAGGTAGCCAGTCGTCTGTGTCAGTTACTCCTGCCCATCATTTCTGGAATAACCACTCTGAGACTTAATATTAATTACACACTGTTTGACTCATTAGCTCAGGATTATTAGCTCTTACAACTTAAATTAACTCATTTCTATTATTGTAAATTTCACCATGAGGAGTATGACTTGTTACTTCACATCTTACTTTTATGACAGCTGCTGGTATTTCCCTGACTCCGTCTTTTTTATCCTTGTCTCTCTGCTTGGAATTCTCACCTGGCTCTATTCTGCCAGGCTGTTATCCACATCAACCTTTTTATTAATCAGTGGTAATAAGGCATATTCACAGCATACAGAAGGGCATTTCACATCATCCATTGAAACATGCATTTGATTCTTGGTCTTTAGTTGGTCTTTAGTTGGCCATTGGTTTGGGGAGGTTTTGAGATCTGAAAGAGGTAGGGTCTTGGTGGAGGAAGTATGTTACCCACTGGTGGTGTTTGAAGGTTTGTAGCTTTACCTTACTTCCCTATCTTTCCCTGCTTACTACATAGGGATGAAAAATGTCATCAGCCAAATTTATGTTTCTGGTGTCATGCCATGTGTCCACCCTACAGTGGACTGTACCACTCTAGAACCACCAATAAACACTTGGTTATGGTATTTTATCAAGCAAAGAAAAGTAACTAATATTGTAACTAAAGTACCCCATATCCTAATATTTGCTAGAGAACACTGAGAAACCTGAAAAAAGTGAGATTGGACTGTCAGAGAGCTAGACATTTCATTCCAGAAAGTGTACTTTATACCTGATCTATACTGGTTGTATAAAAAAGAAGACAGAAACTAAGAGGCAGCCCTCTTGTCAACATTCTAAATAGGGACATTTAAGAGAGCATGCCACAGATAATTGATGAAACTAACTTTTTATTTTCTTTTCACTATATTAATCCTGTTTCTCATGCTAGCCCTGTTGTTCATCTTTGGCCATTATATAATTCCAGATATTCCCCAGGAGTTATGAGAGGGAGTATTTGTGAAATGCCCATGGAGAGTGAAATGAACCCTGACAGATGCATAGAAATGTTATAACTTACAATAAACATTTGACTTTCAATATTATTTTCCTAGCATAACAAAAAAAATCATTAAATAGAGAACAAAAAGTCATTAAGGAAAATATTTCAAAATTATTCATATAGAGGTTTCAGTAGCATATTAGGTAAGAATACATGGCTGCAGAAATACAAAGAAAATTAATACATGAATTTTAATTTCTATTCTGCATCACTTCATGGCATGTTTGAGCTTTTAGAAACTTGTTGAGGCTGCACTATTTGTAATTGGTCTAGAATAAGGCAATGTCAAAAGGAGGAAAAATGGATTTTTAAAAAGGCTAATACTGCCAATGTCAAAGGGATAATTTTTTAAAGCTTTATAGAAAATTGTTAGGATTTTGGGTATAATTGAATTAGATTATGACTGAATTCAAAACTAATCTTTTTTTTCTGGAAAGAGAATATTTATAGAATAACAAGGTAAGCTCATGGTATTTCAAAAGCATTTTTAATTGTTTTATTGTCATAGACATTTTGCTTTAGAAATTTACTGACATTTATTGAAAGGTAGACTTCTAAGTAGTTGTATTTATTCTGCTTTTCAATTTTCCTTTGAAAAACACCTTCTCAATACAAAGTAGAAATTGAAAAAATTACAATAAAGGTTCATTGGACAGAGTCTGTATGGTGACCAAGAAAGAGTCCTATGAAGATGATGAGACTAGTTTGTGCTTAGAAAAAGAAATTGTTCTCCTTTGAGGAATGAATGTAGTCCAATATCTAACATAGAAAAGCAACCTTCTTCATGAGACTGACTTGTACATGCCTCTCTTTAGCAGTGATCCCTCATCTTTAAACATGTTATTTTTTACTTATTAATTTTTTTGTTTATTTGTGTGTTTTTGTATGTTTGTTTGTATGTGTGTGAAGATATTAAAGATATTGAAGAGCTGGGCGGTGGTGGTGCACGCCTTTAATCCCAGCACTCTGGGGGCAGAGGTAGGCGGATCTCTGTGAGTTCAAGTCCAGCCTGGTCTAGCCTGGTCTAGAAGAGCTAGTTCCAGGACAGGAACCAAAAGCTACAGAGAAACCCTGTCTAAAAAAAAAAAAAGATATTGAGGAAGTGCAATAAATGTGATGAGAGAATGACAAGTCCCATCTTTAAACCACTGAAGCAAAAATGATGTAAGTAGCTTATGTATATATAACTAACATAAATTTCACTTGTCAAATTAAAGTTAATAAAGATATTAAGAAGATGATACTTGCTTAGTAGGGTTGTGTAACATTTCTCAAGAAATAAAACAGAAATTATTATTTCAAAAGGCTTCAAGTAGTTCAGATAGCAAGAAGAACAAGTGAAATGTTTGGAGAGGATTGAAATAGAAGCAAGTTAAAATTTATCTATTGATTGGTAAGAGTAGATGCATGTGAAAGTCAAATATGTATAATTTTTGCAAGTTGTTTTACAAGGTGGTGTGGAATTCCCCTCTGTATGCTGTGATTAATATTTATTAATAAAGAAACTGCTTTAGGCCTATAGCAGAGCTATAGGGGAACAAGCTATATGGAGAAAACTAAACTGAATGCTGGGAGAAACAAGGGGGAGCTGAGAGATGTCATGCAGCTGCCAAAGAAGAAAGACGCAAACTGCCAGTTGGAAAGTTGTCAGTAGGCCATGAACATAGTGGAAAATATAAAATAATAGAAATGGGTAATTTATTATGTAAGCATTTTCTAGGAATATGCTATTTTAAATAATATAGTTTCTAGAGAAATAATATAGTTTCTGAGAAGCTGGGAACAAATGAGTAGCCCTTCATCAACCAATTGGCACCCACCGTGTGCTAGCTAAATCCACACAAACCTGAGAGGGCTTGGAAAGGAATTCTAGACACTAAAAAGCAAAGTTTAGCTGCATTTTCTCTTTCAAATGGGCATTGCTTGCTGGTGGCATGCTGCAGCTCCTTTAAGAGAGTTTTTTTTTTTTTCTGATTCAGCAGTAGCAAAGACAAAAGTACTAAACCCATGTGATTACAAAATGGTGGCTTCCTGCGCCTTGCTGGCAGCATGAACTCTAGCTCTTTCAGAAGACTGAGCATTGAATGGGGTTTATGGGCAGTGTGCTCCAAGTTACTTGATGGCAGCATGGGTCAACTGATTACCAGATTTGAGGTGGTGAGGATGACTCCCACGAGGCAGTCTCAGAAGTAGTGAACAGACTCTGCCATGTTAGACTGGGCAGAGCCAAAAGGCAAAGCAGCCTTAGTACTTGCTAAGACATTTAACATTTTAAAAAGTAGTCCTTGTCAAAAATGGGTTATAGATACACAATGGAACAGATTCAGACATAAAAGACCTAATGAGACTCAGTGTGTTTAAAGACGGTACGTAGGCTTGGGAGAGAGAAGAAAAAGAATAAACGAACAGTAAATGTAATATAAAAGAAGACAGGCAGATTAAGAGAGTAAAGATAATAAAAATAAACATAAAACTTGTAGAAAAAGTAATAGAGTAAAGAAAATAAGCCATGCAAAGATGGAATATACACAGTGAGTTTGGATTATGCATATTATTGTGTTTTCTTTGAATTTTTTAACTGTAAAGAAGTTAAATACAGAGAGACATTTCATTGTACAGGCTGTTAAGCTAAACCAACATATATATCTTAAAGGTGTCTTGACTTCAAAATATGAGTCTAAAGCTATGCTACTTAGGAAAATGGTTCTTCTTTTGTTTCCACAGAAGATGAGAGCCTATGGATTCCTTCCAGAATAATATGGTTTGAAGGACCAAGACCCCCTGAAAAGTTGCAGTGAACACCCCATAAAATACTTTGCCCAACAAAAAGCAGAAAACAATTTGGAAAGAACTATGACAAAATTCCCAAATATTGTTTATAAATGTTTGTTTACATTTAAATGAGGATATGTTAAAGAGATGGATACTTTGCTTTGGTATAGATACTGGTTTATTGATACAAATTTTAGGTCAATTTTGTTATACATGTATTTCTTCTCTTGATTAGGTCGTGCAGGTCATTTAAAATGTAATATATAGTTAAGAAGTATAGGTTCATATATAATCATCTATAATAGTTAAGCTGTACTCATTTTAGGTTTCCTAGATATACAGAGATATATTTCAGTTAGATAGGTATTCTTGAAGTCTTTCAGAGATCTTCAGAATATGGCATTTAAAATGTTTTAAGAAATTAGGACTTTTCATAATGGTGAGACATACTTGCTCCTGGCAATTACTTCAAGAGGAAGATGGATATTGAAGAGGCTTCTTATGGAGTTACTAGCCATTTGGGTAAGAAACTGCTCTTTCCTGGACTGTTTGATGTTATGCTATATGAACTGGAGATGCAAGACCCACAGAAAAATTACTGCTAAACTCACCTAAAGGGGAGATGATCCTTCAGGATTCCCACTTCATGAAAGAGTCTGACAGACATTCTGCAGGACACAGAAGAAAGTGACTGACAAACTGCCAATATAGGTAGAACTGTCTTTGAAATTTCCTGCTTTGTGAAAAGTCTGCTGTATACTATGGGTCTGTAGACTGAAGACGGATGCTCCAGTGTTACAGAAGAACTTTGGGTGACTATCAAAGCATCAAGTTGTCTCTGTCAATTCTAAAGTTTGGGAAGTTGTTTACAATGCACTTCCTAATTACTTAGGTATTACTATATCCTTCTGTAGTCTTTGATGGAGTTGAATAGTAGATAGTTATAATTATAGTTTTTCTTAGTTATGACAAAAGATAAAGTGGACATAAACATTGTAACTGTAATTCTTGTTTGATACCTGTTTTGTTGGTGTCATTTTACTATGTTAAAGTTAAAACCTTTTTATTTAAACAAAAAAGGGTAGGTGCTTCGGGTTCCCCTCTGTTTACTGTGATTAATACTGATTAGTAAAGAAACTGCTTTGGACCTAAAACATAGCTATAGGGGAAAGAGCTAGGTGGGAAAAAATATACTGAATGCTGGAAGAAACAAGGGAGAGTCAAAAGATGCCATGCAGCTGCCAGAGGAGAAAGACATAAGCTGCCAGCTGGAAACTTGCTGGTAGACCACAAACCTTGTGATAAGATATAAAATCATAGAAATGGGTTAACTAATATGTAAGAGCTTGCTAGGAATATGCTGTAGTCATGGGCTAAGCAGTGTATTAAATAATATAGTTTCTGTGTGATTAGTTCATGGTCTGAGCAGCCAGGAACAAACGAGCAGCCATCTGTCAACAAGGAAATTTAATATTAAGTGGGGTTTATAGAGATACAAAACTGTGAAAATTAAATGATAGCTTAAATTACTGTGATAGCAATAGGAACACAGAAGCAAATTAAAATTTAAGAATTTTGCAATTTTGAATGTATGTTAAGAACACACTCAGACACACATACACACAGACATTGTCACACATATAGATACACACAGAGACACCAACACACACGGAGACACTGACTCACACAGAGACATAGAAATAGACAGACAGACAGGCAAACACACACAGAGAGAAATTCTATTCCATAAAAAAATAAATTTATTAACATTCAGAAAATATATGGAACTGGAAATCATCATGTTAAAAAATTACCCCAAGTTTTTAAAGAAATATATCTTATTTCATCTCATATGTTGTATTCAGATTTAAAGATGTTTATCATATTGTACATAAAAATAGAAGAAGGATCAGTAGGAGAGGTCACCAAGAAAGGGGATGTAATAGAAGAGTCAACAAAGGCAGAAGAAAGTCATGTCTGCAGTAATATGTGAAATTGCTGCTCATAGTGGCTCTTTCCTTGGCAAACATGACTCAACTATCAAATGAAAGCTTACTCTTCTTACTGTAAAATTCACCTGTGGAGTTCAGAAGAAATTAATCTCTCTACAAACTACCTACTGGTAAAAATGTGACCCTGATCTCAATATCATGGTGTCTAAGTGTGCAGATCACAGGTCAGTTAAGAAACAGACTTGGCCTTAGTGTGTCCACCTTTTCTAAAAAATTCCTCTGAAGAGGTTCAAATGCTGTTAGGATCGAGTTCTCACACTTCCAATAACTCTTATTCATATTGCATAGAGAAAATTGGGAGGAAAAATAAAAGATTTAACTTTACATTCTTTAATTCCTATAGTAAACGGAGCCTGAAGCTAGTAAATCTTGGCCATTATGTTTTCTTTGGATGCTGTATATTGCCTATATTATATTTAGGTAACCTCCCTGTATTCCTGCTCTCTCCAAGACCTTTATCATGAAGGGATGTTGTATTTTGTTGAAAGCTTTTTCAGCATCTAATGAGATGATCATGTGGTTTTTATTTTTCAGTTTGTTTATATGGTGGATTACATTGACAGATTTTTGTATAGGATGAAGCCGACTTGATCATGGTGGATGATGTTTCTGATGTATGCTTGGATTTGATTTTCTAGTATTTTGTTGAGTATTTTTGCATCAATGTTAATGAGTAATATTGATTTGCAATTCTCTTTCTTAGTAATGTCTTTAAGTGACTTGGGAACATAACAACAGACATATAGGAAATCCAGAGAATCATTAGGTCATGCTTCAAAACCCTGTACTCCATAAAATTGTAAAACTTAAAGGAAATGGACAACTTTCTGGATAATTATCACTTACCAAAATTCAATCAAGACCATATAAGGAAATTAAGTAGACTTATAACTTCTAAAGAAATAGAAACAATTATTACAAGTTTCCCAACCAAAAAAAGCTCAGGACCAGATGGTTTCAGCTCAGAATTCAACAAGTTTTTCACAGAAGAACTAATACCAATACTCTTCAAATTGTTTCACACAACAGAAACAGAAGGAATATTGCCAAACTCTTTTTATGAGGCTACAACTACACTGATACCCAAACCACAGAAAGACATTACTAAGAAAGAGAATTACAGTACATAATTTAATCCAATAATAAACAAAAGAGAATTTTAGTAATCATCAAAGGAGTGAGAACTTGCCGTATTTCATTAAATTCAAGGATGCTTACTGTAGCTTTCACTACTTATCTTACACAAATATATAAACATACTTTGTTGAGCCATTCATTTTGTTTTTGTGGTTTCAGGGCTAACCCCTCTGCACTGGGCAACTGGTAAGGGGTCTCATCCCTGGACGAGCTAATTCTCCCTCTCCCAGCAGTCACTGGTTGCCTATAGTTCTTTGTCTATGTCTGGAACCCCACAAAATTTCTGTCTTCCACATTATCATGTCTATTGCTTAGTTACAAAGGTAACAGGATAGTGTGCACTCTACAAATCTCCCCCAAAGCAGGAAGACATAATTTAAAGCATGAATATGATTGAGGAACTAGAATACAAGGAGCAAGATTCTTAAAAGAAAATGACGGAAAGGGGTATTTTTTAAATTTATTTTTAAAACAATCTAATTTCCATATCACTCGCAGCTCCCTCTGTCCTGTCATTCCACTCTTTTCACCTTCTCCCCACCCCACCCCCATTCACTCCTCCTCAGAGAGGAGGAGGCCACCCATACAAAGTCAACAAAGTCTGTCACATCACTTAAGGCAGGACCAAGGTCCTCCCCACTGTACCTAGGCTGAGCAAGGTATCCCTCCATAGGGAATGGGCTCTAAAGAGCCAGATCATGCACTAGGGATAAATAAATTTTTAAAATGTCTTTCTTTATTGAATTATGCCAGTTTAGAGGGTATTCCAAGAGATTGAAAACAAACCCAAAAGCTTTTGCCAAGATGGAAACCAGTCACCAGATTATCTAGAAGTTCTTAATCAACTTGGATTTAAACATTTGACTTTGAGCCCCTAGAAATAGTTAGGGCTTAATATCTAAGTTTTCAAAGATGTGTGAAGTTCAAATAAGCAATTTAGTATATGTAGACGAAAGTACTTGCTAAGTCTTTAAACTGAAGGAAAGAGATGAAGACGTGACATGGAAAACCAATGACAATTGCAGCAGAATTTTCAGCAGCATCCTAATGTGGATAAAACCAAAGCTGGAGCTCAGAACCATCACAGAAGTGGAGTTAGTCAATCTTTGAAAGTTGACAATTATGGGTCGGGCAAATCTTCATGCAAAAGTAAGTAATGAGCTCCTAGAAGACAAAAACTGCAGCAGAGTGGCCATGCAGTTGACAAGTTTTTGAAAAAAGAATCCATTTTTTAAGGTTCCCGGAATCTAAAAACACTCATATTGGATTACATAATTTACAAGGAAGAGAGAAATATAACCAGACTGGGAATCTTCAATGGCAGCTTCCTAGAAGCAGATTAAGCCAGGATTTAGAAAGAGCACCACAGAGTCTTCTGTCAGGCCTTAGTTTGATTATGTCACTAGTGCCCTTACTTATAAGATAGAGGTTCCTAGAGAGAGAGATTGCATATAATATCTGGCATTTAGTTAAAAATTATCAGGCATGCTAGAATGCAAAAGGGCTGGGGAAGGGAGTAGAAAGTAAGCACACACATCCAGTTATTGAAACTATCATCATGGGCAAAAAGACAACATTAAAACACTAGGACATTAGGGCTACATTCAGGATTCACTAGAAACTGATATGTGCATATTGGAAAACTTGAAATTTTCATGTTTGCTTTGCATAATAGAAATTAAAATTTTAACATGCATGATTATCTTTTTGATAAATGCAACACAGAGAGGGTACTGTCCCCAGAAAACAAATCATTAACTAATCTTTAATTATTGAAAAGTTTTTAAAACTTGTAAATCATCTCATGAAAGAAATATGCTGGAATATTAGATAAATAGTGTTTATTATCATCTTCCCAAAGGACAGTTCCAGAAGCGAGACAACTATGGAACAGCAGAGTTCATGGATCTAGTACATATCTTCTCAGAATGTTAAAGTATTTAGGAAGTCTAGCAAAGTTGGAAAGGCCAGGGCGATTTTCAGTTCCATAGTGACTTATAGCACGGTCTCAACCTACACAGAGCAGAGGGCTGGGGGTGGACAAGTCTCCCTAATCAGAGACTCAGAACTAAAATAGGTAGCTTTAAGGAGAGACTCTCTAGGACATATCAAAGTGAGAATGTGTGTATTTGTATATACTTACATGTGTCTCAAAACAAATAAAATACTACGTGATAAGATTAATAACTACAATAAAGGGAAGAGACAATTCAGTTTCAGTTCATTGAAGATAATTGCCATCTAAGAAAACCAATAGTTAAAAAAAATCCACTAAAAAGACAGAATTTAAATTTATTAAAACATTTAAAATCCATAGGTTTGGTGTTACATATTAGTAGATATGAAAACCAGAGAAAAAATTAAAACTGTCAAGGTTTATGTAGTGAATAAAATTATCTCTAAAAGAGAAAAATATGAATTTAGATAATATCAAGAATTCATGGACTATAGAAATTCCAGACAAAGTCAATTAATCTTAAGAGAATATATTAAAATGATATACATTTTCAGAAGTTATAGGTATTAGAAAAAAATAAAATTAATTTGTGTAAGAGTATATGTCTGTACTATATCTAGTTTATATGTGACGTATACCCCTTCAAATTTTAAGAGAAGTAACTGTTATAATTAAAAACTAGCATTGCTGTATCTTAACATACATTAATGCTCTCTGAGTAGTAATCTTATGACGTTGTAAGAGAGAAAAAGAAAATGACATGGATGGATATAGAGAGGGAATTAGAACAAAATAGGGGAGTGGAACATTATGATAAAAATGTATGAAGATCTTTAAAAATAAAAAAACAAAATGATAGAAAGTGAAGATCTTTCATTGTAAAGAATTTACACTAGAATTTACCAGAAGCAAAAAGAGTACTAACTTGAAGTACATTGAAATGGGTTCGATATGTATGTTATTTCAGTAATATGCAATTACTGAAAAGGAATTCAAAGAAATAAGAAAAGAAATCTGTATAGAAAAGTGTACTTGATGAGTTAAATTACTTGTTTAACATAAATGAAGATAGTAGAATGGAAACTGAGACAAATAAAAGGCATGTTAAAATAGCAAAGTGGTAGATGTAGTCTAGCCATAGGAAAATTTACTCTAAATGTGAACAGGTTAAAAAAAATCTGTCTGAAGCAGAGATTATTTATCATGCAAAAACAAAATTCAAACTGGTGAACAAACAAAATCCTAGCAACTAGGAGTCTGAAGCAGGAGGACCATGAGTTTGAAACCATCTGAACTACACAGAGAGGCTCTGTCTCAATCTCTAATGCTTTATAGAACAAATAAAAACAGTTGTGGAAGCCTTGAATACTGTTAACAAACTTAACTCATATGTATTAAGCACAGCATTCAGCAGTAACAGGGGATACATTCTTTTCAATCTAATCTGAAACAGTTACTTAGTTACATAACATGCTTGGGCAGTAAAAAAATCTTCAACAATTTAAAATTATTTAAAGAATACAGGTTTTGACTTTTGAAATCACTAAGAATATTGAGAATCAATAACTGAAAAATACTAGGAAATTCCTAAGTGTGTGACACATTGGTCAATTTTCTGTTGCTGTGAATGAAACACCAGAGTCAAAGCAATTTATTGAAGAAAGAGCTTGTTTGGATTGATGGTTCCAGAGGATTAGGTCCTTCATGGCCGAGAACCGTACAGCAGGCCCCAGACATAGAGGCAAGAAGAGGAGAGAGAACTTGGGAATCCACAGGTAGGAACAGTGGGATTGAATTCTAAAATTTAAAGCCCACATAGCCATGCCACCTAAATCTCCCAAACAACCCTACCACTTATTCAAAGGCTGAGTCTATGGGGGGATTTCTTACTCAAGCCACTACATGGGAAAGCGAAATATGCCATAGTTGATACAAAAGTCACACTCAAAATCACAAAAAGGAGAAAAATTAGAAGATTTAAATAGATACAAAAACACTGTCTATAAAAAGCATGATATATTTGGACAGTAATTTTTAGATCTTGATGACTAGATGAGAAAGAAACACACCTGAGTACTGTGTTCATTCCAGTCTTAACAAAGTTGAAAACCTGTAGCAAATCAACCTAGACAGGAAGTTGAAATAGGAAATAGCAAAGATCAGAGCGGATGTCTGAGCAGCTCCAAAACAGAGGTCAGCACACTCCTGAAAAAAATCCAAGTCATAAATAATTTTAGCTTTACTGACAACGTTGTCTCTGCAAAGATTGCAGAGTTCTGGTGGCAATGGAAAGGCCTATAGAGAATGTATAAGTGAGGAAGATTGTCCTTATTGTAGCACAACTTTAAAAGAGACAGTCAGGAAAACTTGTTCTGGAATGTGAAGAATATTGACCCTAGTCTAGAGGACAGACAAGTAGTAGAGGATGTCAGTAAACTCAAGATCTGGCTCTTGCCAAAGAGTGGAAATGCTGATACATTTTGACTAGACTGATTAAGGATGAAAAAGAGATTCTCCTGAAACCGAAGAGCTCTCTTAGTTAGTTAGGTGCTTGTCGTGCAAGCATGCTAAACTGTTTTCTGTTTGAACCACTTCTTTCTGTTAGTTCATAGGAAATATATTATACAGTGTCTCACAAGGAAGATTATGCATCATAGTGAGGTTTGGACGTTTGACAGGATAGCATTTAAGAGGCTAAGGAGATGGCTCAGTCAATAACACGCTTGCCACACAAGCCTGAGGACCTGGATTTAATCCCTAACACCCATTTGACAAGCCAGATGTAGTGACACGGGCATGTAAATGCAGCACTGGGAAGGCAGAGAGAGAAATCCTAGAGTTTATTGACTGGCCAGCTGTTGGGCCAAAATTATCTCAGGGCCTGTTGACTTGACTCTATTGCGTCCCATTGACCGGCATCGTGGGTCTGCAGAATGGGCAGATAGCGTGCTCACCTTTCCCTGGGGAATAAGGAGGCCTAGCAACGACTAGAGAAATATGGAGGCTCAAGAAGCCTGGCAACGGGAGGCTCAAAGAAGCCAGCAGCCGCCAGCCTTGCAAAATCCATTAGTTTCAGGTGTGAGATGATGACTTAAAAGGTAAGGTGCAGCTCAGGTGAGGAAAATAAAATACCTGTAGTTTACCTGTGGTTTACACACACACACACACACACGAAACCCAACACAGAGTAATGCTCACACATCTCAAACTCATGCACATACTCACATGAGCATATACATACCCTGTATACATATATTAAAAATAGAATAATATTATCATTCTTTAGTAAGCAGCATTATTAAATTTATCTTGTGTATTTTTTCACTTTCTGCATTTCTACATGTTACTCATGATTTCTTTGTTGTTTCTGCATTAGGGTTCTTCTTCCCCCTGGGAAATACTCCACAGTTTTTATGAAGTTAACACATTCCCCAGTAGATATACTACTGCTTCTGTCTCCCTAAGGGCACACATAAAAATAGTTAGGCATATTGCTTTTCAAATTACAGAGAGATTTAACATTTTATTGATTGGACTGTATGATTCTACTTCATAAATATCACAGAAACTTTTGCCCCATGTTGCTCAGCAGAAAAAATTACATTTATTACCCTTGCTGAATCCCTGATTTCTGTTAATAAAACACCCTCCCCCCTACCAGCTCTATTTCATAATCCTATGCACACTGAGTTAGAGCACTGCCAGATGACAGCCTTGTTTTTCAGAAAATAACCTGCAATCAATGGCTTCAGGTGACTAGTTCACACAGTTAAAGTGACCTGCACATTCCGGTCTACTCAGCCAACATATGTGTGTACATACTATACACATAAACATATATAAGTAAGACACATCTAATGGTCAAATCAGTAGATCATTTCAGACATATACTTGCAGCTTATCAGATGTGTTGAACAGTGTTGAGACTGCCAATATAATGTTAAAATAAATAATTAAGGTCAGATAGGACTCAACTTCAAAGAAAGCTAAATCGTCAAACGATATCATAGTGATAGACGTTTATGTATTAAGTGAAAAGAGATCAGTCATTCAATAGACAAGAGAGCAAACTTTGAGACAGGTTGTTGATAATAGAAAATTCACACTAATAATTATGAAGAAATGAGCTACTTTATTAATAATAGTTCATTTGGGCATTATATTCATGACAATTCTTTGTCAACCACACTGAGGGAAGTAATAGTCTCAATATCAGATGGTAGCTAGAATGTACAGATAATCCCATTCTATGTACGCATGTGGCTAACCGGAGTGGCTTTATTGCATCGTGCAGACACTTCTTGTCTGTGTAAGATACTATATAGAAATACTTGTGATTTGACTTGTTTAGCAGGCAGCATAAACAAGAATGTTCACCACACAATCTCTCTCATGAACCCCAAACTATGAAGGGTTCAAGTGACCTAGATATTAATTTGTGTAAATAAATTGTTGCAAGTGGCATTCTAGAAATACATATATACATACATATTCAGGGTTGAGCCAAAATAGAAGGTTATGTTAAGTATTTCCATTTATATAATGTTCAGTACAGGAATAAAGCAAGAGTAATTGTGTCAGTTAGTGATATACAGCCAATAAGGTTTAAAGAAAGTTTAAAGAATCTTCTGAGCATCTATGGATGACCAAGAATTACAGGGGACGCACAGTTAGGTGAGTTTAAAGGTAACAGCAGTTGTGCAAATGCAGTCTTTAAATTGAGAAATTACACGAGGAAGGCAAACAGAGTGGACACTAGAGGCTCATGCCTTCATTTCAGTTTTTGCCAATTGTTTCTGGTACACATGCTATCTCAGACACAGAGTGACTTGGAAATTTGTCTTCATAGAATTCAAACTTCTATTAAAGGAGAGACACTAGAGTTGCTACCATGTGGGTTGTCCTCCATTAGACATCCTTCTTCATTAAGACAAGAACAAGAGACAGCATTCCTGGCCAAAATTCAGCTTTTCCTAAAGTGTATTTCATGGTATTACTGTCATGAATGAAGTATGGTCTGGTGAATGTGTAGTGAGAATATTTTTACTATTGATTAGCCAGGAGTTCTAAAATGAAGACTTAAAGTCAAGGCCATTTTCTTATCTACATACCAGTTTACTGAACTCAGAAGCAAAAAACAAAACAACAACAAAAAAAAACAAAAAAAACAAGTTTGTAAAAAGAATAGACTATAAAACTACTAATGATTAGTAAAATGTGCAAAAAAAATGAAAGAAAAGTTAGATATTTTAAATAATGTTTTATAGATACAATAAAAGCACAGATAAAGAAGTGCTAGAATATTGGTGGTAAAAGGCAAGAGGTATTGGTGAATAGCTCCTTCCTCTCTTCATATCAATCTCAAATTTAAACATGGATTCCAAAATGAACCTATAAGATGTAAGTGTTTAATATTTATGCCTTTATTATGCAATGTATAATATTCTGCTATCAAATGTCTTCCAAATATTTACATTTATACCCATAAACTCAGGATAGAATCAGTCATGGTCAGTGAAGCTTCATTTTGAAGTGATCAGCAGTTAACAGAGAGATATCTAACAGGTCAAAGTGCTGAGAAGAAGGGACTGAGACCTTAGCGCTAAATGGGGCATAACATTAAGTACTTCACACAAAAGATCAGGTAACATGGTAGAAGGGAAAAATGGAAAGAATGTAAGAGTTGGAAGATGTAAGAGATCTATGGAACATTGTATTCTGAGCATTATATGGTTATGTACTCAAACTCACAGCAGCTTGTTTCGTGCACAAGATCAACACAAGACTGAGTCAGCCATTTTTACAGAATAGTTGAGAGAGATGGTCTCCAGACCCCATCTCTTCTGGGGAGCTATTGGCAGTTTCTGAAGTAGGGAGAATCATCTATCTATTTACTATCTACTATCTATCTACTATCTATCTATCTATCTATCTATCTATCTATCTATCTATCTATCTATCTATCATCTATCTATCATCTATCTATCATCTATCTATCTATCTATCTATCTATCTATCTATCTATCTATCTATCTATCATCTATCTATCTACCTACTATCTATCTATCTATCTATCTATGTATCATCTATTTATTTACTCAACTATTTATTTGTTTATTCATTTGTTTCTTTATTCATTTATTTATTTATTGAGGCTGTTACCACCAAATGATTTCCACTGTGCCTGTGGATGGCATCACACTCATGTACATATAAGCAGCACTAACTAGACTTGGTGGGTTATCAAAAACAGAAGACATGAATTTGAAATGGGCAAATTGGGGTAGATATGAGGGGAATTGGAGGGGAGAAAGCTGTTAATATGATTAGATTTTACTGTATACCTATATGAAACTCTCAAAATTAAGATTTTTCAAAAATAAAATTTAAAGTATTAGGCCAAGAAAACTACTCTGATCTCCATATTTGAAAGTGTAACTCCAACCTTTTTCACCCTAAATTTTTCTTTCTTTCTTTTTTTTTTATTTTTCCATTCAATTATTTACACTTCCTTCCCTCCTCCCAATCCCCTCCTGCTCCCCCACAACCCTCCTCCCTCTCCCACCCTGCTTGAGAGAGGGCAGCCAACCCTGCCCTGTGGGAAGTCCAAGGCTTTCCCCCTATATCCCTGCCTAGGAAGCTGTGCATCCATATAGACTAGGGTCTCCAAAAGCCAGAACATGCCGTAAAACAAGTCCTAGTGCCTTTATCAATGGCTTCTCAGTCAGCCCCCGTTGTCAGCCATAATCAGAGAGTCCAGTTTGATCACATGCTCATTCAGACCCGGTCCAACTGGATTTGGTGAGCTCCCATTAGAACAGGCACATTGTCTCAGTGGGTAGACCAACGCCTCATGGTCCTGACTTCTTTGCTCCTTTTCTCCCTCCTTCTGCCTTTCAACTGGACTGTGGAAGCTCAGTCCATTCCTCTGATGAGGGTCTCTGTCTCTATCTCCACCCATCGCCGGATGAACCTTCTATGGTGATATTCAAGATAATCATCGCGGGCAAGGACCGTTCAGGTACCCTCTCCTCTGCTGCCCAAGGACCTAGCTGGGGACATCCCCGTGGACACCTGGGATCCCAGATAGAGCCAAGTCTCTTGCCAACCCTAGAATGGATCCCTTAATGTAGGTATCTTCTTCCCTGCTCCTATATCTACCCTTCCTCCATCTCCACCCTCCCACTCCCCCAAGCTGTTGCCAGTCCTTCCCTTCTCTCTTCTCCCTTCCCTCTCCCCCCTCGCCCCTTTCCCCCAACCTCACCCCACCCCTGCCCCCACCCCCATGCTCACAGCTTTTTCCCTGCGATCTTGTTTGCTTCCAATTGCCAGGAGGATCTATAAATGTTTTTCTTTGAGTTCACCTTTTTATTTGGCTTCTCTGGGCTTGTGAACTATTGGCTTAATGACCTTGGTTTATGGCTAGAGTCCACAAATGAGTGAGTACATACCATATTCATCTCTTTGGGGTTGGGTTATCTCACTCAGGATAGTGTTTTCTATTTCCATCCATTTTCACCCTAAATTTTTCTCTGTCTAACTTACTGTTAATTAAACTCAATGCTTACTTTTTCTTCTTTCACTAGTTCAAAAATTCTACAATGGGACAACTTTGTCTGCTTTGTTTACTAGTCATTCTTGGCCCTGGAAATCATCATATCCAGTACATTTTAGGTAAATATCACTTAAAAGAATCAGTAGACAGAAGAAGGCAGGAGTAAAAATTAAGGCAATGTTTACATGGACATGCCTATATATGTGAACCCACATACAGCTATCCTTTGCTATTTACATAGACTGGTATATGAATCCCTGTAGATATCAAAATCCATGGGTGCTTAAACTCCTTAGATGAAATAGCTGGCACCTGGTTTACGGCCTGCACATATCTGCTTGTTTAGTTTGAAGCTTTTCTTGATTATTTATAAAACCAAACTCAACATCAATGTTATATAATTCTTTGCTGTATCGTTTAAAGGGTACTGACCAACAAAAGCTTAGGTTATTTAGTATAGAAACAACCAACAGAGGCCCAAGCACAATACAGCCAAACCTACCTACACCTTGACACTTTGGTCAGAATGTTTTCAGTTTAAGGTAGGAGAAATCCACAGACACAGGGGCTGAGATGTGGATGAGTGAAGTACTTTAGTCATCGGTTCCTGAGCATTTGCATATAAATTTTTTACTATATTTATCCCAGAAATTATATTTGTATTGGATCTCTATATGTCTACAAACAACTGGCAAATATTTTTTTTATTTTGTGGTACAATTTAATCAAAGAATACATGCAAGTTCTAAACTGGACGGCTGTGCTTTGGGCATTTTTCCTTAGGAAGATAGATCACTTACAGAATTCTGTGGGAAAAATGACATAAACATGAGTTGATTTATGATTTTCTTTTTCTTCATTGCCACTTTGTATTAGCAGCACATAAAACTTTAACAAATCCATTTTCCAAAGCTGGGGAAAGATCACCAGGGAGAATGTAAAGAGAAAACCTTTCTCATTTTATTCAATACCTTAGAGAATGACACTATTGCAGGCTGTGGAGCTAAGTGTTAGGACAGGATATTCCAGAGAAGAACTGGAGAAGATGGAGCTATCAGAGACAGCCTTCATGAGGGTCAAAGTCATTGTCCTGGTCAGAAAGGGCCATCTGAGCAATGCTTAATGAGGTAATTATGTAAACAGCTTTCCTAGACTTGAGTAAACACAGAGAAGTGGTACCAGGTGTTTTCACACCATTCTGTCCAATCAAAAGGCTTCCATATTCTTCATGAACTTTCTTTTCTCAGTGTAAAAAGGTTTTGGTTTAATTACTTTCCTCCAAATTAAAAGTGAACAGTGTGAATTAAAAAAAAAACTTGGTGAGAAGTGAAGTACTTTAGTCATTGGTTCTTGGTTAAATACAGAATAAAATGAAAAAAAATGTAAGCACTTGCCAGTTAGGGTGCTCTACTTTTAGCAGTGTACTGAATATCTGTGCTCATTGTGCAGCCTTCCACCTTGTGGAATCCCCCCACAAACATGCTCCTTTAAAAGAAGCACTTTTTTAAAAATTATTTTTCTTCAATTTTTAAACACAATATATTTTTATCGTAGCCTTTCCCCTCATACAACCAGTACCAGATTTCTCTTAGCCTCGTCAGCACAGAACTCATGGCTTAGATAGCTGTCACCCTACAGTCTCTGTCTGTCTACCCATCATTTTAATGAGGCAGGATTGATTCCTGACAGAGTCTCAAATGAACAGGAAACTACTAGCTGGATTGTGCTGGGGGGATGGGTGGGCGGGGGATAAGCAGGGCCTGCTGTGGCTGCTGTGGCTATTATTCTCCCATCTTCACTTTTGATTTCCTCACTTAATGGCACTTTTGATCCTGGCACTCTAAGTACATGCAAGGATTAATCTATTCCAGCTCATTAAAAACCAGAATGCTCGAAATTGTGTTTCCAATCCATTATTTTTTATAATTGTGCTCATGTTTGCTAATTAAGTCACTATTGTACACAGCAGGACAGGCTGGAACAAGTACAGAGTACCAGGCTTCTGCACAGGACATTCACACCAACAGGAACACTCAGAGGGAATGAACAAAATCAGGGTTATGTCCCAGTTTTTAAAAGAAAGAGAGCAATAGAATTACTGAGTATGCTTGAGTTTTTATCAAGTATGAATAGCTGAATACACAAGAGGCTCTGGCTAGGGGTCAAGAGACATGTGACTCTGAGCAGCAGGGTAGGAGTTGGCCAGATCTTCTGGACGCTAAGATAAAAATATATCTGGACATCAGATGCAGACCTACAGAGAATGCTCACCCACCACACAAAGGGATAGGCCATGGCTATGAAAGTGTATTCTGTCTGTTGACAATAAAATAGGAAACCTTATTAATTCATAATCAAGGAAATAGTTGGGAAAAATAAAACGTAAGTACTTGATTAAACACAGTTATAATGTCACAATCAAAGCTGAAAGACCAAATAGATGAACATAAGCTAGAGATAAATGGATAATAAGCGGAGATTTAGTTTTAGAACTATATTGACTTTTCTATTCTAGAAACACAAATGTCTCTTTTTAAAGCAGCAATCAAATGCTTTTGGAAATTTCTAAAAGTTGACGACTGAAAAGAACAAAAGCTTATAAAAGTCACATTATCTGACTACGGTGCTATCATCTATCATATCATGATTATCAAACTATTATGATTTGTAATTTACATCTTCTTACAACACTAGCAAAAGTTTTTGGTAAAATTATGAAAGAATATATTGGTTAAAACAGTACTAAAATCAATACACATATCAAGGAGGTTGTAATAAACTGAATTTAAGATATTGAGATATTTATGAGAGCAGGCACCATTAATGATTATTAAATGAGGCTCAAATATGTGTTCAGACAAATTAAGGCTATTAAATCCTTCTTTTAGTAAATTAAAATAAATTAATATAAATGATCTAAAGTTCAAAAATAGGAAATTGCAATTGATTCTTTAAAGCCTCTAAAGAAAGCGTGTGTAAGAAATCACTATAGGACGGATGGTGTGGTGCATTTCTTTAATCCCAGCCTTCAGGAGGCAGAGGCAGGTGGATCTTTGTGAGTTTGATGCCAGCCTGGTCTACAGTGTGAGTTCCGGGACAGGCTCCAAAGCTATAGAGAAACCCTGTCTCAAAACACCAACCAACCAACCAACCAACTAACAAACAAACATAGCCAGCAAATAAATAGATAAATAAATAAAAATAAAATAAATTTAAAAAAGAAAAGAAAACAGATTACTGTAAGTATGTGGAACCATGATAGAATAGAACTAAAAGTAATTTGGTATGCTACATTAAATAATAACTGGTTAACTCAGGAAAGGATCTTAGCTGGCAGTGTACTCTGCTCTTTACTTTGTTTCCTTGTTCTATTTCTCTCATGACTAACAACTACAGTTATTTCCTCATCCTTACTTCCACCCTAACTTCCATTCAACATATATTGAAAATTCATAGTTTCATTTGTTGGGATATAGAGATCTTAGTGATTTCATACTGCAAAATTTCTTTTTCTCCAAAGTCTATGACTGCTTTCAAAGAAATACTCAAGGTCATTCAAACAGCTGCTCAGAGGGAAGGCCCTGGTCTGTAGCAATCGTTCTTTATCCCTCCTTCCTATCCATCCCCTGATAATTTTTTTGCTGTTCTCATGGATTTGTCTGTCATGGATGTTTAATTTCTAATAGAATCACACAACTTTGCATCTTATATCTTTTATGTATGTTTTATCATAATATAGTAAGGATAATCCTTAGTATGCCTATATCATATCTTTATTCCCTTTTCAGGAATAAGTAATATTACTCATAGCTTACTCATTTTTTAAAATTGTTTTTATTGAGCTATATATTTTTCTCTGCTCCCCTCCCTCCCTTCACCTTCCCCTTCTACCCTCTCCCATGATCCCCACTCAACCAATTTACTTGGGAGATCTTGTCTTTGTCTATTTCCCATGTAGATTAGATCTAGGTTCTGTCTAGGTTCTCTGGGACTGCAAATTGTAGGATAGTTTACTTTGTTTTATATCTAAAAGCACTTATGAGTGAATACATATGATATTTGTCTTTCTGGGGCTGAGTTATTTCACTCAATATAATGCTTTCTAGATTCACCCACTTGTCTTCAAATCTCAAAATGTTATTTTTTTCTGCTGTGTAGTACTCCTTTGTGTAAATGTACCACATTTTCCTTATCCATTATTGGGTTGAGGGGTATTTTGGTTGTTTTCAGGTTCTGACTATGAAAAACAATGCTGCTATGAACATAGTTGAGCACATGTCTTTGTAGTATGATTGAGCATTCTTTGGGTAAATATCCAAAAGTGGTATTGCTGGGTCTAGAGGTAGGTTGTTTCCAAATTTTTTTTTTTTGAGAAATTGTCATACTGATTTTCAAAGTGGCTGTACCATTTGCACTCCTACCAGCAATGGAAGAGTGTTCCTCACATCCTCTCCAGCATAAGTTGCTAACAGTGCATTTGATCTTCACTCTTCTTACAGGTTTAAGATGGAATCTCAGAGTTGTTTTTATTTGCTTTTCTCTGATGGATAAGGATGTTGAACATTTCCTTAGGTGTCTTCCATGAATTTTAGATTCATCTGTTAAGAGTTTTCTGTTTAGGCCTGTACCCAATTTTTATTAGGTTATTTATTACGTTGATGATCAATTTCTTGAGGAGTTTTTTTTTTTTTTTTTTTTTTTTTTTTTTTTTGTATATTTTGGAGATCAGCCCTCTATCTGCTGTAGGATTGGTGAAGATCTTTTCCCATTCTGTAGGCTGCTGTTTTGTCTTGTTGACCATGTCCTTTGCTTTCCAGAAACTTCTCAATTTCAGGAGGTCCCATTTATTAATTTTTTCTCTCAGTGTCTGTGCTACTAGGGTTATATTTAGGAAGTGGTCTCCTGTGTCAATCCACAAGTGTACTTCCCGCTTTCTCGTCTATGAGGTTCAGTATGGTTGATTTTTTGTTGAAGTCTTTGATCCATTTAGACTTGAGTTTTGTGCGTGGTGATAGATATGGATCTGTTTTCATTCTTTTACATGTTGATATCCAGTTATGCCAGCACCATTTGTTAAATATGCTTTCTGTTTTCCATTTTGTATTTTTTGCTTCTTTGCCAAAAATCAGGTGTTCGTAGGCATGTGGATTGATACCTGGGTCTTTGATTTGGTTCTTTTATTCCTCCTGTTTGTTTTTATGCCAATACCAAGCTGTTTTCAGTTCTGTAGCTCTGTAGTAGATTTTGTAGTCAGGGATTGTGATGCCTCTAGAAGCTCCTTTATTGTACAGGATTATTTTGTCTCTCCTGGGATTTTTGCTTTTCTATATGAAGTTGAGTATTGTTCTTTATTCTAGATTGTTTTTGTTATTATTCCTTTGCATTTCCATATGGATTTTGACATCAGCTTGTCTTTCTAGGTAGAGCTAGCTGGGAATGTGATTATTACTAAGGAGTGTCTGACATTCCTATTGTGCTCTGTCTTGTCAATATTCCATTCCCTAACCATGGAAACAAAATATTTCTGCTCACTATTCACTTTTTTTTTCAGTTAAGCATTGTTTTTCTTTTGTTAATCTTGTTCAAAAGTGTCCTATTGATTTCAGTTTTATTTAAATTGAGTTGGGGCTGGCTTTGAGATTTAAAATCCCAGTGTCTCCCTCTCTCCATCTTTCTTCCTTTCTCTCTCCTTTGCTGCCCGAGGATCAGGATGTAAAGCTCCCAGCTACTGCTCCAATGTCATGCTCATCTGCTTTTCACAATGTTCATAACGGACTAAACCTCTGAAACTGTAAGCAAGCCCTTAATCAAATGCTTCCTCATAAAAATTGCTTGGTCATGATGTCTCGTCACAACAATAGAATAGTAACTAAGATGGGGTCCTTGTACACTGATTCTCTATATATTGCCAAAATCCTTATACTCTCTGTTTTTATTAGGATTTTCTTTATATAATATCATGCCGTCTTTGAATAAATATTTTTCCTCTTAACCAACTAGATGTAGTTTATTTACCCCCATCCATTGTTTAAGTGCCTTGGCTAGAAGTTCTAGTATAATGAACGAATATAATAGTAAAAGGGATTTGTAGATTTGTTTTCCATCTTTAGATAGCAGCACTCAATTTTCACTGTTAGTTACATTGACAATGTTTATGCTTAAAATATAAATACTTAAAAGCTTGAGAACATTTTCTCTTCTTTATTTGTTAAATGCTTTTATTATGAGAGATATTTTTGCTATTGTTTGCCTAGTGCTATATTTGTATCTACTTAAAGAGTCATGGACAGTATTTACTTTTTTTTCTACTAAAGTTATACTATCTTAATTAAGTTTTACATGGTGCATTCCTGAGATAATTGTAGAGTTCTTCTTGGTAATAGTGACTAATCCCTTTAAATATGCTTTGAAATTTCATTTGCAAGGGTTTTGGGTTTTTGGGAAATGTAATTTTTATATATGTATTCATGATACATGCTTTTCTGAAATTCTTTTTATAGTATTGTTGTGTAATGTTGTGTGTTCAATTTCACAGAATTTTTGAAAGATTTTTTTTTCCTTTTGTGTTATAAACTCAATTCAAGCTTTTCAGTACCTATGCACATCTATTCTGCATGGATCTGGATGGATCCTGTACAGTATAATAAGGAAGAAACAAGACAGCCTTTATATATCTCTTTGCCTCAGGTTCCCTCCTTGCTCAATCACTCTTCGGGATTCTCAGTCAAGTTTCTAGTTTCTTAAGGCCAACATAAATGTAGAGGCATAGCTGCCATTGGGAAGTAGTGATTGTCCCCTGTGCCCATTTTTATTCCTATAAAAGTGCATGCAAATTCCTGTGTCCTACCATTTGACTATTTTGGTTTTTTTTGTTTTATTTATTTATTTTTGTTTGTTTGTTTTTATATCCTAACCAAAGTTTCCACTTCCTCGCATCCACTGCTCCTTCTCTGTTTCTCTTCAGATAAGGGTGAGCCTCTCATGGATATCAGCCAGCCATAGTCTAGCAATAACGGATGCAGAGCCTGAATTGGCTATGTTCTGTATTCCAGTGGAGGGACTGGGACACCAACCCAGCCATAAACCCTCCTATCTACAATTTGTTCTGCCTACAAGATATGCTGGGGTAATGATGGATCAGGAATTGTGGGAACGAAATTGATGGAGATTCATACCCTGAGAAGGAATTCACTCCTTTAGTACTCAGAGGTGGGATACCTCAGAGACCTAAGAGAACCAGACGTCACTAGAAAAAAAAAGTCAATGAAATGAATGAAATAATTTCTAATGGTATTCTGCTATACTCCTAGATTGGTGCCTTGTCTACTTGTCATCAGAGAAGCTTTACTCAGCAACTGATGGAAACAGACGCAGAGACCCTCAGACAGACATTAGGCAGATCTTAGGGAAACCTTCAGAACAGAAAAGGAAGGATTTCAGGACCCAGTGCTTTCAATGCACTACAAAAACACCCTACAGGGAAATGGGAAACGGGGAGGAGGTGGAAATTTTAATTAAAAAAGAATAAAATAAATAAATAAATAAATAAATAAATAAATAAAACACCCTATAGAACCTACTAACCTGGCCATATAGGGGCTCACAGAGACTGACCCAACTAACAAGTATTCATCTTTGTAAAACTAAGACAAAATTCCCTCTTGATCAATGAACTGCTTATGAAGTTGTGATATGTGATTTACACACACTTGGATTCACTTCCACTATTTTTCAGTTAATAAAATGTTTCTTTCATCAGCATCATTTAATTTGTGCCCTATGTGCATCTCTTTTTAAAGAATGTGTGTGTATTTGTGTTCTTGTTCATGAAATGGCTTTCAAGATATCAAGATCTGAAAACCCCTAGTTTGCACGAAGGATGAGCAGAAATGACTTTTATATCCAGCTATGTTATCTTTGAATGGAAATGAACTGCAATTGAAGAAATTTTTTTTTTGTACTGGGAAACTGAAACATCACACACACACTGTGTAGGACGGACTTTTTAAAATATAGAAATAACTGTATTTCCTTCAACTTGACTTTTAACACTTGTTTAGAATTTTCTATGTTTAAATTGTTATACAAAAGCACTGTACATATAGTAACTAACATAGTCATATGTGATGGCTATTTTTACTATTCCTTTTTAAATATGAGCAGATAAGTGTTAAATAACTTTTATCAGTCATCATAGTAAGGTTAAAAGTGGACACAGGATTTAAGATTGGGTAGTTTGATTCTAGAAACAGAACTCACTTGCAGTATGCAGATTTTCTGGAACAACAGAACAAACTCATCCTTTTTGAAAATTTTATTTTACTTTATGTGTGCTGATATTTTACCATGGCTGTTCAGTGTCCTGGAACTGGAACTACACACAATTGTGAGCTGCCTTGTGGGTGCTGGGAATTGAACTCAGGTTTGCTGGAATAGCAGTCAGTGCTCTTAACTGATGAGCCATCTCTCTAGTCAGCAAACTCATTTTATGAGTAATAATGCTGTCAAAAGAGTGGACACACCTGAATAAATAAACTAAGGATAAATAAATATTATTATATGTGTATATTTGGAAAAGAATGTAGACATAAGATGAAAACTGACTCAACAAATAATTTTTGTTGAAAGTTAGAAAATATGAAACAATTGTACCCTTCCAGGTACAAGTGTTGTGAACATTTGCAAATCTAGTTTCATTGATACACACATTTTTATTCATCCACTTTCACAACCTTGTTATTTTATTTTATTTGGTTTTTAAGACAGGGTTTCTCTGTAGCTTTGGAGCCTGTCCTGGAACTAGTTCTTGTGACCAGGCTGGCCTCAAACTCACAGAGATCCGCTTGCCTCTGCCTCCTGAGCGCCGGAATTAAAGGCATTTGCTGCCACCACTGGGCCCTTGTCAATATGCTTAAAGCATTACCAAATGTCATACAATTTCACTGAAGAATATTTTCATATATTTTCCTGAGAGATAGCTCATTGGCTAAAATACTTGCTGTACACACATGAAGGTATGTGATCATTTTCCCAGAACCTATATAAAAGCTATATTTTTGTAAGCAGAGGCAGAGGCTTTTGGGGATGGTGGGTAGCTAGACTAGCAAGAATCAGTGAACCCAGGTTCATCAAAAGACTCTGTTTCAACAAAATAGGGAATATTCCAAAAGACATTTGATGTCAACTTTGGGCTCACACAATGCATACATACATGTGTGTCCACACAGATACATATGCATATCATATACACATACATATGGAAACATTTTTATAAATATTTTTATAAACTAGTTCACTATTAATCTAAAAGATAAATGGTCCTTTAGAAATCATGCTGAGGCCAACACAGGAGGTCAAGGTATTGGAAAACGGATGAAGGTAGCCTTGAAACACGGACTATACAAGCCAGTATTTGAAATTGTTAACGAACATGCAAATATTAATCTGTGAATGTCCTTAGAAATCAAGAAAAAGGGTGACTATGAGAGTCTGTGTGGAGGGGGGGAATTCTCAGGTCTTATTAGGTAAAGTGGCATTCTTTCTCAGTTCTCTAGAGTCTAAATATACATAGGCTCAGAAATTTGAGGTGATGAAATCTGTTTTAGAGATTTGCTGAAGTCACACAGAGTAGGCTCAGATATGTTTGTGGAGGAATTTTGTGTTCTTTTTACTGAGTTAAATTACTTCATCTTCTAAAGCAATGCTCGGCCTCACTTTCTAAAATCTCCGCGTGTGAATCCATCTCTCAGGTGTGTCAACTGTGCTTCCAAATGCAAACCCATCCAGTTCCCCCAGAGACTGTGCTGCTGCATTTGCTATTTATTGACAAATAGCTGCAGATAGAACATTCTGGATTCATGACCCTTTGTGCTTTGTCTTCTGCCAGACTCTTGTCCCAGATCCTTCTATTTCTCTACTCTGTACAATATCTGGCTACACCACTGAGATGGGGTGAGGATATGTTTTACTTGTGCAATTTTTTTTCAAATACACCTATGTCATCTAACAATCCAAGTTTTGGTTGTTTTTCACCCTCAGTTCTAAGGTTATGTGTGTGTGCTAGTTTGAGTGTGTGTGTGTTTCTCTCTGTGTGTATTATAGTCTCCAATGAAGAAAGGACAATTTGTAATTGCTCAAAAGTTCATTTAACATCAATATTAAACATGTGTTATGTGGCAACCTTGTCCTACACACCAGAAGAACATCAATAAAAACAAACAAACAAACAAGCAAAAAACCTGATATCCAAAAGATTTGGCAAATACCTTCTCAGAGAAGATGGACAAATGGTCAAGGAGGACACAGAGCAATGATCAATAAATCAATATCTTTATTCAGAGAAATACAAAGCAAATTTGGAAGCTTCGTTTACTTCATGATGATTAGTTTATCTATTTTAAAAGCCCAAATTTAATAAGTGTCTGCAGGCATATGGAATGATTAGAATCCCTTTCCAATTACATAAGTTGGTGCAACACGGTGGAAAGCCTTTTGGTGTTTTGGTAATAGTGGAAAATAGGATTACTATATGGTTCAGCTATTCTACTCCTACATATATTTACAAACAAATAATTTGTTTGACCTTAGGGGATTTTTTTTGGTTTTTTGTTTGTTTGTTTGTTTGTTTGTTGAGACAGGGTTTCTTTGTGCAGTCCTGGCTGTACTGGATCTAGCTCTATAGACCAGGCTGGCCTTGAACTCATAGACATCCACCTGCCTCTGCCTCTTGAATGCTGGAATTAAAGGTGTGTGCCACCATTGCACAGCTTCTAAAGGGCCTTTCACAAACCATTGGCTATAGCATTGTTTACAATAGGCAAAAATAAAAGCAGATCAAATTTTCACTTAGTAAATGAATGAATTTAAATTAAATGCACCTCATGAATACAATGCCGTATTCTCTGTCTTTAGAGAAATGAATGCTGTTATGATGCATGCTGCAGTATGGATTATGCTTGAAAACCATACGTAGTATGAAAAAAGGAAGACACATAATGACATTCTGTGCAAGTAAGCTACCGAGAAAAGGGAAATCCACCAAGACAGAAAGTAGGGTGGTGATTTTTACAAATGGCACTTTGAAAAAGTTATGTAGAAGAGAATGGTGATGTGTTCTCAGTGCCATGGTGCGCCTTACAAAATGTCAGGTGTGGAGATTGGTTCTGTGTATTTTGCTTCAATAAAAGTAAACAAAATCTAAGATATGAATAAATATGAGGTCTAGCAGGTCATAGATCCCTATATCATTGCATGTGTTAAGTTACACTAAGTTATACAGCTGAGATCAGTCATTTCTGTTGCTGTATATATGTTGTCTTGTACATGTTGAGCACATTGTTAAGGTGCAACAAAAGTGTCCATCCATCATTTCAATGTCATATTAGAAGAACAATAATGTAGAAAGGAGAGTATGTTTGTCTTCCTAAGAGGCAAATTTACAAAGACTTGAAATTATATTTTATTCATATACGTTGCCCTGGAATCAGTGAAGTATTATTATAATTTATAAAAGTTGCAGGTTGACTCTAAGCCCAGGAATGGCAGTTGTTAAATAAACAACAAGCAACAGCTTGATAGGAAATTGTGTCTCAAAAAATTCTAAATATTTTGAAGACTTCAAGGAAGCTTAAATATGAAGAGTGGTTTTCTTTACGTGGTTGTGGGGACTTTTTAAATTTTACTATTAACGAGCTGTATTATTTCTTTAATTAACACTTATTCACATATTAAGAAATAGAAGATGATTGGTTTAAAAATTATTTGTGATCAAGAAACAAGCCTATTAAGTCCTTGAATGAATATAATGAACCAGAATGTTCTAATTTCAAGCTGATGATGAACTTGCTTGGCCTGAGTCAACAATGCATTAATGAGCATTAATAACTGCTTGGACAAACAGAACAGAAATAATTGAAGGCAAAATTAATAATTAAATAATTTAACCAGATAGAAAGCAATGCAAGCCATCTGTTTTTTAAAAAGAGATACTTCATTGAAAACTAAGGAAGCATCACTTTGCCGAAATGCATCTTTTAAATTACTAATTCTATGAGGACTGCCTCGCCAACAAATCTTTTCTCCAAGAAATTCATTTTTTAGATTAAGAAAACTCTGAAGAGTAGGACAACTCATTTTCTTTAATTTTGTATTTGAAGTCACAATGACAACTTCTAGAATAGCAAATAGCATATTTTTTCCAATATGTTTCGTTTTGCCTTACTTATTTTTTTCCAGTACTGTCTTTGTCTACATATAACATACTTTTCAGGAAAGTGTGCTTTTCTTTAAAACTATATATTGATGCAACATTTATAATTTCCCCTCATACAATTTTCTAGATTCCAATGCTATTTTATTTGGTAAAAATTCATTTTTAAATTTGTGTATGTGTTGGTGTGTACATGTGCCCACAGATGTAAGAAGACGTAAGAAGAGGGTTGAAGTCACAGGCTGTTGTGAATTACCTGATGTGGGTACCGGGAACTGAACTCAGATTATTTGCAAAAGCAGTATGTACTCCTTACTATTGAGCCATCTCTCCAGCCCTGAAATCTAATGTTATTTTAAGTATAATGTTTTAGATTAGGAGAGATTAATGTTCCTGCTGAATACAGAAAAATAATAAAATAGATTCTGCTTGGTTATTTGTTTTTAATCATATCACATTGGAAGATGTGAGCATTGAGCTGACAAGGCAGCCAGAATTAGAAAGGCCACATTCCAGGAGATACACCCTAGAATAAACCACCTTCTCATGGGACTCTGTAAACCTCTTAAGATATCCCCAGTCTTGGAATGGGTAGAAGGACCAGTGGGCAAAGGACCAATATATGAGATGAAGAGGCAAATGCATTTTCAGGAATGCCACAGACCATTAGGCTAAATTAAACTCAGGGGCAGCCAAAATAATCAGAATTTAGGAGGATAAGATCTGAAAGAGAAGACAATTGCAGAGGGAGAAGGCTGATAGTTAGCACAACTTTACATCTCTAATCAGTTGAAATTAAGGTTCAGAAGCTAAATGGCCAAAGGCAAAGGAGCTGGGAAAAATGCAAACATATTCTAATAGTACAAGGATGACAAATACTTGAATTCAGATCCAGCAACATGGAAGTGAATGAATTTTCCATCAGTAGCTGCTGGCAACCATTAAGGGACTAAGTGTTTGAATCTCTGAAAACAACTCATTGTTCTACTGCTATCTAGAGGACTGGAGTAAACATTTCTGCAGACTAGCATCATATACATTTTATAAAATTTACACTCTATTAGAAATGCTTCAGTGCAATAGTGGCATGAGTGTTATGAAGTAACCAACAGCTTTCTTGCTGCATCAGAGGCTTGTTCCACAGAAATGAATTCATTGCCAGTACTGTAAACCTAGTCAAAAGTCCATGGTTGGAGAGGTCATAGGCTCTGGTTTGAGGTTGAGGGAGCCTACTACTGAAGGGTTAAATGGTCAAGCTGTCAAACTGCATTTTTATTTCATAGATTGTTCCCTTTTAAAAAATCTTTTCAGTTTATTTCATTTATTAACTTTTAACATGTTCCTCTACTTTTTGAATATAGATTTCATCAAATTTTTATTTCCTTAATTCAAAGAGTTAAGTAATTAATTGTAGGACTCTGTTGTGTCAAGAATATTAGCATTCAGAGCTAGAAAATTTTTCTCTTAAGGACTTGCTTAGATACATACCTGAAGTTTCTCATGTTATAGTTAATTTTTCATTCATCTCCTTGCATCTTTTAATTTTTATTTCATTTTATATTCAAGTGCTTATTAAGGACTGCGCCATTAACTTTCTTTCTTTTTATTTTTCTTTCTTTTTTTGAGTCAAGGTTTCTTTGTGTAGATTTGGAGACCGTGTTGGAACTCACTCTGTAGATGAGGCTGACCTCGAACTCACAGAAATCCCCCTGTCTTTGCCTTTCAAGTGGTGTTGGGATCAAAGGCATGTACCACCACTGGGTGCCATTAGCTTTTTATGTATTTGAATTACCTGGTTTTGTCCTTGATAATTATTATCATTTAATTAAATTGTTAAAGAATATGCTTTTAGTGACTTTATTATAATATTATACATACATATATTTAATTTAGTGTGTTAGACGTGTGTGTGAGTGCAGATGTACACGTGCCATATCCCACATGTGAGTGTCTGAGGACAACTCTGTGGAATCAATTCTTTCCATTCACAGTTGGATCTGGGGATTGAACTCATAGCTTCAGACTTGCAGAGCAAAAGCTGTTGAGGCATCTCAGAGGTCTCAGCATTCATTTTTTCGAAGCTTATATTTTGGTCTGACATGTACTCTGTCCTGGAGAACAGTCCCTGTGTACTTGAGAAGAGCAGATAGATTTGGTACTGATGAGTGCTCCGTGCATGTCTACAGGTATACACCTCCTTCATGCTACTTTCCAGGACTTTTATTTACTTGTTAATGTGGGTAGTTTTCTTACTAGTCTCTTAAAGGATCTGTCTTTTAAAGTCATATTTAAAATTGAGAGTAAATAAAAAAGGATTATGGAAACTCCATGAAACATTTGTACAAAACTTAGATATTAAAGACAGTTGGAAATCCAAAGTAAACATGAAATTACTGGAGAGAATATGTAAACAGAAAGTAATGCTTTGTGAAAATTGTAGTATACTTGCTTTATTACTACAGAATGTCAAGGTTATAAAAGTTTGTCTTCCCATCTGTGGCTGGCAATTAAGGAAATGTTACATCACCTACAAATTTTGCTTTCTGACCTTCTAGAAATTATATCAATATGGAATTTGTATTCATTTTTCTTCGTTATATATTTATATGTCTACAAACACATATATAGTTATATGTTATTTATAAAAGTCTGAAAGTTAGATAGTTTCAAATTTGATTTCATAAAATTTAGCTAGGAACTCCACTAACTAAGTACTACTTTGAATAGAACTGTCTAGCCAGCAGAAACTGGGCTTTAGTTCAATAAAATATCAGAGTTGGCTGCCCTAATGACTTTCTGAGACTGTTCTCATAATCAAAAATTTCTAATTAAGCAGAATGTAATTAGCAAATTTAATTCAATGTGTTCTAGTATAAATTTCGAAGCGACAAAGGCAAAGCAGTCCCCCAGAAGAAGGAGATGTCATCAGTGCACATGCTCCTTTAGGACTACTAACTGAGCAGCTGACATTTAGAAAATGCTGAAAGTTGATTTAACTTTGGCAGGAACATTTTCTCAAGTTGAAAGGTTTTGACCAGAGAAATGTCATCATGGAGAATTTTTTTTCTCTACAAAGGTTTTCCTTAGGTTTGGGTGACAGATGAATCATTCAAATGTCCCCTGCCTAGAGATATCAAAACATCCACATCCACACACCATTTAATATTATGCAATCTTTAAGCACAGTACCACTCATACAAACTCCAGTCTTGTTGCCTGCATAGCTGGCTCAAGGAGTCCATGCTCACATTATCAACTAATGATTTTCAACAACAAAACTATACAGTAACAGTACTCATTTATCTATTTAGTCTGTCAACCATAAGTTATTCACACACACACACACACACACACACACACACACACTACAGAGTGATGAGTCATAAAAAGTGTTTCAATGGATGATGTCTAGAAGTGTCTTTCTTATCAGGCTAGTATATGAACTTTCTCATCCTTCCCAGAAGGATTTGATTAAATATGTTACATTTGAAAATTGATTGAGATTGCTAATAAACAGATTGATGGAGCAACGACCAGAGAGACAAATATTGGTCAGGAAGAGATACATTATATGAAATAAATTTTAAAAGGTGATCGCTTTCCTTACTAGACGGTTAGGCATAGTGAGGTAGATGGGCAGGTGGGTGGATGCCGGATTTTCACAAGGAAGGCTTGGAACAAAGCAACTTGGATTGGACATATATTTTATGTTCCCACGTGCTAATTTTTTTCCTATACCACATTTTCCTTGACTATGAAAGCTAACATTCCCAATCCTACAGTAATCCGCTTCTTATATGTGACTAGAAGAAGGAATGATGTTTGGAATGAGAGATTGTGTAACCAAATACTTTCTGCAATTATGCTTGTCCTATGAATTATTTTACTTTTTATTTTCATTTTTTAACATTTTTTAAAATTTTTCCATTCAAAAAATTTACATTTTCTCCCATTTCCCTCCTGCTTTCCCACTCACCATCCATCCTTCCTCTCCCTCCTTAAGAGAGTGCAGGGTACCCTGCCCTGTGGGAAATCCAAGGAAGTCCCCCCTCCATCCAGGCCTAGGAAGGTGTGCATCCAAATAAACTAGGGTCCCAAAAAGCCAGATAATTTAATGAACAAGTTTACCATCTAGAAGGAATAAAATTTACCTTTATATAATTCTTTCAATAATAAATAAATAAAAATGCTAGAAACATTTCTATATTATATTACACTTACAAATATTTTGTATTTTATTGGAAAACATTTTCTCTGAATTCTCACATTTAAAAACCTGAAGTGAACGTTTTCCAGTAATGAAGGAGTGACATATATGAATCTGAATTTATTGACCAACAAATTCAACTCCAAAGTGAATGAAAGTAGCATGTTCTTGCTTTATTTCTTTCTTAGATAAACTAAAGTTGAAAGTATTCATTGAAAACTTGCCATTGAAATAATCGTTTATGAAATTTTCAGGTGTAAAAAAATAACTTCAGAGGGAAATCATGATTACTTAAAGAGTAATATCTTTGATATCTGTGATATCTAAGTGGATAGACATTTGCTGTATTTGTCATCTTTTGTAAATGGTGCCACTGCAGAAGTAAAATCTATTACAGAAATGGCACTAAAACAAGGAGATTTATAAGACATGTTTTAAAATTCTTTCACTATAGGATGCCAATATAAAAAACTCATTAAGTAAAGTGATTGTATACATACATATAGCATGCATACATATATGAAGGAAGCTTAGTAGTTTAACATATATATGTGAGTATATAATTCATCCTATTGTATATCACAAATAAATATGTAACAATGAGAAGATGAAATAATAAAGTTCTAGCAACTTCAAATTTATGCAGAAAAAGCAATAAAAATGAAATAGAGAAGAGGAAAATGCATTTACCCTTCAAGAGGCCATCTCAGTTAGAAGAGAATACGCAAACAATGAATTTGACCCAGAAACCATTTGAGTTACTGGATGACAGCAGAGTGACCTTCCTTTTAGGCATCAAAAGAACATTTATCAAGATTGACTGGTGTAGGAGTTCCTTCTGTTTGTGTGTTGCTTTCATTGGATAATGAATAAAGAAACTGCCTTGGCCTAGTTGATAGGGTGGAACTTAGGTAGGCGGAGAAGACAGACTGAGTGGGAGAAAAAAATGAAGAGGGAGAAAGCCGCCATGGAGCTACCAGGTTAGACATCCTAAATCTTCCCCGGTAAGCCACAACCTCATGGTGATGTAGAGATTAATAGAAATGGATTAAATAAAGATGTGAGAATTAACCAATAGTAGGCTATAGCTAATGTATCAAGCAGTGATTTAATTAATACAGTTTCTGTGTGGTTATTTCAGGTGTAAGCTATCTGGGGAACCAGGACAAACAAAGGGACCCTCTCTCCATCAATAATTGACAATATGCATAACCAAATTTAAATGATGATACAATGTTTGTTTTTAATTAAAGAGGAGGTGATTAACATTTATTTGAAAAATCAGTGTATTATTTCAACTTTTTCAAAATATACTATTGTATAATATACAAATATATATGTGTCTTTGTTTGAGTTTATGCCATGTATATATAGGTACCTATAGAAGGCAAAAGAGGAAGGCAGACCCCTTGAAGCTAGAGTAGCAAACTGTTGTGAGCTTCTGACCTGAGTCTTGGTAGCCAAACTGGGGTCCTCTGGAAGAGCAGCAAGTGTTCTTAATGCCAAGTTTCCTCTCCAAATGACCCAAAATATTTTAAAAGTAAATAAAACTTTAATAAAATTCCTCAGTAAACTTTTGGTCAACTAAAAGAATCAAATGAGTTTTTAAAATATTGAATGTAATTAAAAGATGGTATTTCAAAATTTGGAGAAACTGCCCAAAACAGAACCTAGAAGCTATTCATAGACTGAAGTTCTCTTATAAAGGAAGAAGTTCTTCAAGTAAATGGTGAACATTTGCAAACTAACAGCCAAACTCAAACTCAATGCTAAATAAGTGGGAGTAACACTCAAAAGTCTAGAAATTATTTCAAATTTCAAAATTATTGAAACACCAAAATAATCATGGACACCAAAGAGTTTGTTCTTTGTGTTTATTTGCATGTTGATAAATCTTTTTCCACAATGTTCTAAAAATGAACACACAAAACACAACTGGCTCTTAGACTAACAGCCTACTGTTTAAAATAAGGTAAAGAACTCAAAATTAATTTCTATGTTGACTGATGTGTTGTGCAATATTTAAGCTATTTTTGGTGTGATTTTTTAGAACCTATTTAAACAATATTGACAGTTTCACTGTAAGAAACAAAAACAGCAATGTAGGAGAATGCCAAGATGTTGAAGGGCAGGTAGGTATGTGTGAAAATGGCATGAATTTGGTGTCAAAACAGATCTTTTATGTCCCAAACTACTTATGACAACAGAGGTTCTACAGAAAATGAAATAATAATAATACCTTATATAAAGAGTCCTGGCACAATTAAAATAACTTATTTCAATTAATAATCTAAAACTTTAAACATGACTTTCATCTTAGACCATATACAAACATTTTTTTTCCAATGGAGTGAAGATGGATGCTTAAAAGAAATTCCATGCTAGCTCAGAATTGAGAATAACAGAGGGTTATTTTTTAGAGCTAGACTCACAAATCAATATCCTCTACTGGAATGAAGAACAGCTATCGAATCCCACAGGCAGAAGAGAGGCCACACCCAAGTGGGTGTGTAACTTAAAGACTACTGGTAGTAGGATTTCCTACAGCACCTCCCCTTTTATTTAAATAAGAGAGTTCTAAGCCTAATACAAATTATATACAATAAGAAAGAATATATTCAATAATTGTCCTATCCTAATGATTTAAGTCTTGTATAATAAATTACTTGGCCAAGTCATGATAGGAAAGTAACTACAACTATCTAGTCTTCAACCTATTGAAGATCCTAGAAAGGAAATAATATTACTTGAGTAAGGAGGAAGTGAAATTAAGCAACTTCTAAAAATGTACAACAAATGACAGAGACAACTGCTTACCTGGGCAATCATCCAAAGTCTCAGTTGCAATGTTGAAGCAACCAACTTTGGCGAAGGCCTAGCATAACTGACAGACCATTATCAGAGGCAGGAATTTTTTTACAGAACTGATTTACCCTGTCTTGGCAAACCTTGATAGTCTTTTTCCTTGTGTACTGCTTATCCATTTCTGGATATCATCTACTTGTCAGTGGTTGAGGCATGGGCAGTTCTTTGCCCAAAGGTCAATTGTGCCAAGAAGAAAAACTCTGAGTGGAGTGTCTTTGGTGCTCAACACTGGGAATAGATCATTACTGCTAGGAGCAATCATGACTCACTTCAACACAACCCTAAGTTAATTAAATGCCATATTCTACAGCTCTTTGAAGTGGTTGAAGATTACCTATCTATGTACAGCCTTCAGTTATTTGATCATCTTGTATAATTCGGGGAAGAGTCCAAGAAGTTCTCTTTATAAGATTTAGTCTATCACTTTGGGGATAATTGCTATTAATTTCTCCCAAAAAATTAGCACAAGCCCTTTGCCATGATTCACTGTCTTCCCCTAAATTTTTTATTTCATCAGTAGTGAAAGGCACTATAATCTCTCCTGGGTCTATACCTGCTAGTTGACGAAGTCTCAATTTACCTTTTATAATTAATTCAGAGACTTTTTCCAAATTTTTTAATTTTACACTTTGTGGCGGTGTGAATGAATGCAGACAGATTATATAGATATATACAGCTTTAATAAGGAAATAGACTTACAGGACCACAGGTTCCTGCGGTGGAGCAAAAGAAAAAGGGCTCCTGGGATCACACCCAGGAGATTTATCTGTAAACATTAGCCCGAGGCGAACACGCCCCCAATGGGTGGGGCTATATCCCTACAACACTTGGTTTATGTGGTAAAAAGACCCATTCTATGATAATATTATCCCTCTGCATTAAAATTCCTGTAGGAGAAATTCTGGAAGGCAATATGACTAGAATACAATTAAAATTTGGATTCACCAGGAGTACAGGAACTAACTGCAGCCAGTCATGTGATGTCACCTTAATGCTAGAAGTCCATTTCTTTATTATTTCCCTAACAAATGCAGAATGCAAGCCATAAGTTAATACATCTTGCTTAATTTCTTTTAGATAATTCATTCCTATAGGTATACATTTACTTTCTTTGGAATCTTTCAGATTAATCTAAGTGGTTTTAGTGGTTTTAGAGAAAGGCAAGGTAAAGTCTCATTATGATATGATTAACCACACACAAGCTTGGTTACAATGACAGAGGCTTACAGTACTAAGTTCCGGCAGGTGGAGTGTATGTGATTTCTATAGCTGATTTGGTGTACATATGTCATAGGACACAGAGGTGAAGAAACCAACAGTTCATGTTCTATCATTTTCAGCATATTTACAACATAAGCACTTATTTTAAATAGAAATAAGCACCATCATGTTAATATCAGTATGTTTAACATAATAAATTAAGAAATATGAAAAAGGTAAAAGAAAAGAGGATGGTTAGATGATCTAAATTCAAGAAAGAAACAGTAATAAGTAAATTGGTTCACAGATACATTTCAAGAACATACCACCAGGGAAAACACAGTTCTGAGGGAAAGTAAATTATATCATCTTTTAACAGTGTAAATCCATGCAGCAAAATCAAGAATAGCAGTTTTGCCACTGGGAAATGGAGATGAATCAGGCGTGAAAAGGGAATAAAAGTGCCTTTAATTTAAATGAAATAAAATGATCTTCTCAAATGCATAGTAGTTCATAGATTTAGTTTGCATTTTTATTCTTTTAAAACCAATATGTAATGTACACTATTTGTAGCAGCTCAATATTTAATAGTGTTTTGGAAACTAATAATTCTGGGTCATCTAGTCGTTTGTCATCTTGTCAAAGGCCATTTGCGGCTTGCACTCTATTCTCATCCCTAACAAACTATTTAGAAAACAACTTTATATAAGGGTTGCACTTACATAAATATAACATACATAGTAATGAAGATATTTTGACAAATTTACTAAATGTGGTCTCAACTAGCTTTGATCCGAGTCATTGTCTATCTTCTCTCTAATGAATATTTTGTAGTATAGCCTTTATATATTGAGAAAGCATTTCTCATCTTTTCTATTAATCATGATGTCACAATTATGGATGATAATTTTAAGAGTCTAAAGGAAGCAAACAATAAATTATGCAGCATACTTTCTTATTTTCTCCTTTGCATATTCTTAGCATATGCAAAGCTTTGATTGAAATTGAAGGAATACATGTTTTTGCCTCAGAATAAAGATTGTTGTTTTATCAAAGAGGAAGAAATATCAGCACTAAGTGTGCACAGAAAAGCTTCATAGTATTTCTGAGAAATGTGTCTGGAGTGTATACTTTCACTGTGACTTCTGTTTTATGTGTCCTTATACCTTTAGTTTGGGACCAAATTAATTTGTGGGTTTTTTTCCTTCAAAATACATATGTATGGATTTAACATTAAAGCAAGTGGAAAAAGGAGGCTCCCAAGATGCAGAAAATGTGAGGATAATGCCTGATTTGGTTTATTCTAACATAACATATAGTAAATTAGATCTTTTCTGAAATATTCCAGGCATTAAAAGCATGTTTACTTGACACTTATATCCTATTTCCGATACTTCTATATTTTCATCCAAATCTAGAAGAGAACATCAATCTCCTCTCAGCCTATATCACCTAAATATACATCACAGTAAGCATAGGATAAAAATGTTTAGCTCACTTTTGCTACTGTTCTCAGATCGTTCTAAAGGTATTTAAATAAGAACATTGTTCAAGTTACATCATATCCTGAAACTGCTCTAAAATGTCAGTCTTAACATTGTTTTACTAGTAGTCACCATTCTTTATTGTTTTAATCTTCCCTCTTAGCCTCTAGAATGAAGATTTTAAAAGCCATTTTTAAACATTAGGTAACAAATCTTTGCCTTCCAATGAAGTCACCAAGTTACATAAGTATTATGTAAAATATATATTGTCCTGGTGTTTTAACATCGAAATATAATTGACCTTTATCAGAAACATTTTATGATCTTCTTTTAAATATAATAGCCCCTAAAAATAGAGATTGACACAGCTCTGTAATTTCAGATTTCCAAACTATTTCTTCAACTAAAAAATAGAAATCATAGTAAATTATAAAATAAGAAATATTGGCAAGCAATGGATATTGTAATATATATTTACTTATATATACATATAGATATGAGTGTACACATTATTTTTTATGTAGCTTCAACAAACAGAGACTAAAATAGATCAAGAGTCAATGAAGAGGTATTACTTAAAAGTATTTTTGAAAACAACAGGCAAGATAGGGATTGTCCTGTCTGTAGGTTATAAGTAATGTGAGTAAAAGCATTTGACAATTACACAAAAGACAGGTTGTTCAGTGAACCAGATTCATTGGCTACAGCCAGGGTTTGGAGCTGAGTATATCAACATAAAAGACTAAATTGGAGTCACAGCTTTGAGGAAGCTATGTAAGACGTTGCAATTTTCAGGCAAGTACACTAGATAAAAAGTAAGAAGATGACAACAGAATAAACAAGAAAACTTCTAGAAGAGTGGTGCAGTTACTCAACTCAGTGGCTATAAATAAGAATATCATATGAAGTCAACAGGTCTGTATTATTCAGGACCAGTAACAGCAGATAAGAATCAAGGTGGTTGCAAGTACATAGAACCTAAACTCTTCTTAGACCAAGAATATATTTTAAAATCTGTTTTCAAGCTCACTACTTAGCTACATAATCTGGTCTTTAATTGTAATAACCGAAGAAAGTGGTCGAAAAAGGTATAACGTGCCAAATGGTTAAGTGAATTTTGGTCATAGACACACCAATTCAACAACAATAAAATAGGCTCAACCCATTGTGAGAAATCTAGAAATTAACTGAAAGGTATTTTTTCATTCCATATAAATATAAAATCAGACTCGTAGAAAAACTCAAAACACTGTTTCGCCAGAAATCCTACTTCCAACTAGCATCAAAGAATTGGGAGGAAACTCTACACTCTGAGTTTCTATCTGGGAGAAAAGGACAGTTGTGGGCCATGAACGAGACTATGTGCTCTTTCTTTTTTAGCTCGGAATTATGATAGTGTCTATAATTCTGTAATGCCAAAGATGTGCAGGGGCTTCTGAAAACAAAAATTATATTAAGTCATAAACTAGCACATGTTGTAGATCTACACTTCATCCCAGCACAATACAAGCAGATAAGAATCACATGAAAATTATAAAATGAGAAATATTGACAAGTTATAGATATTGTCATACATATATATGTATACACACACACACACACACATATATATATATGTATATATATATATATATATATATAGAGAGAGAGAGAGAGAGAGAGAGAGAGAGAAAGTTCCAGCCCCCAAATTCTCATGAAAGACATAAATAATTGTTGTTTTTGTTGAGACATTTCACAAACACCATCTTTTCCACTCCTTGTGTCAGAACACTGATGGGGGTGGCATATTCTAGATTCCAAAAGGTCAATAAAAACTATGATGATGACCTTTAATATGATAAAAGATTTAAAAAACCCCTGCAGAATATATGATCAGGATAACTAGTTAGGATGTAATATACAAGGAATTTTCAAAAATTCTAAAAAGCAGTTTTTTTTATTTTCTTGTGATTTCTTAAATTTCATTGGTATCTGTTGTAATGTTTCCTGTTTCATCTCTAACTTTATCAATTTGGGTATTTTTATCCCATCCTTTTAATTTATCTGAGAGTTGGTCAATTTTGTTTATCTTTTCAAAGAACCAATTCTTTGTTTCATGAATTCCTTGTATTTTGTTATGATTTCATTAATTTTTGCCCTGATCTTGATATTTTCCTAATGTTTGGGGAATTTTGTTTGTTTTTTTCAAGGCCATAAAATATATTGCTAGTTTCTTCATTTCAGGTCACCAAAGAGTTTATGGGTAGGCAATATTAGTACAGCTCCTCTGGAAGTTAAATGTATTTATGCCTATACCCACAGTTGTAGCTATAATTCTCCTGTGAAAACTGCCTTTATGGTGTTCAAGTTATTTTGACAGGTTATGCTTTCATTTTTATTCAACTTTTAGCAAGTTTTCTATTTCCTTCTTGATTTCTTCAGGAATCAATATCATTCAGTCATGTGCAACTTAATCTCCATGAGCTTTTGTGGTTTGTTTAGTTTCCTTTACTGCTGATATCTAGTTTGGTTTCATATCTTAAGACAGAATTCAGTGTATGATTTCAGTTTTTCTGTATTTTTGAGACTGATACGTGATTATTTTTATTTTTGACTAATATGTGACTATTTTTGTGGAAAGTTCCCTTGAGTACCGAGAAGAATGCTCTTATTTTAGTGTTTGGATCAACTGTTCTGTAGATGTCTGTTATGTCCATTTGATATATGATGCCATTCAGTTAAGGTGTTTCACTATTTAGATCTCTTCCCCCAGATGTTTTGTCTATTGATGCATATGGGGTATTCCACTCACCTACCATCGCTTGTTGGGATTGCTGTGTGGCTTTTCATCTAGCAGTGTTTGTTTGATCAAATTGAGCATGATGTATTTGGTACACATATGTTTATAATTATGATGTTCTCTTGATGGATTGTTACATTGATAGTATGAAGTGACCAACTCATTTATCTCTCAGGACTTTTTGGTTTGAAGTCTATTTTGTCAGATATTAAAATAAAATTTTTGCCTACTTATTTATTAGTTCCATTTAATCTGAGTACTTTTAACCATCCCTTTACCTTAAAATAATATCTACTTTTGTTAAGAAGGTATGTTTCTTTGAGGCAAGAGCAAGAAGAACATATTTTCAAATTTAACCTGTTATTATATGTCATTTAAACAGGAAATTAGACACAATTAATATTCAGAATTATAATTTAGTATGTTTAATAATTCATATAATTTTGTTGATTTTGTGGTGCTTTCTTAGACTTTGTATTAATTGTTCTGGTATTGTTTATTTATTCTATGTATCATCTTTGGTGTGTTTACCCTTCTTCCAGATCAACTGTAGAGCTGAATTAATGGCCTTAAATTTATTTGTCTATTTTTTACATAGAAAGATTTTATTTCTCTTTCAAATTGAAAGTTTAGCTGAGTATAGTAGTTTGAGTTGGCAATTGTGATGTACTGTTTTTTTTCCAGAGCTTGTGATATAATTTTCCTAGCCCTTTTGTCTTTAATTGTTTCTATATAATAAGCAGGCATTATTATAATGGGCCTGCCTTTATAAGTTAGTTTTGTCTTCTTTCTGGTGACTTTTAA